>NC_089594.1:60773826-61416551 GCF_019320115.1 Miscanthus floridulus
GGGCCATACCCAGGTAGTGTTCAGTTTGACCAAAGAGGGACGCTTCATAGACCGGGGTTCGTCCCGTCACTTCTGGCGCGTCCCCTCAGATATCAATCAGCATTGATTGCGTATTAAAAAAGGGGAAGGGAGAGGGTTTTTCGTCCGACCTTTCGCCTTTCCTTAGTTACTGCGCCTCCTCCTTAAATAGGGAGGGGGAGAGGAGTTCTCATCCCACCTCCCCTTCTGCCTCCGAGCCGCTATCTCTCCTTCTTCTTCCTTTCCGTCCAACGCGTCCGTGCGTCGCGGTGGTTCCTGAGTGAGGAAGAGTAATGCCAGAGAGAGATAGAGAACTTACAAACTTGCTTGTGATTCTGGTGCGTGATGTCGAGCCGGAGGTTATCCAACGTAGATGAGATGGTGTGCGCGGCCCTTGCTGAGGAGTCACTGCTTGCCGAAGGAAAGGAGGCGCCGGTGGGCGTCGTACGTCGTCGACTGCGTCGTCGTTCGCTGTGCTCCTCCCTTGGCGGGAGGCGTTTCCTGCCCATACGCCGTTGTCAGGGTTATGGCTGGGGATGATGGCGTAGTCTCCAGACGTCATGGCGGTGGCGTCGCTGCCGGGGTCGCGGCTGACGACGATGGCGTAGTCCCCGGGCGCTCCGGCGGAGGCGTCGTAGATGGTGGCGCCTTCGAGGATCCAGCGAAGATGTCGCCGATGGAGAGCGTGGCACGGCGATCGTAGTGGACGAGCTGGCCCATGTACACGCCCCGGACGTCACCGATGGAGAGCATGGCACGGCGACCGCAGTAGACGAACTGGCCCGTGTACACGCCCCGGACGTTGCCGATGGAGAGCGTGGCACGGCGACCGTAGTAGACGAACTGGCCCGTGTACACGCCCCGGACGTTAGCGTGGCGCGGCGACCGTAGTAGCACTTGTGGTAGAGCTGAGCCGAGACTGTAATGAAATAACGTTGTGGGGAAGCCCCCAAGTAAACAGTCCTCAGAGTATATTGTTCCTTTTTGTAATGACATCGCTTTGTAAGTGGTGAATTTGTGCAAAAAATGAACAAAATTACATCCTTTGCTTATGGCAAATCATTTTAATGCTTTCCAACTCTTCTCATGGTCTAAGTCATAGGGAGCTAGGAACGTGGGCGAACTAATTCTGACTGAACTGGTGAGCAAAGAGGTTGCAGCCGCTGGGGCATGGGTGTCTCGCAGTCCTACCAGTTGTATTCAGAATTGGTTCCCAAGATCTTAGCCCTCGAGACTCGTTTATGAGGCGAATGGAAAACTTAGAAAATGTTTACAAGTATAACACAGGGATTTTTTACAAGCGTAATACTTGTACTACACATGACATATGTTACGATCACATGCCAGCCCCCGAGTGAGGTCTGACCCCTCGCGATTTGCAGGGGTCGGTAGTTACTAAGGATCGGAGTTCTGTTAAGACAAAAACTGATAGGGAAAAGTGTAAGCTTATTTTAAGGATAGAAACGACGTAGCTGCTCAATGTTCCAGGCGTTGGTGAAGACCTCGCCTTTGATGGTTTTCAACCGGTAGGCGCCTGGGCGAAGTATTTCCGCGACGATGTAGGGCCCTTCCCAGGGCGGGGAGAGTTTGTGGCGGTCCATGTTGCTCTGCACAAGACGGAGGACGAGGTCTCCGACGTTGAAGGCTCGACCCCGCACCTGTCGGCTGTGGTACCACCGTAACGCTTGCTGGTACTTAGCTGAACGGAGGAGGGTGATGTCGCGGGCTTCATCCAGCTGGTCCATGGCGTCTTGGTGAGATGCCTCAGCTCCCTGTTCGTCATATGCTCTTATTCTTGGTGCTCCGTAGTCAAGGTCCGTCGGGAGAACGGCTTCAGAACCATAGATCATGAAGAAGGGTGTGTAGCCGGTGGCCCGGCTAGGAGTCGTCCTTAGGCTCCAGAGCACAGCCGGGAGCTCAGCGAGCCAACGTGCGCCGAACTTGTTCAACCGGTTGAAAATTCTGGGTTTGAGGCCTTGAAGAAGCATGCCGTTTGCGCGCTCGACCTGGCCGTTCATTTGGGGGTGCGCGACGGCTGCCCAATCGATTCAGATGTGTTGTTCATCACAGAAACGAACGAATTTCCTACCGGTGAACTGCGTGCCATTGTCTGTGATGGAGTTTGGTACTCCAAAGCGATGGATGATGTCGAGAAAGAACAGCACAGCTTGCTCGGATTTGATTGTGGATATTGGCCGAGCTTCAATCCATTTTGTGAACTTGTCTATGGTGACAAGCAAGTGGGTAAAGCCCCCGGGCGCCTTTTTAAGTGGCCCAACCAGGTCAAGCCCCTAGACCACGAAGGGCCATGTGATGGGGATCATCTGGAGAGCTTGGGCCGGGAGGTGTGTTCGCCGAGCGTAGTATTGGCACCCTTCGCAGGTGCGTACAATTTGCTCGGCATCGGCCACTGCGGTGGGCCAATAGAAACCCTGTCGGAATGCCTTCCCAACCAAGGTTCTTGGTGCGGCATGGTGACCGCATGCTCCACCGTGGATGTCGCTCAGAAGGAGTTTTCCCTGTTCGTCAGGGATGCAAAGTTGCAGAATTCCGATGTGACTTCGTTTGTAGAGTTCGCCCTTTACAAGAACGAAGGATTTGGCGCGTCGCGCGAGCCGTCGGGCTTCTGTCTTGTCGGTTGGTAGTATGTCGTGGAGGAGATAGTCGATGTAAAGCGTTCTCCAGTCATTGGGAGGATCGGACTCCGTTGCTGGGTCTTCTTCAAGCTCCATGACCTCGGGGTCGGGAGGAACAGTTGGCGGATCGGCCTTGGGGGTCGGACTAGAAGGGCCATCGTCGGCTTGTTCCAACCCTCATGTAGCGTACCGAGGGTTTGTGTTGGTCACTAGCGAAGACGCCTGTTGGAACTGGCTCTCGGCTGGATGCCGCTTTTGCGAGTGTGTCGGCCGCTTCGTTGAGGCGTCTGGG
This sequence comes from Miscanthus floridulus, assembly GCF_019320115.1. Taxonomy (NCBI): domain Eukaryota; kingdom Viridiplantae; phylum Streptophyta; class Magnoliopsida; order Poales; family Poaceae; genus Miscanthus; species Miscanthus floridulus. Next base: position 60,776,773 of record NC_089594.1, read on the forward strand.
GATATGATTGAGTTCGAGGCCGTCGAATTTGTCCTCCAGACGTCGGACCTCTTGACAGTATGCCTCCATCTTGGTATCGTGGCAGGCCGGACTCTTTCATGACCTGGTTGACGACCAGCTGAGAGTCGCCCCTGACATCGAGGCGTCGGATGCCCAGCTCGATGGCGATTCATAGGCCGTTGATGAGCGCTTCGTATTCTGCAGTATTGTTTGATGAGGGGAAAATGGAGCCGAACCATGTACCTCATGTGGACCCCGAGGGGGGATATAAAGACTAGTCCCGCTCCGGCGCCCTTCTTCATCAGCGATCCGTCGAAGTACATTATCCAGTACTCTTGATCGACGGCTGCTGGTGGCATCTGGACCTCGGTCCACTCCACGATGAAGTCAGCCAGCGCCTGAGATTTGATCGCCGTTCGGGGGGACATAAGAAATGCCTTGATCCATCAGCTCGAGTGCCCACTTTGCGGTTCTTCCCGTAGCGTCATGGCTACGAACGACCTCGCTGAGGGGGAACGACGTCACTACTGTCACGGGGTGTGACTCGAAGTAGTGGCGTAGCTTCCTTTTGGTGATGAGGACGGTGTAGAGGAGTTTCTGGATCTGGGAGTAGCGGGTTTTGGAGTCGGATAACACCTCGCTGATGAAATATATAGGGCGCTGTACCTTGAAGGTGTGCCCTTCTTCCTCTCGCTCTACTATTAAGGCGGAGCTAACCACCTGGGTGGTGGCTGATATATATAGTAGGAGAGATTCTCCATCGCGTGGAGGAACTAGGACCGGCGGCTTAGTTAAAAATTGTTTAACCATGTCAAGTGCCTCCTGAGCCTCGGCTGTCCACTCGAAGTGGTCAGTTTTCTTCAGAAGTCGATAAAGGTGAGTCCTCGTTCGCCGAGGCGTGAAATGAATCGGCTGAGGGCGGCCAGGCACCCTGTGATCCGCTGAACCCCCTTTATGTTTTGGATCGGGCCCATCCTCGTGATGGCCGATATCTTCTCTGGGTTGGCTTCGATGCCACGCTCGGAGACGATGAAGCCGAGCAGCATGCCCCTCGGGACCCCTGAAAACACATTTTTCGGGATTGAGCTTGATGCCGTTCGCCCGGAGTTTCGCAAAGGTGCGTTCAAGGTCGGCGACAAGGTGGTCAGCCTGCTTGGATTTGACTACGATGTCGTCGACATAGGCCTCAACGGTTCGCCCGATGAGGTCCCCGAAGCAATTAAGCATACAACGCTGGTATGTTGCCCCAGCGTTCTTCAAACCAAACAGCATTGAAACGTAGCAAAATGATCCGAAGGGCGTGATAAAAGATGTCGCGAGCTGGTCGGACTCTTTCATCGCGATCTGATGGTAGCCTGAGTATGCGTCAAGGAAACAGAGGGTTTCGCACCCCGAGGTGGAATCGACTATTTGGTCTATTCGGGGCAAAGGAAATGGATCCTTTGGACATGCTTTGTTGAGACCAGTATAATCAACACACATTCTCCATTTCCCGCTCTTTTTTCGGACAAGAACAGGATTTGCTAACCACTCTGGGTGGTATACTTCCTTAATGAATCCTGCGGTTAGTAGTTTGGCTATCTCCTCACCGATGGCCCTACGTTTCTCCTCGTCGAAGCGGCGCAGGCGTTGTTTCACCGGCTTGGAGCCCGGGAGGATCTGGAGGGTATGCTCGGTGACCTCCCTCGGGATGCCCGGCATATCCGAGGGTTTCCACGCAAAGATGTCCTTGTTGGCGCGGAGGAAGTCGACGAGCGCGCTTTCCTATGCGGAGGAGAGCGCGGTGCCGATTCGGACGTTTTTGCCCTCGGAGCTGCTGGGATCCAAGAGGACGTCCCTGGAACCCTCTGCCGATTCGAACGATCCGGACGACCTCTTTGCGTCGGGTGTCCCTTCAATGACCTCCTTCCTGAGGGTGGCGAGCTCTTCGAACGCGATGACCGTGGATGCGTGTCCGCAGCATTCGACCTCGCACTCGTAAGCGCGCTGGAAGGAGGTGCCGATGGTGATGATCCCCACAGGGACCTGGCATCTTCAGCTTCAGGTATGTGTAATTGGGCATGGCCATGAACTTCGCGTAACATGGTCGCCCCAGAATGGCGTGGAATGTCCCCGGGAATCCCACTACATCGAAGGTGAGGGTCTCAGTCCGGTAATTGGATCGATCCCCAAAAGTGATGGGCAGGTCAATCTGCCCTAGTGGCACAGCTTGCCTTCCAGGCACGACGCCATGGAAAGGTGCTCGGACGGGACGGAGGTGCGTTCGGTCGACGCCCATCTCGTCGAGCGTCTTGGCGTACATGATGTTGAGGCCGCTGCCCCCATCCATCAGTACCTTGGTGAGCCGCTTTGGACCAACGATCGGGTCGACAACAAGAGGATACCTTCCCGAGTGTGGGATGGCATCTGGATGGTCGGACCGGTCGAAGGTTATGGAGGATTCCGACCACCGAAGATAAGCTGGCATAGCCGGTCCAGCGGTATAGACCTCTCGACGTGCGACCTTCTGGCGGCGCCTGGAGTCGTAGGCCGCTGATCCTCCGAAGATCATGAGGGCACCGGTCGGTGTTGGGAAGGCGTTGTCCTTCTCCTCTGTGTCGTCAATGGTGGGAACAGGCTCCTTCCCCTGTTCCTCCTTGTTCAGGCCCCCGGCCAAGTATTTGCGCATAAGGCCACATTCCTTGTATAGGTGCTTGGCCTGGAAGGCGTGGTTTGGGCATGGTCCCTCGAGCATTTTCTCGAAGTGGTTTGGAGTGCCCTCCGCGGGTTTCCGGCCACCTTTGCGGTCGGCTGCGGCCACGAGCGAGTTGTCGCGCCGTTGCTTCTTACTTTTCCCTTTGGCAGGACAGTTGGAGGCGCCTTCGCTGGCGCCCTCATCCCACCTTGTCTTTCCGTCGGAGCGATCAAAGATGGCTCCGACCGCCTCCTCTCCAGAGGCGTGACTGGTGGCGATGTCCAGAAGTTCCTTGGTAGTTCACGGGCCCCTGCATCCTAGCTTGTGGACCAGGGACTCGCAGGTCGTTCCGGACAGAAAGGCTCCTATCACGTCGGCGTCGGCGACATTTGGGAGCTCGTTGCACTGTCGGGAGAAGCGCCGGATGTACCCGCGGAGGGTTTCATCGGCCTTCTGACGGCAGTTCTTGAGGTCCCATGGGTTTCCAGGGCATTTGTACGTGCCCTGGAAATTACCCACGAAGATCTCAGTCAGATCCGCCCAACTCTGAATAGCATTGGACAGTAGGTGCTCCAGCCATGCTCGTGCCGAGTCGGCCAAGAACAGCGGGAGATTGCGAATAATAAATTATCATCACTCGCACCACCGGCCTGACATGCAAGCCGATAGTCTTCGAGCCAAAGCCCGGGATTTGTTTCGCCAGAATATTTAGGAATGTTCGTAGGCGGTCGATACCTTAGGGGGAACGCGGCGTTGAGGATGTGCCGGCCAAAGGCCTAAGGGCCTGGCAGAACGGGGCTTGGGCTTCGGTCCTCGTTGCTGTCGTAGCGCCCTCCACGTCGGGGATGATAGCCGTGGCGCGCTGCTTCTCCCTCGTCGTCGTGGGCACGTCTCCGGGCGTCGATGATGCTGCGTACGTCGCGGCCACGGCCGAGGCGTTGATGTACAGGGACGACGGAGGGCTGCCCGCCGGCTGGCGGTGTTTGGTGTATGGATGCGTCCTTGGTGGGATGCACTGAGGGCGTGTGCTTGCTGGTGTCGGGTTCGCATCATTGAGACAACGAACTTTCCGCTTGCTGCGCTGCTGCACGCTCGAGCAACGTGCGAATCTCCCGATAAGCGCATCGATCCTCGGACGTCGCGGCCTCTAGAAGGCCATGCAGCAAAGCGGTCACTGTGGCGATGTTCTGGCTGGCTCGGGCAAAGTGAGGAAAGGCCCCATCATCGGTGAGGATCCTTTGGTGTACGGTGCGGGCCGTGGCGCGCGCGCGCCCCCCGTCTTTGCGGCGTTCAATCTCGCGATTGATGTCCACGTATTCCCGTGTGAGCCCTTGCCCGGCCTTGTCGATCTCTTGCTGACGAGCCCTTAGCTGCTCCATCCTCAGGTGAGATGGGGCTGTCCCCTCTTCCCCGGATCTGCTGTCAAGTTTGTTTGTAGGGGTGGCCTCTTCCCTGGAGGCGCTTTCGACGTGACCCTCGGGGGTCTGCGTCATGTAGCATTCTCGGGAAGGATGGTGGCTCCCCCTACTGGAATCTGAGCTGGAGAGCGATACAGGCTTCTCGTTGAGGAGCTCGTAGAGGGTCTCTGTATCGCGCTCAATCACCCCCACGAACTCGATGTCCGTGGGTGATTGAACCACACGTAGCGCCCAAGGGCGGCCAGCGGTCGCCGCAGCGTTGCGGAGACCGAATGGAAACACTGTTGGGGTGCTCCATACGGACCTTTCCGGATACATGGTGGCGTCGTGGGAAGCCCCCTTGGGTGACGGGACTCCTCGGGAGTTGTCTGGTGGGCCCTCAAGCCTGAGACGGCTGAGGTTGATGGAAGGGGGAGAGGGGGCGGCTGAATGAGTCAGCGCCAGCTCTCCTCCTAGCATGATGATGAAATCCAGGTCGCCGAAACGCACGTGTGTGCCCGGGGCCCAGGTGATTGCGTGGGTGGCCATCCGAGACCTGATTTGGAACGTGCAAATCCCCTACCTGGCGCGCCAACTGTCGGTGTTTCGTACAAGCACCGGCAAGTAAATTTATAGTAATGCGCGTTAGGTTCGGATGGTGCGCTAAAGGACACAGGAATTATACTGGTTCGGGCGGAACGTCCCTACGTCCAGTTTGTTGCTGCTTGTGTTATTAGCACCATAAATGATCTGTAGTAAGGGATACAAACTGCCGAGAGAGGGACTGGTTCCAAGTCTCTGATCGAAGGATTGAAAGGTGGTCAAGAGCTTCGTAGCTGCTTGAATGTGTGTGAGTGCGTTCTATTGTTCGGTCCTATTTTTCCCGTCCGTTTGATGGAGGACATGCCTCCCCTTTTATAGATGAAGGGGTTGGCTTTACAAGGGTAAGAGCTCCAGGATGCGTACTCTACTTAGCCTTGTGGCTCATGTCTACCTGGTCAGGTCCTCCATTCTGATGAGTGCGAAGGAAGATAAGTGCTTATGATGTCATCAATATCTCTGTAGGATGTCAGATCAGTCACAGCATGCTGCCCCCAGGGTATGGGCTGTAGTATAGTGGTTTTGACTTAGGGGCCTCCCCCAGCCTTGCTCCACACGCCTTCTGGTTCCCATGATTCCTGTTGGGAGAATTCGGGGTCGGGGTCCGGTGTAGCGCCGTGGCCAAGGCTCTCTGACTTGGAGGACCTGAGGGGTCGGGAAGAGGCCCCCCCCCCCCGCTTCCTCGGGTCCACAGCGCGGTGACGGAGTATCCGTCGTTCGTGGAGATAGCAAATCCGTTCTTGGAGTGTAGCGGTTGTCATATATCTTCGTTGGGTTCCGTGTCCCAGAGCTGAAGGCGGCGCCTACAACTCTACAGAGTGAGGTGCATGTACCTATAATACCTTTTGGGCTCTGCGGCGCCCGGAAGGGTCTAAAGCGTCAGTCCTGTCGTTCCCTGGCAGTTCTTTTCCTGTCAGGGTGCAGGGTATGGTCGTTGGAGCCATGGTTGACCCGAACGTCTTGTCTCGTCCTGTACCCATCGTTATGAGGGATAGATATCAATCAGGGCGAGGCTCGTTCTGGGCCATCGGATGAGACGGAGGCCAGTCCCTATCTCTTGGGCGAGACTAACCCTATCCCTCCGGGATCGGGCGAGGCGGAATCTATCCCTTAGCCTTCGGGCGAGACCGAGCCCGCCCTATAGGCGTCGGGCGAGACGGAGATTAGCCTTGAGCCTTTGGGGTGAGGCAGGGTTATCCCACAAAGGCGTCGGGTGAGGCTGACCCCACCCCTCTGGGATCGGGCGAGACGGAACTCATCCCTCAGCCCTCGGGTGAGACCGAGCCCGTCCTCAAGGCGTCGGGCGAGACGGAGTTTATCCCTCGGTCCTCGGGCGAGACCGAGCCCGTCCCAAGGGTGTCGGGCGAGGCGGAACCGAACTCCTGTCATTCGAACAAAGGATGACATGGCGCCCTTATGCGTCCAGAAGTTTTTTACGTTCGGTGGTTATCAGTTCCACCTTCTAGGGTACCCCGGTATTAGGTCCCCGACACTCATGCTATGCAAGGCTAACACCCGAGGTGTTACAGCCCCTCCCCCTTATAAAAATCTCGTCCTGAGATTTGCAAGACCTACCATTCTTGGAAAAAGGCGGAATAAACTTCTCGTAGATAATCTTCTCTTTCCCACGTAGCATCTTGTTCACTATGATTGTTCCACACCACCTTATAGAACTTAATAATCTTACTCCTTGTTACTCTCTCCATTTCCTCTAATACTCGAATTGGCTTTTCTTCATAGGTCAAATCCGATTGAAGCTGCACGTTGGTGGGTATAACAGCTTCTTTAGGTACTCGAAGACATTTCTTTAGCTGAGAAACATGGAACACATCAAATATTGCACTCATTTCTGGTGGAAGCTGTAACTTATATGCAACATTTCCTTTTCGTTCCAAAATTTTGTATGGCCCTAAATATCTTGGCGAAAGCTTCTTTTTCATCTCAAATCTTTTCACACCTTTCATGGGTGATACTCTCAAGTATACATAGTCACCCACTTCAAAAGTCAGTGGTCTTCTTCTTCTGTCGGCATAACTCTTCTGTCTTGATTGAGCTGCCTTCATATGTTGTTGGATGATACGTACTTGCTCTTCGGCTTCATTAACAAAGTCAATACCAAAGTATCTCCTTTCACCGGGCTCAATCCAATTCAATGGAGTTCTGCATCTTCTGCCATACAAGGCTTCAAATGGAGCCATCTTGATACTCGCTTGATAACTATTGTTATAGGAGAATTCAGCTAAAGGTAACCATTTCTCCCATGCACCTTTTGAAGATATAACATAAGCTCTAAGTAAATCTTCTAGGATTTGGTTCACTCGCTCTATCTATCCTGAAGTTTGCGGATGATATGCCGAACTTCTGATTAGCTTGGTTCCCAAAGCCTAGTGTAAGTGCTCCTAGAAATGAGCTATAAACTGTGGTCCTCAATCTGAGATTATAGTCCTAGGTACTCCATGCAGTCTCACGATTTAGGAAACATATATCTCAGCATATTTTCCAACTAACAATTACCCATATTGAATCGTGACCTTGTGGCATCATTGGAAGGCCTGTGATAAAGTCCATGCTGATTTCCTCCCATTTCCATCCTGGAATAGGCAATGGCTGAAGTAATCTAGCAGTTTTCATATGGACAGCTTTTACTCTACTGCAGTTATCACACCTAGCAACATAGGCTACGATCTCTTTCTTCATCTTAGTCCACCAAAAATGGGTTTTCAAATCTTGATACATCTTACTACTACCTAGATGGATAGACAATTTGGATGAGTGAGCTTCATCTAAAATTTGATTCCTTAGCTCACGGTCTTTTGGTACCACGAGTCGGTCCTCAAACCATAATACACCTCTTTCGTCCAATCTAAAATGTTTGGTTTCTTACTCTTGCATTTTTCTCTTGATGTGACTTATTCCTACATCTGTCTGCTGTAGCTCTATGATTTTGCCCTCAAGTGAACAACTGATTGTGATATTGTGTAGTACAGCAGGATGTAACAAGTTGAATCCATCTTCCAACAATGCTTCCACAGTGTTGCAATGGGACTTCCGACTGAGTGCATCGGCTACTACATTAGCTTTACCCGGATGGTAATGCACTTCTAAATTGTAGTCCTTAATCAATTCTAACCATCTTCGTTGCCTCATGTTCAGCTCTGGCTAGGTAAAGATATACTTGAGACTTTTGTGGTCAGTATAGATATGACATACATTGCCCAACAAGTAATGTCTCCATATCTTTAATGCATGGACAACGGCTGCAAGTTCCAAATCATGTGTAGGGTAGTTGACTTCGTGTTTTCTCAATTGCCGAGAAGCATATGCAATTACTCTTCCTTCTTGCATAAGCACACATCCTAAACCTATTCCCGATGCATCACAAAATACATCAAAAGGCTTTTCAATGTCTAGTTGTGCTAGCATAGGTGCTGTAGTCAATAAAGTTCTGAGGGTGTGAAAAGCTGTTTCACATTCTGGTGTCCATTTGTACTTCTCATCTTTCTGAAGTAGTCTGGTCATAGGCTTAGCTATCTTTGAGAAATCTGGAATAAACCGACGATAGTATCCTGCTAACCCTAGAAAACTCCAAACTTCATGAACCAAAGTTGGGGCTTTCCAATCCATGACCTCTTGTACTTTTGATGGGTCTACAGAGATTCCATCTTTTGATAAAATGTGACCTAAGAAAGGTACTTTGCTCAACCAAAATTCACATTTACTAAACTTGGCATATAGCTTATGCTCCCTCAATCTGGATAGGACAATCCTCAGATGCTCTTCATGATCTGACTCATTTTCTGAATAAATCAATATATCATCGATAAACACGACCACGAACTTGTCAAGTTCGGGCATGAATACCGAGTTCATCAGGTACATGAAGTAGGCTGGAGCATTTGTTAGTCCGAAAGACATAACCAAATACTCATATAAGCCGTACCTAGTATAGAAAGCAGTTTTAGGTATATCCTCCGGTCTGATCTTTATCTGATGGTAGCCTGATCTCAAGTCAATTTTAGAGAATACCTTTGCCTTCGCTAGTTGATCGAACAAGATGTTGATGTGGGGCAACGGATATTTGTTCTTGATGGTCACAGCATTGAGTGGTCTGTAATCTACACACATTCTCAGTGACTTGTCCTTCTTTTTCACAAACAAGGCTGGACATCCCCACGGAGATGAGCTAGGTTGGATAAGACCCTTGTCCAATAGATCTTGCAATTGAACCTTAAGTTCCGCTAACTCATTGGGTGGCATTCTATAGGGCCTTCTGGATATGGGTGCTGTACCTGGCACTAATTCAATCTTAAATTCCATGTCCCTATCCGGTGGTAGACCAGGTAATTCTTCTGGAAATACATCCGGAAACTCACAAACCATGGGGATATCACATATTGTGGTGGTTTGGATAGCGTAGGCTAAATGTTGGGGTTCAAAATCGCGGGAGAGTGGTACTAGAAAAGCATTCCCTCCTGTGGGTTCTCTCAACATAATAGTATGGGTGCTAGTGTCAATAAGAACACCATGATCCTTCATCCAATTCATGCCTAAGATTACACTTATCGATAACCCGGGCAATATTATCAAATCTGTTGTGTACTCCCTCCCTTGTATAGAGATGAGTGCATTTTTTACTATCTTTTTGGTAGTAATAGTTCCCCCTGCTAAACTTATGTTAAAACCCCCTTTGCTTACTTCAATTATTTCTTGATCATGTCTAGATGCAAATGCTTGACTCATAAATGAATGAGAAGCTCCCGAATCAAATAAAACAACAGCGGGATGCTTGTTGACGAGAAACATACCAGCTATGACAACTTCTTCGGCGGGCACTTCCTCCACAGCGGTATAATGCACTTGCCCCTGACGTGCCCTGGCATTCGCCTGTCTCTGATTGTTCCGATTTTGGTTGCTATTCTTCTTGGGGTGGGGGCATTCCTTGGACCAATGACCCAATTGGTTGCAGTTGAAACATGGTTGATTACTTCTGAATCCGGTGGAGCTATCCTGACTGTCATTTCCTTTTGGTAAGGCAATAGTAAATGCCTTACGGAATGGTTTTTGTGGCCTGTTATTCTAAGCTTTCGGTGGTGGAGGCCTAAACTTGGGTGCAGGTGGATGGAATTGTGGCCTAGCTATGATAGGCGCCTTTGACTGGAAAGATCCAGATGCACCGGCCTCATATGCCCTCTTGCGACCCTTGGCAACTGCATGCATGTTGTTGTGGTTTTCTTGGGTCAAGGCATCACTAATAAACTCATTGTATGTGGCACACCTAGAATTGGCCATGGTCTTCATCAGTTTAGTACCCAAACCTCGCTTGAAACTCTCTATCTTTTTCTCTTCAGTATCCACAAAACTTGGAGCATATCTTGACAAGTTGTTGAATGCGTGCATATATTCTGTGAGTGACTTTGTTCCTTGAGTGAGCCTCATAAATTTGGCTGCTTTCATGCGCATCAGGCCCAGGGGAATATGGTGTCCCCTAACAGCCAGCTTGAACTGTTCCCAGGTCACTCGTGCGTTAGCAGGCAAAGACGACAGAAAATGTGTCCACCAGATCCTTGCTGGTCCTTGCAATTGATGAGAAGCATACTCTGCTTTCAGATGCTCTGTGACCCTCAGTAGACAAAATTTTTGCTCAATGGTATTTAGCCACTCATCAGCCTGTAGTGGTTCCTCAGCCACCTTGAAGATTGGAGGCTTTGTATCTAGAAACTCCTTGAATGTACTATGCTGATTTGGCTCAGCCCCTGGTTGATGTGGGTGGCCACGAGCAGTGTTTTGCGCGATAAGGCACAAAGCTTCCTCCATTGTCCTCTAGCTCCCCAAGAACTGGGTAAAGAACTCCTGAGCAGACGGTGGTGGTGGGGGTGGCAAGTCGTCATGGTTGCCATCCTGGCTGCCACCAGCTCCAGCACAGGTGCGCGTCATCTGTGATGTTGCAACAATAAGCGATTATTGGTTGATGTCAAGAGATTGTAGATGAATTAGGTACTCATGCCAAACTGAAATTACTGGAGAAAATTCTCAAAATCACAATAAAAATAGAGGCATAACAATTCATTCTCGCAACATGACATCCCCAATTTTGACCACTCATCGCGCTCATAACGCATGCAAATTTAAATCGTGATTACCGACAAAGGACTGGAATTGCATTGATGTTCAACCAAACGTGTGATTAATCATCATTACATGATAGTCGGGTTACTAATGCCAAATTCAAACTACAGGTCCATTCCATGAATAGAGGTGATACATTAGACCTTCCACTAAGTACTAAGCGATCTAATCCTCATCATGATCACTATCGAGGTCAGACGTAGGATCATCTCCTTCCTCAGGCTCCACTTCTTCTTCAGGCTCTACTTCTTCTTCTTCCTCGTCCTCTTCTAGATCCATCTCTGCGGCTCTAGGTGGGACATAAGGGTGGAGCTGATTGTTCAGCAGATGAACCTCCTCATGTAGGTTATCATTATATTCTTCCGCATTGGCCAGCTGCTGCCCCAGCTCGAACTGTTGAGCTCTCAGAACATCTTCCCTAGACTAGGCTGCATTCCTTTGGTGAGTTAACCGAGTCATCTCTATAGTGAGCCTCTCAATCTCGGTGTCGTGCTCCCTCTAAAGCTAATGTCGGTCCTCGCGGGCATGACCAAGAGCACCAGACACACATCTGAGGCTACCTTCTACTCCATCTAACACTCTCATTACTGTGAACATGGCGCTCATGGAAGGGTTATCGCTGTTCTACCCTTCTGCTGCACCAATCTCCAAAGATCTTCCTCTTGCCTGCTGCCATGAGTCAGTGGAGAGGTTGCCCCTCAGAAAAACTCCAACCAAAGCAGCTGCCAGCTCCTGAGGAAAACGATCCATGATATCCCTCAGGATCCCAAAGGCTACCCTGCCAGCTGCTTCTTTAGTAGTCCTGCCAGTTGACTCATAACACCAGCCTGTCCACTCAGAATCGTCACCTTGGGGATGAACAACGGCCTCCACAGTAACTAAGAGACCTTCTCCCAACTGCTTATTCACCCAGAAGTAGCAGGGTTCTATTCCATCAGGATAGCCCACATAGCTGAGCACTCTCCACAAGAGTGTAGGCATCCCAAACTCTCCAAGAAACGTATGACGTTGATGGGTACGTGGAGCAGGCTGACGGCTGGGAGCTCTACCTCTGGTGGACTTGCGAGCAGTCTGCTTGGTGTGTGCCATCTGCACCATTAACATGTACCCCTTGGTGAGACAATGCCATAATGGATAAGAGTTACATAACCGAGTAAGAATTTTATAAGGGGAGGAACAATGTAATTATGTGAATGGTAATTATCATGATGCATGCTCATTCCGTACGTCCTCACAAACTTATGAAAAATTTGTTTCTAATGGTAGACATGGTGGCATACATACGTCTCTCATATATCGTAACTAGTCGAGCTACACGTTTCATTGTTAGTGTACCTGCATAAAATTTCATCTCAGCCCTAAACCCATAATGAAATATGCAGAATGTAATTGTAAATACTTCCATATATGTATATCCATACATATACCTCCGTATCAATCTACCCGACAATAATTTAAACCCACAATTAAATACGTACCATATACGCATGCAGGCATGCATACATAGCCATATCAAAGCTAACTCTCCCCGACCGCACTCTCACATCTTGCGGTCATACACTCATCATCTTACCTTGGCATAGAGGCAATCGATCCATACATTACCATTGAAGTGAATGGCATCCATACAATAGCACGCCGTATGGACGATGAAGTAAAAACCCCCATGTTAGTACTTAAATAGCCACCTAATAGTCCTTAATTTGGGCATAAGGAAAGTGATCATTGGCACACTTTAGATTTCAAATACCTATTATATAACTATTAGTTGCTAGAGAAGGGTTTTTGGAAAACAAAAACTTTTGTTTTAATTACACTTATGACAAATAACGTTGAATCTTGCTCTAATACCAGCTGTCGCAGAACCGACCAATTTATAAGAGTACAAGTACAATGGCATCCCGCAAGCGGTCGCACTGTCATACTTGAACCCATATAAACCCGGTAGTCCGTCGAGTACCACGACGGGTCTCGATAAACGATTTACAACAACCAAGATTGTACAGGATTCAACATACATGCACATATTACATAAAGTTCACAGATATATTTTGTCATCAGAGTACGAATAAAAGTTATTACAAACCGAGTTTGATAAATAAAGCGAAAGCAATTAAGTTCCAAAATAAAGTTTCCAACATAGTTTAATACAGTGCCAAGTCAGATCACGGTCCACAAAAGCAAGGATAGGAATTAATAAAGAAGCCTACCTAAGGCTTACTCCTCATCCACGGCGGGATAGAAGCAACTCTTGCAATAACCATGATACATAGTGCCATCTGCAACAATGGGAAATAAAACCCTGAGTACGAGAAGGTACTCAGCTAGACTTACCCGTCATGAACCAGAAATAAAATGACTCCAAGGATTATGCAAGGCTGTATAAGTGGACGTAACTCGACAACATTTTTGCATAAAAGCAATTGAATCATGGTATAGTTACAATTTCTTTATCGGTTAATTATAACTATCCATTTCTAGATTAGCAACTATTCTATGCCAAACATGTGGTATATCATTTAGAAGCATACAATAGTAACCATAGCAGGTATTGTAATTCCATATTCATCCGAACCATCATGTTTCATAACACAGTTGCTACGATGTTGGGACTAGCCAAGTTTCTCACTATCTGGGAGAGACGGCGATTCAAATCGATTTCAACCAGCTGGGAATTTATTCCTAACACAAACCCAGGTCTACCAGCCACGATAGCCTTAGGTCACCTTTGGTACAACTCAGGTACACATTTTATGGGTCCATACCACGCCACACAATCTAGAACACCAGATGCCAGGATGCTCAGGCCAAGCCTACCCTTGGGCTCAGTCTGATCATTCCCCGGAAGGAGCGCACAATAGAACGGTTCTCGGCCTGAGTTGAGAGGCATGCGTTCAATCTTGTCAGAAGCGCCAACAATGGTACAGTCCTTAATTGACACAGACGGGGATAGATCCACACCCAAGACCTCCATGTCTTGTTGCTTCTCTACCAACTTCCCGTCCGGTCTCGATTTTCTTTTACCCCATGGTTCTGTTCCACGATAGCAAATATAGCCAACCGTGCTCCAGTATCCACCTACATCTCGTAGGTGACAGGACATCACCCGACTTCTACCGGTCTAAGCATGGCTAAGCATATATTCGATCCTGGACCTATACCGGTTAAAGGTGTAATATCTGGACAAGGAATGTACATGCATCAAGTGGTTCCATTCAACTCTTATAACCTAATGCATCAATCATAAGTACTTAAGTAAACATTTGTAAATTACTGGGAGACTTAGAATGCTCCAGGGCTTACCTCGCAGAAAGGAAGTAGGGCGGTGGTCAGGACACTCCGGAAGCTCTTCAGGATTCTGCTCCACGCCTTCGGGAGCTGCGACTTGCGGATTCTCCTGCTGGTCCTCTTCCTCTGCTTCTTCGAATTCCAGCAACGTGATCTCTTCCTCCGATCCTAGATGCATGAGTATGGCATAAGTATCATGAATGCATATATGTTAACAAGTGCATCATGTTTATTGAGTAGGTGCATATCTCTTCTCGATTATTTAATCATCTACTCCCACAATGCATCAATTATGCCACAAAATAGTAGCTAATTGTTTCACTCATAACTGGAGTTCTACTAATCCAAATACAGTGATCCTAGACTTTCTGGAAAGCTTATCAAATTATCTACAACTTTGTTATTAACCATTTTTACAGTACACATCATTTTCAACATGCAACTCATCAAACTCCAGAATCTGTCCGGAAACTATTCAATATGCAATACAAAGTAACAATACTTCTACTTCATGTAATCATTCAAAATTTGACAACATAAAATCTACCAACAGTTTAAGCATACCAAATACATTTAAGATAATATAATGGTGAAGCTCAAACTATTTATTTAAATGCCTTTATTATTTTACTGAGATATTTAGGTTAAATAATAAACATATATCAGATGTACTTCATAAATTCTCAAAAATTTACAGTGCCTTACTAATGCAATCAAAGGACTACTATAAAAATTTCATGTCATTTTACCCAATAGAACATCCTATACAAAAATGATAAGGCAGCAAGGCTTGAAATAGCATAAATGGAAAACCCTATTGAAAAGTGTCAAGAAACAGATTTCCTATTTTTCTTAGCATCCATATACTACTAGCATTACCTCCAAAAATTTTCATGAATTTTGTATTCATAAATAAGTTATAAAAATTTACACAAGGATTAACTATTCATAAAAGAAAAATCTATAACTTTAAATCTACACATGCACGGGTCCTCAAATTTTTACCAGAGTTCATATATGCTAAGACTAGCTTACTACAAAAACTTCATAATTTTTGGAGCACAGGAACTCTAGATATAAAATAAACAAATTTGAATGCATTCAAAAGCACATTTCAAATCCCTATTTAAATCTCCAAAAATTTCTACTGTAAATGTTAAAAGCATATTTTTCCTAAATACTACACTTCCTAAGGAACACTAACAAATTTATTTCACAATTTTTGGAGCCAGCAAACTAAATATATAAAAATCACAAAAGAATTCAAAAACTAGATCAAAAGAACTATCATACACTCTAACTGTCGCTGACCGGTGGGACCCGCTGGTTAGGGGACCCCACGAGTCAGTGACTTGAAATAGGGCAGCGGCGCTGCACAGCACTGGTGCGGCCAGAGCTCGTCGCCGGTGAGTTCTCTAGCGAAACCACAGGCACCATCGTGATCTACTACTAAAGACGCGTTGAATGGTCTAGGTGGTGACAGTGCTAGTGCGGCGGAGCATGATCGTCGCCGGCCATGGCGGTACGGCGGCACTGCTCAACTCTGTGCCGGCTGTCTCCAGCCATGGGAAAGCTAGGAGAGGCGCGCAATAGTACCACGGTGTCCTAGTGACTTTATTTTAGCAACAAACGCTTCACGCATAGCTCCGACGACGCTTGACCACGGCGCGGTGGTGCGGGGGTTAGAACGCGGCAGCGCGGGTTGTCGCGTTCCTCGCCGGTAGGGTCACTAATGAAGGTACGTCCTAGCATCGACTAATACACGTCCTGACCAAATGCTAACGCTCAAAATCAAAGGAAAAGCACCAATGAGCTGAGCCATGGCCAGCTTGCCGTGGAGGCGGCCATGGCGACCGAGAACTTCGGCGAGAAGGAAACGACGAATACGCCCTCACCAAAGCGTGACAGCCGCTGAAATCAAGACGAGGGGTGGAGGGAGATGTCGCATAGCTATGGGCAAGATGGAGGCGGTGGTGTTGCGACATAGCGCACGTGAGGCGATGGCGGAGCTGCTCGACGCTGTGGGAGCTCGGCAACTGCACGCAAGGACGAAGGAGGGCAAGGAAATACGAAATGAGGGCGCGGATAGAAGCGGGCAGGTGCTGGCATGATAGTGCCGCGCTCAGGCATGTCGTGGCCTGCGCGGTCAGGGCAACGGCGACGCGCGGCCACCGCGACCTCCATGTGGCACGCGGTTCCTATCGGTATCGGCCACTGAAGAATTTGATTCAATTCGTTCAGTCCCGAATTGTGATGCCTGACAGCGTGTTTTGACAATGATTTAACTGCTAACCCGTAGCTCTATTGCGTAAACCATCTAAATGGAACTTGTAGACCGATATACCATCTTCATTTCTTGTTTAGGACTCACGCCCAAACTCTCAACCAAATCTTGAGTTATTTCATTCCAAAGTCAGGCTGTCAGATTGTCAGGGAACCAGGACTTAGCGAAATTTCTTAAGTGTTGATTTGTTGATTTTGCTGATTTTTGTGGGACCCATTCAAGCATGTTAGAAGCTAAATCAGTCAATGACCCAAAAATAAAAGTTTTTCCTTATGTCAAATACTACAACTTTGCTTTAGTGATCTCCTCCATGCAAGGTCTCTAACACCTAGTTCAAACTTGGTCAAACATGTCACATTTACATGATGATACACATCAAAGCATGGCTTAATGACCTTTTTACCCCTAACCATGAATATCAAAGTTGTTCATAATGATACTCTAAACATGTTTAGGCAATTTGCAAGGTCATCCAATCATTTCATGCAGTAGTCACTCATTGAGCTAGTTAGTGTAATCACAAGAAAGCTTAAGTGTTGGTTCATGAAATGTAACCCTGAACAAGGTTCTATTTGCTACCCTAGGTGTGGCTACATGTTTGTGTGACTCACATCCACCAAGTACATGTGTCCACTCATGATCATATGCATAGACACATGGAGACATGAAATAACGAGAAAAGTTGCATATGTTTAAGAAACATGCGATAATAAGCAAACGTTGCAGATGTTGCAATCCAATGTTTCAAGTGTCAAAGCTTATATATGAATGCTTTATGATCATGCTCATGCTATGCAAGTCAAGTTATGCAAGGCTAACACCCGAGGTGTTACAAACATCATTAGGTAGTAGTCTATTCTCAAAAGTATGAAAAGGATCACCTAAGAACGAACTCACCTCTAAATTGAGTTGATGCATTCGAGCTCAGGTCATTGGACCTTGCATGATGGTTGGAGGATTAGCGGGTACATCCAAAGGAGTGATGTCCTCATCATCATCCCCCTCTTGAAACTGAGTCATCCTCGACTCAAGCTCATCTTCTTCTCCCAAATAAGGCTTCAAATCTGCAATGTTAAAGGTGGGACTAACCACGAACTTAGGTGGCAACTCAAGTTTGTAGGCATTATCATTTATTTTCTCAATTATCTTATAAGGACCAGCTGCTCTTGGCATTAATTTAGACTTATGTAGCTCAGGAAATCTATCTTTTCTCAAATGTAACCAAACCAAATCATCCAGTTCAAGTTTAATTTCTTTTCTACCTTTACTACCAGCAATTCTATACTTTTCATTTATTCTTTCAATATTTGCTTTAGTTGTTTCGTGCAACTTACGAATGAATTCGGCACGCTCTCTAGCATGACTATGTGTTCTCTCAGTGGTAGGTAAAGGCAAAAGATCATTAGGAGCACAAGGGTTAAAACCATACACTGCCTAAAAAGGACTTACCTTGGTGGTGGAATGTTCCTCCCTGTTATATGCAAACTCCACATGCGGCAAACACTCTTCCCACATCTTCAAATTACGCTTCAAAATATGACAAGGAATAAAATGTGCCATCTTAGAAAAATGATCAACCACCACAAAAATACTATCCCTCCCCCTCTTAGTCCTTGGCAAACCCAACACAAAATCCATATATATATCAGCCCAAGGAGTAGAAGGAACGAAAGAGGAATATACAAACCATGTGGGTTCAATCGTGATTTAGCTTTTTGACATGTGGTGCACCGAGCCACGTACCAGTCTACATCTCACCTCATCCTAGGCCAAAAGAAATGTGTGGACAACATCTCCTCTGTCTTCTTGGCTCCAAAATGTCCCATCAATCCACCTCCATGTGCCTCCTACAACAACAAAAGACGAACGGAGCCAACTGGAATGCATAGGCGGTTAGCTCTAAACAAAAACCCATCATTGATCATAAACTTATTCCATGTATGTTCTTCTCTACAATTTAGCAACACGTCCTTAAAATCAGGATTAAGCGCATATTGTTCTTTTACTGATTCAAGCCCAAAAATTCAACAATCAAGTTGGGACAGTAATGTATATCATGTAGATAAAGCATCAGCAATCACATTATCCTTCCCTTTCTTGTGTTTGATAATATAAGGAAAAGATTCAATAAATTCAACCCATTTAGCATGCCTACAATTCAGATTATGTTGAGAGCGAAGATACTTAAGTGATTCATGATAAGAATGAATAACAAATTCTTTAGGCCACAAATAATGATGCCACATCTCTAAAGAACGGACAAGTGCATACAATTCCTTATCATACATGGAATAATTCAGAACAGGACCATGCAATTTTTCACTAAAGTAAGCAATGGGTTTACCATCTTGCATCAAAACATCCTAATGCCAACTCCACTAGCATCACATTCTAGCTCAAAAGTCTTACCAAAATTTGAAAGTTGTAGCAATGGTGCGTGTGTGAGCTTGTCCTTTAAAGTGTCAAAGGACTCCTCAAGTGCCTTTCCCCAATGAAACACCACCCCTTTCTTCGTCAACTCATGCAACAGGGCAGCAATGGTGCTGAAATCTTTGATGAACCGGCGGTAGAATCCTGCAAGACCAAGAAAACTCCTCACTAGTGTGACGGTTTGGGAGACCGGCCAGCTCTTTATGGCTTCAATTTTCATCTCGTCCACCTCAATTCCCTGTGGAGTTATAACATAGCCAAGAAAAGAAACTCGATCCATGCAAAAGATGCACATCTCAAGGTTACCAAATAAACCTACATCACGTAAAGCATTAAAAACAGCACGTAAGTGATCCATATGTTCATCAAAAGACTTATTGTAAATCAATATATCATCAAAGTAAACTACCACAAAACGACCAATAAAAGCTCTTAAAACCTCATTCATTAAGCGCATGAAAGTGCTAGGTGCATTTGTCGAACCAAAAGGCATTACTAACCACTCATACAACCCGAATTTGGTTTTAAACGCAGTTTTCCATTCATCTCCAAGTTTCATTCTAATTTGATGGCAGCCACTTCACAAGTCAATCTTGGTGAAAAGTATAGAACCACACAACTCATCAAGCATGTCGTATAGCCTAGGAATAGGATAACGATACCGAATAGTAATATTATTGATGGCTCTACAACACACATACACCAAGTTCCATCTTTCTTAGGAACCAAAAGTATAGGAATGGCACAAGGACTAAGGCTTTCATGTACATACCCATGGTCCAAAAGGTCTTGACTTGCTACTAAATTTCCTTAGTCTCCTCGAGATTGATTCGATAGGCAGCACAGTTGGGCAAGGTTGCTCCCGGAATCAAATCGATTTGACGCTCTATCCCTCTCATAGGTGGCAGCCCTAGGGGTATCTCAGCTGGAAAAATGTCCTCATACTCCTACAAAAGGTCAGTGACAGCAAGAGGCACCGAGCTAACAATATCATCAAGCGAAAAACATAGCTCGTTTGCATACCAAAGCATAGCAAATATCATCATCAGAAATTTTAGCAAAGTCATATTTTGTTGCAAGCATAACACCACCCTTCAATTTAATCTCCTCAGCCTTAGAAATAGATGTAGACTTATCCTTTTTAGGTGGGAGAATAGAATTAGCAACTTGCTGATTTTTAGATTCAACATCATTCAAACTAGCAGCGTGTTCTCTATTAGCTTGCACAATTTGAGCAGGGGTCAAAGGTACCAAAGTAATTTTCTTTCCTTTATGCTCAAAGGTATATTTATTACTTCTACCATGGTGTGTAGCATCATTATCATGTTCCCAAGGATGACCCAATAAGAGTGAACTAGGCTTGCATAGGTACCACATCACAATCAACAGAATCAGCATAAGAACCAATGGAAAATGAAAACTCTGCAAGTTTGTGTTACCTTTGCTTTTCCTAGAATCATTTAGCCACTGAATATGGTATGGACTGTGGGTGTGGGATGCGTGGTCAAGCCAAGCTTCTTGACCAAATTAGAACTCACCAAATTATTGTAGCTACCTCCATCAATAATGACACGTGCTCGACTGGTTGCTGATGACTGAAGAAAATATGGAACAAGTTATGGCGTTGTAGCTTCTTAGGTTGCTGCACTTGTGAGCTGAGCACCCGCTGTACAATGATGCTCCTATAGGCCTGCCATGGCCTCGTCACCAAGGACTTCACCGTCCTCCTCATCTACATCTTGGTCTTCTTCATCCTCAATGTCAGAGGTGCTGATGTAACCATCTTCTATAGCAATATATGCCCGACTGACTTAGGCAGTCCTTCTGCACATAGCCAATGCCATGGCAGCGGTGGCACTGAATGCCCGAAGTGCGTCCCATCGATGCAATGGATGAGGCACTCTTGGTAGGACACCAAGCAAAGAATTTTACCTAATCTGAAGGTCGTGCGGGAGGTGCCTTAGGTGTAGCGGTAACTCTAGAGGCTGTTAGTCGCTTGATCGATGGTGGAGGCGCCTAAAAAGTGGTTGGCTTGGTCAGCCATAAAGATGGTGCCGAGCGTGGCGTGTATGTGGTGCTGACCTTGCTCTTGCTTTGTTGTTCACGCCCCTGCAATTCCTTTTCTGCAAACATAGCAAACTGAAACAATTGGTTGATAGTGTTAAATTCTTTATAATCAACAATGTCCTGAATCTCGCGCCTCAAACCCGAATAAAAACAACAAATGGAATCTTCGTTCCCCTCGACAACACTACAACGCATCAATCCCTTTTGGAGCTCACCATAGTAATCATGTATAGATTTATCTCCTTGTTCTAAACGCATCAATTTCTTATGCAAGTCTCTATGATAAGGAGGTACAAAACGATCATGCATAGCTACCTTAAGTTCTTCCCATGAACCAGGTAAAGCATCCTTTGTAGCTAGCCCATTCCACCAAATAAATGCAAAATCCTTAAACTCACTAGTAGCTTGTCGAACTCTATGATGCTCAGGCACAAGGTGGGCGCTAAACTTTTGTTCTACTATCATCTCCCAATCAAGATATCCCTTAGCATCATAATGACCCAAAAAAGATGGTATTGTGAACTTAATCTTAGCATAAGGATCATCGGGCACATGGTGATTATTACCTTGATGGTGGTGGACACCACCCATACCTATCGTGTTGCGGCGAAGACGTCATCGTAATCTTGCTTGTCGGAAGGTTGATCGATCTATGTTCCCACTGGCATCATGCACCATGTCTTCTGATAAGAGACCATCGGTGTTGCTATCAAAGACGTCGTTATTGCCCGCCACAAAGGTTTCCAACTTAGTAACCTTGCTGGTTAGCGTGGAAATTCATTTGTTCCAATCTCTCCATGCTGTTGCCAATGTTGAGTTCAATGAGTGCGTCAGTGAGGGCCTTCTTGAATGGCCTCATTCATCCTTTTTTGGGCATCCTCTACAACAGCTTGCAGTTGCTCTTGGCTGACACACTTGTTGTAATCCCTTAGGATTGTTATCTCCAGTTCTAATCATCTCCTGCCATTGTAAACACAAAAACAGGAACAAACGGTGAAAGTTATCCCTAACAAATGACTACGTGGTTGTAGTTGTAGTGGTGTCACTTTTCACAGCAAGTGGAAGAATCTTACCAAGCTCTTACAAAGTTCTTACTAACATAAGTTGTAGGCGGTACAACCGACGGCTGGTTCATGATACCTATGAGGTAGTGGTACCGAGATTGCAAGGCCCTTTTTCTATACTGATCTGAAGAGTTTGTGGAGCTTGTAAGGCACACAAAGAATAATATGTATATCTAGCACACAAGTCATGTAATAGAAAGTAATGCTAAATTATAGTCCAAGGTACTTGTTCTCGTTGCTGGTCTAAAATGTTCCAAGTACTAGGTGTGTAACAAACAAGTATAGGTGGATAGCAAGGTGACAAGGGTGTGAAAACAAGTATGGTGGATGGCAACAGCAATACAAACAAGAAACCAGATAGCACACACTAACACAACTCACTTTGGCCTTCTCTATGTGCTCTTCTAGATATTGTTCCTCTTTTGCCCCTCTTTTTCTATTTTTTTTGCTATCGTTTTTTTTGAGAAATTTCAACTTTTTCTTTTTATTTTTTTTGATATTTTTCCTTCACTTAGGAGCACAAAAGAAGTAACCACAGAAAATATGAGCCTAAACAAGTGAAAGGTGTGGCCTGTGGAAATTTCAGAAGACATGCTCAAAAATGACAAAAAGCTTGTGACCATGAAAAGAGGATCTTGTGACCAGTTTTTTACCAAAATAAAAATCTCCAACCCCTTCATAAGTAGGGGACGGACGGATCTGAAAATTTTTTCTGATCGATTTTGATATATGGAACGTCGAAATCTGAGTTCGTATGCGAAAACTAGACCAGTTTTAAGAATTGGCTCCGAATTAGAGGACAACGGGAACAATGTGCGCAAAATTGGTCATGGAATCAAAGATTTGATGAAACGATGGGGGAAAACACACGAACTGGACTCTAACATGACCTAACCAGCAACAAGACCTCGACTAGGACAAAAACTCAACACAACAGACTCTGAAACTAAAATATGCAAAGGCTATGGCGCGGAAGGTTCTAGGACAGGAAAAAAAAGTATGGCACTGGACTATGGGATGAATGCGAAACAATCCAAACTAGGGGATAAATATGAACCTGATGGTATACCTTAGCTCTGATTACCACTTGATGGAAATGGGGATCCTGATCTTCCGTCAGGTAGTGATAACTATCGTTGTGGCGGAGAATGACACACCGATCCGACTTCGGATCGAAAGATCGAACCCTGCAATCTTAGCACCACAACTCCTCTGGTTACCAACCAAGACACGAATTCGATTAACCTCACCAAGAAGGCTAATCCCTACCTATGCAACAAAGAACACAATCAAGAACAAGAAAGAAAGCAACCAAATTGTAGATGAATGATTAATCTCATGAAGTTGGGGTCTCACAAACCGATGAATGGCGAAACTATTCTTGATAGATTAATCTAAGAAAAACCCAAAACCTAATGATGGCAGCCGTGTATGATTATAAAGGTCTTAGGGTCATCGCCTACCCTGGACACGCCCCCTAATGGACCCAAACACGATACATGGTCCATCGGACCAAAAGATGGTGTCGCAGCACCAGTGGCAGATTCTGGACACTGACTTATTTTGACGATTTCCATTGATTTTGGAGGCCTTTTGACGTGATACCACTTGGATTGGCTTCCTTATCAAATTATCTTTCCAACCATATGTGGATTGTTGAAAATAGAGTCCGGATGCATCTTGGGTGACCAGTTTAAGGCAGACTGGTCCTGGAGGCCGAGGCAGACTTGAAATCATGTTGGACTGGGCCTCCGATTTCTATTGAACGTCCTTCCTGGTCATCAACCCCTCTTCGTCTAAGTCCCTCATGACCCTCTCCAATGTTCCTAAGCAAGATAACATCATTAGGTAATAGTCTATTCTCAAAAGTATGAAAAGGATCGCTTAAGAACGAGCTCACCTCTAAATTGAGTTGACGCATTCGAGCTCAGGTCATTGGACCTTGCATGACGGTTGGAGGATCAGTGGATACATCTAAAGGAGTGATGTCCTCATCACACCCTATCTTCCCCTACCCTCGCTCCCCTCTCTGCTTTAGGCAAAGTAGAGCATCACGCCCCACCACTCACCATGCCCACTGTCTGTGCCCCTACCCCTTGCCCGTACATGCATGGATGCCCAGCATGTCACCAATCCATGCCACCCCACTTGCCCTAGCTTGCACCATGACAAGATGATGATGCAAGTGCCATGGCATGCACCTCTCACAGCCACACCTACCACCACCGTAGTTCCAAAATTGGGAGCACCAGTAGGAGCACAACTACCCCCACACTCCCAGCTGAACCCCGAAACCCTAGCCCTAGGGGCTTGATCACCCTACACATGGCCTATCCCCTCTCCCTGCCGTTCATCGGTTGCCATGGCCGTGGCCTCCCTATAAGAGGGCACCCATGGTGCCCTAGCCCCTCTCCTATCCATCTTGCCACCACTGGTGGCTCACCTACACTCACGCCAAGCCAGACAAGGGGAGGAGAAGGGGAGAAGAAGGAAGGAGAACAAGCCGAGCTTGCTAGAGTCACTCGAGCTCACTAGAGAAGGAGATGGCACCCCGATCGTCTTCCTCATTGTAGCGGTTTGGCACTGCACTGCTACCTCTCACCATAGCCTTGACTCACCATTGCACCACCATCCTACCTACCCCACCACCATGGTGAGCCCCTGATGTCGCTCTCCCATGCTCATGGATGTGGACATGCTATGGTTATGCCACCATGTTCTCCCCCTTGGGAGGGCCAAAGGCCGGTCTTTTTGCTAACGTGATGCACCGCACACATGCACACATGCACATGAGCCAAGGGTTGGCCTTGCCGAGCCATAGGGGCTCGGGAACTCTATCACCACCGTGTCATACCCACCATGCTCGCCATGGCCAGACCCCGCCATGGCATAGCTGTGTTTCGGCCACCTTGGGCCCGTAGAGGTAGAACGAGCACCTCAGCAAGCTTTGGCTCGCTAAGAGACATGTCACACACAAGATGGAAGAAGAATAGTACCCCTAAGGGCCACTGGTCGCATCCACCTTGTCGGACCACCATGCGCCCATGTCACCACCGTGCTAGGGACAATTCGGCCAACTCTGGCCATCTTGCATGACGAGATCTGGCCATCGAGCTTCACCGTGACCCCACGCACCCCGCCATGTAGCTGGTTGGATGAAAACCCCCTACCTTGACTTGTTTCATCATAGCCGCAAGATCGCTGAAGCTCCACCGCGTAGCTTACCATGGTGTGGACTCCATCGTGCACTTTGGTCGCCATCGTCGAGTCCTTTGCCTTCCCCATGGCCCCAATCGAAGGAAAGGAGCCACTTTTGGCTCCAATGGACAACGAGGAGACCTTGCTATAGCACACCATCACCATCGCGACACTGCTACCATGGCCAACCCCACTAGAGCCCATAGGGTCACACCTAGGCCCTTTGCCATGACCATAGAAGCACCCAAAAGCTATAGGAGCCCCATTTGGGCTGTGTTGGTGTCCCTGGCGCCGTTGCCGATGACCTGTGCTACCAACATCAGCCGTGATGCCTACGCTGGGTGCCATAGCCACCAAGGTGCCACCCTTGGCCTACCTGTGAACTCGTCGTGAGCCCGCGAAGCCATATAGCCCCCTAGTAGCTCCGTCGAGCCACTATGACACAAGAATAGGAGAGCTCGCCACCGATGATAGCGCCACTATCAGAAAGGAGGATGGAAAAGCTACTATGCCGCTGCTGCCCCATGCACCTGGCGCACCGTGAGCTAGAGAGAGGAGATAGAGATGGATGCGGTCCACTGCAGACTAAGCTTGCGGTCTATGGACCTACGCCACTTGGACCACCGTGAGTGGCGTGTGTAGACCAAACCTAGTAGGAGCCCAGTTGCACCCCGTGGCCACCTGCCTAGGTGACATGTGTCTAGGTCTGGCCTGGCCTAGACCGGCCCAACCTAGCCCAATATCTAGCCCATTGAGCCTAGCCTGAGCCTGGTCAACATTGACCATTGACCGTGGGCCTAGTCCCACCTATCACCGACTGGATCCGGCTCAGCTAATCACCGCCTGCCACATGTCATGCCCTAGATTTTCCATTTCTTTTTCTTTTTTAGAAAATGATTTAAACATAGAAAATTCATACGACCTCAGAAAAATATGAAACCAGTGCCCAAATGTTTCTACAAATGAGCTCTACGTCATAGGCTTGTGTTTGAGTGCATTTGGATCTTTTGAATTTCTATTGCTTCTTTGTGTTCATCTATAGGGGGTTGCTTATCGTTGCTATATGTCTCGTTTGATAGACCTAGAGGAGCCATAGACTAAGGAGCATGACCCTGACTACACTAAGGAGCTTGGAGACGACCTGTCAGGTGCCACGTCCCACCCAACCTCATAGAATCCGATTAGACATGCTACAATATAGATGCTAGTGCTTTACTTTTATGCAAATGATCTATGATTGGTTGCATGGTAGAATTGCTTGTGAGTTATTACCTTGTCACAGCCTATACCCATGCACACCCGTTGTTAGGTTAGACGCTTGCTTACTTACTTGCCACTACTTCTACTATGCATTATATCTATGATGTGATGCTTTGTGGAGGACTGTATGTGAGTTGTTAAGGCACTGGGTGCTCGTAATGTGGTAACAACCAGGGAGATCTTGGTGTGTGGTGAGGGTTTGTAGCAGAACCATCCAATTTATAAGAGCACAAGTACAATAGTAGCCCACAAGCGGTCGCACTGTCATACTTGAGCCCATATAAACCTGGTAGTCTGTTGATTGCACGAAGGGTCTCAATTAACCATCAACATACAACCAAGATCGTACATGATTCAACATACATAAAAGCATGATTAAAAGTTTGCAATTACAATTCCATACATCAGAGTATGATTAAAAGTTATTACAAACTAGGTTCAAAGAAAGTAGTAGCAGAAGCAAATAAAGTTTAAAACAAACATCTCACATCATTGTTCAAATATTGTGCCAGCTCAGGATCACAACCACAAAAGCATAATAAAGAGATTAATGAGAGACGCCTTGCCTAGGGCCCTACTCCTCGTCCACGGTGGGACAGAAGCAGTTCTTACAGTAGCCATGATACATCATACTATCTGCAACAATGGGAAATAAACCCTGAGTACAAGAAGGAACTTAGCTAGACTTACCCATCATAAACCAAAAATAAAGTGCCGAGTATTATGCAAGGATGTATAAGTAGAGCTAGCTTAACAACATTTTTGCATAAAAAGCTTACCAATTCAAGTATACAGTTATAATTTGGTCATCAAGTTAATTATAGCTATTCATCTCTAGATTAGCCACTAACCTATGCCAAATATGTGGTATATCATTTAGTATCATACAATAGTAACCATAGCCGATATAATAATTTCATGTTCATCCGAACCATCATATTCCATAACACAGTTACTACGATGTTGGTGTGAGTCAGAGTGTCTCACTATCCGGAGAGAGATGGTGATTTGAATCGATTTCAACCAGTTGGGAATTTATTCCTAACACAAACCCAAACATACATGTGCCAAGGTAGTCTTAGGTCACCTTTGATACAACTCATGTCCAATTCATGGGTTCGATCAGCGCCGCACAATCAGGGACAACCAGTTGCCATGATGTTTAGGCTTGGCCTACCCTTAGGCTCATGTCTAGCTCCCCACACATCCTTACTACCATCTAGAGTGCACACTTTCATAGAATGGGGCCCGACCTGAGTTGAGCTAATCGGCATTGTGGTTGGAACGAGTTATCCGGCTAGCTAAGTGAGAGGCACGCATTCTATTCCACAATAGACTTCGCTTGACCTCTAGTTACATTACCCCATGGCTCTATTCCACAATAGCAAATATAGCTAACTGTGCTTCAGTATCCACCTATATCTCGCAGGTGATAGGAAATCACCCGATTTCTACCGGTCTAAGCATGGCTAAGCATATATTCGATCCTGGACCTACATAGGGTTAAAGGTATATATCTAGACAAGGTAGTTCTATGCATCAAGTGTTTCCAACCAACTCTTATAACCTAATGCATCAAACATAAAAGACTCAAGTGATATTTTGTAAAACATGGGAGGCTTAAAATGCTTTAGGGCTTGCCTTTGATAAAGGAAGTTGGCCTATGATCCGAGCACTTAGGTAGGTCTTCAAGAGTTTACTCCTCTCCTTCTAGGGCTATGGCCTGAGGTGCCTCCTATTGTTCCTCTTCTTCTTCATTGAATTCCAATAGAGTTATCCCCTCGAATGATCTGATATGCATGA
This sequence comes from Miscanthus floridulus, assembly GCF_019320115.1. Classification (NCBI taxonomy): domain Eukaryota; kingdom Viridiplantae; phylum Streptophyta; class Magnoliopsida; order Poales; family Poaceae; genus Miscanthus; species Miscanthus floridulus. The sequence continues at coordinate 60,804,964 of NC_089594.1, forward strand.
GCAGGAAATAAGATATCATGGATGCATATATAATGACATGTATAATATGATATGATGTGATGAATGCATCCTCATAAGTGTTCTCCTCAGCATTGCATTAAGGTGATAACAAGTTACATTTTCTTTTACTGAGTAGGTGCATATCTCTTCTCTAGTAACTTAAACAAACACTTATGTAAATCATTTTCTGGACTACAAGACAGCAGCCACTTGTTTTGACCATAACTAGAGTTATACACATCAAAATAATATGGTTGTGGACATTCTAGAAATATTATGAAATTTTCTACAACTGTTTTTAGTCATCTTAATATGATTCAGTAGTTATATTGGTCAAACAATTCAATCTTTTAGATTGTTCTAGAGAGCAAGTAGTTCTGATAGCAGACATCTAACATATATAATTCTCAAAGCATAAGGCCTATGACTATGAAAATTTAACACAAGGTATATAAGTAAGTTTTCTACAACTTTGTTATTAACCATCTTTACAGAAAAGATCATTACCATCATGAAATCATCACCACAACAGAAACTACACATGTAGTCATCTAATTGAATTATAAAGCAATAATGAACTAGTTGCCTATAAACAAATACTTCTAAGCCTAACTAATAGTATCAACAGATTATATACATCACACACACCACATAAAACATCATGGTTAATATTTCTAAGAAATTTCATGCCAAGAAATTCTGAGAAATTACATCACACACACCAGGTGCTCAATAAATTCTGAGAAAATTACAGTAGGCTACACATTACCCTTATAGTCTACTGTACAAATTTCATGCTATTTAGACAAGTAGAGCTACCTCTACAAAATTGACAAGTTATATATGCTTATTTTAGCAAAAATAGTTTAGCATAGTGAAAAGTGTCAACCAATAGATTTAATATTTTTCTTACTTTCCTCCTAGCATTGTAATACTATGTACAAATTTGTATGATCATATGTTATGTATTTTTACCCCAATTAATTTCACTAGAATCTAGCAATTAATTAAGATTAAATAGGAAGAACACATTGCAAGTATTTTTACTGTAGTTTTAATATATTTTCTAGCTAGAGCATGTCAACACAAGATCAGCAAAATTAGAATCACAATTTTATCACTTTCCTAGCTCAAGTTATGCATTTTAAAAGATATAAACTACTTTAAAAGCACTTATCTTGCTCAATTTAATTCTCCCATAAAAATACCCTAAGTACTAGATTTCATATTTTTATCAAATATTAAACTTCAAGATGAATCTAACAAAATTTGGTTCACCCCATTTGGATACTTCTAGCTCTAGATATGAATTTTTGAAGTTTGTATTCAAATATGATAAATTAATTCAAAAAACAACTAAACCATAAATTCTATGTACACTTGGTCTACTACACCCACGGTGGCCGACAGCAGGGGCCCGCAGGTCAACCTAGCCCCACACACCAGTGAGACCGAGGCAGAGGCGGTGGTTGACCGGTGAAAAGCTCATCGACGGTGAGGTCTCTGGCCCGGCGGTGCGGTCGGCACTGACGTGTTCCCCATCACATTCCTCATACAGTGAGCTAGATGGTCGAACCTCAAATGATAGTTGTCTATGGTGGCAGCACTAATGGTAGACAATGATGGTGCGCTGTGGCAGGCTCGTCATCTCCGGCGATGACAAGCTCAGGCGAGTGTGGCTACAACTCTATAGGGATCTGGCGGAGACCTAGGGTTTAGATTGGGGCTTATGAGGGCGTCGGTGAGGCACGACCGCATGCATGGCAGCACGACGACATAGCGGCGTTCCACTTCATCGAGGCCGACATTAACTCAAAGGCTAGTGGCGTGAGTAGGACATGACCCTATGCTAATCCTAACGAGGGAAGAGAGTGAGCGAGATAGCTCAGTGGAGCACGGCTGTGGTGAGCGCCAGCTCGGCGGTGCTCCAGCGAGGGCGCGGCTACGGTGAATTCTTCCTTAGGCATTTACCTTGGCTTCATTGGTAAGGCTAACTAGTCAGGAAGGTGGAGGAGGTGATGGCCGAGCGGTGCGCGCGAGCAATCGGACAATGGCACGGTGGCGGCAGCGAGCAAGCTCGGCGTAGGTACGGCGGCGACAGCGGCGCTACGGTTCTGCTTCAGTGAGCATGAGAGCGAGAGAGAGGAAGAGGGTGAGGGTGCAAGTGAGTAGAAATGGGATGCAGCTGGCTCACTCTCCCTCTTGACATGGTGATGTGTGGGTAGGTGAGCGGTGGCACACGGCATGCGGCGTCTGAACCGATCGGCCATGACCAGCGCGCGTCCGGCTGGTTTGAAAAAGCCATCAGGCCAACTGAAAGGGCCCTGTTCACTAACCTTTTATCTCCTAATCCATGGTGAATCAACAAAAATAGTATTAGTGAAAGTTGTAGAGCTATGTGAGATCTCCAACTTTGCTTTAGGGAGTAACATCTAATTCGTCATGGTTTTTCAAAATGCAAAGCTCCAAAGTAGGTCACATTGAAACTAAAATCAGCTTGTGACTTAGCAATTTTTTGTAAGTATGAAAACAACATTTCATTGCTACTTGTGGGCTCTATTTGACCATGCTTGGCACTGAATTACCTCATGACCCTTAAATAAAGTTTGTTACCCATGATGTGAACTACAACTTTTATTTAGGTCACATAGCCATGTAAACAATCTAAGCTACTGTTCAACTTTGGTCAAACTAGCATCATGAAAATGGCATTACAAAGTAAACCAACACTTAGAAACAAAATTGGCTTAAGTCATGAATATAAACATTGTTCTAATTGTCATTCTAGGTGTGTCTAAGGTAATTTAGTTACCTCACAACCATATTGGTCACACACGATTACAAGCATATGCATATATAATTAACACTACATGTGATAAGAAGAAAGTGATCAAAATGAAACTTCATATGCTCATGCTCATGAATGCCTGGATGATGCTTGTGCTCATGAAATGCAAATGCCAAATGCAATGCTTAACACTAGGGTGTTACAGGGTTGAGTCGATCGGGTAGGATCTTACGATGAGTCAATGGACAAGTCTTGCTAGGAGGGTGTGACCTGGGCATCCCCTATGAGTGGTACCTATAGTGGGTGCATGTGAGATCAGGAGATCCTGGGGTGGAGTGTCTTTGTGGGATGAAGCCCTAGGATGGAGGTGTTGTCGAAGGCATGGGGTGTTGGTTATCCCCTTTGAGAAGATATCTTCTTCGGTCCCCCCTAAGAACTAGGTATGTCAAGAGAACCTAGACCATAGGACCCTACATGTGCATGCCACTCATCCCTTGAATTGGTGGGGACGGATGCTGACCTACCTAGGATGGTGCCACTACTAGGTTGGAAGTGGATAGTGTAGGGAGGTATGGGTGTATGTCCCACACTCTCCTAAGACAACATAGTGAACTCTGAGAGTCTAGGTACTATGTCTCACAGTCTCAATGTTTTGGTGGACTCTAGGGTGGCCTAGGGCTGAGTAGTAGGGTGGCATCGCACCAGTTGGAAGGTAGGCCCGGATATCAGCCTAGGCAGGGGCACCTACCGATGATGGTGATCTTGTGGTTCTAAGGTGTACACGCTCTATAGAGTTGATCGATCTATACGTATAGCCACATCCTCAGATATGGACATTCCTATGACCTACTGCTTACCTTGATTAGTGAGTTGAGTCCTTTCTTCTCTCCCCCTGGGTTCTTGTGTTGGTTTTCGGCTTTGGCCGATGAGATAAGCTATGAGCGATAGTCGTCCTTGTCACCTAGAGAGTGTGAGAGTGGTGAGATGTGTGCGATGGGACTGGGAGAATTCATGGATGAGATGGGTTAAAACTTGATGAATTATTATTAAAACTTGACATACTCGCATAGGAAACTACAGTGCACAAATAGGTCTTTTTGCTCTACCCTTGCACTCCACTACCATAAAGCAAACGCAAAGCATAGGGTGGAAGCCAGTGGCCAGTACAAATCATACTGATAATTATTTGATAGGTTCTGAGACTGAGTATGACTACCAGGGAGACAGTTGGAGGGATTAGAGGTCATGTTCCTATGCTCAAGTTTGGTTGAGAAGATGGAGTCAATGTCCGCTACCTTTCTACTTGATGTTGTTCTAGATGCTACATGCTCTGAGTGATTCGACCAAGTGGTGATGTAATAAATAAACCTTGCTATTTGTACTCTCTTTAAGACAAGTATTTGATGTATTACTGTGATGTTGACTGTTATTTGATAATGCGATGGAATGATCACCTAGGACTATCACGTTATACTTCGAATCTGTGGATTTTCTTTTGAGGAAATCAGGATTGTTTCACTTGTTGTGCTGAATTTGGGTCACGCAGGAAGCACCTGATGTTGTGTATAGTGAGCTCCTTGTTAACTTCGCTTCTACAAGTGTGTTGTTTGATTCTAGGGCCTCACATTCATTTGTTTCTACTTGTTTTGTACTTAAAAGGATTTGAGAATGGTGTTACTCCCCACCCTTCTCTTGAAATGAACCCCCGAAGCTATCCTCAAGTGCTCAATAAAATGTCCTTGAGTAAAGATAATGATAGACGAAGTTGAGTTTCAAGTAGACCTAGTGGTATTAAAGACAGAAGGATTGGATATAATATTGGGAATGGATTGGTTAAGGAAACACCATGGAAACATATCATGTAGAGATAAGATAGTAACATCGATAAATCACAATGGGATAAAAGTAAAATGTCACCCCAAGCTCCAAGAGCCCAGCCAATGGTTTGCAGCATAGAAGCTAAGATAGTTGAAGAAGTGCCAGTAATATGTGAATACCCCGATGTGTTCCCTAAAGATTTACCCACAATGCCGTCAGATAGAGATTTAGAATTCATCATTGATTTGATACCTGGAATCGCTCCCATAGCAAAAGTGGAACACCAGCGACCGACAATACTGCTTCAACCACTACACATCCTAGAATGGAAATGGGACAAATCAGCATGGACTTTATAGTAGGGCTGCCAGTGACATAGAAAGGGAATGATTCAATATGAGTTATAGTTGACAGGATGACGACAGTAGCTCACTTCGTACCAGTAAAAGCCAACTACTAGGGAAACAAACTGGCACAACTATACATAGACAATATCCTTCAACTACATGGAGTACCAAGCCGAATTGTGTTAGACCGGGGTACAATTCATAGCATGCTTCTGGAAAAGCCTACATGCTACCCTAGGAACACACTTGTACTATAGCTCAGCCTATCACCCTCAGATAGATGGACACACATAATGAGTTGACCAAATCTTGGAAGACATGTTGCGAGACTATGCACTCACTTGTGAAAAAAGACTAGGAAAGGGGTTTATCATTCGTTGAGTTTTCATACAATAATAGCTACTAGGCAAGCCTAAAGATGACACCATTTGAAGCACTGTATGGAAGGAAGTGCCGAACACCATTGATGTGGTCCAAGGTTGGAGAAAGGACCTTTGTCAAACCAGACCTAATCAAGGATGCAGAGGAACAAGTAGCCAAGGTCTGGGAAAATCTAAAAGGAGCACAAACCAGACAAAAGAGCTATGCGGACACCCGGCGAAGGCCATTGGAATTCCAACCAGACAGCTTTGTCTATCTAAAGGTATCTCCAATTAGAGGCACTCGAAGATTCCAAGTTCGAGGAAAGTTAGCACCATGGTACATTGGACCATACAAGATCATTGAGAAAATTGGAGTTGTAGCTTACCGTCTAGAACTACCTCCAAAAATGTCTGATGTACGTGATGTATTCCACGTATCGCAACTAAAACAGTGTTTGAGGGTACCAGAAGAACAAGCACCAATGGAAGTAATAGATTTACAGCTAGATCTACAGTATTAGGAAAGGCCGATTAAGATATTGGATATTGCCACCCGACAAACAAGAAGGACTACAGTAAGATTTTGTCTGGTACAATGGAGCAATCATACCGAGGCAGAAGCCACATGGGAAGGAGAAGATGATCTCAAAAAGGAATAACCCTATCTATTTGAGGACCAATTCAAATCTCGAGGATGAGATTCTTTTTAAGGGGGTAGGTCTATAACACCCTGAATTTTGACCACATTTAAAAATCACTAAAAATTTGAAGTTTTCAAAACTTTACCTAAAACAAATAAACACCAACTCAAAAGGGAATAAACCACTTACAAATGAATTAATTTAATCCATCTAGGAATTAATCTAGCATAAATAAATAAATAAATAAACCAAATAGAAACTACATGAGTGACCTCACTTGGAATGCTTGATTGATTGCCATGCTTGAACATATCGTGGTACACTTCTCCCAAAAAGATCACAACCAAATTTGAATTCAAAATCCATTTCGAACTCATTCAAAACCCTATATATAGAAATATTGGAAAAAGAAAAGGAATAAGAAAATGGGAAAGAGAACTCAGGCTCACTCTTCCTCCCTCTCTCTTTTGGCCCATGGCCCACCTGCCTCCTCCCCTCCTTCTCGTGTTGGGCCGGCCTAGCCCAACCAAAGCGTGCGCTCGCTCCTTCCCCTTCCCTCCTTTCCTCCACGTTGGGCCGGCAGCGGCCGTGACCCAACCCCCTGCTCCCTCTCCTCTCTCTCACGCTCGCTAGCATGTGGACCCTACCCCATCAGCCCTATCTTCTACCCTTTGCCATCAATGAGAATACATCATCGACGGTAGGCCGCCTCGGCCGCGCTAATGCCCACTCCACCCTGATGCTCTCTCCCTCTCTCTTCCTCTCTGCCTCCCTCCTGCCACAACAGCCACATGGCAGAATGAGCTCGCTTGACCATTGCGCCATGGCCGAGCTCTGAGCTCCCGGACAAGCGCACATGTACAGCCAACCTATGGTGAACTGCCATAGCAACTCAAACTCAAGTGCACAGACGAAACATCTCCAACGGTTGGGAGATATTTCTCCCACCGACGCCGCCATGGCCGGCCTCTAAATAGGCTCAGCCGGTGATGCTTTGGCCACACCACCACCACTACCATCTTAATTGCAAGCTAGAACATACCATCTCCCCCTCCATCCCTCCTCTCCTCCACTTGGTAGCACGCTAGGATGATTTCCCCCAAATCGGTTCCACCGTCGCCATTGGAGCTGCCTTCCCCTTTCTTCTTCCCTGCTACACCATTGGCCGATTGGAGTGGCAGGTGAGCCCTAGAGCCCCTCCACCACCTTCTCCTTCACCTATTTCTCCTACTCTTCCTCTGTGTTGCACTATCACCGAGCACCTAACTCTATCGAGCCACCATGGACACTGGCTAGCCAATGGCGAGGCTCAGCTACCACCAATATCATACCCACTATGCACCCGCATTCATGTACATGATGAAAACTAGTTAGAATAGGGTTCCTACACTCGTCTACGTTGTATGGCACCACTTTGGAATCTCCAGCGAGCCGCCACCACCTCCACGGGAATCCGCCATCGCTGACAACCCCACCCAGGGTTGCGGCTTGGCTCCCCAAACACCGTCCACCCCTTTGTGTCCTATTCCAAGGCTCAAGGTCACTGGCGTAATGAGCTATGGTGAGCTCTCGCCTCTCTCCCCTATTTTGATGTCACGGCGGCCACCGCCATCCGGTCACCGCCTCCCTCTTCCCCTCCTTCTCTCACTGCCAAGTGGGGCCGAGCGATAATGCTGTCCGCCCATCACTCCCTCCGTTCTCTCTCCATTCCAGTGTGGGACCGAGGTGGGCCCATGTGCCAGTGACGTGTTAGGCTGACACACAGACCCCACCTGTCACACACACTCTCACACACATAGGGCACAACACATGTAATTGCTAAGTGCACCCAGCTATTGCACACAAAAGGTTAAAAATACACTTTCCTAGCTTAGAAAAATTCCTAGAAAATTAGAAAATAAACTAGATGCACCCAGGAATTTACCTATATAATTTTCACCTATTTTCCATACACCAAAAATGTATATAAAATTATGTGGGGGTATTAACCCCTATACCCTTATGGCTAGGCCTAGGTCGGTTCGGACCAGGGGGTCTAGCCCACTTGAAGATGACGCACGGCCCAGCCAATCTGCTTGGAGTCCCGCGCAAGGAATCAAGGCAGACTTGGAGATCAAGCAAGATCCTAGTTGGGTAGAATAGGAATCCTTATCCAGCCACCTATGGCAATTGTAACTGGTTAGGATTAGTTTCCAGATCTGTAACCCTGCCCCCTAGACTATATAAGGCGCGTAGAGGACCCCTCTCAAAAAACATCTCATTGACATATAGCAATACAATCAGACGTAGGACATATGTATTATGCCTTCATGATGGTAGAACCTGGATAAAACCTCATGTCTGTCTTGCGTCACCATCTTGTTCGTAGCTTGCGCACCTGTCTGCCGATAATCTACTACCTTGGGCATACCCCTAGGTAGACTGCCGACCATATTTTGTCGACAGTGGCACGCCAGGTAGGGGGTGTGCGTACTGCTCCCCAAAAGAACAAGATGGTCATCATCCCTGGTTCCATGGCTACGCCGAATGGCCTCATGTTCACCATCGGCCAGATCACCTGGACCACTGGCTCCGACAACTTCATTGCCATGACCACGGAGGAGGCACGGATCCAATCTGCATCGACCACTGCTTCATTGGCATCGGCTATGACTCTGACCATGTTGGACCTAGCTCTGGCCACACCAGCATCGTCTTCAGCCACGCCAACAACCCATCGTTCGCTTCCTCGCTATAAAGGGAGCCAGATCGACAACACCGACCTGCTCGACTCCATCAATCAGGTCAGCACCAAGCTTGCTAAAACCCTAGCTCTGGTAGATTCGATTCAAAATCAACCTACTGAGCAGGTAACCACTACCCACAATAGATCTACCCAACCAGCTCAGGCCAGTTGTCCTGCACGACTCAATACGAATCTCGTGGTCATGTCTAATCCAGAAGGGCGCTCCGTTCATCGCCGACCAGCCCCCATGATGGGTCTCTAGCTCTCTGAGTGCGAAGCCTCGATGGAGAACTACCAAGCTCAGCCTTACAGCCTGCAAAATGCTGCTTCCAACTATGTGCACCATATACAACGCAGCTCGGATCTATGTTCTATACATCGACCTCACCCAAAGCCATGCAACTTCGTCAACATGGTTTGAATCGAGGACTATCAAGAAGGGTTGGTCCACATAGTTCAAGAGGGCAGTTCAAGCTCCCTGTCCAGCATCGCATCTATTGGCTCCGTCCACACTAAGCTCTAGCGTCATGACAATGAAGAAGTTGAATACAATCTAGATATCCTAGACCATGCCTCGGGTTTCCCACGATTCCCATCTTTCCCACCAAGGCGAGGAGACTTGATCAATGTCGTTAGTAATGACAAACCACCAATAGTTAGCGAAATAGAACAAGAAAGGCTAGCACGCGAAGCACGCAATATTGACCGGTTTAATCGTAGACAAGTCGAAGCTGAGGCAGAAGAAGAGGCGCGACGCATAAGGTTCTAGCCATGCAATCTCAACAACGCCTTTGATAGGGTAGGGGAAAAGCAGGTCTTCAGGACTCCAAGCACCAACGTAGCTATTGCTCGACAATGCAATGACTACCCAATACCCTGGAAATCTAGGTAATTCGTGATGATGTACAAGCCTACCTGACAGCTGCTATAGCCCAGACCGTAGAGATTACAAACCAAGCTTGGGCTTCGACCATCTCAGTCGAATCAAGCCGTAGCCGCTAGTACTCAAGTCGCCCATAGTCACCCAACCAACGTGGCTCGCACAACAACGACCCATCAGACAACCATCAAGGCGAAAACGATGGTCATGATGGTGGTCAGGATGACAACCACCGCAACAACTAGGACAATAATCGATGAGACAACCGCGACAATCGCTGTGATAACCACAGTCGTAGGGTCAACTAGGGTGGCAATCGGGATCACCATGATGGCAATAACGATCTCCACCATTCCCTCAGAGAACGCAATCTGCGTGATCGCATTAACCAAAGAGCCAACGATCGTGCATCCCACGAAAGCTATCGCCGTATGGAATATAATACTACCCATGGCCCTCTGGGTTTGAACCAGTTTACTCCTCACCTTCGCCAAGTCATATGGCCCAAAAACTTCAAGCTCGAAAAACTCCAGAAGTACGACAGCAAGGAGAACCCCAAGTTATGGGTCATGCTCTACGAAACCGCATGCAGATTAGCCATGGCTGATGAGCACGTCATGTCTAATTACTTCCCAGTCGTCGTCGGCCATGCAGGCCACCAATGGCTGGTTAGCTTGCTGGCAAACTACTTTGATTCTTGGCAAGAGCTCAAGCAAGCATTCATCAACAACTTCATTGCTACTTGCGAACAACCCGGCAACAAATATGATCTGCAGTGGATTTGAGATCACAAAGATGAGCCACTGCGTGAGTATGTCCGACGCTTCTCGGAGATGCGCATCAAGGTCTCGTCAATCTCTAACAATGAGGCAATTGAAGCTTTCATCACTAGTCTCCGCTTCCACGACGCCCTAAGGGACAAGCTCCTCTGCAAAAGACCTGAATCGATCACAATGCTCCTAGCCACTGCTAAAAAATATGTGGATGCTGATGATGCTAAAAAATAATCATCAAAGAAGCAGCAAGGGTTCCATGCTCCGACCACCCCCCCACACCGCGATGACTACCACGGCAACCGTGGTCAAAACAACAATTTTGATCACCACAGCCAGCGCAACGATCCCCGCGACCACCACGACCAGCGTAATCAACGGCATAATCGCCATGACGATTACAGGGGCAAGCGTGCTCAGGAAGATGACGGCGAAGTCAACATCGTTAAAAAAGGTGGCGGATGTCGCAACTATGAAGAAGACTACGCCAAAGCATTGAAAGGACCCTGCCAGCTCCATCCCAAGTCAAACCATACCATGGAGAATTACTGTGTTCTCAAATCTATCTACACACACCAATAGGCTCCGGATACATCCGACAAGCCTAACGACATAGGGGAGCAGCGTAACGAGGACAGCGATGATGAAGACATAGATCCCCATCACAAGTACATCAAGCCAACCGACCGCGTCCACACCATCATTGGGGGTAGAGTGTCCATCGAGACCAAACAAGAATGCAAGCTGCTCGCCTGTGCTTGCTTGAACGTGGCCAATGCTGACAACCTCATCACCGATCCACGGCTCCCTCCTTGGTCTCACCGCAAGATCTCCTTTAGCAAAAAGGACCAATGGGCTACAATACCTAAGCCAGGGTGTTTTCCCCTGGTTCTCGATCCTTGTATCAATAAGGTTCAGTTCGATAGAGTGCTGATTGATGGTGGCAGTTCCATCGATATACTGTTCAAGAATAGTTTGCCAGCCCTAAAGATAACCTAGGCTGATCTCAAGCCACACGAGGCATAGTTTTGGGGTGTTCTCCCTGGACAGAGCTCCACACCTCTTAGGCAGATCATGCTACCTATGCAATTTGGTACCCCAGACCACTTCCGCACTAACTATGTCAACTTCATGGTCGCTGACTTCGAAGGCACCTACCATGCTATCCTTGGCCGACCAACGCTCACCAAGTTCATGGTCATACCTCACTACAGGTATTTGGTGCTCAAGATGCCTACCGAGAAGGGGGTTCTGACTCTTAGTGGCAACATATACGCAGCTTACACCTACGAGGATGATAGCTTCAAAATAGCAGAGGCTCATGACCTCTCTATTCGCATGGCTAAGACCACGCTCGACACCAAGCAGACCCCAGCCGACCACCTAGAGATCCCAGAGCTCAAGGCCCCACGCAAGAACATCAAGTCCAAAGAGCACAAAGCGATCCAGCTGGTCGATGGTGATCCTAGCAAAATGGCCCTTATCAGGGCCAACCTAGATCCTAAATAGGAAGACATGCTCGTCAGGTTCTTGAGGAGCAACGTGAGTGTGTTTGCATGGAAACCCGCTGACATGCTCGGTGTACCTTGGAACTTGATCGAGCACTCCTTAAATGTCGATGGCTAGGCCAAACCCATCAAGCAGAAGCTACAATGGTTCACTCACAACAAAAAGGAGGCTATTAGGGTAGAAGTTACATGGCTTTTGGCAGCCGGATTTATCAAAGAAGTGTATCATCTAGAAGGATTAGCCAACCCAGTTCTTGTATGCAAAAAGAATAATGAATGGAGAGTGTGCATTGATTACACTGATCTCAACAAACACTGCCCTAAAGACCCCTTCGGCTTACCTCACATAGACGAAGTCATAGATTCAACTGCCAGTTGCGAGTTGCTTTCCTTTCTCGATTGCTACTCTAGTTATCACCATATCGCTCTCAAAAAGGACGATCAGATCAAGACATCCTTCATCACGCCCTTCGGCGCCTACTGCTACATGACCATGTTGTTCGGGCTTAAGAATGCTGGGGCTACCTACCAACGCACCATACAGGCCTGCCTCAAAGACGAGATAAAAGACGACCTCATCGAGGCTTATGTTGACGATGTAGTTGTTAAAACCAAGGAAGCATACACCCTTGTTGACAACCTAGAACGTACCTTTGCAGCCCTTAACACATTCCAATGGAAATTAAACCCAAAGAAGTGCATCTTTGGTGTTCCATCTGGTATATTGCCCTAACCCAGAGAAGGTAAAAGCTATCTTGGACATGAAGTCGCCCAAAAAGGTGAAGGATGTTCAGAAGCTTACTGGATGCATGGCTGCCCTCAGTCATTTCATATCAAGATTAGGCGAAAAAGGACTACCATTTTTCAAGGTGCTCAAAGCATCCAAGAAGTTTGAGTGGTCGGAGGAAGCAGACGCTGCCTTCACATAGCTGAAACAATTCCTTACATCACCTCCAGTCCTCACTGCTCCCAGAGAAGACAAAACCCTCCTGCTTTACATCGCGACAACTAATCGAGTGGTCTCCACTACCACGGTGGTCAAGCGCGATGAGCCCGACCACGTCTACAAGGTACAATGACCAATTTATTTCATCAGTGAGGTGCTCAATGAATCCAAGACCAGGTACCCATAGATTCAGAAACTAATCTACGCCATACTAATCACATCCCGAAAGTTGAAACACTACTTTGACGGATATCATGTGGTGGTCATGACTAAGTACCCTCTGGGAGACATCATTCGCAACAAGGATGCAAATGGACGCATCATCAAATGGGCAATGGAGCTATGCCCTTTCTCCTTGGAATTTGCAAGCCATACTACGATCAAGTCTCAGGCACTTGTCGATTTCATCATCGAGTGGACAGACTTAAGTACACCTGCCTCTCAGGGGCCCACCGAGTATTGGAAGATGTACTTTGATGGCTCTCTCAACATCGACATTGCAGGAGCAGGAGTTCTTTTCGTATCACCATCCAAGGAGCAGCTCCGATATGTCCTTAGGATTTATTTCCCGGCGTCTAATAACGCCACCAAGTATGAAGCATGCCTACACGGTCTACGCATTGCGGTCAAGCTCAGTGTCAAGCGTCTCTATGTCTACGGAGACTTAGCTCTGGTCATCAACCAACTCAACAAAGACTAGGATACGACTAGTGAAAGATGGACGCATACTGCAAAGCGATTAGGAAGCTGGAAGGCAAGTTCTATGGCATCAAGTACACACATGTGGTCTGGGACAAAAATCAAGCAGCAGATGCACTGTCAAAGTTAGGATCGTCTTGAGCCAAAGTCCCACATGGCATATTTGTTCAAGACCTGCTCACGCCCTCCATCAAAAAAGAAGATCCCATGGTCGACAAGCCTCCAGACTAGCTATTGGTGGCTACGGTTCCAGTGTCAAACACCACCAAACCACCTCTGACCACTAAGGAGCCCGACTGGAGAGTACCTTTCATCAAATACCTAATAGATGGCAGCGGTTACACCGATCGGACAGAAAACAAACGCCTAATGCGTCGTAGTAAGCAGTAACTGCTCATCGATGGCAAATTATGGTGCAAGAACGCAAAGGAGGAAATCTTGATGAAGTGTATAACCCAAGAGGATGGTGAACATCTCCTAGATAAAATCCACTCTGGCTCCTGTAGCAACCACATGGCCTCGAGAACGCTAGTTGGCAAGGCTTTCTGAGCAGGGTTCTATTGGCCGTCAACCATATCCGATGTAGAGAAGCTAGTCTACCATTGTGAAGGTTGTCAGTTTTTTGCCAAGAGAATCCACGTACCAGCACACAAGATTTAGACTATATCAACCTCTTGGCCCTTTGCATGCTGGGGACTAGACATGATCGGGCCTTTCAAACCGGCCCCTGGAAAATTTACATGCATCTTTGTGCTGATCGACAAATTCTCCAAGTGGATAGAATACATGCCCCTGGTCAAGGCATCCTCAAAAAAAGCCGTCGCGTTCCTCAACCAGGTCATCCACCGCTTCAACATACCCAACAGCATCATCACTGATCTGGGTACTTAGTTCACCGGGAATGTTTTTTGGGACTTCTGCGATGAAAGGAGCATAGTAGTAAAATACGTCTCGGTGGCACACCCTAGAGCTAACGGATAGGTCGAGCGGGCAAATGGTATGATCCTGGACGCACTTAAGAAGAGGATGTACAGAGAGAATGACAAAGCTCCTAGAAGATGGCTAAAAGAGTTACCAGCTATGGTCTAGGGTCTCAGAACCCAGCCTAGTCGCAATACCGGCATATCACCATACTTTATGGTTTATGGCGCTGAGCCAGTGCTTCCAGCAGATCTAGCATTCAGATCAGCATGGGTAGAAAACTTCGACAAAGACAAGGTCAATAAAGTGTGGGAGCTAGAAGTGAATAGTGCAGAAGAGAAGCGGCTCGATTCTTGCGTACGTACAGCCAAATACCTTGCTATTTTGCATAGGTACTACAACAAGAACGTCAAGGAGCGATTCTTCGTGGTCGGGGACCTGGTCCTGAAGTGGAAGATGAATCAGGCTGGTGTCCACAAACTCGCAACCCCATGGGAAGGACCCTTCATGATCAAGGAGGTTACACGCACTACATCTTACAGGTTAGCTCACCTAGACGGCACAGACGTACCCAATTCCTGGCACATCGACAAGCTTAGGCGTTTCTATGCTTAGCTACTAAGATATGTACCCCTCTTGTACTTCTGATTTATTTCAATAAAGCTATTATAATTTCTCCGACCACTCTAATGTGTTACTTCAAAGTCTATTGTTACTCCAACTTTGCCAGTTAAAACCAACCACCATTCCTTCTTGGGTTCTCTGAGCAGGCCCTATTTTTGGTTCCTCCCAATGCGTGCATGGGATCCGCTCTCTACGCTACGGGTGATCGGTAGGTGCTCTCTGGTTTGACTTGTGTGTTTCTACATGTGCACAAGCTACGCACCTCACACTTCGACCGTAAGACAAACCAGGGCCATACAAACCTTCTAGGATAACGTGTCGACTAAACTGGTACAACTAAACAGAACGCCAACACGTTCTAACTTAGTTACATCAACACGATATCCGAGCTTAAACACGTTTTCTACAAAACAAACAAGCTTATGTTGATATATAGTTACGTTATTACAAGCTTGCCTAAAAAGGTCCAAGTTTACAATAACCCAACTACATCTTCTTCTATAGTTATAGCCTATACTATTGGCTGGTTGGGGCATGCGGCGCCTGCTGCTTGCTAGCCCTAACATTGTGCTCGGGTCTCGGGGACTCTGGCATTGATCGAGCTGAAGAAGATGGCCCCGCCGATGCCTGGGTGGTCGAGACCGCAGGCTTCGTCGGTTGGCTTAAAGAAGATGGCATTCCCAGCTAACTTGTTGACAGCGCACCTTGTACGGGTGGTGTCGCACCTCCACACAAGTTAATATCGCCAATTATTTTCACCGACAAGTCCAGCTGGGTCATCCGTAGCTCCTCGGCCTTGTCTAGATCTACCTCCTTCGGGTATCCAGCCTCCAGGCGCTTGAGATCGATCATGGGGTAGTGAGCACGTACCATGCTTAGCACATGTGCGCCTGCGTACTCCCCCGCCTCCTTCACGAACTCCTAGAACCATCCCCATTCCTTTTGGCATCTCTCGATCAACCCTAGCTGTGGCGTTCTTAGCACATCTTCTGCTAGTGGTGGATCGATGAGGTTAAGGACTGGCAGAATGCCCTTTGCCACCTCCTAGGACTGGCTTTTCTAGGTGTCATGGTCCTTGGTGATCTCTTGGCATTGTGCCTTCCAGCCATCATGGTCTTTCATCATGGCCTCTAGATGCTTCTTTGCATTGATTTTTATAACTACAAACCGCACATGCTATTAAAACATTGAGCCATGCCAAACTGCGGTAGGCAACAAAAATGAGCAAAGGCGGTTGGACAACTTACCTTTCAGCTCCTCTGTCACCTTGGTCATGTGGTCCTAGAGCTACGACTGGTCTTGCACCAGTTTTCTGTTGTCCTCATTCAGGTGATCACACTCCACGATCGCATGACTGTTCTCTTCTCGGAGACAGATCACTTTAGCTTCTAAGCCTGCACTATAGCTGTTACTACCAACAACGCAACAGCACTTGTCAGTAGTCGGTATGATAAAATGGCTACTTACTTGTTCTTTCCTGCTCTTTATTACTGAGCTGGATGACCAGGTTCTGGTTCTAGGACTCTTGCACCATCTTTTCATGATTGGTGGCTTCAAGTCACTGGTGTAAGTGGTCCATCTCCACCGTCAGCTCCTTGTTACTTGCAGCAATCCCCTCGATTTGGTCGAAGCATTTCTTGTGGTACCTTGCGGTCTTCATTAAGTCCTATGTGCATATAGCTAAGTAAGACAACTATGACTAGACAGCAAGACCAACGGGTGAAGCAAAGCTTACCTGCACCTCCGTAACAAGCCGCTTCGCTGCCCGTTCAACTTTCCTGGTTTCTTCAACCTCCGGGACTTCCTCATGGACAACCCATTGGTCGTTCTGCCAACGTGACACATAAACATGTTGTCACTTGTCTTGTGGATGGCCCAAGACCTCCTCCACCTCATCCTCTTCGGGTTCTTCTTTAGGTCCTGGTGCTGGCCCAGCGTCAGCAGCATCTGTGATCACCACAGCCTTCCCATGAGCTACAGCGTCGGTAAATGTGGTATGTGCTCTCACCTCCGGCCGCTGCTCCTTGATCTGCTCCATTACCCTCGATGTTGAGGTGTTGCCCTCAGCAGGTTTAGTGCTCGGAGCACTCGTGCTCGGCTTGGCTAGTCCCTTGACCACCTGCTCGGGGACTGTTGTCTGACTGCTCGCTTGCTGAGGCCCCGACGGATCTTCTACTATGGGTTCCTTGGTGGTCGGCTGCTGGGCAGTCTGCTCTGTACCTATTAGTGGTGCCATGCCACTTCCGGCTAGCTGGTCCAGACTTTCTGTGGATGCCAAGCTTGTACATCCGAAATAAGTTCAGAAGGCAATCATATTCAACTCAAATTGCTAACTTACAATAGGGTTACAAATACTTACATGTTGGAAGCATGAAATGATGTGGAGAAGGCGCGTCTCTTTGGCCGTACTTGCTCCACGTGCTGTGTGGGTGACTCCTGGTCTCCCTCTACATCCAGCACTATCACTGGGCCTTGGTGCTCGACCCCGCCACCGCTTCTCCTTCACGCTACAGTGGTCGGTGGCGTGCTCGGTTGAGTTGTCACTCCCGTCGCCAGTCGCGTTCCTTGCCTAGGTACTCTCGAAGTCGACCCGGCTGCATCCTTCACCGCCGTCGGTGATGTAGGTCCCATAGGTGCGGAGGAGCCACCTTGCTCCATCGACTCCAGTTGCTTCCTCCTTTTTCAAGGGACAAGTCGAAAGGTGTCTGCATCCTCTCCCTCCTCTACGTCATCATCCGACTAGGCAAAAATCGCCTACCCTCCCCAGTGAGTAGGGTGGTTACTGATCTCTTCTTCGACTGTTTGGGGGCAGCTGGCCGCTTACTAGTGGCTTTGGCTGCTGCCTCCTCTCCAGCTCTGAGCATCGCCCATTCAACATCCTCATCCTCGATCTCGATGCTAGTCTAGGTGGTGGGATCAGCTCCTTGTGGCCACTCTACTCTAGGGGGTGGCGACACAAACACTATCGCTCTATCCCAACCATTAACCTGGGTAACAAAAGGGAGTGAACATAGTAAGTTTCCACTTATCCTACCACAATATAAGACTACGGGTACAAGGCAAGACGAGTTACCTTTGGGGGGAGGTCGGGCAAGCTTGAAAGCATGCTCGATGTCGCTCAATCTGGCATAATTTGGATCGGCTAAGTTAAATAGCTCGCCAATTCTGGCTTTGACTTCAATTTTGTCAAGCGCCCCCTGCCTCATCCTCGTCGGGTCCGTGCTCCCTTGATACTCATAGCTAGGATGTACCCTCCTCTGGTAGGGCTAGATCCATCAGCTGATGAAGCTCCCGACCACGCTCGGACCATCCAGTTTTTTCCATGGGATCATTCCAAATATTTCTAGGATCTGTCCTAGATGCTCGGGCTTCTCCGACCAGCTTGTCTTCTTCTCTAGAATGTAGCCCACATTGCACAGCATGATCGTGTTTGGCTCTTCATGGATGTAGAACCATTTCTTGTACCAGTCGTTGAGCGATGTGTTCCACGGGCAGTGTAGCTACTGGGCTTTCATGCCGTCATAGAGGTTGAGGTACACACCCTCGGCTATCTTCGAACCACCGCTTCCTTTCTTCCATAGATAGAATAGATGGCGGAAAAAATCGAAATGGGGCTGGAAGCCACCATATGCTTTGGAGAGATGAATAAAAGTGGCGACAAGGAGGATCGAGTTGGGATGCAGACTGCAAATCCCAATCTCATAGTAAAGATAGAGCCCTTGAAGAAACGGATGTACTGGAACCCCAAATCCCTGTTTAAAGAAATCCTCGAACACCACGATCTCACCTGGTTGTGGATCGGGGTACCCCTCGCCCTCTGGCGCATGCCATCCTGCGAGCTCCTTGTTGTGGAGTACCCCAACGGTGATGAGGTCTTCAATGGTCTGCTCGTTGCTTCTTGACTTCCACCATTCCTTCGCCATGACCCCTGCTTTCTTCTGTGCATCACTTTTCACCATGACTTTGGCCTTGCTGGTGAATGGGGAGTGTTCTGATCTTCAACAGCAGCGGGGGAATAGCAGAGGCGACAGTTGAAGTGGAGGCGGATTGATTGGTGGCAATTTCAGATGTGTTAGGGTTGGTTGGTGAGAGGAAGACGAAAGCTGTGGTTGCGAATGGCAATGGGGTTCAGTAAATAGCAACTGGCCTATCATATAGCGTATTTAACCCAAGAGTTACGTTGTTTCATCTGCCCAAGATTCTTGGGGGACATGCGCACGTGCCGCAGATGGTTGTTTTCACATTTGTAGTATTACTCAGCCTCAAGATCTACGCCAATATATGCGCCTCTTCATTGCCAGTGTGGGAGGGCCCACGCGGACGCACCTACTGACAGGTGCCATGCAACTGTTTTCTCAACAAGACAAAAAGGTAGTATGATGTGCTATACCTATCTACTTTTTTGACCAGACGTGTCAAACTAGACTTATCAGAACAAATAAATAAATAAATACATAAAATAATAGTACAAGTGGCATATGGTTTTTTGCCACACTTCTCGTGCTTGGGGACTGTCCTGACTATCCTTGAGCTCGGGGACTGTCCAGACCACCATCGTGCTCAGGGACTGTCCAGACCACCATCGTGCTTGGGGACAGTCCAGACCACCATCATGCTCGGGGACTGTTCTGACCACTCTCATGCTTGGGACTGTCTCGATCGCCCTCGTGCTCAGGGACTAAACTGACTACGGTTATTCTCGGGGATTCATCGTTTTCCCCCATGCTATGCTCGGGGACTGCCCCGACCACTCTCTGACCATTGCTCGGAGATCGCTCTCCTTGGCTACATATGATTTGTACTCACATACAGTTGAGAGGCATTTATTTTTTCTCACTTAGACCTTGCTACAAGGCTGATACCTCGCCTTCCAATAAGCTTAGGGACTACATCGGTACGATGCACCTGCCGGTGCATCTCGTATCGCTTGTACAACGATTGGATTTTCAACTTAACTAGGAATTCTTTTTAGACCCTGGCACCACGTGCCTACGTCATCTACTACCAGGCTCAGGGACTAAGTGGGCACACTTCACCTTGCGGTGAATGTGCTTATTTTATCGACCCCTACGCTCTGACTATTGGCCATAACTACTACTATACAAGGGTCACTTGCATTTCTTTTCAGAAATACAAGTGGGCACACTTGATTAGGAAAGAAATCTTTTTCTTTTTTCTTTAGAACACCATGCATTCTTCGGACAACCGGAATCTTTGGCTATAATCATGGTCTACTGCTCTCTGTGCTGATCGGAATACTGGCACATTTGCTTGGTCAATGTTTCAACCAGTTGGAGATGACATGAAGATAGACCGCATTAGCCGAAGAAGATCGAACGGCGTGTCACAACATAATACATGGTGCTCGGGGACTAGCTATGGGGGTATTAACCCCTATACCCTTACGGCTAAGCCTAGGCCAGTTTGGACTAGGGGGTCTAGCCCACTAGAAGATGATGCATGGCCCGGCCAATCTGCTCAGAGTCCCACGCAAGGAATCAAGGCAGACATGGAGATCAAGCAAGATCCTGGTCGATTAGAATAGGAATCCTTATTCGGCCACCTATGGCAATTGTAACTAGTTAGGATTAGTTTCCAGATCTATAACCCTGCCCCTAGACTATATAAGGTAGGCAGGGGACCCCTCTCAAAAAACATCTCATTGACATATAGCAATACAATCAGACGCAGGACGTAGGTATTATGCCTTCACGGCGACCGAACCTGGATAAAACCTCGTGTCTGTCTTGCGTCACCATCTCATTCGTAGCTTGCGCACCTGTCTGCCGATAATCTACTACCTTGGGCATACCCCTAGGTCGACTGCTGACCATATTTTGTTGACAAATTCCATTTAATTCCCAAACAATCATTAAACTTCTAAAATCTATAACTTCTTCATCCTAACTCCGTTTCTCGTGAAACCACTTCTAAAATTCTTCTAAAATCAAGCTCTATTTATTCCACCTAGTACTGCCATATTGTTCTATGCTCATCTTTGGTTGTTTGTTTCATGGTTTGTATTTAGTGATAGATTATTTATTAAATGATGACTGACAGACGGTGAGTATCAAGAGAGTGAGGACCCAGACTACGTTGAAGATCCAAAAAGAGACAACAACGAAGGCAAGTCCTAGCTACCCCTTCCACAACCACCATACCATACCACCTCAATAGAATATAATGAATTATGAGCTCGATTAATATAATGTGAATATGGATGATATGATAAAGCATCTCGTGGTACTTTATGAGCTCTAAGATATGAATGAACTTGAGGATAATCACTGTGATGACATGAACTATAAAATGGTAAACCTAAACATAACATTGACAGGGGGTGAGTGAGGGGTAACTTATGCGGTAAAAGTTACCTTGGTAGGATCACCTAGTGAGGGTTCCTGTTGGGAGATACTCGCCTCGGTCACATAAGGATCGGTTCATAGGCCATCTCGCCTGGTCAGACACCCGTACAACCACATGTCTATAGGGTAGACTTGATCTCACACCCTGTTAGATAGAAGAATAATTTCTACTAGTAGGCCAGTGTTGGCAGCAGAATATCAGGAGAAGACACAGATGCTAAGTAATTGTCCATGGTCCGGTTGGCGTGGTTGCTAAGTGATCCTCCATGTAAAGCCCCTTGATTTGGTTGTGTTTTAGCCCCTTACATTATTGACCATATGATGTGGTATCATCCGGATTATTGAATTGAATTCTATGTTATCATCCAAAACTTTGTGTATTTCCAACCCCTGAGAAGCCATGGTAGAATTATAAGGACATCTAAGGTCGCATACTTTCAGGTATGGGGTCTTGTTTGGCCTATTATGTCCACGGATCATGGATGGGACTACGCCTATCATGTGGCGAAATTTGTACACCCTCTATAGAGCATATTGAATCTATTTGAATAGCCACATCCTTGGAATGGGCAACCACCGAGATGAGATCACTTATGATTAGATTTACTTTAATGTGTAATTAAACTAGACAAATGCGATTAATGAATCCTTATTACTAACCCAGGGACTAGCAAGAATGGTAATACTCTCCCAAGACCCAACCTTATATTCAACTGAACCATACCACCCCACTACTCCTCCTCCACCATCACCTACCATCCACCACACCACCAAGCCATGACCCTCCACTCCACCTACCATCCACCAAACAAGCCTTCACCACCCACTCCACCAAACCCTATGGTTAGGGCTTGCTGAGTACGTCTGTACTCACCCATTGTTGACTCAAAGACTTCAATGCTGAGGAGGACTACCACAATAACGAAGAGACATACCACGAGGACTAGGAGTCATGCGAAGGAGTCTTAGGATATATGGTTTCGACCGCGCTCGAGCATGCCTATGGTTTAGAGTGTCACTTCACTATAGAGAATCACCATAGTACTACCACCCCACTATAATAAATGTCGCTTCACAGCAATAGAACCCCGCTAGTAATGTAAAGCCTATGGCTGTGCCCTTCGGGCCACTGTTGTAAGACTTTATTTCTAGATATCAATAAAATCTTAGTATTTTCCTATGCATCTGTGTGCCATTTCTGTTGTTTGTGCATACTTGTGCGTGATCCTAGCACAAGTACACATGCACCAAAGGACTCTCAAAATGAGGGGCTGATAGAGTGGTATCAGAGCCGAGCTTGACCGTAGGACAAAGCCCTAGGATTGGATCATGGATAATAAATGAAAACAAATAACAAACTTTTATAGTTGTTGATCTGCATTACAAAATCTTCTAACTAGTGTTGAAATTTTGTAGCAATGGAGAACAACTAGGTTCGATCGGACTGTCTAACCATCGGAGGATTCCCATAGCTCCTCTAGGAGACACTGCAACATCTTGGCTATGGTCATGAGTACCAAGAGGACGGTATGCCCAAGTGTGAAGTGCACCTACATGTAATAGAGCATCAATTGTGCCTAGGATTTAGAACTCGATGTGTCCCAGCATTCGAAAGAGAACTAAGTGACACATGCCAGATTGTAGCATGCTAGGCTCTTGCAGATCACTATCAAGTGTTTGAAGAGGATATAGAGCACAATCCTACAAGATTCTTCCCTATACTAGACTAGACTACCCCAACTTGGTGTGAGAAGATCAAGGATCTAGAAGAGATAGGACAATAGACACCAGAGTATACTACAGTGTCCACAGTCAGATACTTGCATTCTCTTAACACCCTATACGAAGACCAGCAATAGGAATTAAAGAAGTGGACTACCAAAGCCAAAGAAGCTAAAGCCAAAGTACAAAGTTTAAGGATGGAGCTACTCATAATGAGCTCACAGATGGCAATGCTAGAGGATAAGAAGGAATATTATAGGCAAGAACTACAGAAGGCCCTTGAATGTCCATGCTCAAGGAGGTTAAAGAGAGGAAAGAGGACCTTTGCCATGGCACCTAATCAAGGATATGACCCACGCCACCCTCATTACAACCTAACGGATACATACCAAGGGAGTCACTTTATGATCTTGCTGAAAGCAATGATACTTAAGAATCAGTCATGGATAACTTCACCAACAAGAAGACTGCTAGGGATGCAAATGTCGCTGGACCATCAAAAGTTTTTTTTTGGGCAGGGTGCTAATGAATATGCATGTGAGCTTTATGCGCTGCGAGACGAACAGCTAGCCAAGGAAAAAGGCAAAGCCTATGTACTGGGACCTTCATGAGACATAGTTCCTATAAAATAACTAGGTCGATGTCATAGCGTCTAGCTATAAAATAAATAAGTGACTAGACATAGAATGAGCATGTCTCTAGTAGTAGTGTCGATAGTATCGCCGCTAGTCCTAGATGTACAAATCATCGCATAGTAATCGTTCTAGCAGTTGATGTGTATGATGCAACCTTGTATCATATATGTAATGTAATATAACGTGTGTTTGAATATGATTTTGTGCCCTTGCATGCTTGCTTGTTTGTTTTTCCAAGTACCCTCCCTCTGCTCAAATGTTGTAGGGACATCTTCTCATCCTTGTTGTGCCAAAGCAACAGATGGAACGGGGATCTACCCAAATTTAGCAGCGTTGAGAAAGGGTAGCTGAGAGGTGTTTCATGAAGAGGAACATGTTGCACCACCACCTAGAGGCAGGCAAAATCATGGAAACCGCGGGCAGCAAAATAAAAATCATGGGCAAGAACAACCATAAGACAACAACATCCCAGCACAAGAAGGGGAAAATGAAGTAGTGGAAGAAGAGGTCAACCAAAACAATAATGAAACCATCCTAGAACCAACTAAAGAACTTCCACCACCCCCACCTACATTAGCAGAAATTATGGATTGATAAACATGTCTCATGGAAACCCTCGCTAGAAGGCCTAACAATGGAAATGGACCAGGAAAAATGGCCACATTTATGAGGCTTCACCCACCCACCTTCGATAGTTTTGAGGATGACCCCTTAGTAGCAGATGATTGGCTTGCATACAATCACTAAGAAGTTAAATGTCGTATGTGCAACTGATGAGGAAAAGGTCACCCTAGCCACCCATCAGCTTATTGGAGCTGTAGGAGAATGGCTGGGAAAATTACCAAGATGCAGTCGATGACCCCGAAGCCATCACATGGGAAGAATTCATAGAATAATTTCACAACTATCACATCCCCGAAGGAATTACGGAAATGAAAGCAGAAGAATTTCGCTACTTAAGACAAGGAGCAATGAAAGTGAATCAGTACATCTAGGAAGTTTATGAAGCT
Source organism: Miscanthus floridulus (assembly GCF_019320115.1). NCBI lineage: Eukaryota > Viridiplantae > Streptophyta > Magnoliopsida > Poales > Poaceae > Miscanthus > Miscanthus floridulus. The sequence continues at coordinate 60,829,728 of NC_089594.1, forward strand.
ATCCCGCTATGCACTAGAAGATGTTAATACAAATAAAAAGAAACTAGATATGCTTCAGAAGAGGGCATAACTCAGCACTGAGGACAAAAATAATCACACACATCTATCCTAATTTCAACACCGTGATGAATCGCACCATCCTACTAGAAGAAAAATGCTCAAAGATGGAAGGAGAAAGGAAGCGTAAGTTCAGCCTACAATGTGCCCATCAACAAGAAAGGACGCAACTGGTCAAAACCAACAACACTGTACCTACGGAGTACTAGTCTACTATGTAGTACAGATCATCAGGATCCAACTCATAGCAGACCACATCATCCTAGAAGAACTACAACAATAATGTTCAGCCCAAGAATAACAATAGTACAGCCTCGGATCAGACATGTTTTGGATGCCGACAACTCAGACACATAATTGCCTAATGCCCATATGCTAATAAATCAGTAGCCTCTGCCCCCGCACCATCCACGACTAGCAATAGGATAGTAGCCTCAAGAATTGGACACACTAGACCTCAAAACTCTGGACCGTAGAGAAGGAATGCCCAAACTTTTGGGCTAGGGCCGAGTCAACCACGTAAATGTGGAAGAAGTACAGGAAGCACCCAATGTTGTGTACGGTGAGTTCCTTGTTAACTCCACTTCCACAAACATGTTGTTTAATTCCAAAGCCTCACATTCATTTGTTTCTACTTGCTTTGTACTTAAAAGTATTTGAGAATGGTGTTACTCCCCACCCCTCTCTTGATACAAACCCCCAGAGTTGTCCTCAAATGCTCACTAAAATGTCTTCGAGTAAAGATAATGATAGAGGAAGTTGAGTTTAAAGAAGACCTAGTGGTATTTAAGACAGAAGGATTGGATATAATATTGGGAATGGATTGGTTAAGGAAACACCATGGAAACATATCATGTAGAGATAAGAAAGTAACATTGATAAATCACAATGGGACAAAAGTAGAATGTCACCCCCAAACTCCAAGAAGTGCTAGTAATATGTGAATACCCCAATGTGTTCCCTAAAGATTTACCCAGAATGCCAGTCAGATAGAGATTTAGAATTCATCATTGATTTGATAGATGGAACCGCTCCCATAGCAAAGAGGCCATACCGAATGGCAGCCAACAAGCTGGAAGAATTGAACAAATAACTATGAGAATTACAAGAGAAAGGATATATTAGACCAAGTTCATCACCCTAGGTGATCACCAGTATTATTTGTGAAAAAGAAGGATGGAAGTCTACGAATGTGCATTGATTACCGATCGCTAAACAAGGTCACTATCAAGAATAAGTACCCACTACCAAGGATTGATGACCTGTTTGACTAGCTAAAAGGAGCCAAATACTTCTCGAAGATAGACTTAAGGTCAGAATACTATCAGTTGAAGATTCGACTCAGTGATATACCAAAGACAGCATTTGTAACTCGCTATGGACAATATGAGTTTACTGTAAAGCCGTTTGGACTAACCAATGCACCTGCATACTTTATGAACCTAATGAACAAAGTCTTCATGGAAGAGCTGGATAAGTTCATAGTAGTGTTCATCGATGATATCCTCATAGACTTCAAGAGTACTGAAGAGAATGAACAACACTTGAGAGTGATACTGAACAAGTTAAGAGCACATGAGCTATACACTAAATTCAGCAAGTATGAATTTTGGTTACAAGAAGTCACTTTTCTAGGGAATATTATCATAGTAGATGGAGTAAAAGTAGATCCAGAGAAGGTTAAGGTCGTATCAGAATGTAAACAACCCACAAATCTGACAGAGATTCATGGTTTCCTTGGATTAGTTGGCTACTATAGAAGATTTATCGAAGGATTTTCCAAGATTGCTAGACCAATGACATACCTAACATAGAAAGAAAAAGAGTTTAAGTGGGCAGAAGCATGTAAGAAGTGCTCCCAAGAATTAAAGACCAGACTAACCAAGGCCCCAATACTCACATTACCCAACATTCATAGAAGCTTTGTAGTATATTGCAACGCCTATTGACAAGGATTAGGTTGTGTTCTGATGCAAGATGATAAAGTAGTCGCTTACGCCTCCAGACACTTAAAGAAGCATGAATAAAATTATCCAACACATGACCTAGAATTAGCTGCAATGGTACATGCACTCAAGATATGGAGACACTACCTCATTGGAAATAAGTGTGAGATATTCACGGACCACAAGAGTTTGAAGTACATATTCACCCAACCGTACTTGAACCTATGACAACGAAGATGGCTAGAGTTTATTAAGGACTATGACCTAAGTGTACAATACCACCCAAGGAAGGACAACATAGTCATAGATGCAGTAAGTAGAAAGTCTTATTGCCACTACCTTACAACCCTGAATCAAAGACCGAAATTAGCCCAAGAAGCTCACCACCTAAACTTATAGATTATACCACATGGCATCTTGAATACCCTGCACGTGCGACCCACATTAGAAGATCGAATAAAGGTAGCCCAAGACAAAGATGAAGAGATACAATGACTCAAGAAGCAGAGTGCTAAGAAAGAAACCCTCAGATTTAAGGTTGATGAACTAGGGATATTATGGTATGAGAATCGGATATGGATACCCTAAGACGAGATGCTCAGAAGACTGATACTGGACGAAGCTCACCGATTAGCATACTCCATCCACCTAGGATCCACCAAAATGTACATGGACCTCAAACAAAAGTATTGGTGGAACATAATGAAAGTAAATGTCGCAGAGTATGTGGCATGATGTGATACCTACCAATGAGTAAAAGTAGAACACCAGCAACTGGTAGGACTACTTCAACCACTACACTACCCTAGAATGGAAATGGGAAGAAATCAGCATAGACTTTATAGTAGGGTGGCCAGTGACACTAGAAAGGGAATGATTCAATATGGGATATAGTAGATAGGTTGACGAAAGTATCTCACTTCATACCGATAAAAGCCGACTACCGGGGAAACAAACTAGCACAACTATACATAGACAATATCCTTTGACTAAAGGAGTACCAAGCCGAATTGTGTTAGACCGGGGTACACAATTCATGGCATGCTTCTAGAAAAGCCTACATGCTGCCCTAGGAACACACTTGGACTATAGCTCAACCTATCACCCTTAGATAGATGGACAGACAGAACGAGTATACCAAATCTTGGAAGACATGCTGCGAGCCTATGCACTCAGTTATGAAAAGACTGGGAAAGGAGCTATAACACCCTTAGTGTTACGCCCTAAACAAATTACTAAACCATGTCATGAGCATCATGTTTATGTGATAATGCATGTGACTGGATTGTGTAGATCAATTTCTTGTAACCTAAAATGACAAATAAAATGTTAAATGAAAGTCGCTTCAATAACTCATGTATATCAAGTAGGGTTTAATACTAATTTTTATTGAACAAAAACACTCTATAGAACATATGTGTAGAGCTTAAATAAAGATTGGAATATGAACTTTAGTAGATGGCAATGAAATACTTGCTGTAGAAAAATAACATTGCTAGCCAACATTTCTAATAGCCTAGAAATGCAACTTAGAATCAAATTCAGCTCATAGACTTAGAAGATTTTTAAGTGTATAGACTAGCTAGAACATGCCATGTTTGGCAATTTATTTTGCGAAAATTGGGATAAGAAAAGGTGTTATGTTTTAGCTTGGGTTGGTAGCCCTCATATGCCATCTTGAGCATGGTGAAGATGGTTTAGGTCCACTAAGTAATTGTTTAGTTGTTATAGGCGCTTTAAATTTTGTGCACAACACGTTCTCGGGCTAGTTCACCGGGTGAGCGTAGTCACCACGCCTCGGGGGCACGACATCGCCACACCTGCTTGCTCTGCGCGTGCATGTGCGCTGCCGCATGTGTTTGGCTACTCATACCTTGCTATGGCCTGGCCGCCACTAGCCTCTGGCATGTGGAGCCACTACTGCTACTTGCGCACCAAGCGGCGCTGCCGCTAGCCCCACCGCACTATCGCACTGTCAACCCACCCCGCACCATGACACAGCCACTGCTAGTGTTATCGCAACACCATCGCGTCCATGCCTATCCTCTGTGCTGCTGCCGGCCTAGTTTGAGGCTGCCAATGCCGCGCACATGTGACCGAGCTTGCCATCGCCTTGTCTTTTATGGCTCTGTGGCCGTGCGGGCCATGCCGGTCAAGGACTTGTGTGATTGTCCAAAGCGTCTACACGCGTGCCTCCACGACCATGCTGACCATGTCCCACCAAGGCGAGACCAAGATGAGCCCACTTGCTACCCCATCTCTCTCTCTACTGTCGCCGTCAAGCCACGCCATCAATTAGACAACTGAGTGATCTCCTCCATTTAATTTAGCGCATCCACATCTTCACCATCAGGTGCTCTCACTGCCCGACCTCACCCAGCCATGAAGAAGGCACTGTCAGGCTCCAATTTTGGAGTTTCCCCGCCACCATGCTGATAAGGCCACGCCCGACCATGGATGTGGGCAGCCCTCCTACCGTCCCTCCCTAGCCAATTTACGTGCACCACTAGCTTCACCTTGCCTCTCTCTCCACCTTGCACATGCTAGTGGAACCACTACCACCTCCCCTGTCGCCACTGACATGACCACGCTACCATGGTGCGCCACCGCACGGGTTAGCCGCAATGTGGCCACACCTCCTCCGCCATACTCCACTCTAACCATCATCTTAGCTAGGTCCACAGTAGTCTATTGATGCTCCCTCGCTAGCCAGTTAGGTTCTTAGGTGCTCTAGGTCGTCGGGGCAGCTGCGTCACTGCCATAGACGGTTGTGCGTTGCTGCAGCTCGCTCCAGCATGTCTCGCTGCCCCACGTTGCTGCCTGGTATAGGTAGTTGGACTGTAGTTGAAGGTCAGCCTGATCGACGGGCTAGTGCAAGCCTCTGGTAGCTGGCACGATCACGTCGTGTCATCGTCCGCCGCGCCGCCGTGCACTGAGCCACCGAGGGGTGCACGCAATTGAATTAGGAAAAGGCCAGGGGGTTAAGTGAGAAGGTTTGAGAGAGGAGAAAATAGTGTTCGTACTTAGTTGTAATTTGGGAGAAGTGTGTGGTCTATTTTGCAAAAACACCAGCGCGCACGGGATTTCCCCATCGTGGGTTGTTTCGCGAGCGGGTCGGCCTTGTGTGGGCCGCTATGTGTGCCTGCACTATGTCGCGCAGGCCACGCGTGTGGGCCACGCGTCTGAGCCATGTGGGAGATTTCATTTTTCTTTTCCTAAGGAATTAGAAATAGTTTTCTAATTTAATTTTTGAGCTAATCTTTGGTAAATCATATAAAATCATGTAGGTGTCCAAAAATTGTGAAACAAATTTTGTTAGGTTCCTAAAATTGTGCTCTATCTGTTAGTATATTTAGTTCATATATGTACATGTTGATATCAGGAGCTATTAAATCATTTGAAAATGTTTAATATTGTTAGGATAATTATTGTAGGAATTTTTGTGGGAAAATTGGTGATAGCTTTAGTCCTAAAATTTTTTATAGTAGCTTTATTGTATTATTATGTGCTCACTATAATTTTTGTGACTTTAGAATAGACTAAGCACTAGGGTACTTAGATGCTCTTTGTTTCAATATACATTAAATTATTAATAGAAATAAAGATATATCCTTCATTTGTGAAGCTAGGTGTTTGTTAGTTGAACCCAACACTTTTCTTCATAAAGATGAAGTTAGCTTAGTATCTTGGTCATTAGAGCTAGCTTATTAGCTTAGTATGCGTATTCTTAGTCTAAGAGTTGCTGTTGCCTAAATGCTAAGTGTTGCATCATCATCGCATGCATGTAGAGAACAAGTTGGTGGAGATCATGACCATCGATGATCACGAGTTTGAGGAGATCGTCGAGGAGTATGAGGAGGAGATTCTCATGCAGGAGGAGGTCCTAGAGCTGCCACTGACTGACTCAGCTAACACCACACCTACCCAAGGCAAGCCCTAGTGCATAACCCCATATTTTTAATAATTATTGTTTATATATGTTATGTGCATTTACGTTACAGGAATTTTATGGAAACCACATGCATAGATATACTTGTCCTAAGAGTCTTACTAGCGCAAGTTTGAGTAGCTGCTATGCTTAGGTTTTTGATAGTGTGAGTAACCTGCCGTTACTCATAATAGGTGATTATTATTATTACTCTCATAATAAAATGATGAAAAGAAAATGGAGACCAGACAGGGATATGGTATGGATATTGGTGGGTGTAACAGGTTTTGTCCTACGGCCAATGGGGCTTAGCTTGGTTACACTATTTTTCCATGTTCGTGTCGATTAAGGACCGTCCATTGCTATGGATGATAGTTAGGTAACAGACTTATTATCCTGAGCACATACTTGCTTATGAGAGCGGGAAGGCTCATTATGCTCTTGTCGCAGGTTCTGGCTCTTTCTAGACCGACTGATTAGAGGCGAGGAGAGGTGGAGGTCTAAGCACCATGTTGAGACTAGGTCTCAAGTGTGGGGGCTTGGAGTCTAAGTTTGGACGGGGACCTAGACCCCATGATAGGAGTGGAATGGGTTGGTCTTGTTTGTGCTTGGGGTACAAACAGGGCCTATGTTTCGAGGTACCCAGCTAGGATACATTGGTTCATAAATCGCCATTTCCGTGAGACAGTACGACTTGGCTATGGTCTAACACCATAGTAAGAACTATAAGATGAAAGATGGTGAAATGGTTCTGATTGCTTGACCCTTGCTTTAAAGTAGAATAGGTGCTTACCTAGAATGGTTAGCTAATGAAGTAATCATGACTGCTAATAAAACTTAACTGTAAGGATGAACTATTAGTAATGCTTTCCATAAACAAAAAGAAAATAACAAAGCCATATTGCCTATCATATCCTTGAGAGTTGGGAAATTATTCCCACTAGTCGGGTAAGTCTAGCGAGTACATTGTGTACTCAGGGTTTATTTTACCCATGTTGCAGGTGTAGCTTGAGGAGTAGCTTTGTGTAGGAGGATTCTTCTGGTGGGCATAGATGAATCCTTATATCATTTCCGCTAGATGTTTATTTTCATTTGTTGTTCAATTATCAGCACTCTGAACTCTAGTATTGTAATAAATAATTTCTAAGAACTCTTTTTGTATGAAATGGACTAAGTATTGTAAGCTCGTACTCATTATTGGATTCTGGATGTAAAACGTGGATTGTTTCGAGTTCTCCCTTAGGGGTGTGCTCGATAGACCTATCCGATGTAGCTCACTTTTGAGGTGCTTAGTGTGACAGAACCACCCAATTTATACAAGATCCAGTACGGCTATCCCTGTTTAGCATGTTGACACGCACATACTTTCACTTATATAAACCCTAGTAGTCGGCCGAGTGTCATGAAGGACCTTGGTAAATCAACATCACAACCAAGATCATATGATTAAGAAAATACACATCACATGCATAGAGTTGTAGCGAAAATAATATTACAAATGAGTTCATAAATAATAGTACAAGTTTGGGTTTCAAATTTGGTTAAGGAAAACAACATAGCTTTCAAATGATTACATTAATATAAGTTCCAAATACATTGCTAGCACAAGTGACATCCTTAGATAAAAGCATATAGATGAGAAATAAATATAGAGTCACCGAGCCCACCGGCGGTTAGCCACCATCTTCAGTAGGCTGAGAACTTTACCTGCAACATGGTGGGATAAACCCTGAGTACTCGAATGTACTCAGCTAGACTTACCCATCATAAACCAGAAATAAAGTGCCACCAAAGAGTATGCAAGGCTTTATAGGTGGAGCTAGCTTGACATAATTTTGCATAAAAACCACTAGTTGAGCTATATATTTTACAATTCGGTAACCAAGTTAATTATAGCCATTCATCTATAGATTAGCAACAAACATGTGCCGAACAATGTGGAATATCATTTAGTAATAGGCAATAGTAACCATAGCTGGTGTAGTAATGTGAGTATCATCATCATAACCATCAAGTTTCCATTAAGTTACTCTACTGTTGCCGCTGCTTAGTCAAGTTCTCACTATCCGGGAGAGACGGCGATTCGAATCGATTCGTACCTAGCTAGGGAATTATTCCTAACACAAACCCAGACATACAGTGCGCCAAGGTAGTCTTAGGTCACCTTTAGGTACAACTCAGGAACTAAATCCGTGGGCCTAAGTAGTGCCAGTACTCTCAGGGAATCCACTCTGCCAGGACATCAATCTGCCCCTCAGGACTTATGCCAATGGCTCCTTGACACATCCTTACTACCACCAGAGTGCGCACTTTCACTTCCTAGCTTCTGCCCTGAGTTGAGCTACTCGGCTTCACTGATCAGGAATGAGTTATCCAGGCCAACTAAGTGATAGGCATGCATTCAACATGACATGAGGACGTACAATGAATTGGTCCTTAACCGACACAGACGGGGATAGATAGGCACCCAAGACCTCCATGCCTTGTTGCTTCTCTATCACAATCCCATCCGGTCTCCTTTTTATTCATCAACACATGGTTATTTCCACGACAACAAATATAGCCAACCATGCTTCGGTATCCACCTATATCTCACAGGTGATAGGAAATCACCCGACTTCTACTAGTCTAAGCATTGCTAAGCATACATTTGATCCTAGACCTACATAGGGTTCAAGGTATATTTTTGGACAAGGTAGTTCTATGCATCAAGTGGTTCCAATCAACTCTTATAACCTAATGCATCAAACATAAAGAACTCAAGTAATATTTATAAAAACATAGGAGGCTTAGAATGCTCTAGGGCTTGCTTGGGATCCAACACTAGGATAGTGTTTGTTAGATGACACTTGCTTGGTGAGCATCACCTATTCAGGCATGTACTCTAGGGGTCCTTCCATCTTCGGGATAGGTCTACCATACACCGTCTTTGGGGTTGGCTCCAACATCACGTCCTTCATGTGGTTCATCTAGCGTACCTAGATGAGATGCAAGATGCAAGTGCATGAATATGAAGAATGGTAATATGAGATGCATCACATAATAGCATTGAAGGCAAACATAAGATCATGCAAGACATAGGCACCTAGAGTTATTTAACTAAACATTGCACAACCTATTATAGAGGGATAGCAAGCATATTAGGCATGTCACACAAGTGAACATAAGTTCAAATATTGCACACATGCATCGATCAAGAACTAACCAACATGTTTAGCCAAAACAAGAGCAAGCTAAAACAATCACCTAGCACATGTATAGAAATCTAGACAGCAGCATAACAGTCATTTGTTTTAACCATAACTAGATACATAAGCATCCAACAAGGGTGACCCTAGACTTTCTAGAAAGCTAATGAAATGTTCTACAACATTGTTATTATCACCACAAGCTTATTCCAAAGCTAACTAGGTCAAACATGCCAATGTTTTAGATCTGCACAGAACTAGGACAGAAAAGTAGTAGTAATTTCAAAAATGCATAACTGGAGTTATAGACATCAAACAAGCATGAACCTTAACTTTCTAGAAATTTTATTAAATTATCTAAAACATGTTTATTATCATCACAAGGTGATTCCATAATTAACAAGGTCAATCAAGCACAATTGAGCACCTCTGTCCAGACTTGGACAGATTCTGCCATGCCACTTCACAAGCTTATATAACTAGAGCTCTACAATACCAAAAGGGGTGATCTAGGATAATTTGGAAAGATTAAGGAAAGTAATATAACTCTGATATTGTCACTAAGACATGATTTCATACTTAACTAGGTCAAATAATGAAATCCTTCAAATCTGCACAGAGCATAGACCAAACATGACACATCATTTGTCAAATTCATAACTCCGAAATTATTAGGCCTATGGTCATGCAATTTGAACACAAGAAAGATTCTAAAATTATCTACAACTTTGGTATTCACTATAACCACAGAAAACATCATTTACACTACGAAAATAATTGCACAAGCAAAACTGCACCTACAGCCTAAACAGCAGTGGTACAATTATAGACAAAAAACTGATAGGAACTTCAGAGAAGCATAACTGGAGTTCTAGACCTCCAAAAACACATATCATAACTTTTTAAAAATCTTATGAAGTTACCTACAACTTTCTTATTCTCATCTTAATATGATTCTACAACTAACATGGTCAATTAATCCAATGAATGTATCTCTGTCCAAAACATGGACAGAATTTAGCATGCCACTTTAAACAGCTATAACTAGAGTTCTACATGTCCAATAAAGGTGGTTCTATACTTTTGAGTAAGGATAACAAATTATGAACAACTTTGTTATAAACATCTAGAGCTAATTCTACTATTAACAAGGCCACACATTACCAACAAGGCAACCCTATCTGGGTTTGGGCAGAAACAACCACAGAAATTTAAACAACTATAACCAAAAATCTACTTAACCAAAAATTATGTTTTTTAGCTTTTTGAAAATCTTAATAAAAGTAATATAACTCATTTATTGTCATCAAGGCATGATTCATAACTTAACTGAGCCAATTAATACAAACATGCAGGCCTATTCAGAATAGGAGCAAAGCAACACAGGGCATTTGTTATTTTATAGCTCTTCAACAATCAAGCCTAAACACCTGAAATTTTTACCATAGTATACACATAGAATCTGTAGCCTACCATAAAAATTGCACATTTATTTGAGCACAACAACTGCAGTTATGAAAAAGACAAGACATAAATAGTATTAAAAACCTAACTGCATAAATTGATTTTTACAGAAAAAACTTTAAACTAAATCATGTCATATTATAGATCCATTTCATAGATAATTTCACAAGGATTCCAAAAAGTGGGTGATTAAAGCAAAGTTATAGCTCTACCAATTGTCTACAAACTTGATTAAGGGGGTCATAGCCATTAGGGCTTTGAAACAGTGGTTAATTAGCGTCCAATTTGCAAGTGTCAACGTGTTGAGGCTGATTAAACAAATCCAAAAACCGATGGTCAAGACAAGGTCAAACGAGTGCCATCTTTTTGTATACTCTCCTCTAGTAAATTGCCTCCAACTTTTATCTTTCAACCAAATCGAGTTGTTTAACAAAATTTGGAGAACGCAGAATGTCGACATGTCAATGTTAGTTAAGTGACAAAGTAATCTTTTGCTGTTTTGGAAACTATTTTTGAAGATCCAAATGAACTTCAAATTTGATAAGACTTGATCTATTATTTTCACCATGAAAAGTACTTCAACTCATCTTAAGGAATCCAATTGAGCTACCACATGAATTTGGACGATAAAATGTCGCAAAGAAGCTAACTTCTTCTGTCACTTCAGGGACTTAGAAAAATTTACTGGGAGCCTAAGACAGCAACTGATTCAATCTTGTTTGACTTTCTTACAAGCTGATCTAGCTCTTGGCATAAAAACAAAGTTTGTTCTACTCTACTCAAACTTCAACTTTTATTTAAGGTGCAACTCCATGCAAGCAATGTAAGCGATTGGTCAACATAGGACAAAATAACATCACGGTAAAACTTAAATTAGAGTTTTAGACTGATTGAGGCATTTTCTTGACATTTTCTCAACATGAACCCTTCATGACTTTTGTTGTAGGGTTCAATTAGAGTCATTTGGATAAGGTAGTAAGGTTTGGTCGACATCTCATATTCCCATTTACTTAATAAAGCAATCCAAGAAGGATTATAACTTATCATTTCATGTGACTTCTTGATTCCAAACTTCACGAAACTTTTCCACTAGTCACGATTGATGCATGTTGATGTAATGTACATGAAATAAGCATGTTTAACATTACTCTTGCATAATCTTAACAAGGGTCCATATGTAAGTAAGGGTGTGTTGTCCAAGTTTAAGTTGGAGCTCACTCTTGTAGATTTGATCTTGACACCTTCATCACCACTTAACATGTCATGTTTGAGCTCAAACCCATTGCTTAACTAGTGACAAACACCTAGGGTGTTACAACCCTCCCCTCTTATGGGAATGTCGCCCCAAGATTCGGTGCAAAAGACTTTTAAGGGAAGAGAAGCATGTCATCCATTTTCCAACATCAGTGATAGCATTAGGCTATTTAACTTCGTTGTATCAGAGAGGCTAATTTGGTCAAGAAACTTTTTGATACTTGCTCTTCATGGTAAGTTTTGTCTGAAGAATTTCCATCATTGGCTTCCATGAAGCATTGTTACTTTGGGGAGGAATCCAAGACAGCACAGCACTTTGTTCTCGGGATATAGACAGTACTACAGATCATAAACCAATTACCCACAATCTATATTTCCCTAATGAATATAGCTTGGACCATGTGAACTTAGCACCAGACTGCAAGCTTCAGAAAACTACTCAATACAATGGTTCCATGTTCATTCACAAAGTTTGAAAAGCAGTCCTCTACCAAAGTAGCTTGAGTACAACCTTTTATAAAGGATGAGATCATAGACGGGGTAAACATCCTCTGAGGTTGTGAGAAACTATGGTAGAACCTCCTTAGAAATCGGGCCCATGTGCATCTATTATTGTCTCAATAGACCGCTGATAGCGTACATGAGTTCCCAACAACTTAACAGGTCTGTCAGGTTTCCTCAAGAAACCCGAATCATCCATGAATCTTTTCGAACAGGATCCCAATCACAGTCATTTCAGATTACAACAGTTTATTCAAACATATACATCAGAGTAAAAGATAGCGGAAGTCTTAAGATAACATAGTTTACAAACCAGTTGTTTTTCAAACTTACAATACCATAAGTGTCATACAACCATAGTAGCGGGATAATATTACATTAACTTTATTTATCATACAAACTAGTGCCTTGTCCAAAGGCCATTCATCACTCCTCATCGTCATTGACTTCAAACACGGAATGCAGCAGGGACCAAAATAAGCCTGCGCATGCGACTCACCTGCAACAAGGGTTAACAAACCCTGAGTACAAAAGTACTCAACAAGACTAACCCGACGTAATAGGGGGTAAAAGACTTTAAAGATGCAGGAGTTGGGGCAAGGTAAGGATGTAGCAAGATTCAAAAGTTCTTTGCCAAAAGCTTACTATTCTTGATCCTATTTTCAAGTTTACCCCTAAGTCTTCTTAGTTCATTATCTCAAACTAAATGTACATTTCCCATATTCCAATCCTTCTCATTCCATTCTTTTCTCATGTTTTAGTAATTCACCAGTCCTGCATTGCTTCTATAATGAATCGAGTCTCCATATCCATGGAGCACCGGCAATTCAAATTGATTCAAGTCCCAGCTAGGGATACCTTATCACACGACATATCTAGAACTTAATCTTGCATATATCAACCTCGCTACCAAATCCTCCTATACTAAGCCGTCTCCACGCCACCCGAGAGCACAGCACACCTCAAATCTGACCACATTCTAGCCATGAGGGTACACGCTACTCCCGCCATCTCTCCACTCCCAGTGCGTGGGCATTCATCTTAGTATCGGATTAGCCGAAGTAGGCTTACCGGAGTATGTGACCAGTACTACAAAGTGTCTCGTTCAGAAGATCCATAATGAGTGGCCTTTAAGCGACATAGTCGGCAACACTACCCAAAATTCAAGATAAGTCACCCGACTAGTCTCTAGTTCATTCTATCTTCTTTCTTTCTTTGGCCAGTATGCCATCTTTGATTGTATCAAAACTTTTACTTTGAAATCCTACCATAAAGCATACTAAGCATTCTACGCCTTTGTAAATGAAAACATCTTCAAGGATGGTAAACAATTAACAAGGTAGGCAATGCATCAAGTAGGTAACATTTGAATAAATCAACTTAATGCAATAGGTAACATAGGTGATAAACTTTTCAAAGTAAACAAGGTAATGGTTTAATGCATAAACCGGGGCTTGCCTTCGTTGATGATCTCAGGTTCTGGATCAGTACCATAATTATCGAATCCCGTGACAACCGGGGATTCTTCCAGAACTTGCTCAACTAGAATCGTTTCACTCTTGGATTCTACACGAAATGATAACATATGCTTTAACATGATGATAATGTAAACATGATGCCGTCATGGTACATGAAATATAACAACACTTCGAATACAACTGTTCTTCACGGTACAGTTGCAAGCCAACAAAACAAACTTGTAAATCTACCATCAAGGATCACACATGTGACTTGACCAAACTAATCTTGAAACCCTACTAGTCACAAAACATGACCAAAACAAGTTCAAACACTAATCAAACACTTAGGGTTTGCTTTTATTTATTTTTGAATTAATTTGGAAATAAGCCCAAAAATGAACTTATTCCAAATGACTTCAAACTTTTATGTAAGCTTCCTCATGACAAATTAGTGTACCAAAACAAATTTCATAATTTTTAGAATTATACAGTGGCCTACAAAAATCATGGAAATTGCATTTATCAATTAATGGACTGAATTTTTGAACATTAAAAATTTATTCAAATATCAAGTCTCATATTTTTAAACCAAACTAGAGCACGTACAAAAGGTACACACAATTTTTTAGAATTTTTGGAGCTATGATTATTTTCCTACAAATTCCCTAAGATTCAGCACTATTCAAAATCAGGAAATATCAAAACCTTACTGTTCTTCTCTTTCTTTCTCACTGACAACCCGACCCCACTCGTTAGTGACACATAACAGGACACGGAGGCGCTGCCATCCCTGGTCGGCCCAAAACGCGCCAACGGCGATGCTCCGGCGAGGCAGACCGCACGTAAATGATCTACACCATCCTACGAATCCATCCCAGCCCTCAGAACGGCAGAAGGCGCACCGGAGAAAGCTCCACGCCGGCCATGGTGGCTCGGGCATGACGGCGCACGGCGTAACCCCAACAATGATGCAGTAGAGTCTAAAGCGAAGCGAGAATCATGTTTAGTAGCTCACCATGATCATGCCGGTGCATTTGGTGAAGACAGAGATGGGCTGGAACGTCCTAGCCACGACGAGGTTGATGGTGGCGGTGCTCCGGCCGGTCTCGGGGAAGAACGCGTTGCACCGGGCGATTCCGGCCAACACTAGTGACGCGAGCAAGCCGAAGAGAAGCGCAAGGCCAAGGCGATCGCGTTGGCATAGCTGGGTACGATGGACGGGGTTCGACGGTGGCTATGGTGAGCGGCGGAGCTGACTGGCGGTGGAGCAGAGCAGAGGGGGAAAACAGAGAGTGACGGTGGCGGTTGCTGCTATTTATAGATGGGAAGGAGACGTCCGGCGTCGATAGCGCACGAACGAGCTCGCCATGGTACCAGCTGCGTGTCAACACGCGAGGAAGCGGCACAAATCGATCGGTGGCGACAACTGCGTGGCGCCGGCGGCAAGCAGAGAGGTGGCGCTCGGTTGATTTTCAATTTTGAAGTATTTATAGAATTGCCACTTCGTTAATTTTGTAAATTACTCACAAATTTTCTAAAGAAGTTGAAAATCTCCAAGAATGAAAGTTGCTCAACTTTTCAAACTCTACAACTTTGCTTCAAGGAACATTTTCAAATTCTACCACCATTTTGAAATTTGAATTTGGGGTGCATTTGAGTATTTGAATCATCTCAAAATTACTCCAAATTTTATATGTTAACTTTAAAAACTTTGAATACCAAAGTTGATCCTTATAAAATAATCTTCAACTTTGCTTTTTGCCACAACCCCAAATTCCAAGTGGATTTTGAATTAGTCAAAAAGGGCAAAAAGGACTTTATGATTTGAATTTGAATTCAAATTTGATTTGTTTACCTTTTTACTTTAACTTTGATTTTTGACCAGTAACATGGCCCATTAGGGTTATTTGAGTCAAATGACACATGGTCTCACATGATCACATGAAATTTGACCCTTGTGGTCATGATCTTTATTTAGGGTTTTGAATCACATCACATAAAATAACAACCTTATGAAATAAAGCTTATTTAGTGAAGGCATTCAAAATTTTCTACTTTATGAATGGTTTGCAATGCACATGATGACATGTCAAGTTTTAGTACTAGGTCAAAACACTAGAGGTGTTACAACCCTTCCCCCTTAAAGAAATCTCGTCCCGAGATTTAAAACCTAAGGCTAAGTAATGGAAAAGGAAATGTATCAAGCTAACACATCATAACTTTATTCAAAAGGCTAGTGAGGGGGTATTCCATCATGTTGACAAATGAGACAAGTTATGATATAGACAAGGTATTGCAACTAGATCGAAGCGAAGAAGTCAGGAAAGTTTTCTTCTAAGTAATCCTCGGACTCCCAAGTAGCTTCATCTTCAGTGTGTTGATTCCATTGTACTTTGTAGAACTTGATTGTACGTCTTCGAGTGACTCGCTCCTTTTGATCTAAGACTCTAATGGGGTATTCGACATAAGTCAAATTAGGTTCTAGTTCTACATCACCAAAGTCGATCACTTGGTTAGGTACTTGAAGACACTTCTTTAACTGAGATACATGGAAGATATCATGCACAGCTGACATGTGATCTAGTAGCTTGACGCGATAGGCAACCGGTGCACATAGTTGTTGGATTTGAAAAGGACCGACATATCGGGGCGCCAATTTTCCCCGAATCCCAAAACGATGAACTCCTTTCATCGGTGATACCTTTAGGTAGACATGATCTCCCACTTTGAACTCTAGCGGTCGTCTCCTCTTATCAGCAAAGCTTTTCTATCGGGATTCAGCTACCTTCATATTGGATTGTAAGAGTTTAACTTTCTCTTTAGCTTCCTTGACCACATCCGGTCCAAAGAACCAACGTTCTCTAGCTTCTGATCAATTTAAAGGTGTCTGGCACCTACGGCCATACAATGCTTCGAATGGTGCCATTCTAATGCTCTCTTGATGGCTATTATTATATGAGAATTCAGCTAAGGGAAGGCATTCATCCCATTTAGCACCATAGGAAAGGACATAGGCTCTTAACATACCTTCAAGAATTTGATTTACCCTTTTTGTCTATCCATCTGTTTATGGATGATAAGTAGAACTACGGATAAGTTAATTCCCAAAGACTCATGTAGACTTTTCCAAAACTTGGATATGAACAATGACCCTCTGTCAAAGACAATGGTCTTGGGTGCCCCATGCAGACTGAAGATTCTATCAAGATAAAGCTTTGCATACTATTCCGCTCGATATTTATCTCTGACTGGTAGGAAATGAGCTATCTTGGTTAGGCGATCAACAATAACCCATATTGAATTGTAGCCTGCAGATGTCCTAGGCAATCCTACAATGAAGTCCATACAGATATCTTCCCACTTCCAAGATGGAACTAGCAATGAATGTAATGGACCTACAGTCTTCATATGAACCACCTTGACTCTCTGACAAATATCACACTTGGCCACATATTGAGCTATTTCTATTTTCATCATGTTGACAAATGAGACAAGTTACAATATAGACAAGGTATTGCAACTAGATAGAAGCGAAGAAGTCAGGAAAGTTTTCTTCTAAGTAATCCTCAGACTCCCAAGTAGCTTCATCTTCAGTGTGTTGATTCCATTGTACTTTGTAGAACTTGATTGTACGTCTTCGAGTGACTCGCTCCTTCTGATCTAAGACTCTAATGGGGTATTCGGCATAAGTCAAATTAGGTTCTAGTTCTACATCACCAAAGTCGATCACTTGGTTAGGTACATGAAGACACTTCTTTAACTGAGATACATGGAAGATATCATGCACAGCTGACATGTGATCTGGTAGCTTGACGCGATAGGCAACCGATCCACATAGTTGTTGGATTTGAAAAGGACCGACATAACGGGGCACCAATTTTCCCCGAATCCCAAAACGATGAACTCCTTTCATCGGTGATACCTTTAGGTAGACATGATCTCCCACTATGAACTCTAGCGGTCGTCTCCTCTTATCAGCAAAGCTTTTCTATCAGGATTGAGCTACCTTCATATTGGCTTGTAAGAGTTTAACTTTCTCTTTAGCTTCCTTGACCACATCCGGTCCAAAGAACCAACGTTCTCCAGCTTCTGATCAATTTAAAGGTGTCTGGCACCTATGGCCATACAATGCTTCGAATGGTGCCATTCTAATGCTCTCTTGATGGCTATTATTATATGAGAATTCAGCTAAGGGAAGGCATTCATCCCATTTAGCACCATAGGAAAGGACATAGGCTCTTAACATATCTTCAAGAATTTGATTTACCCTTTCTGTCTGTCCATCTATTTATGGATGATAAGTAGAACAACGGATAAGTTTAGTTCCCAAAGACTCATGTAGACTTTTCCAAAACTTGGATATGAACAATGACCCTCTGTCAGAGACAATGGTCTTGGGTGCCCCATGCAGACTGAAGATTATATCAAGATAAAGCTTTGCATACTATTCCGCTCGATATTTATCTCTGACTGGTAGGAAATGAGCTATCTTGGTTAGGCGATCAACAATAACCCATATTGAATTGTAGCCTGCAGATGTCCTAGGTAGTCCTACAATGAAGTCCATACAGATATCTTCCCACTTCCAAGATAGAACTAGCAATGAATGTAATGGACCTACAGTCTTCATATGAACCGCCTTGACTCTCTGACAAATATCACACTTGGCCACATATTGAGCTATTTCTATTTTCATTTTGGTCCACCAATATCTCTTTCTCAGATCATGATACATTTTGTTGCTACCTGGATGAATGGAGTATCTTGTAGAATGAGCTTCATCAAGAATCTGCTTTCGCAACTCTGGACTTTTGGGTGCCACCAATCTATCTTTGAACCATATGACATCGGATTCATCAATAGTGAAACATGTTGGTTTTCTAGATCTGACTTTATCTTTGATATGGGCTATACCCTTACTTTTCTATTGAGCAGCAATGATCTGATCTTTGATAGTGGATTCAACTGCAATATTGGATAGGGAACCTTGTTCTATGATTTGTAAATTCAGATGCTCCATCTCTTGGCACAATGTTCGTTGCATAGGCTTCACAGTCAGACAATGGCAATGACTCTTGCGACTCAGGGCATCGGCAACCACATTAGCCTTGCCCGGATGATAATGCACTTCTAAGTCATAATCTTTGATAAGTTCTAACCATCTTCTTTGCCTCATATTCAACTCTGACTGAGTGAAGATGTATTTCAAACTTTTGTGATCCGTATAGATATGACAAATATTGCCCAATAAATAATGTTGCCAAACCTTGAGTGCATGAACAACAGCGGCTAACTCAAGATCATGGGTAGGATAATGTTCTTCATGCTTCTTGAGTTGTCTAGAAGCATACGCTATGACTCTACCTTCTTGCATAAGAACACAGCCAATACCAATTCCAGATGCATCATAATAGATATCAAACGGCCTCTCGATATCAGGTTGTGCTAATACTGGTGCAGTTGTCAGCAACTTCTTTAATGTTTGAAAGGCCTTCTCACATTCTGTTGACCATATAAACTTAGTTTGATTTTTCAGTAGTCCAGTAATCGGCTTCGCAATTCTGGAGAAGTCAGGGATGAACCGACGATAATACCTTGCCAACCCCAGAAAACTACGAACTTGATGAATAGTGGCAGGTGCTTTCTAGTTAAGGACTTCTTCTACCTTGCTCAGATCAATAGCTATACCTTCAGCAGATAACACATGACCTAGAAATTGTACTTCTTCTAACCAGAATGCACATTTACTGAATTTGGCATATAATTGGTGGTCTCTTAATCTTTGTAGAACAATGCGGACATGTTCCACGTGTTCCTCTTTGCTCTTAGAATAGATAAGAATGTCATCAATGAACACCACTACAAACTTATCCAACTCAAGCATGAAGACTGAATTCATCAGGTACATGAAATGAGCCGAGGCATTGGTCAGCCCAAAAGACATGACTAGATACTCATATAGACCATATCGGGTAGTGAATGCTGTCTTCGGCACATCTTCTCGTCTGATCTTAATCTGGTGATAGCCTGATCTCAAGTCTATCTTTGAGAATACCTTAGCTCCCACAAGTTGATCAAAAAGCAAATCAATTCGGGGTAAGGGGTATTTGTTCTTTATGGTGACTTCATTTAATGGCCGATAGTCAATACATAACCTTAATGTTTGATCCTTTTTCTTCACGAAGATAGCAGGACATCCCCAAGGCGAGGAACTGGGTTGAATGAAACCCTTGTCTAACAACTCTTGTAGTTGGACCTTTAATTCTGCTAGTTCTTTGGGTGGCATCCTATATGCTCTTCTAGACACAGCTGTCGTTCCTGGTTTCAGATCAATTTTAAACTCTACATCTCGGTCTGGTGGTAGACCAGGCAGATCATCAGGAAAAACATCCATAAATTCACATACCACTGAAATTTTCTTGGCTTCTTCAACAGTAGTTGCACAGACTGTTTCAACTGTACTCTTAGGAAAGGGAAGTTGGATGAGAAGTTGGGTTTTGCTGCCAGGTGCATTTACCCTTATGGTTCTACGCAGGACATCTATGATAGCCCCGTGTTGGGTTAACTAGTTCATACCAAGGATCACATCTATATCTTGATCCTTTAATATCAGCATATTAGTAGGGAACTTATATCCTCCCAAATCAATAGGTACATGCTGAACTACCTCCCTTGTATAGATTCGTCCCCCGGGCGACTGTATATGATATGGTTCTTTTGTTTCCCCAATAGCTATCCCATGCTTCACAACAAATATACGATTGATGAATGTATGGGATGCACTAGAATCAAATAAGGTAATTGTAGGATGCTTAGCAATGGGAAACATACCCATCATTACT
Source organism: Miscanthus floridulus (assembly GCF_019320115.1). Classification (NCBI taxonomy): domain Eukaryota; kingdom Viridiplantae; phylum Streptophyta; class Magnoliopsida; order Poales; family Poaceae; genus Miscanthus; species Miscanthus floridulus. The sequence continues at coordinate 60,850,368 of NC_089594.1, forward strand.
GGTTCTCCTTCTGGAATAGATTCCACCTGAGTATAGAAGACCCTTCTAGTTTTCTTTTCAGCCTGACCCTTCTGACTGTTCTGAGCATTGCCCTTGTACTGATTCTAAGCTTGAGGAACAAGGGCTTTAGGTGCATCAGGATTATTCTTCCTGGGATACGGACATTCTCGAGAAAAGTGTCTGGGTTTACCATAATTATAACATGGAAAATTGTGATTCTGGGGAGTAGCAGTGCGGTTTGCATTATTTGTATTATTTTGCTGCTGCGGTGCTTGATGAGGATAAGGCGTATTAGTTGCAGGGCGAATAAAAATTTGCTGCCTGCTTTGGCTTTGTTGTGGGCGGAATGGCGCACGGCCATGATTCTGAGGATGGTAGACTATCTTTTGACGTTTTCCACCCGACGATCCGGAAGTAGATATTTTCTTTTTCTTCACCTCCTTGTGTCGGCGGTAATTCTCCTCTGAAGCAATAGCAATATTGACTATCTCATGATAAGTTGCGTTGCCACAAGTTGCCATCATGGTCTGAAGTTTAGTGTTCAGGCCTCTAAGGAAATGATTCTTCTTCTTCCTGTCAGTATTCACATACTCTATAGCATACTGTGATAGGTGGTTGAAGCACCCAACATAGTGCATCACCGGGTGCTCCCCTTGATTAAGGGCCAAAAACTCTTCTAACTTCATGGTCATCACACCATCTGGAATATAGTGCGCCTTGAAGGCATCCTTAAACTCCCTCCAGGTGATTTGGTGACCAGCGGGTTGTACCGCTACCAAATTTGCCCACTAGGCACCAGCAGCTCCTCGGAGTTGCTGTGCCGCAAACCTTGGTTTCTGTATCTTGGTACAGTGAATCAGCTCAAACTTTTGCTCTATTGTCCTAAGCCAATCGTCAGCTTCTAAAGGCTCTTCTGCCTTAGAAAACATAGGTGGACGTGTGTCAGTAAAATCAATATAAGTTGACTCCTCATTTCCATTATTACGGCAACCACGATTAGGGTATGGTGCCTGTTGGTTCTGAGCCAATTCCCTTAATAGCCTAGCATTCTCTGCCATTGCATTGACAAGTGCGGCTATAGCATTTGCCATAGTCGGAGGCATTGGTGGAGGATTTGGGATATCATCATTGTCATGCAAGCCACTAGCACCAGCTCGGGTGATAGGATGAGGCATCTGTTAGAGAGACACAGTTACTTACATTATTATTTATTGAAAGCAGTAAAAAGGTTTCATGCTACAAAGGGTTACTTATTTAAATTACATGTCTTGTATCCCACAAGACAACCCTAGTTTACTAGGAAAGCAGTAAAGGAACTATTACTACTCCAAGCTCTCAGTCATCGGCGTCCGCGCCCATACCGGACGAAACCTCATCTTCATCTAAGAAGTACACTAACTCCTCAGGATCCTCCTCTTCTTCATCATGGACTTCTCTTGGATTCACAATCATTTCTTCATTTGTAACCTCACCATCCCCATGAGGAGGATGAAGTTGATCGTATAACATGTGGACATTCTCATGAAGAATGGCATTGTCCATCTCCAGGTCTTCCACGTAGAACTCCAACTCATGGACGCGTTCATTGGCCGCATCCTCTCATGTCCAGGCTTCATTCCGCAGCTCCATGGTCATGGTGATGCCCCTTTGCAATTCTGCCAGCTCCTCTTGATCTTTGGCATGAGCCCAACGAAGAGTGTTGAGCTCCTTGGTAAGGTTCTCGATGTTGGCGGTGTTGCTTGAAGATCCTTCATCTCCTAGGGTCTTGGAACTTCCTTCACCAAGCTCATGGTTTTGCGGTGCCAACTGGTGACAAGGGACTCCGTGAGGTCTGGTGGACTTGCGTGCGGTTACCTTGGTCTTTGCCATAGCCTATAGAATTTAGGGTAGGACTATAAGAATAACTTAAGGATAATGGAGGTTAGCAAGAATGGGATTGACATTACTTACCCAACCACTATTAAGGGGATTTATTATGCAAAGTGTTCAAGCATGATGCATGAATCGATCTTATGAACCTAGGTACAAAAGATTTATATAATCATAAGTACTAGATTTTTTTAATACATAGGACAAACCTAATCATATTATCTGCCACAAACTTTCAAATAAGATAGGATTGAGGCTAGATTAAAGGTAAGAAGAAAGAAATTTGAACTCTAAAATATCAAGTTTGCTTTCTTTTGATCCAAATCAAGTTGAAGGTTTTCCAAAGTAACCTACAATGATCTTAGATAGGAACTGCTCTGATACCAGCTATGGCAGAACCTTCTAAGAAATCGGGCCCACGTGCATCTATCGTTGTCTCAACAGACCACTGATAGCGTACACGAGTTCCCAATAACTTAACAGGTCTGTTGGGTATCCTCGGGAAACCCGAATCATCCACAAATCTTTTCGAACAGGATCCCAATCACAGTCATTGCAGATTATAATAGTTTATTCAAATATATACATCAGAGTAAAAGATAGCGGAAGTCTTAAGATAACATAGTTTACAAACAAGTTGTTTTTCAAACTTACAATAAAATAAGTGTCATACAACCATAGTAGCGGGATAATATTACATTAACTTTATTTATCATACAAACTAGTGCCTTGTCCAAAGGCCATTCATCACTCCTCATCATCATTGACTTCAAATACAGACATGCAGCAGGGACCAAAACAAGCCTCAGGAGTTGGGGCACGGTAAGGATGTAGCAAGATTCAAAAGTTCTTTGCCAAAAGCTTACTATTCTTGATCCTATTTTCAAGTTTACCCCTAAGTCTTCTTAGTTCATTATCTCAAACTAAATGTACATTTCCCATATTCCAATCCTTCTCATTCCATTCTTTTCTCATGTTTTAGTAATTCACCAGTCCTGCATTGCTTCTGTAATGAATTGAGTCTCCATATCCGTGGAGCACCGACAATTCGAATTGATTCAAGTCCTAGCTGGGGATTCCTTATCACACGACATATGTAGAACTTAATCTTGCATATATCAACCTCGCTACCAAATCCTCCTATACTAAGCCGTCTCCACGCCACCCGAGAGCACAGCACACCTCAAATCCAGCCACATTCTAGCCATGAGGGTACATGCTACTCCTGCCATCTCTCCACTCCCAGTGCATGGGCATTTGTCTTAGTATCGGATTAGCCGAAGTAGGCTTATCGGAGTATGTGACCAGTACTACAAAGTGTCTCGTTCAGAAGATCCACAATGAGTGGCCTTTAAGCGACATAGTCGGCAACACTACCCAAAATTCAAGATAAGTCACCAGACTAGTCTCTAGTTCATTCTATCTTCTTTCTTTCTTTGGCCAGTATGCCATCTTTGATTGTATCAAAACTTTTACTTTGAAATCCTACCATAAAGCATACTAAGCATTCTACGCCTTTGTAAATGAAAACATCTTCAAGGATGGTAAACAATTAACAAGGTAGGCAATGCATCAAGTAGGTAACATTTGAATAAATCAACTTAATGCAATAGGTAACATAGGTAATAAACTTTTCAAAGTAAACAAGGTAATGGTTTAATGCATAAACCGGGGCTTGCCTTCGTTGACGATCTCAGGTTCCGGATCAGTACCACAATTATCGAATCCCGTGACAACCGGGGATTCTTCCAGAACTTGCTCAACTAGAATCATTTCACTCTTGGATTCTACACAAAATGATAACATATGCTTTAACATGATTATAATGTAAACATGATGCCGTCATGGTACATGAAATATAACAACACTTCGAATACAACTGTTCTTCACGGTACAGTTGCAAGCCAACAAAACCAACTTGTAAATCTACCGTCAAGGATCACACATGTGACTTGACCAAACTAATCTTGAAACCCTACTAGTCACAAAACATGACCAAAACAAGATCAAACACTAATCAAACACTTAGGGTTTGCTTTTATTTATTTTTGAATTAATTTGGAAATAAGCCCAAAAATGAACTTATTCCAAATGACTTCAAAATTTTATGTAAGCTTCCTCATGACAAATTAGTGAACCAAAACAAATTTCATAATTTTTGGAATTATACAGTGGCCTACAAAAATCATGGAAATTGCATTTATCAATTAATGGACTGAATTTTTGAACATTAAAAATTTATTCAAATATCAAGTTTCATATTTTTAAACCAAACTAGAGCATGTACAGAAGCTACACACAATTTTTTAGAATTTTTGGAGCTATGATTATTTTCCTACAAATTCCCTAAGATTTAGCACTATTCAAAATCAGGAAATATCAAAACCTTACTGTTCTTCTCTTTCTTTCTCACTGACAACCCGACCCCACTCGTCAGTGACACATAACAACACACGGTGGTGCTGCCATCACTGGCCGGCCCAAAACGCACCGACGATGATGTTCCAGCGAGGCAGACCGCACCTAAATGATCTACACCATCCTACGAATCCATCCCAGCCCTCAGAACGACAGAAGGTGCACCGGAGAAAGCTCCACGCCAGCCATGGCGGCTCGGGCACGACGGCGCACAGCGTAACCCCGGCAATGATGCAATAGAGTCTAAAGCGAAGCGAGAATCATGTTTAGTAGCTCACCACGATCACGTCGGTGCATTTGGTGAAGACAGAGACAGGCTGGAACGTCCTAGCCATGGTGAGGTCAATGGTGGCGGAGCTCTGGCCGGTCTCGGGGAAGAACGCATTGCGCCGGGCGATTCTGGCCAACACCAGCGATGCGAGCAAGCCGAAGAGAAGCACAAGGCCGAGGCGATCACGTTGGCGTAGCTGGGTACGACGGACGGGGTTCGACGGTGGCTACGGCGAGCGGCGGAGCTGACTGGCGGCGGAGCAGAGCAGAGGGGGGAAAACGGAGAGCGACGACGGCGGTTGCTGCTATTTATAGACGGGAAGAAGACGTCCGGCGTCGACAGCGCACGAACGAGGTCGCCACGGTACCGACTGCGTGTCAACGCGTGAGGAAGCGGCGCAAATCGATCGGCGGCGACAACTGCGTGGCGCCGGCAGCAAGCAGAGAGGTGGCGCTCGGCTGATTTTCAATTTTGAAGTATTTACAGAATTGCCACTTCGTTAATTTTGTAAATTACTCACAAATTTTCTAAAGAAGTTGAAAATCTCCAAGAATGAAAGTTGCTCAACTTTTCAAACTCTACAACTTTGCTTCAAGGAACATTTTCAGATTCTACCACCATTTTGAAATTTGAATTTGGGGTGCATTTGAGTATTTGAATCATCTCAAAATTACTCCAAATTTTATATGTTAACTTTAAAAACTTTGAATACCAAAGTTGATCCTTATAAAATAATCTTCAACTTTGCTTTTTGCCACAACCCCAAATTCCAAGTGGATTTTGAATTAGTCAAAAAGGGCAAAAAGGACTTTATGATTTGAATTTGAATTCAAATTTGATTTGTTTACCTTTTTACTTTAACTTTGATTTTTGACCAGTAACATGGCCCATTAGGGTTATTTGAGTCAAATGACACATGGTCTCACATGATCACATGAAATTTGACCCTTGTGGTCATGATCTTTATTTAGGGTTTTGAATCACATCACATAAAATAACAACCTTATGAAATAAAGCTTATTTAGTGAAGGCATTCAAAATTTTCTACTTTATGAATGCTTTGCAATGCACATGATGACATGTCAAGTTTTAGTACTAGGTCAAAACACTAGAGGTGTTACAACCCTTCCCCCTTAAAGAAATCTCGTCCCGAGATTTAAAACCTAAGGCTAAGTAATGGAAAAGGAAATGTATCAAGCTAACACATCATAACTTTATTCAAAAGGCTAGTGAGGGGGTATTCCATCATGTTGACAAATGAGACAAGTTATGATATAGACAAGGTATTGCAACTAGATCGAAGCGAAGAAGTCAGGAAAGTTTTCTTCTAAGTAATCCTCGGACTCCCAAGTAGCTTCATCTTCAGTGTGTTGATTCCATTGTACTTTGTAGAACTTGATTGTACGTCTTCGAGTGACTCGCTCCTTTTGATCTAAGACTCTAATGGGGTATTCGACATAAGTCAAATTAGGTTCTAGTTCTACATCACCAAAGTCGATCACTTGGTTAGGTACTTGAAGACACTTCTTTAACTGAGATACATGGAAGATATCATGCACAGCTGACATGTGATCTAGTAGCTTGACGCGATAGGCAACTGGTGCACATAGTTGTTGGATTTGAAAAGGACCGACATATCGGGGCGCCAATTTTCCCCGAATCCCAAAACGATGAACTCCTTTCATCGGTGATACCTTTAGGTAGACATGATCTCCCACTTTGAACTCTAGCGGTCGTCTCCTCTTATCAGCAAAGCTTTTCTATCGGGATTCAGCTACCTTCATATTGGATTGTAAGAGTTTAACTTTCTCTTTAGCTTCCTTGACCACATCCGGTCCAAAGAACCAACGTTCTCTAGCTTCTGATCAATTTAAAGGTGTCTGGCACCTACGGCCATACAATGCTTCGAATGGTGCCATTCTAATGCTCTCTTGATGGCTATTATTATATGAGAATTCAGCTAAGGGAAGGCATTCATCCCATTTAGCACCATAGGAAAGGACATAGGCTCTTAACATACCTTCAAGAATTTGATTTACCCTTTTTGTCTGTCCATCTGTTTATGGATGATAAGTAGAACTACGGATAAGTTAATTCCCAAAGACTCATGTAGACTTTTCCAAAACTTGGATATGAACAATGACCCTCTGTCAAAGACAATGGTCTTGGGTGCCCCATGCAGACTGAAGATTCTATCAAGATAAAGCTTTGCATACTATTCCGCTCGATATTTATCTCTGACTGGTAGGAAATGAGCTATCTTGGTTAGGCGATCAACAATAACCCATATTGAATTGTAGCCTGCAGATGTCCTAGGCAATCCTACGATGAAGTCCATACAGATATCTTCCCACTTCCAAGATGGAACTAGCAATGAATGTAATGGACCTACAGTCTTCATATGAACCACCTTGACTCTCTGACAAATATCACACTTGGCCACATATTGAGCTATTTCTATTTTCATTTTGGTCCACCAATATCTCTTTCTCAGATCATGATACATTTTGTTGCTACCTGGATGAATGGAGTATCTTGTAGAATGAGCTTCATCAAGAATCTGCTTTCGCAGCTCCGGACTTTTGGGTACCACCAATCTATCTTTGAACCATACGACATCGGATTCATCAATAGTGAAACATGTTGGTTTTCCAGATCTGACTTTATCTTTGATTTGGGCTATACCCTTACTTTTCTGTTGAGCAGCAATGATCTAATCTTTGATAGTGGATTCAACTGCAATATTGGATAGGGAACCTTGTTCTATGATTTGTAAATTCAGATGCTCCATCTCTTGGCACAATGTTCATTGCATAGGCTTCACAGTCAGACAATGGCAATGACTCTTATGACTCAGGGCATCGGCAACCACATTAGCCTTGCCCGGATGATAATGCACTTCTAAGTCATAATCTTTGATAAGTTCTAACCATCTTCTTTGCCTCATATTCAACTTTGACTAAGTGAAGATGTATTTCAAACTTTTGTGATCCGTATAGATATGATAGATATTGCCCATTAAATAATGTCACCAAACCTTGAGTGCATGAACAACAGCGGCTAACTCAAGATCATGGGTAGGATAATGTCCTTCATGCTTCTTGAGTTGTCTGGAAGCATATGCTATGACTCTGCCTTCTTGCATAAGAACACAACCAATACCAATTCTAGATGCATCATAATAGATATCAAACGGCCTCTCGATATCAGGTTGTGCTAATACTGGTGCAGTTGTCAGCAACTTCTTTAATGTTTGAAAGGCCTTCTCACATTCTGTTGACCATACAAACTTAGTTTGATTTTTTAGCAGTCTAGTAATCGGCTTCACAATTCTAGAGAAGTCAGGGATGAACCAACGATAATACCCTGCCAACCCTAGAAAACTACGAACTTGATGAATAGTGGCAGGTGCTTTCTAGTTAAGGACTTCTTCTACCTTGCTCGGATCAACAGCTATACCTTTAGCAGATAACACATGACCTAAAAATTGTACTTCTTCTAACCAGAATGCACATTTACTGAATTTGGCATATAACTGGTGGTCTCTTAATCTTTGTAGAACAATGCGAAGATGTTTCGCGTGTTCCTCTTTGCTCTTAGAATAGATAAGAATGTCATCAATGAACACCACTACAAACTTATCCAACTCAGGCATGAAGACTGAATTCATCAGGTACATGAAATGAGCCAGGGCATTGGTCAGCCCAAAAGACATGACTAGATACTCATATAGACCATATCGGGTAGTGAATGCTATCTTCAGCACATCTTCTCATCTGATCTTAATCTGGTGATAGCCTGATCTCAAGTCTATCTTTGAGAATACCTTAGCTCCCACAAGTTGATCAAAAAGCAAATCAATTCGGGGTAAGGGGTATTTGTTCTTTATGGTCACTTCATTTAATGGCCAATAGTCAATACATAACCTTAAGGTTTGATCCTTTTTCTTCACGAAGATAGCAGGACATCCCCAAGGCGAGGAACTGGGTTGAATGAAACCCTTGTCTAACAACTCTTGTAGTTGGACCTTTAATTCTGCTAGTTCTTTGGGTGGCATCCTATATGCTCTTCTAGACACAGGTGCCGTTCCTGGTTTTAGATCAATTTTAAACTCTACATCTCGGTCTAGTGGCAGACCAGGCAGATCATCAGGAAAAACATCCGTAAATTCACATACCACTGAAATTTTCTTGGCTTCTTCAACAGTAGTTGCACAAACTGTTTCAACTGTACTCTTAGGAAAGGGAAGTTGGATGAGAAGTTGGGTTTTGCTGCCAGATGCATTTACCCTTATGGTTCTACGTAGGACATCTATGATAGCCCCGTGTTGGGTTAACTAGTTCATACCAAGGATCACATCTATATCTTGATCCTTTAATATCAGCATATTAGTAGGGAACTCATATCCTCCCAAATCAATAGGTACATGCTGAACTACCTCCCTTGTATAGATTCGTCCCCTGGGCGACTGTATATGATATGGTTCTTTTGTTTCCCCAATAGCTATCCCATGCTTCACAACAAATGTACGATTGATGAATGTATGGGATGCACCAGAATCAAATAAGGTAATTGCAGGATGCTTAGCAATGGGAAACATACCCATCATTACTGGTTCTCCTTCTGGAATATATTCCACCTGAGTATAGAAGACCCTTCCAGTTTTCTTTTCAGCCTGACCCTTCTGACTGTTCTGAGCATTGCCCTTGTACTGATTCTGAGCTTGAGGAACAAGGGCTTTAGGTGCATCAGGATTATTTTTCCTGGGATATAGACATTCTCGAGAAAAGTGTCTGGGTTTACCACAATTATAACATGGAAATTGTGATTCTGGGAGTAGCAGTGCGGTTTGCATTATTTGTATTATTTTGCTGCTGCGGTGCTTGATGAGGATAAGGCGTATTAGTTGCAGGGTGAATAAAAATTTGCTGCCTGCTTTGGCTTTGTTGTGGGCGGAATGGCGCACGGCCATGATTCTGAGGATGGTAGACTATCTTTTGATGTTTTCCACCCAATGATCCAGAAGCAGATATTTTCTTTTTCTTCGCCTCCTTGTGTCGGCGGTAATTCTCCTCTGAAGTGATAGCAATATTGACTATCTCATGATAAGTTGCGTTGCCACAAGTTGCCATCGTGGTCTAAAGTTTAGTGTTCAGGCCTCTAAGGAAATGATTCTTCTTCTTCCTGTCAGTATTCACATACTCTATAGCATACTGTGACAGGTGGTTAAAGCGCCCAACATAGTGCATCACCGGGTGCTCCCCTTGATTAAGGGCCAAAAACTCTTCTAACTTCATGGTCATCACACCATCTAGAATATAGTGCACCTTGAAAGCATCCTTAAACTCCCTCCAGGTGATTTGGTGACCAGCAGGCTGTACAGCTACCAAATTTGCCCACCAGGCACCAGCAGCTCCTCGGAGTTGCTGTGCCACAAACCTTGGTTTCTGTATCTCGGTATAGTGAATCAGCTCAAACTTTTGCTCTATTGTCCTAAGCCAATCGTCAGCTTCTAAAGGCTCTTCTGCCTTAGAAAACATAGGTGGACATGTGTCAGTAAAATCAACATAAGTTGACTCCTCATTTCCATTATTACGGCAACCACGATTAGGGTATGGTGCCTGTTGGTTCTGAGCCAATTCCCTTAACAGCCTAGCATTCTCTGCCGTTGCATTGACAAGTGTGGCTATAGCATCTGCCATAGTTGGAGGCATTGGTGGAGGATTTGGGATATCATCATTGTCATGCGAGCCACTAGCACCAGCTCAGGTGATAGGACGAGGCATCTGTTAGAGAGACCCGGTTATTTACATTATTATTTATTGAAAGCAGTAAAAAGGTTTCATGCTACAAAGGGTTACTTATTTAAATTACATGTCTTGTATCCCACAAGACAACCCTGGTTTACTAGGAAAGCAGTAAAGGAACTATTACTACTCCAAGCTCTCAGTCATCGACATCCGTGCCCATACCGGACGAAACCTCATCTTCATCTGAGAAGTACACTAACTCCTCAGGATCCTCCTCTTCTTCATCATGGACTTCTCCTAGATTCACAATCATTTCTTCATCTATAACCTCACCATCCCCATGAGGAGGATGAAGTTGATCGTACAACATGTGGACATTCTCATGAAGAATGGCATTGTCCATCTCCAGGTCTTCCACGTAGAACTCCAACTCATGGATGCGTTCATTGGCCGCATCCTCTCGTGTCCAGGCTTCATTCCGCAGCTCCATGGTCATGGTGATGCCCCTTTGCAATTCTGCCAGCTCCTCTTGATCTTTGGCATGAGCCCGACGAAGATTGTTGAGCTCCTTGGTAAGGTTCTTGATGTTGGCGGGGTTGCTTGAAGATCCTTCATCTCCTAGGGTCTTGGAACTTCCTTCGCCAAGCTCATGGTTTCGCGGTGCCAACTGGTGACGAGGGACTCCGTGAGGTCCGGTGGACTTGCGTGCGGTTACCTTGGTCTTTGCCATAGCCTATAGAATTTAGGGTAGGACTATAAGAATAACTTGAGGATAATGGAGGTTAGCAAGAATGGGATTGACATTACTTACCCAACCACTATTAAGGGGATTTATTATGCAAAGTGTTCAAGCATGATGCATGAATCGATCTTACAAACTGAGGTACAAAAGATTTATATAATCATAAGTACTAGATTTTTTTAATACATAGGACAAACCTAATCATATTATCCACCACAAACTTTCAAATAAGTTAGGATTGAGGCTAGATTAAAGGTAAGAAGAAAGAAATTTGAACTCTAAAATATCAAGTTTGCTTTCTTTTGATCCAAATCAAGTTGAAGGTTTTCCGAAGTAACCTACAATGATCTTAGATAGGAACTACTCTGATACCAGCTGTGGCAGAACCTCCTAAGAAATCAGGCCCACGTGCATCTACCATTGTCTCAACAGACCGCTGATAGCGTACATGAGTTCCCAACAACTTAACAGGTATGTTGGGTATCCTCGAGAAACCTGAATCATCCACGAATCTTTTCGAACAGGATCCCAATCACAGTCATTGCAGATTACAACAGTTTATTCAAATATATATATCAGAGTAAAAGATAGCGGAAGTCTTAAGATAACATAGTTTACAAACAAGTTGTTTTTCAAACTTACAATAAAATAAGTGTCATACAACCAAAGTAGCAGGATAATATTACATTAACTTTATTTATCATACAAACTAGTGCCTTGTCCAAAGGCCATTCATCACTCCTCATTGTCATTGACTTCAAACACGGACATGCAGCAGGGACCCAAAAACATGCCTGTGCATGCGATCAACTGCAACAAGGTTAACAAAAACCTTGAGTACAAAGGTACTCAACAAGACTGACCCAACGTAAAGGGGGTGAAAGATTTAGAGATGCAGGAGTTGGGGCAAGGTACAGGATGTAAGCAAGATTCACAAGTTTCTTTGCCAAAAGCTTTACTATTCTTGATTCCTATTTTCAAGTTTACCCCTAAGTCTTCTTAGTTCATTATCTCAACTAAATGTACTTTCCCATATTCCTAATCCTTCTCATTCCATTCTTTTCCTCATGTTTTAGTAATTCAACAGTCCTCATTGCTTCTGTAATAAATCGAGTCTCCATATCCGCGGAGCACCGGCCATTGAATGATTCAAGTCCCTTGCTAGGGATTCCTTATCACACGACATATGTAGAACTCAATCTTGCATATATCAACCTCGCTACCGAATCCTCCTATACTAAGCCATCTCCACGCCACCCGAGAGCACAGCACACCTCAAATCTAGCCACATTCCAGCCATGAGGGTACACGCTACTCCCGCCATCTCTCCACTCCTAGTGCGTGGGCATTCGTCTTAGTATCGGATTAGCCGAAGTAGGCTTACCGGAGTATGTGACCAGTACTACAAAGTGTCTCGTTCAGAAGATCCACAATGAGTGGCCTTTAAGCGACATAGTCGGCAACACTACCCAAAATTCAAGATAAGTCACCCGACTAGTCTCTAGTTCATTCTATCTACTTTCTTTCTTTGGCTAGTTTGCCATCTTTGATTGTATCAAAACTTTTACTTTGAAATCCTACCATAAAGCATACTAAGCATTCTACGCCTTTGTAAATGAAAAATCTTCAAGGATGGTAAACAATTAACATGGTAGGCAATGCATCAAGTAGGTAACATTTGAATAAATCAACTTAATGCAATAGGTAACATAGGTGATAAACTTTTCAAAGTAAACAAGGTAATGGTTTAATGCATAAATCGGGGCTTGCCTTCGTTGACGATCTCAGGTTCCGGATCAGTACCACAATTATTGAATCCCGTGACAACCGGGGATTCTTCCAGAACTTGCTCAACTAGAATTGTTTCACTCTCGGATTCTACACGAAATGATAACATATGCTTTAACATGATTATAATGTAAACATGATGTCGTCATGGTACATGAAATATAACAACACTTCGAATACAACTATTCTTCACGGTACAGTTGCAAGCCAACAAAACCAACTTGTAAATCTACCATCAAGGATCACACATGTGACTTGACCAAACTAATCTTGAAACCCTACTAGTCACAAAACATGACCAAAACAAGATCAAACACTAATCAAACACTTAGGGTTTGCTTTTATTTATTTTTGAATTAATTTGGAAATAAGCCCAAAAATGAACTTATTCCAAATGACTTCAAAATTTTATGTAAGCTTCCTCATGACAAATTAGTGTACCAAAACAAATTTCATAATTTTTGGAATTATACAGTGGCCTACAAAAATCATGGAAATTGCATTTATCAATTAATGGACTGAATTTTTGAACATTAAAAATTTATTCAAATATCAAGTTTCATATTTTTAAACCAAACTAGAGCATGTACAGAACCTACACACAATTTTTCAGAATTTTTGGAGCTATGATTATTTTCCTACAAATTCCCTAAGATTTAGCACTATTCAAAATCAGGAAATATCAAAACCTTACTGTTCTTCTCTTTCTTTCTCACTGACAACCCGACCCCACTCGTCAGTGACACATAACAGGATACGGCGGCGCTGCCATCACTGGCCGGCCCAAAACGCGCCGACGGCGATGCTCCGGCGAGGCAGAACGCACCTAAATGATCTACACCATCCTACGAATCCATCCCAGCCCTCAGAACGGCAGAAGGCGCAACAGAGAAAGCTCCACGCCGGCCATGGTGGCTCGAGCACAACGGCGCACAGCGTAACCCCGGCAACGATGCAGTAGAGTCTAAAGTGAAGCGAGAATCACGTTCAGTAGCTCACCACGATCACGTCGGTGCATTTGGTGAAGACGGAGATGGGCTGGAACGTCCTGGCCACGGCGAGGTCGATGGTGGCAGAGCTCCGGCCGGTCTCGGGGAAGAATGCGTTGCGCCGGGCGATTCTAGCCAACACCAGCGACGCGAGCAAGCCGAAGAGAAGCGCAAGGCCAAGGCGATCGCGTTGGCGTTGCTGGGTACGACGAACGGGGTTCGACGGTGGCTACAGCGAGCGGCGGAGCTGACTGGCGGTGGAGCAGAGCAGAGGGGGAAAACGGAGAGCGACGACGGCGGTTGCTGCTATTTATAGACGGGAAGGAGACGTCCAGCGTCGACAGCGCATGAACGAGCTCGCCACGGTACCGGCTGCATGTCAACGTGCGAGGAAGTGGCGCAAATCGATCGGCGGCGACAACTGCGTGGCGCCGGCGGCAAGCAAAGAGGTGGCGCTCGGCTGATTTTCAATTTTGAAGTATTTACAGAATTGCCACTATGTTAATTTTGCAAATTACTCACAAATTTTCTAAAGAAGTTGAAAATCTCCAAAAATGAAAGTTGCTCAACTTTTCAAACTCTACAACTTTGCTTCAAGGAACATTTTCAAATTCTGCCTCCATTTTGAAATTTGAATTTGGGGTGCATTTGAGTATTTGAATCATTTCAAAATTACTCCAAATTTTATATGTAAACTTTAAAAACTTTGAATACCAAAGTTGATCCTTATAAAATAATCTTCAACTTTGCTTTTTGCCACAACCCCAAATTCCAAGTGGATTTTGAATTAGTCAAAAGGGGCAAAAATGACTTTATGATTTGAATTTGAATTCAAATTTGATTCGTTTACCTTTTTACTTTAACTTTGATTTTTGACCAGTAACATGGCCCATTAGGGTTATTTGAGTCAAATGACACATGGTCTCACATGATCACATGAAATTTGACCCTTGTGGTCATGATCTTTATTTAGGGTTTTGAATCACATCACATAAAATAACAACCTTATGAAATAAAGCTTATTTAGTGAATGCATTCAAAATTTTCTACTTTATGAATGCTTTGCAATGCACATGATTACATGTCAAGTTTTAGTACTAGGTCAAAACACCAGAGGTGTTACAGAAACCGAGTAACCAATAGACAATATATATGCCAGTCATAATCATTTAATCACTTAGATGCCAACCGATGGAAAACTACATAATGTTCAATCTAGGCAGTTCTCTTTCTCTAATGATAACACTTTGTTGCCTGAGTCCATTGAGTGAGTGGTGAATGTGATAGTCGACTCTGTTGACTCAGCGTTTTTGACAATCATTATTTGAGGGAATCCTCGTATCCAAGCGGCAACAGTTATCTAGGTTGAATCTGAGGCAACCTCGTGGGTAAAAACACATGGAAGGTACCAAGGACAAGTCCGCCTTGGAAATCCTTGCAGAAGAATGATGGTAGCGAGGCCTTGAGGTCAATGAAAGCTGCAAGTATACACCGACTGGAAAAATAGTACACTACTAAGCAGGTTGAGCACAATTTGCCTTCATGGTGCAGTGGCGCAGTAAGTTGTGTTGACTTGCACTGCTGCAAAATTAGCCTTGTGGGACTACTTTTGACATTGAGGCTTCCTTTCTAATGTCAATCAACAATTCATAAGCAAAATCTAAAATCTGTTGTTTGACACTTTTCAAATTGTTTTCGACTCGTAATGGCACAAATTGACTTGTGGAACACCTTAACTGCTCAAGCATTGTTGATATGATAGGACAAAAGCAAGGCACAAAGGGGTGCAAGAAGTCTCCTCTAGGGCACCTAAAGGATTAACAATCATCACAATGCCAACATAAACCTGAGCTACAAACACAACCACCTAATATGAGGGATGATAGTAGTCAGCAAAGAAATCACATGTTTGGTACCTCTCGGTAATAAGTTCATATCCTGCAAACTACTGCTCCATTGTGCACAAATTTTTGTAGGCATTTTGATCCAAGAGTCCTTTAACTTCTGACCAAAATTTAGCTCAAATGAACACCATTTGTCTATCCAAACAAATCATCTACCAAAACCGCTTGGTTCTAAAATTTTGGGACTGAACTATCAAAACATCTCTCAAATCTGATGCTTTACTCAACCAATCCTCAACCAACTTCAAACATTAAAGTACCTTAAGTGAGGAATGAGATCACCAAGTTTGGTGTGAACTCAACCATGTTTGAGCCACTAATCATTTGCTTAAAGATAACCGGTTTAGTGTCATGAAATCTTGACATATTTCCTGCCCTTCTTTTCTTTTGATTTACACATTGGGAAGTATGTTCGTAGTTGCTAACTCTTTTATGACAGTGGTAGCTTCTTTGCTGAGGATGGAGGCTAGGGTTTTCTCATATGCTTCCTAGGGAACAACTTCAACCGTTGATGTAGGCACCAGCTCACGATGCACAAGCATTGGACTGGTGGGCTGTTCTTGCAGGGCACAATGCATACTTCACATGGAGGGGTAGTCCTATAGAATAAGGGACCATTTCCAACTACCCTTTCATACTTCCTCCAATAGGGTCTTGACCAAATCATTTGATAGCACCATATTCATAATGATGCTGACTGAGACTAGGGACGTGCTTTCTCTAGCTCTTTACTTAGCCGATACAGCATCTTGCACTACCCATGCAACTGTTCAAGATGGATTTGACTTGATGACATAGGGCTTGGAGAAGAAAGCAGTACTAGCATCACTGACCAGCTTTGCTGTTTCTTTGTCTAACATTGTTCGGTGAGACAGCTTTCGGAGCTACCAAAGAGTTATTACCTAGTTGTAACCTAACTTTCCTATTGGTAACTAATTAGTTGTCTCTCAACATTTAAAAGTTTCAAAACTTCTTTTGATGGCAACAATTGTAGTGGATGTGTAAATATACAGTCACCATGGAAGTCAGTAGAAAAAGGGTGATACCGAAGAAGGTTGGTTGAGCATCTTGCACATAAAGATCAAGGCTGAGATAAAAAGCTCATAAGCACCAGATGACCTATTATAGGACATAATATCTTGGTCCATTTATCATCCAACTGATAACTTGCCCAACTTTAAGTGTTGTGTGCCCTTTTGATCCAACGGGGATGACATAAGTTGCTCACTAGATGACTGACGTCATTATAGGGACAGCCAAGTAGAGTCACTTGTCTACCATCTCTTGCAGACTGTTTATGTTCATGTCAGCGACTTATTTTTCAAAGGTTATCCTTTGGACGACTCTAGAAGGAAATCCTATTGTATCTAGTTCAACATACAGATCTTTTGACAAGATAAGGAGACATAACCAAGGAAAAGCTTACGTGAAAATAACACATCAGTGCAGTTCTGCAATGGATCATGACTAGAAACCTCGATACCAGCGCATGCCAAGCAGCGTACCCACAGGAGGCTCTTGGTTTCGTCATGGCACCATAGATCGCTAATCATGGCACCATTACTGATCATACAACCCACAAGAATTTTCATGTGGCACAAATTTGGTTGCATGGGAGCAAGCACCATGAGAAGCAGGGATAGCAAACAAAGGCAGCCACAAGGTTAGGAGTCAACAAGAAGGCGATCTGAAGATCAAAACACAGCGCAAGAGAACATAGCCTAATTGCCAAAGACATCTAAGTAGGGGACTCTTGCTTAATTTCCATGTACACCTTGTGTCCACCAAGGTGATTACCAGGTAAAGATTAACATGAGATTTGGTCTTGCCAAGTAGCAACATGAGATCAATACTGATAAATATCTAGAGACTTGAAAGAGTTGGAGATAAAACAAACGAGATTTGAGGGACAGAGCCAATGCATTGACTAGGGATTCAGTTGATAAAGCAATGACATGATCTGTGAGGAAAAGGTTCCAAAGCCAGGGTAGATAGTGATTAGCGTTGCACCAGATCATCTATAGGAGAAGGAATAATGAAGTCCGACAAGGATTTTTGAGCAGGGTCCTCACACACAGGAGCGAGACAACCATGACACATGCAAGCATTCAAGGGAACTAAGCTTGGGCTTAAGATCAAGCAAAGGCATGGATATAGGTCTTCGTAACGCAAAGTTCAAGGGCTAGCAACCATGTGTATAGACTCAGGCTCCTAAGAGAGAACTTAATTGGAGACGACAACTATGAGATTATCAAAACTTGGACACTGTTCCAAGATAGCGCTCTTCAACATTCATATGCTTATCGAGGGCAAAAAGGGTGATAGCTATGGCACTACCTAGATAACGAGCATCCACACCTACATCATGGTCTTAAGTGAGCATTTCAAAACACTCTATCCAATTAGCTTAAGCGACTATTACTAAGCACAAAGCTCGCACATAACAAGCAGTCACCTATAGCAACACCACTACACATATCATGCAAAACATGGTGGTAAGGTACTCTTATCTTTTATTTTGTTTTTACTGAGTAGGAGAATATCTCTTCCAAACAAGTTTTACTTATACTTAGCAAATTAGTTTTTGAAGGGGTGAAGTTTTTGCTAACTACTAACTTGCGATCTATTTCCTTTGGAAGCAACATACAAGGAGAAGCTAATCACACACTATCTTCAAGCATAGCTATTCAAGTAGCATGGGACAAGGCATTTTGCCTAGCTTCACACAGGGAAGATAGTAACATCACATGGATCACAAGTTACTTAGTATTAGAACAAAGTGAGGGAAGCATATTCATGCACAAGCACAATCATGATGCATGCTTCTCCTATTCGTCCTCACAAAATTGCCAGCCTAAGGTGGTAATCACGTTCTATGTCGGTGGCATAATACATACTCTTTCGGTATATAGCTAGTTGTCAGCTACATTCAATCTACACATTCGTGGTTAGCGTACCTGTAGAAGGATTTCATTTCAGCCCAACCCCACAATTATATATGCGGAAATGAAAGTCTGACTCTAGGTTGCAAGCTAAATACTTCCATATATATACCCACATATATATACTTCCATATCAAAGCTACCCGAAAGTAAATACGTCTTTACATACATATAGAATATGCACATATATAGCCGTACCAAAGCTAACCCACAATTAAATACTTCCGTATATATAAGATATATATACTTAAGTATCAAAACTACCTCTCCCCTTTGACTGCATGCTCACATCTTGTGGTCATGCCACTCACCATCTTACCTGGGCGTAGAGGTATATTGATCCATACATTACCACTCAAGCGAATGGCATCCATACAATAGCACATCATATGGACGATGAAATAAAAATTGCAAGAAGTAAATCCCCCATAGTTAGTGTTAGTTTACTTATTGCCACCTAGTAGTCCTTAATTGGGCATAAAGGAGGATGTCGCTAGCATAGTTTTGCAAATTAGTTTTAACAAATTTGCCTGTAGCTCAAGTTTTAGTCAAAATAGGCTTTTTAAAACAAAAAGATTGTTTTTGAAACTATGTACATGACAGTATTATGCTTAATCTTGCTCTGATGCCAGCTGTGACAGAACTGCCTAATTTGTATAAGATCAAATATGGCTGTCCCCATTTAGCACGTTGACGCGCACATACTTTCATTTATATAAACCTGTGAAGGACCTCGGTAAATCAACATCACAACCAAGATCGTATGATTAAGCAAATACACACCACATACATAGAGTTGCAGCAGAAATAATATTACAAATGAGTTCACAAATAATAGTACAAGTTTGGGTTTCAAATCTGGTTAAGGAAAACAACATAGCTTTCAAATGATTACATTAATATAAGTTCCAAATACATTGCTAGCATAAGTGACATCCTCAGATAAAAGCATATAGATGAGAAATAAATATAGAATCACCGAGCCCACCGGCGGTTAGCCACCATCTTAAGTAGGCCGAGAACTTCACCTGCAACATGGTGGGATAAACCCTGAGTACTCGAATGTACTCAGCTAGACATACCCATCATAAACCAGAAATAAAGTGACACCAAGGAGTTTGCAAGGCTTTATAGGTGGAGCTAGCTTGACAAAATTTTGTATAAAAGCCACTAGTTGAGCTATACATTTTACAATTCGGTAACCAAGTCAATTATAGCTATTCATCTCTAGATTAGCATCTAACATGTGCCAAACATGTGGAATATCATTTAGTAAAAGGCAATAGTAACCATAGTCGGTGTAGTAATGTGAGTATCATCCTCATAACCATCAAGTTTCCATTAAGTTACTCTACATTTCCGTTGCTCAATAAAGTTCTCTTTATCCGGGATAGACGGCGATTCGAATCGATTCCTACCCAGCTAGGGAATTATTCCTAACACAAACCCAGACATAACTGTGCCAAGGTAGTCTTAGGTCACCTTTGGTACAACTTAGGAACTAAATTTGTGGGCCCGAGCAGCGCCGCACTCTCAGGGAATCCACTCTACCAGGACGTTAATCTACCCTCGGGCTTACACCAAAGGCTCCCCGCACATCCTTACTACCACCAGAGTGCGCACTTTTGCTTCCCAACTTCTGGCTTGAGTTTTGCTACTCGACTTCACGGTCAGAACGAGTTATCTGGCCAACTAAGTGATAGGCATGTATTCAACATGACATGAGGACGTACAACGAATTGGTCCTTAACCGACATAGATGGGGATAGATAGACACCGAAGACATCCATGCCTTGTTGCTTCTTTACCACAATCCCGTCCAGTCTCCTTTCATCAACACATGGTTATTTCCACGATAGCAAATATAGTCAACCGTGCTTTGGTATCCAGCTATATCTCATAGGTGATAGGAAATCATCCGACTTCTATGGGTCTAAGCATCACTAAGCATACATTCGATCCTAGACCTACATATGGTTCAAGGTATATTTCTAGACAAGGTAGTTCTATGCATCATGTGGTTCCAATCAACTATTATAACCTAATGCATCAAACATAAAGAACTCAAGTGATATTTATAAAAATGTAGGAGGCTTAGAATGCTTCGGGGCTTGCCTAGGACCCAACACTAGGTTAGTGTTTGTTAGATGACATTCTCTTGGTGACCATCTCTTGTTCAAGCATGTACTCCAGGGGCCCTTCCATCTTTGAGATAGGTCCACCCTACACCGTCTTTGGGTTCGGCTCCAACATCATGTCCTTCATGTGGTTCATCTAGCGTACCTAGATGAGATGCAAGTGCATAAATATGAAGAAAGGTAATATGAGATGCATCACATAATAGCATTGAAGGCAAACATAAGATGATGCAAGACATAGGCAGCTAGAGTTATTTAACTAAACACCACATAACCTATTATAGAGGGATAGCAAGCATTTTAGGCATGTCACACAAGTGAACTTAAGCTCAGATATTGCACACATGCATCAATCAAGAACTAACCAACATGTTTAACCAAAACAAGAGCAAGCTAAAATAATCACCTAGCACATGTATAGAAATCTGGACAGCAGCATAGTAGTCATTTGTTTTAACCATAACTAGATACGTAAGCATCCAACAAGGGTGACCCTAAACTTTCTAGAAAACTAATGAAATGTTCTACAACATTGTTATTATCACCACAAGCTTATTCCAAAGCTAACCAAGTCAAACATGCCAATGTTTCAGATCTGCACAGAACTAGAACAGAAAAGTAGTAGTAATTTCAAAAATGCATAACTGGAGTTACAGAATCAAACAAGCATGAACCTTAACTTTCTAGAAATCTTATTAAATTATCTAAAACATGTTTATTATCATCACAAGGTGATTGCATAATTAACAAGGTCAATCAAGCACAATTGAGCACCTCTGTCCAGACTTGGATAGATTCTGCCACGCAACTTCACAAGCTTATATAACTGGAGCTCTACAATACCAAAAGGGACGATCTAGGATAATTTGGAAAGATTAAGGAGATTAATATAACTCTTATATTATCACTAAGACATGATTTCATACTTAACTAGGTAAAACAATGAAATCCTTCAAATCTGCACAGAGCATAGACCAAACATGATAGATCATTTGTCAAATTCATAACTCTAAAACTATCATGCCTATGGTCATGCAATTTGAACACAAGCAAGATTCTGAAATTATCTACAACTTTGGTATTCACCATGACCACAGCAAACATCACTTACACTACAAAAATAATTGCACAAGCAAAACTGCACCTGCAGCCCAAATAGCAGTGGTACAGTGATAGACAGAAAACTGATAGGAAATTCAGAGAAGCACAACTAGAGTTCTAGACCTCCAAAAAACATGAATCATAACTTTTTGAAAATCTTATGAAGTTACCTACAACTTTCTTATTTTCATCTTAATATGATTCTATAGCTAACAAGGTCAATTAATCCAATGAATGCATCTCTATCCAAAACATGGATAGAATCTGGCATGCCACTTTAAACAGCTATAACTTGAGTTCTACATGTCCAATAAAAGTGGTTCTATACTTTTGAGAAAGGCTAACAAATTATGAACAACTTTGTTATAAACATCTAGAGCTAATTCTACTATTAACAAGGCCACACATTACCAACAAGGTAACCCTGTCTGGGTTTGGGCAGAAATAGCCATAGAAATTTAAACAACTATAACCAAAAATCTACTTAACCAAAAATTATGATTTTTAGCTTTTTGAAAATATTAATAAAAGTACTACAACTCATTTATTGTGATCAAGGCATGATTCATAACTTAGCTAAGTGAATTAATACAAACATGCAGGCCTATTCAGAATAGGAGCAAAGCAACATAGGGCATTTGTTATTTCTATAGATCTTAAACAATCATGCCTAAACTCCTGAAATTTTTACCACAGTATAAAAATAGCATCTGTAGACTACCATAAAAATTTCACATTTATTTGAGGACAACAACTGCAGTTATGAAAAAGACAAGACATAACTAATATTAAGAACCTAATTGCATAAATTGATGTTTACAACAAAAACTTTAAACTAAATCATGTCATATTATAGATCCATTGCATAGATAATTTTACAAGGATTCAAAAAAGTCCACATTTGTTATTTTACGATTTTCTACTAATTATTACGATTTTCCAAAGTTCAGCACAGAAATCTACAAAAGAAAAGAGTTAACCAAAAAAGGAAAATACTTTTGCATTGGGAACCCTGGAGATCTCAGAAACTAACTAAGCCCATATATGTAAATATATGTGTCTAGCAAGTATGCAAAGTGAACACAGGAAAATGCTTCTATTTACGAGGGGGTCCTTTTTCTTCAACCTCACGCACAGGCAGAGAAGGGACAGAGGGCTGGCCTCGGCCTGTAGGGGGGCATCGGGCGACGACGGTGGCTAGCCAGGGCAGGGCCGGCTGGCCTGGCCACACCCATGTTTGGCCCATGCTCGGCCATAGCCGGCCTTGGCCTGACCACAGCCGCTGTCTGTGGTCAGGCGGCGGCGGTGGTATAGCTCCGGCTACTACGATGGCTAGGGAAGCGACATGCCATGGTGGAGGATGGAGAAGGAAGGGGCGGCGCAAACTATGGAAAGCAAAGGTATTGCTGGCCTGAGCAGAGGAAGGCCAGAGGCAAGGGACAGCGGCGGTGGGAGATCAAGCTGCTAGCGATGGCGGCGTCCGCATGCGGCATGGAGAGGGGGCGAGAGAGTGGATCGAGAGAGAGAGGATAGGGAGCAAGTGAGTGAATGGGGAGCTTAGGCATCCACCTAGGAGAGCGTAGGGGCACGGGGACATGCGGAGTGGAGAGTGAGAGCCATGATGGGGCGAGCTCCCGCATGGCTGCCACGCACTCCCCCTTAGAGGCATATTCTCGAGCATCTGGTGGGCGACGACGTGGCCACTTTGGAGCCAAGTTTTAGGCATCTTTGAGGCATCTTCTAAAGTGGGTGATTAAAGAAAAGTTGTAGCTCTACTGATTGTCTACAAACTTGATTAAGGGGGTCATAGCCAGTAGGGATCTAAAATAGTGGTTAATTAGCATCCAATTTGCAAGTGTCAACATGTTGACGCTGATTAATCAAATCCAAAAATCAATGGTCAAGACAAGGTCAAACAAGTGCCATCTTTTGGTATACTCTCCTCTAGTAAATTGCCTCCAACTTTTATATTTGGACCAAATCGAGTTGCTTAACAAAATTTGGAGAACGCGGAATGCTGACATGTCAATGTTAGTTAAGTGACAAAGTAATCTTTTGCCGTTTTGGAAACTATTTTTGAAGATCCAAATGAACTTCAAATTTGATAAGACTTGATCTATTGTTTTCACCATGAAAAGTACTTCAACTCATCTTAAGGAATCCAATTGAGCTACCACATGAATTTGGACGATAAAATGTCGCAAAGAAGTTAACTTCTGCTGTGAAATGTCGCAAAAAATGTCACAAAGGATCGCATTTTCACAATCATTTCCCAAAGGATTAGCCACTCAACTTGCCACGCCACTCAATCCTAGCGATGATGCAAAGTTAGATCACTCGAGTGGCACTAGATGACCGATATGCAAACAAGTTTGCCCCTCTTGATAGTACGGTCATCTATCCTAAACCCGGTCATCAACTTCTCTATACACCTATGACCGGTGAAATGAAATGCCCTAGGTTATACCTTTGCCTCGCGCATTCCATTCCATCTCCTCCAATGTTGATGCAACACATGTGTCAATATGATCAACAATGATATGATCCACTTCATATCATCACATGATCATATTGGTTCATCGATCTTGACATCACTTGCTTTTCACTGTTGCCTTCGTCCATCGGCGCCAAGTCTTGCTCAAGCTTCACCGCCATGCGATCCATTGCTCCAAAGCCTTCGACTTGCCCTTCACGCTTGCAACCAGTCCATCAAGCCAAGTCTTGTCTTGATCTTCTCCACCTTGATCACATGACTCAATGTCATGTCTCATGTGCAATGAGCTCCTTCATCATCACATGTGTGAGCTTTGCAACATCTCCAAGCCATTTTCACCTTCATGGCATATGTTGCTCACACACATGTACCTATGGACTAATTACCTGTGTATCTCACATAAACACAATTAGTCCACCTAGGTTGTTACTCAATTACCAAAACCACACGAGGATCTTTCAATCTCCCCCTTTTTGGTAATTGATGACAACTCTACAAAGATATGGAAATTAAGCTCTTTTGGATTCATGTTGCTTGCCCAAGCAATTTTACCATGTGAAAATGATTTTGGACAAGTACCACAAACCCGAAATGGAAGTATTAGCTCCCCCTACATATGTGCTAGAGTGTTTGTTTTGAAGCTCGCACATATGCATAGATTTAAATTGTGGAATAGTAATTACTACCAAATGATGCTAAGGTGTATAGAATAAACCTTTGAAGCATGTACCTATCGGAGTTGCACTTTTAAGTTCATCCTTAGCACCATGGTTAGCTAGATATCACTTGGAAATAAAAGCACTAGATACCTTTGTGAGATCAACATTAAAAGCAAGGTACTAGCATTACTTGAAAAACATACCAAGTGTCTAGCTATCATCATATGCATGCTAGTTATCAAATCATCATTTAAGTTCTACAACTAGCATACACCACACAAACATGCATATTGAATTTGAAAGCTTATGCAATGCAAGCAAGCAAGCACATGAATGTGCACATATCAAATGCAATCAATCAAAGTTCATGAGCTTGCTCCCCCTACTTGTGTGCTTGTCTTGTCCAAGAATTTTGATCCATCTCTTTTCTTCAATGTTGCTCCCTCTTTGTCCATGTCCATGTCCAACCTCTACTTCTTTGAGCTTTTATGTCTTATCTCTCCCCCTTGTACAATCTCAATCTCAAAGCTTTCATATCTTTATACAATCTCTCCCCCTTTGTCATCAATTTCCATAAAAGGTGTGCTTCTCATTGATGCAAAGATATGTATTTGGGGTAGATGGTTGAGGCTTGAATCTTGCATTTTTTTATGGACATCACTTGATTGTTGGAATGACACCACTTGTAGATACCACTTGTAACTCATACCACTTGTATCTTGTGTAAGGCTTCTTAAGATACCACATATAGGATCTTTGATCTTGATACCAATTTGTGTGACACCTCCCCCTATGTGATAGCATGGGTCATTCATTTGATACACTTGAGCTCTTGTAGGTGAGGGATGCATTCTTCATTTGATGATCACTTAAAGTTGAGGATCACTTGTGGAACCATTTTCTTGCATGATTGATATTATGTGTAGATGTGATATCACTTGAAAGAATCTTCTAGTATGGAACCACTTGTTGGGTTTTTCAATAAAAATCATTTCTTGAACATTTGCTATCTTCATGAGTACCACTTATAGGATATCACTTGTGAGTTGATCTAGACATCATTTGTAGATTCTTGATAAAATACTTGAGTCTAGATACCATTTGAAACAAACAAACTAGATATCCATTTGCATTGTTGTCTTGTGCTTGTACTCTTGTCACTATCATGAGCTTCTATGATTGACTTGAACTAAATTGATTTGTCTAAGCTTCCAAGTCCGGTTTGAACCAATGACAAGCTTCTTCACACCTCTTGCAAGGGTTATCTTGCCAATGTTGTACTTGTCACTTGTTAGCAATCCAAATTGAGTCAAGTACTTGGGTTCACTAGCTCATGAACAAATTCATGTACTAACCACTAGATCAAGTCATCATTCAAACAATAGTGGTAGGCTATGAATTTAAGCATTTCATTTGTTATGCATGATCCTATGAAGCATGTACTATATGCACTAACCACATACTAGTAAGGGATGAAATGATCATGCACATTACAATGATACCTTTGCTATGTTGGAGTAGAGGATGGTCACATAGATTCCAATTCATTACTCCAATAGCAATGTGAAGTCCAATTATAAGCTTGGTGAAGACCAATAGATACCATGTTCAATTTCATTCTTCACCCATATGAAATGAATAACACTTATGATTAAGTGCACTTTCTTGTTGTGGTTGGCTTGCTTTATCTTTTGATCTTTGCTTGCATGAGAGCATCAATTTAAGAATACCACTTGAATATCATGACTAGCTCTCTTTTGGGTGTTGCTTGCTTTTCTTGATCAACCCTTTTGATTGCTTCAACTAAGCATCTCAAATGTTCCTCAGATCACCACTTCCATGTTAGCCTTCCAAGTACCACACTTGGTTCACCTACACATAGGCGGCAAGCCCCTACACTAGGGAGAAGTGACCTCTCTCCAAGAATCATTCTTGATACTCACTTGAAATGACTTGATTGATTGATCCAAGTGATGGACTTAACTTGGTGAGTAACCTTGATTCCTTCTTTAAGTCCTTTTCTTTCTTCTTGTTTAAGTTCTTTTCTTTCTACCAAATGATTTCCAATAGTCACTAGAACTTAAACTTCAACTTCATCTTGAGTTTGATCTTGATCTTTCAATTTGAGTACCGAATGTGTGCAAAGTACACTCCACAATCAAATAGCCTTGTACTCTTTGCTTGTCATGCTTCTAGATCATCTCAAAACCAAATTTAGGTACCTCAAACACTTGTAAACATATTTCCAACTTGAGGACCTTTCAATCAAAGTGACTCTAGATCAATCCAACACTTGTCACTTTTCTGACAGATTTTGTACCCTTCAAAGGAATGAGCATATTTTCCAAAGTACAAATCCAAATACCACAAACTTTGGTGGCGATGTTCTTTACTAAGTTATCTAGCAGCTGTAAAAATTTGAGCTTCATTTCACTTCTAGATTGCTGCCATATTTCAATTCTTCCACCACTGCTACATGCTGAAAATTGCTGCACTATAGCTGACAAGATCCACTCCAAAACTGAAGCATTTCTTATCCAATTCTCATGAAAATTTTACAGCATCTTATACCATAAGTCTAAACCATGTATACCCATTTTTATGCCAATCCAATAAGTGTTGATTGCTCAAACATGGCTAAGATCACAGCTAGCTCAGATTTTGCAATACAGGACAGATTTCAACAATTGAGCTATACTTCATCAAATATGAATCAACCTTGAAGCTAACTTGTTTGAATACTTCCATAAGACATATATCCATTCAAACCACTTACTAAATGTTATCTTATGAACTTATCCAACACAAATCAATCCAAACTTGACTACTAATCAATTATCCATTCAATCATCTCATAGCAAGCAACATTGCATATTTATCCAATTCAATCAACTCATATGCACCCAAATGAAATGATCAACAAGAAATATACCTTGGTTAGCTCATGATCATCCAACTAGCAAGCTTCAACTCAATCATTTGCAAGTCATCAAATATATCCAATGAATTACCAACAACTTGAATTATAGCACTTGTATGTTGATAGCATTTGGACTTCACTCAATTTTCACTTGGCATTGGGTTTGGATGAGCACTAAGCTTCATAACTTGATTCAACATAGGATGAACAATGTGAGATCAATTGAATCAAGTCTTCAATGCCGATGGTACCTACAAACAATCATCCACTTTTTGATGGTACCCAAACAAGTTTGGGTCCTCTCAAGTTAGGAGCAACATACTTAGTCAATGCCTTAGTATGAGTAGCGGGATGTTTTGCAATAGCAACCATAGAGGTACCATTACCATCCTTTCTAAGCATATTATTATCAACAATTGAAATAGGCTTAGAAATATCACCTAGGAGACATGAATGTGCCATGTGTCCCTTTTCCTGGCATGAGTAGCACTTTCTCTTTGCTTGAGCCTTCTCTTCTTTGCTCATGTGATGCTTCTCATTGCCTTGCCTCTCATGAATTGCTTGAGCCTTCTTCTCAAGCTTGGCAGGACACTTAGAGGCAAAGTGTCCCGTACTTCCACACTTGAAGCATTTGATGTGAGCATAATCTTTCTTCTCGTCTTCATTCTTGCTCATCATCTTGGCATCTTGAGTTTGCATTGGATGCCCTGCCTTTCCAACCCTTCTTGTTTTCTTCTTCTTCATCATCAAGTCACCACCATCTTCATGATTGATCTTGATTTGCTCTTGGGGTGTCTTCTCTTCCTCAACTTGTGCTTTGGTTGAGGCTCTTTTAGTTGCTTCACCAATTGCTTGGTTGGGCACATTGAGGTAAGGTGACCCCAAGTGTGGCACTTGAAGCGCTTCACATGCCTTAGCCTCTCTTCTTCTTTCTTCAACTTGAGCTTTTCTTTATTGGGGCAACCATTTGCAAGATGTCCCACTTCATGGCACTTGAAGCACATGAAATGAGAGAGCTTCTCTTGTTCTTGCTTCTTCATTTCTCTTTCATATCTTCTCTTGCCCCATCTTTTGCCCTTGATCTTTCTCTTGTTGAAGCCAATGCTACTTGTGTCATTGCGGCTTTCTTGATGATTGACTTTGCTAGTCTTGAAGCCGACTCCACTCTTGTCACCAAAGTTTCTTTGAGTCTTCAACATATGCTCAAAGGTGACTTGAGAGTTGTAGCACCTCTCTAACTTGTTGCTCAATTTCTTCACTTGTTCATTGAGCTCATTATTATCCTTCAAAAGGTTAGTCTCATGAGACATAGAAGTAGAACAAGCATCTATATGTGAAGAGCATGGCATTTCTAATAAATCATCACAAGAGGTGGATACATGCTTCTTGCCTACATCACAAGGGTTAGCAACATTTTGCAATTTATCATTTGATCCATGTGATGAGCTCTCATAATTTTTAAGTTTCTTTGTAAACACTTTAATGAGAGAAGCATGTTGTTCTAATAATTCATCATGAGATGCAAGTAGTGTCTCATGATTCAATTTTAGCTCATCATGTGAAGATTTTATAAGCATCAAGTAATTTCTTATGTTCTTCACAAGAGTTCTTTAGAAATGAGTTTTCATTTTCTAAGTTCAATGTTTTAGCTTTCTCATTTTCTAAAGGCATGGTCATGCTAGCAAGTCTACTAACAAGCTCATCATATGAATCAACATGATCAACCACATTATCATTTGTTACCTTGGTGTCACCATATGACATAAAGCAATGTGGTGATGCAGTTGGAGAGCTTGTAGTAGCATATTCATCATGGCTTGAGCATGAACCATCATCACCATCAAGTGTGCATGGGGTAGCATCATCACTTGCAACACTTGTAGCATCATCATCAACCTTGTCAAGTGAACTTGTAGTAGATCGATCATCATCATCATCACTTGACCATGAGGTGGAGCAATCTTCCACAATCACCTAGTTGTGGTCATGCTCAACACACTCATGCACCTCCTTCTTGGGCTCATCCTCCTTCTTGAATTTGCCATCATCCCATGTGGAGGAATCACCAAAGGTTTCCTTGATGGACTCCCATATCTCACGAGCGGTTCCCATGATGTTTACTTGTTTCATCAAATCAAAGCTTAAAGCATCCATTAGAAAACAACAAGTGTGTGCATCAAATTCATAGAGAACTCATTGAGCTTTAGTGAGATTTCTATGGTCCAAGACATGGGTGAGACCACTTGTGACAACCCACCAAAATTTTGGTCCCTTTGCACGAAAATGATCAAGCATGTGATTTTTCCAAAGTGCAAAGTTTGTGCCATTAAAAATGTGTGCCTCACAAACATCTAGCCCATTAGACGCCATCCTCTCGGGTCGGTGAAGACCATAAATGAGAGACCTAGCTCTGATACCACTTGTAGGGTCAAGATGGCGGACTAGAGGGGGGGTTGAATAGTCTTTTCTAAAATTAATCGCGTCGGCTAACCGAAACAAGTGCGGAATTAAAACAATTGGTCTAGCCAAGACTACACCCCTCTATCTATGTTCTCTAGCACCTTCTAAAGATACTAATCAAGCAACAAAGGTGCCGGGCTAGCTAGAGCTCACGTAACCAATTCTAGGAGCAAGGTCACACAAACCTATGCCACTAGTACTTTAAGCAACAAGGGAGCTCCTACACATGCTAGTAAGCAATAGCACAAAGCCACCTAATGCTCACTAGCAATGCTCAATAACAAGGCAACCAATGCCAAATTAGAGAGCGCAAATACTTAGCTACACAATCTAAGCAAAGTGACTAACAAGGTTACACAAACCAAATTAGCCACGCAAGGGAGCTACTTCTATGCTACACAAGCAAGAAGGTAACTAGTAAGCTACACAATCTAACTAATTACAAGAGCAACTACACAAGCACAATGTATATGAAAGTAATTACAAGCTTGTGTAACGAGGATGCAAACCAACGGGAAGAACAAGGTTGACACGGTGATTTTTCTCCCAAGGTTCACATGCTTGCCAACACACTAGTCCCCGTTGTGTCGACCATTCACTTGGTGGTTCGGCGGCTAATTGGCATCACCCGACAAGCCCGCACATCGGGCACCGCAAGAACCTACCCCAAAAGTGAGGGTAGCTCAATGACACGCTCAACTAGAGTTGCTCTTCATGGCTCCCGTGGGGCGAGCACAATGCCCCTCACAAAGCTCTTATCCGGAGCACCGCACAAGCTTCTTGCGGGCTTCAATGGAGACCACAACCAAGCTATCTAGGAGGTGGCAACCTCCAAAAGTAACAAGCACCACCGGCTTGCAACTCGATCACCTAGTGCCACTCGATGCAACCTCATGATGCAATTGCACTAGAATCGCTCTCTCACACAATCGAATGATCACTATCAAGTATATGTGAGATGGAGAGCTCCCAAGCACTACTACACAAGCCACCAAGGCTCTAGTGTGCTTAGCTGCCGGCCTAAGGCCGGCCATGGCTTCTATTTATAACCCCACGAACAAATAGAGCCATTACCCCTTCACTGGGCAAAACTCAGGATGACCAGATCAGACCGGATGCTGGACCTCAGCGTCTGGTCATGCGATGCACGCCATGTGTCCCCTTCTTCAAACGCTGTTCATCCGATCTCAACGATCATCTAACGACCGGACGCTCCAGCTTGAACTGACCGGACACAGCAACCCTAGCATCCGGTCGTTTCTAGTAAGGTACCGGACATGACCGGACGCGTCCGGTCAGTCGCGATCGGACATAGCACCAGCATCCGGTCACCTCCAGCAACACTACCCTGCCTGCATCATCACATGTCACCTTGATTGGACGCATGCAGCCAGCGTCCGGTCACTTCCAGTGCCAGCGTCCAGTCAATGATCGACGCCTGCACGCTGTCTGTCACCATTGACCGGACGCAGGACCCCAGCGTCCAGTCACTATGTGACCAGCGTCTGGTGCACTCTATGAGACCCTATCTTTTCTATCTAGTGCGTCGGTGGCACCATCAGACTGTCCACACTCTACGGGCAGACACTCCGCCGATGGAGTTTCAAACCCTTCTCACCTCTGTTCCATCGCCGAGTTGATCCACATCAACTCCAACTTCATCTTCTTTGTAAATGTGCCAACACCACCAAGTGTACACCACCATGTGTATGTGTGTTAGCATTTTCACAATTATTTCCCAAAGGATTAGCCACTCAACTTGCCACGCCACTCAATCCTAGCGATGATGCAAAGTTAGATCACTCGAGTGGCACTAGATGACCGATATGCAAACAAGTTTGCCCCTCTTGATAGTACGGCCATCTATCCTAAACCCGGTCATCAACTTCTCTACACACCTATGACCGGTGAAATGAAATGCCCTAGGTTATACCTTTGCCTTGCGCATTCCATTCCATCTCCTCCAATGTTGATGCAACACGTGCATCAACATGATCAACAATGATATGATCCACTTCATATCATCACGTGATCATATTGGTTCATTGATCTTGACATCACTTGCTTTTCACCGTTGCCTTCATCCATCGGCGCCAAGTCTTGCTCAAGCTTCACCGCCATGCGATCCATTGCTCCAAAGCCTCCGACTTGCCCTTCACGCTTGCAACCGGTCCATCAAGCCAAGTCTTGTCTTGATCTTCTCCACCTTGATCACATGACTCAATGTCATGTCTCATGTGCAATGAGCTCCTTCATCATCACATGTGTGAGCTTTGCAACATCTCCAAGCCATTTTCACCTTCATGGCATATGTTGCTCACACACATGTACCTGTGGACTAATTACCTATGTATCTCACATAAACACAATTAGTCCACCTAGGTTGTCACTCAATTACCAAAACCACACGAGGACCTTTCAATCTCCCCCTTTTTGGTAATTGATGACAACTCTACAAAGATATGGAAATTAAGCTCTTTTGGATTCATGTTGCTTGCCCAAGCAATTTTAGCATGTGAAAATGATTTTGGACAAGTACCACAAACTCGAAATTGTAGTATTAGCTCCCCCTACATATGTGCTAGAGTGTTTGTTTTGAAGCTCGCACATATGCATAGATTTAAATTGTGGAAGAGTAATTACTACCAAATGATGCTAAGGTGTATAGAATAAACCTTTGAAGCGTGTACCTATCGGAGTTGCACCTTTATGTTCATCCTTAGCACCATGGTTAGCTAGATATCACTAAGAAATAAAAGCACTAGATACCTTTGTGAGATCAACATTAAAAGCAAGGTACTAGCATTACTTGAAAACATACCAAGTGTCTAGCTATCGTCCTATGCATGCTAGTTATCAAATCATCATTCAAGTTCTACAACTAGCATACACCACACAAACATGCATATTGAATTTGAAAGGTTATGCAATGCAAGCAAGCACATGAATGTGCACATATCAAATGCAGTCAATCAAAGTTCATGAGCTTGCTCCCCCTACTTATGTGCTTGTCTTGTCCAAGAATTTTGATCCATCTCTTTTCTTCAATGTTGCTCCCTCTTTGTCCATGTCCATGTCCAACCTCTACTTCTTTGAGATTTTATATCTTATCTCTCCCCCTTGTACAATCTCAATCTCAAAACTTTCATATCTTTGTACAATCTCTCCCCCTTTGTCATCAATTTCCATAAAAGGTGTGCTTCTCATTGATGCAAAGGTATGTATTTGGGGTAGATGGTTGAGGCTTGAATCTTGCATTTTTTATGGACATCACTTGATTGTTGGAATGACACCACTTGTAGATACCACTTGTAACTCATACCACTTGTATCTTGTGTAAGGCTTCTTAAGATACCACACATAGGATCTTTGATCTTGATACCAATTTCTATGACACCTCCCCCTATGTGATAGCATGGGTCATTCATTTGATACACTTGACCTCTTGTAGGTGAGGGATGCATTCTTCATTTGATGATCACTTAAAGTTGAGGATCACTTGTGGAACCATTTTCTTGCATGATTGATATTATGTGTAGATGTGATATCACTTGAAAGAATCTTCTAGTATGGAACCACTTGTTGGGTTTTTCAATAAAAACCATTTCTTGAATATTTGCTATCTTCATGAGTACCACTTATAGGATATCACTTGTGAGTTGATCTAGACATCACTTGTAGATTCTTGATAAAATACTTGAGTCTAGATACCATTTGAAACAAACAAACTAGATATCCATTTGCATTATTGTCTTGTGCTTGTACTCTTATCACTATCTTGAGCTTCTATGATTGGCTTGAACTAAATTGATTTGCCTAAGCTTCCAAGTCCGGTTTGAACCAATGACAAGCTTCTTCACATCTCTTGCAAGGGTTATCTTGCCAATGTTGTACTTGTCACTTGTTAGCAATCCAAATTGAGTCAAGTACTTGGGTTCACTAGCTCATGAACAAATTCATGTACTAACCACTAGATCAAGTCATCATTCAAACAATAGTGGTAGGCTATGAATTTAAGCATTTCATTTGTTATGCATGATCCTATGAAGCATGTACTATATGCACTAACCGCATACTAGTAAGGGATGAAATGATCATACACATTACAATGATACCTTTGCTATGTTGGAGTAGAGGATAGTCACAAAGATTCCAATTCATTACTCCAATAGCAATGTGAAGTCCAATTATAAGCTTGGTGAGGACCAATAGATACCATGTTGAATTTCATTCTTCACCCATATGAAATGAATACCACTTATGATTAAGTGCACTTTCTTGTTGTGGTTGGCTTGCTTTATCTTTTGGTCTTTGCTTGCATGAGAGCATCAATTTGAGAATACCACTTGAAATATCATGACTAGCTCTCTTTTGGGTGTTGCTTGCTTTTCTTGATCAACCCTTTTGATTGCTTCAACTAAGCATCTCAAATGTTCCTTGGATCACCACTTCCATGTTAGCCTTCCAAGTACCACACTTGGTTCAACTACACATAGGCGGCAAGCCCCTACACTAGGGAGAAGTGACCTCTCTCCAAGAATCATTCTTGATACTCACTTGAAATGACTTGATTGATTGATCCAAGTGATGGACTTAACTTGGTGAGTAACCTTGATTCCTTCTTTAAGTCCTTTTCTTTCTTCTTGTTTAAGTTCTTTTCTTTCTACCAAATGATTTCCAATAGTCACTAGAACTTAAACTTCAACTTCATCTTGAGTTTGATCTTGATCTTTCAATTTGAGTACCGAATGTGTGCAAAGTACACTCCACAATCAAATAGCCTTGTACTCTTTGCTTGTCATGCTTCTAGATCATCTCAAAACCAAATTTAGGTACCTCAAACACTTGTAAACATGTTTCCAACTTGAGGACCTTTCAATCAAAGTGACTCTAGATCAATCCAACATTTGTCACTTTTCTGACAGATTTTGTACCCTTTAAAGGAATGAGCATATTTTCCAAAGTACAAATCCAAATATCATGAATTTTGGTGGCGATGTTCTTTACTAAGTTATATAGCAGCTGTAAAAATTTGAGCTTCATTTCAATTATAGATTGCTGCCATATTTCAATTCTTCCACCACTGCTACATGCTGAAAATTGCTGCACTATAGCTGACAAGATCCACTCCAAAACTGAAGCATTTCTTATCCATTTCTCATGAAAATTTTACAGCATCTTATACCATAAGTCTAGACCATGTACACCAATTTTTATGCCAATCCAATAAGTGTTGATTGCTCAAATATGGCTAAGATCACAGCTAGCTCCGATTTTGCAATACAGGACAGATTTCAACAATTGAGCTATACTTCATCAAATATGAATCAAACTTGAAGCTAACTTGTTTGAATACTTCCATAAGACATATATCCATTCAAACCACTTACTAAATGTTATCTTATGAACTTATCCAACACAAATCAATCCAAACTTGACTACTAATCAATTATCCATTCAATCATCTCATAGCAAGCAACATTGCATATTTATCCAATTCAATCAACTCATATGCACCCAAATGAAATGATCAACAAGAAATATACCTTGGTTAGCTCATGATCATCCAACTAGCAAGCTTCAACTCAATCATTTGTAAGTCATCAAATATATCCAATGAATTACCAACAACTTGAATTATAGCACTTGTATGTTGATAGCATTTGGACTTCACTCAATTTTCACTTGGCATTGGGTTTGGATGAGCACTAAGCTTCATAACTTGATTCAACATATAATGAACAATGTGAGATCAATTGAATCAAGTCTTCAATGCCGATGGTACCTACAAACAATCATCCACTTTTTGATGGTACCCAAACAAGTTTGGGTCCTCTCAAGTTAGGAGCAACATACTTAGTCAATGCCTTAGTAGGAGTAGCGGGATGTTTTGCAATAGCAACCATAGAGGTACCATTACCATCCTTTCTAAGCATATTATTATCAATAATTGAAATAGACTTAGAAATACCACCTAGGAGACATGAATGTGCCATGTGTCCCTTTTCCTAGCATGAGTAGCACTTTCTCTTTGCTTGAGCCTTCTCTTCTCTGCTCATGTGATGCTTCTCATTGCCTTGCCTCTCATGAATTGCTTGAGCCTTCTTATCAAGCTTGGTAGGACACTTAGAGGAAAAGTGTCCCATACTTCCACACTTCAAGCATTTGATGTGAGCATAATCTTTCTTCTCATCTTCATTCTTGCTCATCATCTTGGCATCTTGAGTTTGCATTGGATGCCTTGCCTTTCCACCCCTTCTTGTTTTCTTCTTCTTCATCATCAAGTCACCACCATCTTCATGATTGATCTTGATTTGCTCTTGGGGTGTCTTCTCTTCCTCAACTTGTGGCTTTGGTTGAGGCTCTTTTAGTTGCTTCACCAATTGCTTGGTTGGGCACATTGAGGTAAGGTGACCCCAAGTGCGGCACTTGAAGCACTTCACATGCCTTAGCCTCTCTTTTTCTTTCTTCAACTTGAGCTTTTCTTCATTGGGGCAACCATTTGCAAGATGTCCCACTTTATGGCACTTGAAGCACATGAAATGAGAGAGCTTCTCTTTTTCTTGCTTCTTCATTTCTCTTTCATATCTTCTCTTGCCCCATCTTTCGCCCTTGATCTTGCTCTTGTTGAAGCCAATGCCACTTGTGTCATTGAGGCTTTCTTGATGATTGACTTTGCTAGTCTTGAAGCCGACTCCACTCTTGTCACTAAAGTTTCTTTGAGTCTTCAACATATGCTCAAAGGTGACTTGAGAGTTGTAGCACCTCTCTAACTTGTTGCTCAATTTCTTCACTTGTTCATTGAGCTCATTGTTCTCCTTCAAAAGGTTAGTCTCACAAGACATAGAAGTAGAACAAGCATCTATATGTGAAGAGCATGGCATTTCTAATAAATCATCACAAGAGGTGGATACATGCTTCTTGCCTACATCACAAGGGTTAGCAACATTTTGCAATTTATCATTTGATCCATGTGATGAGCTCTCATAATCTTTAAGTTTTTTGTAAACACTTTAATGAGAGAAGCACATTGTTCTAATAATTCATCATGAGATACAAGTAGTGTCTCATGATTCAATTTTAGCTCATCATGTGAAGATTTATAAGCATCAAGTAATTTCTTATGTTCTTCACAAGAGTTCTTTAGAAATGGGTTTTCATTTTCTAAGTTCAATGTTTTAGCTTTCTCATTTTCTAAAGACATGGTCATGCTAGCAAGTCTACTAACAAGCTCATCATATGAATCAACATGA
Organism: Miscanthus floridulus; assembly: GCF_019320115.1. Taxonomy (NCBI): domain Eukaryota; kingdom Viridiplantae; phylum Streptophyta; class Magnoliopsida; order Poales; family Poaceae; genus Miscanthus; species Miscanthus floridulus. The sequence continues at coordinate 60,888,066 of NC_089594.1, forward strand.
TCAACCACATTATCATGTGTTACCTTGGTGTCACCTTGTGACATGAAGCAATGTGGTGATGTAGTTGGAGAGCTTGTAGTAGCATCTTCATCATGGCTTGAGCATGAACCATCATCACCATCAAGTGTGCATGGGGTAGCATCATCACTTGCAACACTTGTGGCATCATCATCAACCTTGTCAAGTAAACTTGTAGTAGATCGATCATCATCATCATCACTTGACCATGAGGTGGAGCAATCTTCCACAATCACCAAGTTGTGGTCATGCTCAACACACTCATGCACCTCCTTCTTGGGTTCATCCTCCTTGAATTTGCCATCATCCCATGTGGAGGAATCACTGAAGGTTTCCTTGATGGACTCCCATATCTCACGAGCGGTTCCCTTGATGTTTACTTGTTTCATCAAATCAAAGCTTAAAGCATCCATTTGAAAACAACAAGCATGTGCATCAAATTCATAGAGAACTCTTTGAGTTTTGGTGAGATTTCTATGGTCCAAGATATGGGTGAGACCACTTGTGACAACCCACCAAAATTTTGGTCCCTTTGCACGAAAATGATCAAGCATGTGATTTTTCCAAAGTGCAAAGTTTGTGCCATCAAAAATGTGTGCCTCACAAACATCTAGCCTATTAGACGCCATCCTCTCGGGTCGGTGAAGACCACAAATGAGAGACCTAGCTCTGATACCACTTGTAGGGTTGAGATGGCGGACTAGAGGGGGGTGAATAGTCTTTTCTAAAATTAATCGCGTCGGCTAACCGAAACAAGTGCGGAATTAAAACAATCGGTCTAGCCAAGACTACACCCCTCTATCTATGTTCTCTAGCACCTTCCAAAGATACTAATCAAGCAACAAAGGTGTCGGGCTAGCTAGAGCTCACGTAACCAATTCTAGGAGCAAGGTCACACAAACCTATGCCACTAGTACTTTAAGCAACAAGGGAGCTCCTACACATGCTAGTAAGCAATAGCACAAAGCCACCTAATGCTCACTAGCAATGCTCAATAATAAGGCAACCAATGCCAAATTAGAGAGCGTAAATACTTAGCTACACAAACTAAGCAAAGTGACTAACAAGGTTACACAAACCAAATTAGCCACGCAAGGGAGCTACTTCTATGCTACACAAGCAAGAAGGTAACTAGTAAGCTACACAAGCTAACTAATTACAAGACCAACTACACAAGCACAATGTATATGAAAGTAATTACAAGCTTGTGTAACAGGGATGCAAACCAATGGGAAGAACAAGGTTGACACGGTGATTTTTCTCCCGAGGTTCATGTGCTTGCCAACACGCTAGTCCCCGTTGTGTCGACCGCTCACTTGGTGGTTCGGCGGCTAATTGGCATCACCTGCCAAGCCCGCACGTCGGGCACCGCAAGAACCTACCCTGAAAGTGAGGGTAGCTTAATGACACGCTCAACTAGAGTTGCTCTTCGCGGCTCCCGCGGGGCGAGCACAATGCCCCTCACAAAGCTCTTCTCCAGAGCACCGCACAAGCTTCTTGCGGGCTTCCACGGAGACCACCACCAAGCCGTCTAGGAGGTGGCAACCTCCAAAAGTAACAAGCACCACTGGCTTGCAACTCGATCACCTAGTGCCACTCGATGCAACCTCACGATGCAATCGCACTAGAATTGCTCTCTCACACAATCGAATGATCACTATCAAGTATATGTGAGATGGAGGGTTCCCAAGCACTACTGCACAAGCCACCAAGGCTCTAGTGTGCTCAGCAGCCAGCCCAAGGCTAGCCATGGCTTCTATTTATAACCCCATGAACAAATAGAGCCGTTACCCCTTCACTTGGCAAAACTCGGGACGACCGGACGCTCTGGTCTGATCGACCGGATGCTGGACCTCAGCGTCCAGTCATGCGATGCACGCCATGTGTCCCCTTCTTCAAAAGATGTTCATCCGATCTTAACGATCATCTGATGACTAGACGCTCCAGCTTGAACTGACCGGACACAGCAACCCTAGCATCCGGTCGTTTCAAGTAAGGTACCGGACATGACCGGACGTGTCCTGTCGGTCGCGATCGGACGCAGCACCAGTGTCCAGTCACCTCCAGCAACACTACTCTGCCTGCATCATCACACGTCACCTTGACTGGACGCATGCGGCCAGCGTCCGGTCACTTCCAGCGCCAGCGTCCGGTCGATGACCGACGCCTGCACGCTGTCTGTCACCATTAACTGGACGCAGGACCCTAGCATCCGGTCACTGCGTGACCAGCATCCGGTGCACTCTATGAGACCCTATCTTTTCTGTCTAGTGTGCCGGTGGCACCGTCGGACTATCCGCACTCTACGGGCGAACACTCCGCTGGTGGAGTTTCAAACCCTTCTCACCTCCGTTCCATCACCGAGTTGATCCACATCAACTCCAACTTCATCTCCTTTGTAAATGTGCCAACACCACCAAGTGTACACCACCATGTGTATGTGTGTTAGCATTTTCACAATCATTTCCCAAAGGATTAGCTACTCAACTTGCCACGCCACTCAATCCTAGCGATGATGCAAAGTTAGATCACTCGAGTGGCACTAGATGACCGATATGCAAACAAGTTTGCCCCTCTTGATTGTACGGCCATCTATCCTAAACTCGGTCATCAACTTCTCTACACACCTATGACCGGTGAAATGAAATGCCCTCGGTTATACCTTTGCCTTGCGCATTCCATTCCATCTCCTCCAATGTTGATGCAACACAGCATCAACATGATCAACAATGATATGATCCACTTCATATCATCACATGATCATATTGGTTCATTGATCTTGACATCACTTGCTTTTCACCATTGCCTTCGTCCATCGGTGCCAAGTCTTGCTCAAGCTTCACCGCCATGCGGTCTATTGCTCCAAAGCCTCCGACTTGCCCTTCACGCTTGCAACCAGTCCATCAAGCCAAGTCTTGTCTTGATCTTCTCCACCTTGATCACATGACTCAATGTCATGTCTCATGTGCAATGAGCTCCTTCATCATCACATGTGTGAGCTTTGCAACATCTCCAAGCCATTTTCACCTTCATGGCATATGTTGCTCACACGCATGTACCTGTGGACTAATTATATATGTATCTCACATAAACACAATTAGTCCACCTAGGTTGTCACTCAATTACCCAAACCACACGAGGACCTTTCAGCGTGTCATTTCGGGAGGTTCTACCGTAGGAGCTTATCATTCGCTGAGTTTTCTTACAATAATAGCTACCAGGCAAGCCTAAAGATGGAACCATTTGAAGCACTATATGGAAGGAAGTGCTGGACACCATTGATGTGGTCTGAGGTTGAAGAAAGGACCTTGATTGGAATAGACCTAATCAAGGATGCAGAGGAACACGTAGCCAAGGTCCAAGAAAATCTAAAAGCAGCAAAAAGCAGACAAAAGAGCTATGCGGACACCCGACGAAGGCCATTGGAATTCCAACCAGAAGACTTTGTCTATCTAAAGGTATCTCCAATTAGATGCACTCAAAGATTCCAAGTTAGAGGAAAGTTAACACCATGGTACATTGGACCATACAAGATCATTAAGAAAATTGGAGTTGTAGCTTATCGTCTAGAACTGCCTCCAGAAATGTCAGATGTATTCCATGTATCGCAACTAAAACAGTGTTTGAGGGTACCAGAAGAACAAGCACCCATGGAAGTAATAGATTTACAACTAGATTTATAGTATCAGGAAAGGCCAATTAAGATATTGGATATTGCCACCCGACAAACAAGAAGGACCGCAATAAGATTTTGTCGGCTACAATGGAGCAATCATACCGAGGCAGAAGCCACATGGGAAAGAGAAGATGATCTCAAAAAGAAATTTCCCTATCTATTCGAGGTCCAATTTGAATCTCGAGGATGAGATTCTTTTTAAGGGGGTAGGTCTATAACACCCTGAATTTTGACCACATTTAAAAATCACTAAAAATTTGAACTTTTTTAAACTTTACCTAAAACAAATAAACACCAACTCAAAAGGGAATAAACCACTTATAAAGGAAATAATTTAATCCATCTAGGAATTAATCTAGCATAAATAAATAAATCAACCAAATAGAAACTACATGAGCGACCTTGTTTTGAATGCTTGATTGCTTGCCTTGCTTGAACATATGGTTGTACACTTCTCCCAAAAAGATCACAACCAAATTTCAATTCAAAATCCATTTCAAACACATTCAAAACCCTATATATAGAAATATTGGAAAAGAAAAGGAATAAGAAAATGGGAAAGAGAACTTGGGCTCACTCTTCCTCCCTCTCCCTTTTGGCCCTTAGTGGACCCACCTCCACCCGTCCTTCTTCCCGCATTGGGCCCATAGCGGCTATGGCGCAACCCGTGTGTGCGCCCCGCTCCCTCTCCTCTCTCTCACGCTAACTAGCACGTAGACCTTGCCCCATCAGCCCCATCTTCTACCCTTTGCCATCGATGTGAATATTGTGTCGACGCTAGGCCACCTCGGTTGTGCCGCCGCCAGCTCCACCTTGGTGCCAACAGATAAGGTCATGAACGCTCCCAAAGCTTCCTCGCCCCACTGCTCTCTCTCTCTCCCTCTCTCTTCCTCTTTACCTCCTTCCTACCACCATGGCCAGGCGGCGGAATGAGTTCGCTCGACCGTTGTGCCATGGCCGAGCACTGAGCTCCCGGACAAGCGCATAGGTACGGCCAAACTATGGTGAACTGCCATGGCAACTCAAACTCAAGCGCGTGGACTAAATCAGTTCCTTCGTCCCCATTGGAGCCACCTTCCCCTTTCTTCTTTCCTGATGTGCCATTAGTCGATTGGAGTGGCAAGTGAGCCCTAGAGCCCCTCCTCCACCTTCTCCTTCACCTATTATCGATAGAATATCATCGGCAGTCCACCGAGGGGTATCCCACGATGGTAGATTTGTCGGTGGGGGTGCACATAATCAGGAACCAGATGGTGACACAAGGCGCAGAGACAACGATTTAGACAGGTTCGGGTCATCTAATAGATGTAATACCCTATGTCCTGTGTCTTTGGCGTATTGTATTAATTTGGATGACCAAGTAGCTTATTTAGTACTATACAATATCTTGCGGTGCACGCCGAGCAGCGCCATGCATGCCTTGATCTTGTGGGTTGGGCCACCTCTGATGGTGCGGCCCATGTCTTGTCTTGTGGATACTAGGGGCCATACCCCCATAGCTCTCCCTCTATGTTGCATTATCATCGAGCACCTAGCTCCGTCGAGCCGCCATGGATGCTGGCTAGCCGACGGCGAGGCTCGGCTAGGCACTACACCACCACTAGCATACACACTACACACCCGCATTCATGTACATGATGAAAACTAGTTAGAATAGGGCTCCTACACCCATCTACGCTGCACAGCACCACCATGGAAGCTCTGGCGAGCCGTCGCCACCACCACGGGAGTCTGTCGTCACCGGCAACCCCGCCCAGAGCTATGGCTTGGCTCCCCAAACATCGTTCACCCCTCTATCCTGTTCCAAGGCCTGAGGTCACTGGCATAATGAGCTTTGGTGAGCTCTCACCTCTCTCCCCTATTTTGATGCCACATCGGCCACCGCCGTCTAGTTGCCATCTCCTTCTTCCCCTCCTTCTCTCACTGCCAAGTGGGGACGAGCAGTAACGTCGTCCGCCCATTCCTCCCTCCGTCTCTCTCTCCGTTCTAGTGTGGGACTGAGGTAGGCCCACACTGTGGTGTTGAGTTAGGCTGACACATCGGCCCCACCTATCACACACACTAAGTCACACACAGCGCACAACACATTTAATTGCTAAGTGCACCCGGCTATTGCACACAAAAGGTTAAAAATACACTTTCCTAGCTTAGAAAAATTCTTAGAAAATTTGTAAATAAATTAGATGCGCCCTAGAATTTACCTATATAATTTTCACCTATTTTCTATACACCAAAAATGTATATAAAATTCCATTTAATTCCCAAACAATAATTCAAATTCTAAAATCGATAACTTCTTCATCCTAACTCCATTTCTCATTAAACCACTTCTAAAATTCTTCTAAAATCAAGATCTATTTGTTCCACCTAGTACCACCATATTGTTCTATACTTGTCTTTGGTTGTTTGTTTTGTGTTTCGTATTTAGCGGTAGATTATTTATTAAACGTTGACCGTCAGACGATGAGTATCAAGAGAGTGAGGACCCGGACTACATTGAAGATCCAAAAAGAGACAACAACGAAGGCAAGTCCTAGCTATCCCTTCCACCACCACCATACAATACCACCTCAACTATAAACCTCCACTTTCCATTAATATACTCAATATTATGTCCTCCTTTTTTGAATATATGGAATATAATGAATTATGAGCTCAATTAATATAATGTGAATATGGATGACATGATAAAGCATCTTGTGGTACTTTATGAGCTCTAAGATATGAATGAACTTGAGGATAATCACTGTGATGACATGAACAATAAAATGGTAAACCTAAACATGATACCGATAGGGGGCGAGTGAGGGGTAACACTACAAGGATTCACCTCTAATGCCACGCCACACGATTGCAACACCATTAATTTGGTTGCCATAGAGGGGTTGTATTGCAACCTTTTCATATAATGGTTGCAATATGTGCCTAAAATGCAACGAACTAAATGTGTTGTAAAATGTGTGGTTTGTCATTGCAATAGGCGTGTGCTACTGCAACCATTTTAGATTTGTGTTGCAATTAGTTGGTATTATTGCTATGACGCTTTGGAGTTGCATTAGTATTGATTTTCGTTGCAAATACTTGGTGTTATTACAACTACATTGGATTTGGTTGCTTTTGCTTGTAACTATTGCCATGGTTGTTCTTGTTGCAATAATCTTTAGTGGTCTTGCAATTGCTAGGTGGTTATTGCAACAAGAATTTTTAATAGATGCAATAGCATGTTCCTATTGCCATAGCTTTTTAGGGTTGTAATAATCTTCTGTGGTGTTGCAATTGTTAGGTATGTATTGCAACTACAATCCAAAACTGACGCAATATCATGTTACTATTGCCATTGTTTTTTAGTGTTGCGATAGACCAATGTGTTCATTGCAATGCAATGTTGTTGGTGACACTTTACAATACAAAGGAAAACAAACTCGTATAGAGAAATGACCAAAACTAAACAAACTCGTATGGAGAAATGACCAAAACTAAAATTGAGTTGATGACTTTTCATTTGAAATCAGTTACTATCGTAAAATTTTGTTTGAAGTTCTCATATACTAATCTTTAGCATGGCATATAAAAAATGACAAGAAAAATAGAAATAAAGTAACCACCAAGATTTGAACCTGCAACCACACTGCCACCTTTAAGAGGACAACACCACCCACACTACCACTAGACCACTTGCATGTTTGTGAAAGATCAAGTGTTTTATTTTATTTGTTATAGCAACTATGACTTGAGCTCCTAGGACATTAATTTTGAATTGTTCAAACAAAGTTGAATGGAGAAATGGCTAAAACCAAAGTTGTAGATCTTGACGAGTTCTACAACTTTCTTGTTGACAACTTTTTCATTTGAAATCATTTAGGGCCTATTTGGATGATGCCCTGGCGCCTGGCTGCCTGCCACGCAACACATCCTGGCCACAGGCACAAGAAATCAGACACCTGGCATTCTTGCCTAGCTTCTGAGTTGCCTGACAGTCATCATCCAAACAGGCCCTTAATGTCCCAAAATTCTTTTTAAAGTTCTCATATTTTAAAATTCAAATTGAGCACGACATGAAAACATGACAAGAAAAATCCATTTTAAATCATTTAATGTTCCAAAATTCTATTTGAAGTTTTCATATTTTGATATTCAAAATTTGCATGGTGTGGAAAAAATGACAAGAAAAATAAAAATAAAGCGCTAACAAAGAATTGAACTTGCAACCTCACCACCATCTTAAGAACACCCAAAATCAACCCTACTACCATTAGACCACTTGCACTTTTGTGAGAGATCTAGTGTTTTATTTTATTTGTTATAGAAACCATGACTTCATTTACCAGGAAATTAATTTTGAGTTATTCAAACAAAGTCAGATGGAGAAATGACCAAAACAAAAGTTGTAGATCTCGATGAGTTCTACAACTTTGTTGTTGACAACTTTTTCATTTGAAATCATTTAATATCCCAAAATTCTATTTGAAGTTCTCATATTTTGAAATTTAAATTTCGAATAGTTCAAATAAAGTCTGGTAGAGAAATGAACAAAACAAAAGTTTTAGATCTCTATGAGTTGTACAACTTTGCCGTTGATGACTTTTCCATTTGAATTTACTATCTCAAAATTTTATTTGAAGATCTTAGATTTTTAAATTCAAATTTTGAATTGTTCAAACAAACTCAAACGAAGAAACAACTAAAACAAAAGTTGTAGATCTCGATGAGTTCTAAAAACTTGAAGTTGATGACTTTTACATTCAAAATATTTAATATTGTAAAATTCTATTTAAAGTTTTCATATTTTAAAATTGAAATTTAGCATGGCATGAAAAATTTGACAAGAAAAATCCATTTGAAATTATTTAGTGTGCCAAAATTCTATTTGAAGTTTTCATATGTTGAAATTAAAATTTTGCATGACGTGAAAAAATAACAAGAAAAATGAAAATATAGCACCCACCAAAATTTGAACCTACAACCTCACCATTACCTAAAGAGGTAAACAACATCACCCTTACTACCATTAGACCACTAGCACTTATGCGAAAGATCTAGTGTGCTATTTTATTTGTTATAGAAACCATGACTTTTGCTATCAGGAAATTAATTTTGAATTATTCAAACAAAGTGGGTTGGGGAAATGACTAAAACAAAATTGTAGATCTCGATGAGTTTCACAACTTTGTTGTTGACGACTATTCAAAGTTCTCATATTTTGAAATTTAAATTTCAAATAGTTTGAGTCCGATGGAGAAATGACCAAAACAAATTTAAAGTCTATTTGAAGTTTTCATATCTTTAAATTCAGATATAGTATGGCATGGAAAAACCAAAAATAAAAATAAAAATGAGGAGAGTACCAAGATTTGAACCAAAAACATGACCATACCCTCATGAGACAGTAACACCACCACTGCCACTAGACTACTTGAATGTTTGTTAAAATCTCCTAATTTTTTTTGGAATGTTTATGGGCCAAAATACGTTGTTGTGTTGGTTTATAGAATTATCTGACCAAATTTAGTTATTATTGTGATTATTTGTTGAATTACCATAAAATAAATGAAATAATATCTAAACTTATTTAGAACAATCTGCAAACTTGAGTGACAACATGATTTTGATGTATAATAATTGCATAAAATTTTCAAATGATTTTAACAAAGCAGTTATACACATTGTTCATAAATGAACACATCTCACACATAGTTATATGACTAAGTGAGAGATGTTTCTGTTTGTCAAGGTGTATAGTCCCACTTTATTAAAATTGTTTGGAAATTTTATGGTATGCTCATGGACCCAAAATATGGCGTTGTGTCAATTTGTAGAATTACCTAGCCAAATTTAGTTATTAATGTAATTATTCATTGAATTACCATAGAATAAATGTAATAATGTCTTGGTGAGCAAATTCTACAAACTTGCATGACAACATGATTTTGGTGTATAATCACTGCATAAAATTTTTAAATGATTTTAACAAAGCGGTACTACACCTTGTTCGCAAATGGATACATCTCACACAAAGTTATATGACTAAGTGAGAGATGCTTCTATTTGCCAAGGATGCATAGTCCCACTTAATTAAAATTGCCTAGAATTTTTTTGGAGGCGGTCAACTTAGAATCTCTGCTTTGGAAAATGATTGACAAGGACAAGCTTGTGCCTATAGCCCTCCTCATCATTTATAAAGGCAACACTATAAAATGCTTGCATTTATTAATCTAGGGGTTTATCTCCCTAATTTTTTCTATAGTAGTGTTATCAACTATGCGATAACTAATTATAAAATTTTAAAAACTTCGAATACCAAATTAGATCCCTTAACTTAGGGACAAGTTTGTTTCTTACCAAACGTTGTCGCACCATAGCTTATGTGCGGCTCAGCTTGTTATCCTAGTGAGCTCGAAGTCTAGCTCATTTGGTTGGTGAGCTAGAAAAAAAAACATCATTGTTGTTGTCGGGTGACTTGCCGGTGCCTCAATGATAACTTGCGGACACAGAAGATGGTGCTCTTGGACTTCAACCTCGTCCATCCATCGATCTAACGAATTATGAGTATCTTATTCAGCACATGTGGTAACACATTTCCATGCCAAACTTTGCAACAATCTTGGATTCAATTTTGTTAGTTTCACTTATTATAGTAGTCGTGGACTTGTGTAAGGTTAGGTATGGCAAGATTAGGCACCAACGAAACACGCCTAACTGCTATTTCAAATTTAGATAGCACTTTTTACCGCATTTTAATTTGGATTTAAATATGAATCTGAATATTTTCAGATGAAACTATAAAAGTTTGAATTCACACTCAGATATTTACTTGATTTGCTTGATAGAAAGTATTAATTTAATTTAATTTAATTTGTTAAGCCTGATGAAATGCTTGGGTTGGATTTAGCTGTTTTGGAACAAGTTAGGTTGAATTTGTCGGATTGGGTGACTCCTGATCTTGCAAACATGGTAAGGTTAAATTTTAGTTACCAAGAATGTACACAAAAAAAATATACACGCTAGACGCTACATACATTAACTATTTTTTGCTTTATTGGCTATCTCGTGTAAATGCTAACACTAATTTATTTAACATAATCTATTTTCTTCTGGCTCCTGCCATTCTTTTCTCTATAGTAGTAATGTTAATTCAATTTATTAATTTATTTTTTATATTTTCTATCTCCCGCCGTTCTTTCCCTCCATATTTCTCCCATATTTTTGGTTTCATATATACGTTCTTTTCTCTCACATCACAGTTAATCTGATTTCCCACACCCCTTGCTATTTGTTGAGAACTCTAGTAGTGGCCCCACCTCTCATAGAGACTAGGTAGAGGGAACCGTGTAAAACAGCATGAAAATTGAAAACTGCCCCCTAATTGTGGATCTCGTCAACTTCCTTTTCTGTTTTCTGCCATCGCATAACTCCATACCTCCCATCTCCCACATCTTCCCTACTACGAACAGGTGCCCTACCTCGCTCGTATGCGCTGCCGCCGGTGCAGCAGCGATGCCGCACCCCCGCACCAGCGCCGCTGCTGCATCGCGCCGCCGCAGGACAGTACCCACGCGCCCCGCACCCTCACCAGTCTCTGTCACTGCCTCAAGAGGGCACCCTCGTTGGTCCCTATCACGGCATCAAGAGAACAGAGTTAGATCGATCCCCTCTTCCATGCAGCACAGTGACGATCTAGAACTTCTTGGCGGTCATGTCATCTGCGATCATTGTCGACAGAAGGTATGCGCCGTCTCCGACCACCTCCCTCAATCTGCTATGATCTCTAGCCATTTGTAGTCTTTTCGTCGTGGCCTGTCCATTTGTGTTGGATCGATTGTTTGGAGGAGCTAAAACCACTGCCTTTTCATCATGGTTAAGTACATTGTTTTCAACTGGCTTCTTTCTTTGTTTCTAAACTAAATCCGCTTTAGAAGTTTCCTGTTTTGGATCATTTCTCTGTTCAATTTTATCATCTATTTCAGACCATGTGCAAATTATGCCTATGGTTGTGTGCAAACTGTGCATGTGCATGTCATTGTTTGTGTTCAAATTATTTAATTAATCCCTCATTTGATCCCACAATAGGTTATTGGCAGGAAGTTTTTGCTCAAGAAAGTTTCATTGTTCAGATACATGATACATCTCAGTTTTAGATACCAATGTTTCCTCTACTTCTTTTCAAGTTTCTTACATGTGTTTCATTATAGAACAAAGAAATTTCAGTAGAGAATGATACTATATAACATTACAGGCTGTGGACCAGCAAATCTTCCAATTGCTGTCTTTTTTTGAGGAAAAAGACTGTGGGGGAGATCCCCATAGTGCCTCAAAATTCTATTAAAAACTTTTAAGGAGTGTTAGAATAAACTTACAACCGGTAATTAACTGAAAGCATCTAACCAAGCGCAGAAGGAGGGAGGACCGCAGGTCTCCTTTAAATCTAAGGGATTGAAGTTTACATTGATTTTTGAAATTCGAAAGCCAAGAACTAAAGCTGGGGTTCTTACCCTGGAAGATCTTGTCGTTCCTCACTTTCCAAATTTCCCAAGACGCTATCATTACCATATCCACAAAGAACGGCAGGCTAGAATTTGCTCTTGCTTGTGCTAGGCATGGAAGCAGACCAAGGTGTTCATCCCACTGAATTTGCAGGGCTTGCTAACATCTTCTGGAAAAGGTGCAGAAGAAAAGCAGGTGATCCAGATCCTCTACTACACGAAGAGGACAGAGGACGCAGAGATCGTCATCCTGTATGTTGCAGTGACGTCTTCTGAGCATGTCTTTTGTATTTAGTCTACCCACTAACACCAGCCAAGCAAAGAATTTTATTCTGGGGGTGCAGTTGGCTTTCCAGATCCAATTGTAGGCTGGGTGGGCCTCAGAGTTGGCAAATGCCAGTTTGTATAGTCGCTGAGAAGAGTAGCTGTTATTGCCCCAAATGTATCTCCAGGCGTCAATCTAAGATTCAGGTGGTGACTGGCCATACAAGAGTTGCTGAAGTTGCTCAAAATCATGGAATGCAGCTTGAGATAATGGTAGATGAAAGAGGTCCTCAAGATCTTCGACATTCAGCACATCCTTGACAGAAATTCTAGTATCCTTTGAAAAGGACAGCAACCTCGGGTACTCCAATTGCTCTCGTTACCAGGTACTCATTTTCTCAACAATAATATTTTTGGTACATGCATATTTTAAATTATTCAGTAACCTATATGTCCTGTTGAAACTTGTGTTTCTCTGATGTATAGCTAGGTGATCTATCATCTCAGATTAATGCTTATCTTTTTTTTTTTTTGAAACTGAAAGCTGAATGCTAATAAGGTACATGTGATGTCCAATTATTTCTTATCTCGTAGAGACAAGTTAGTGTGTCTCGTGTTATCTTTTTTTTCTCAATAAAAGCACTAAAATGCTTATCTATTTTTTTTGGTTTGAAAACCGGAGGCTGAATGCTATCAGGTACTTGTGATGTCCAGTTAGTGCTTGTCTTCCTGAGATGGGTCGTTGCCGGAGTAGAAGAGGTGGCAGCAGTTGTGCAGGCACAACAGGGTAAAAGCTTAGTGGAGTTCAGATCGCTTTTTTCGCTGCTCCTATTCTGTTCTTCTTCAGTTCACAGCAGGTCAACAGCAGTAGTGCAGGTGCAGCGGGGCTTGGGGATTTGTTATTCACGGTGCAGCAACTAGTTCAGACAGAAATAGATGCTTTTGTTTAGCGGCAGAGCACCTGGCTTGAGATAGATTCCGGTTCTATTAGAGCAGTTCAGTTATTCTTATCCTCAGCTCGTGCAGATAACATTCTTAAGAATGAGAGCAGCACGAAAATCTTCATGATAGAGAGAAGCAATCACAACTTGCCTAGTGCTTGTTTATTAGTTGATAATATAACATAATCCTTTGCTAGACCTCTAGAATGCCTTATTTAGTTCTTCCTTGCTTATATGTTTTCTGCACATGGATCGATAGTAGGGCATTTCAGTGCTTAGTTTCAGATAGTTGACAGTTTATGATCATCTGAAATGCCATCATGTACAGAAGCTAAAATAAACTAATAACTTTTGCAACTAGGCTTACTATTATTGGACTTATGTTTGACTATGTATTACTACTTCTGTTCTTTAACTAATTTGTTGCAATAGATGAGAAACTAATAACGCTAATGATGCCTTTTGGGCAATCCTGTTTGCTGGAGTTTGGATCCAGTTTGGTATACATCCTGAGTAACTTGAAAGTCCTAACTTGATCTTCATAGTCAACAATTTATGTAAGATTTTCATATACCATCTTATTCAAGCCATGAGATGTGTGTTTGTTCATTCTCGTGTAAACTTAAAAGATCATTGCACTAAATAAATAGGCAATGTAAATGCTTTCATATATATCTGTGTGCGTGTGTATGTCTGTTCATTGCTTCATTTCTTAATATAATTTCATCTTAACTAACCATTTAGATAGTACATAAGTGTTTTAAGAAGAAAATTTGGTCAGAACGTGACCTGCAGTTAGCTAATGCTTACAATCCTCTTTGTCAACGCTATAGGTCTTCAAATATATTCATGTTTAGGTTTGATTTGATAAACCCAACTATCTTCTTTGTTTAAATGAAACCTGCTAATTTCATCTTCCAGTGATGCTTGATTCTTAACAATCCCCATGATTATTGATTAAAAATCCAGTCCATAGTGTAGCAGCACAGTTCCAGCATCTTAACTGCAAGTGACTTAGAGTAAGTTTGAGGAGCCATGTTATACTAGGGAGGAAGTTCTGGGAAGGATGCCACCGCCCAGATCTGGTGGGGGAAGTCAGAATCCAGCACCTGCTCTGCAGGAGGCCGCTGCCATCATCATGGTCACAACTGGCAAGGAGCTTGATAGGTAAATCCGTGGCCCTATATGTATCTGTGGCTCTTTGATCTTCCCCAAAATAATTAATTCTAGATCAAAATATATTGATGCTTGTGCTCTTGTGGCTACATATTTTGATACTAGAAAACTGGATCACTTTGCTCTTTCTCATGATGAAAGACGGCTGCCAAAAATAATTAGCCAATGTTTGGAAAATGTTAAAAAAATGATTAGCCAAAGTGTTCTATTCGATAGTTTGATGCCTTAGCTTGTATTTGTTCCTGAACATATTGGCCCAAAACTAGTGAATAGCATATTACAATTAACTTGGTGGAATGCTAATAGCTTAATATTAGTTTTTGGTTTAATTCATCGTTATATCATTATATGCTTGCTTATTTCTGATTTTTATTTTCCTCTCATGCTTGCCACAGCTTGGTGGAACCTTGTCTCCTACAATATTTTTATGCAGGAGACTGACATGTCCGTGTGGTCATGCATGTGGAAGCACAATTGAAGCAGACATAGCTCATTAGATTTTGATGTGAAGTGTGTATCGGATACCTTATGTGTTTCAGCTGTGTGTGTGTCTAAGTTCATTTTGACATTGGATGGTTTAATGGATGTACAAACAAAGACCATTTTGATTTAATGGATGTCTGAATGCTTCATTCATTATTGTTCTAAAAAAATTAATGGTGTGCAAATATTGTTTGAGCTACCAAACAAAGCAGCATAATCATTTGGCATTGCAATATATGTTATAGCAACAAACAAACGGTGTGGTACAAACATTATAACAATGAAATAGTGCATGGCAATAGAGTCCCCAAACTATAGCAACACAACAGTAAGTGTGGCAAATAGGCTTCAACCTATCACAACTAAACATTGACCGTGGCAATAGAGGGTTCACCTATAACAACCACAACATTTAGCGTGGCAATAAAGAGTTCCACCTACAGCAACCAAATAATAAGTGTGGCAGTAGAGGTCGCACCTATAGCAACCAAAGATTTATCGTGGTAATAGAGGGTCCATCTATTTTAATGCTATTGATGCGTGGCAGTAAGGTCTATTGCAACACCTATTGTCATTGCTAGTGCATCTATTGCCACTCTTTGGATGTGTGGCAACAGGTATCTCTAGCAATGCCAGGTGTGTTGCAATAGTTACTATTGCAACACCCACAATGTTGCTTATACTATAGCTTGCAACACTCCATTGTGTTGCAACAACATTCCATTATGTTGCATAGGGGGAACCTATTGCAACACCAAAACGAACCATGGTGCAAACTTTAGACCACGGTTACTATGGCAACGCCTCCCAACCAAATTTTTGTGTTGTAATTTTGTCTATTGCAACCATTTTTGGTATATTGCAACAGTTTTAGGCCGTTGCATCAGGGGTAAATCCTTGTAACTTATGCGGTATAAGTTACTGTGGCAGGATCGCCTAGTGAAGATTCATATTGGGAGATACTGGCCTCGGTCATATAAGGACCAGTTCATAGGGCATCTCACCTAGTCAGACATCCATACCGCCACATGTCTATATGGGTAGAATAGATCTCACAACCCATTAGATAGAAGTATAGTTTCTACTAGGAGGCTGATCTTGGCAACAGAATATCAGGAGAAGACACAGATGCTAAGTGATCTTCCGTGGTCCGGTTGGCGTGGTTGCTAAGTGATCCTCCATGTAAAGCCCCTTGATTTGGCCATGTTCGAGTCCCATATATTATTGAACGGATGATGTGGTATCATCCGGATTATTGAATTGGATGCTGGGTGATCATCCAAAACTTTATGTATTTTCAATCCTTGAGAAGCCGTGGTAGAATTATATGGACATCTAAGGTCGCTTACTTTCAGGTATGGGGTCTCGTTAGGCCTATTCTGTCCACTGATTATGGATGGGACTGCGCCTATCATATGGAGAAATTTGTACACCCTCTGTAGGGCATATTGAATCTATTTGAATAGCCACATCCTTGGAATGGGCAACCACCGGGATGAGATCATTGATGAATAGATTTACTTTTATGTGGAATTAAACTAGACTAATGCGATTAATGAATCCTTATTACTAACTCAGGGACCGGCGAGAATGGTAATACTCTCCCAGGACCCAACCTTATATTCAACTGAACCATACCACCCCACTACTCTGCCCCCACCATCGCCTACCATCCACCACACCACCAAGCCATCACCATACACTCCACCTACCATCCACCATACAAGCCTTCACCACCCACTCCACCAAACCCTATGGTTAGGGCTTGCTGAGTACATCTGTACTCACCCATTGTTGACTCACAGACTTCAATGCTGAGGAGGACTACAACGATGAAGAAGAGACGTACCAAGAGGATTAGGAGTCATATGAAGGAGTCTTAGGATCTAGGGTTTCAACCGCGCTTAAGTATGCTTGTGGTTTAGAGTGTCACTTCGCTATAGAGTGTCGCCATAGTAGTACCACCCCACTATAATAAAATGTTGTTTCATGGCAATAGAACCCTGCTAGTAATGTAAAGCCTATGGTTATGCCCTCTAGGCCACTGTTGTAAGACTTTATTTATAGATATCAATAAAAGCTCGATATTTTCCTATGAATCTGTGTGCCATTTCTGTTGTTTGTGCATACATGTGTGTGATCCTGGCGCAAGAACAGATGCAACAAAGGACTCTGAACATGAGGGGCCAACAGCATCTTAACAATTGGTGTTTTGACGATTGGGGTCCCACTAGGCGTGCTAGAAAATGTGTCGATGCGTAAATCTAGGTCGCGCAGGACACACAAGCCTGGGAGATTTGCTTCCTCTAGTGCACAACAAGCCGATTTTGGGATCGGGGGCGTACCAGTCAATTTGACCCTACAATTGACAAGGAGAGAAAATGATTAGTAATTTAAGATGGAATGTGTCGGTGTTGCTCCAAACAATTATATTGTATGGCTATTCAGCCGATTAGAAGAGCCATCGACTACAGAGTCGATGTCCATGTAGAGTATGATGCGAGACATAAAAGAAATCTTACCCGCTACCCTAGCATCAGCCTTGGCAACCAACGCCTGAGTGGCATTGGCCTCCTCTTTCGATGCAGAGAAGGTGGTTTGGACAACATCAAGATAGTGCTCGAGCCAACCCACCTCACGTGTTGCTTTGGAATACAGGTTACAGGCCTCATTACAAGCAAACCAGAGATCGAAACCGATGCAACCCTGCTCACCAAAGAACTCGTCGAGATTCTACAGTACTCCTACTCCTAAGGGTTTTGGCATGAAGCCAAAAGTTGTATTGATCTGTGGTTGATGTCCATTACAATGTCAAAGGACAGGTAATGGCTGATTTTATAACTCAACATCATAGTCCAAGCATAGGGCTAGTAGAACAAGCATCTTGGTCATTATTCTTTGATGAATCATCTTGCAAACAAAGAGATGGCATTGGTTTAGTTCTCATATCGCCATCAAGCCGATGGCCACCAATAATCAAGCTGAATACATGCCGCAACGCTTCGGCCTGTTTCGGCAGAAGTTGGGGAACCTTCTGGCGCCACTTCCGTCGGTGCGGCGTAGTCTGTGGAGTCGACAGGATCTTCTTCCTCTGTGGAATCTTATGATCGGCAGGTTGTTTGAGGCCTTATTCATGAAAAGAATGAGGCCCGCAACCTGTATTCCGAAGCAACCCGTGAGGTGGGTCGACTCGAGCTTTTGTCTTGATGCTATCTAGATCGCCCTCTCTGCATCGGAACAGGTGTCGGCGCGTAAATCTAGGTCGTACAGGACACATGACAAGCCTGGGAGATTGGCTTCCTCCAATGCAGGACAAGTCAGTTTTGGGATCGGGGGCGTGCCAGTCAATTTCACCCTGCAATTGACAAGGAGGGAAAATGATCAATAATTTAAGGTGGAATGTGTCGGTGTTGCTCTAGATAGTTACATTGTATGGCTATTCAGCCGATTAGAAGGGCCATCGACTACAAGTCAATGTCCATGCAGAGTAGATGCAAGACAGTGAAAGCAAACATCATCGGTTGTTTGATATATGTAAAGAAAGATAACGCAACAGAGCCGATGGGCATATGATGACCTATGAAAGGCTGATTAACTAAGACAAAAACAAGTAAACTAGTAAGATTGGCTAATTAACCAAGATAAAAACAAGTAAACTCATAATAGCCAATAATCTGGTAAAAGGATATAACAAGCAAGCACATGTTATCGGCTACATAGCTGATACAGAGAGATTAAGCTATAGCATGTAAGCAGTCGACTGTTTAATACAAATAAATCTACAAACTAACCAAATCTAACCTATCACCGTTACCAAACAGTTCAAACTGATGCAGCGTTGGCAAAGATAACAAATTAAAGCTAACAAATCAATAGATCTATCTATACTTCAACAGAATCATGAAAATAGACTATAAGCATGAAGACATAAGCCATCGGCTATATAGTCGATGGAAGGCATAGCAAACGAACAAGGTCATATTTTGACAACAAATAGATCCATTAACTAACAAAGTCCAATCTAAAGTGGCATGTCACACAGTTCGATGATGATGTAGTAGTGATAACAGATGATAGATTAGAGTCTATTAGCCTATAGATATACTTATAGCAAAATAAGCCTCGAATGCATACTATGTTTGATCAGGATCGAGATAGAACAACTGATATAACAGAACCTGATGTCAAAACAGGCTGTAGACGTGGTATGGCAATCAAGATGGCATATTAATATAATAAGATGTTGATCTATCTCTATCTCGATCAGGTGAATTGGTGATATTACTAAAATTAGTATAAATACCAAAGATAGCAAAATCGATAACTGGTGATTTGATATCAAACCAAGCAAGAGATCAAAAGATGCAGCCTTACTAGATTAGACACAAATCGATAACTAACTAGAATCAAATCACGCTAGAGATCAAACGATGCAGCCTAACGAGTCAAGACACAAATCATGACGGTACTTACATGCAAACCGGAGATTGAAACCGATGCAGCCCTATTCACCGAAGAACTCACCGAGGTTCTACAGTACTACTCCTAAAGGTTTTGGCATGAAGCCAAAAGTTGTATTGATCTGTAGTTGATGTCCATTATAATATCCGGGGCTCATATTTATACCCCGGGTCTAATACGAGTTCTAGTCGAATAAGATTATTACAAAGACTTAGAAAATAAGAAAATGTCCTAATTTTAGATACAATGAACTCTATGATTCCTTTCTGGTAGAGTCTGACACGTTGTCACCTTAGCTGATGCCGTCCATGCTTTAGGGCCTCTTTGGTACCGCTCCCGCGGCTCCGCCTCCGCCTGACAGACACTGCACACGGACACTGTAGCAACACTGTATATTGGAGCCGGTTTTCTCTTTCCACCTTTTCGCCCTCCCTGTAGCGTGTGCACTGTTTATGAAGCCGGCGAAGCTCGAATATCTGGCTCTCACGGCTCCAGCTACAGTATAGCTACAGTGTCCAGAGCCGGAGCACGCGGAGCCATACCAAAGAGGCCCTTAATCTTCAAAAACCGGCCTCTTCACGTCTGGATCAGCTCTTATGTTGTGATCCGAATGGCTAATTGTAAATCCAACTACTTGAGCCGATTTTGCCTCTAACTGTTCATGGGCCGAGCCCGTGTATGATGCAATCTTGGTCTCTCCTCGAAATCTCGAGTTCTGGTGTTTAAGAGATGAAAAGATGCAGCCTTACTAGATTACACACGAATCGATAACTAAACAGAATCAAATCACGCTAGAGATCAAACGATGCAGCCTAACGTGTCAAGAGACAAGTCACAATTTTAATATAAAATATATTTTGTCCCAAAATTCTCGCTTGTAGTTATTATTCTTGCCGTGTTCATAGCCGTTCGTTCTGAGTCTCGTGTGACTCCTCAATTCCTGGGTCAAATCATTTTATAATCTCTTTGACTCTTCCGTCTTCTCCATTCGGCCACTCCGTCTCTCTTCTTCTTTCTCGAACGCCCCTGCTACTGTACCCGCCGCCGCTCGGCTTCAACACTAGACGTAGAAGCTCCAGTGCCTTAGTGCGTCGCAGCCGTCGATCGTGCCGCCGGCGTTTATCGTCGACCTACGAAGGCTACCGCGTCCTTCTCTGTACCTTTTCCAGATCGGATCTCAGGCTTCCTTCCTGCTTCAATGGCGACTATCTCTGAGGTTCCGGAGGTACGACGATCCTTATTCTTTTTTCTTTTTGCTACATTTTCTGCTATCGGCTTTTCCATTTGCAAAATCCGCATTCTTGGTTTCATCTTGTCTCCTTTTCTTAGGTATTGTGGGATGAGATCTTGATTCCACTAACCAATAGAGATGATACATACTTTGTGGGTCCAATGGGCGATCCTGATCCCACAAATTTCACCAATCTAGAGACCCAAAGACTTCCTTTTAGACAGTCGCGGATGGACCCAGAAGTTTGGGAAGGCACCTTTTAGGTCTTGGCCAAACCAGGTGACAGGTTGGAGAAACTGGTACTGCCGTGTGTCAGCCAAAAAGCAGGCTGATTGGGATGAACAGGATCTAGATCAGTGCACTGCCCTCTCATTGTCTAACATGAAGAAGAATGAACCTCTGTTGATTGCTGCTTCATATTTTTGGTCTGATACGACTAACTTTTTCATCTTTGGTCATGGGCTGATGACTATCACTCTGATCGATATCTTCAAGTTGACTAGTCTTAATATCACAGAGCCATTGAATCCTTATGATTTGATCAGCAAGGGCTCATATGCTTTGAAAATTAAGGAATGCAAAGAATGGTCCGGCTATATCACGATGCATAAGTATGTGGTTGGAAAAATTTATCTTGAGCGGGTCATCCAGTGGACCGACCTTGAATCACCAATATCTGGCAGAACGCTTGGCAGATGGTGATAAGATTCCCCTTGGAAAACTTCTGCTTGGATTGGCTTATTCGATGATGCACCAGGTATCTGTTAAATTGCTGAAGAATGAACTGATCAGCACAGTTCGTGGTCCATGGTGGTTGATCCAATTGTGGCTGCAGCTGTACTTCCATAAATGGACAGGCAAAGTCCTCAAGGATCAAGTTTTTCCAACAATAACAACAACAACAACAAAGCCTTTAAGTCCCAAACAAGTTGGGGTAGGCTAGAGTTGAAACCCAACAGAAGCAATCAAGGTTCAGGCACGTGAATAGCTGTCTTCCAAGCACTCCTATCTAAGGCTAAGTCTTTGGGTATATTCCATCCTTTCAAGTCTCCTTTTATTGCCTCTACCCAAGTCAACTTCGGTCTTCCTCTGCCTCTCTTCACGTTACTATCCTGACTTAGGATTCCACTATGCACCGGTGCATCTGGAGGTCTCCGTTGCACATGTCCAAACCATCTCAACCGGTGTTGGACAAGCTTTTCTTCAATTGGTGCTACCCCTAATCTCTCACGTATATCATCATTCCGAACTCGATCCCTTCTTGTATGACCGCAAATCCAACGCAACATACGCATTTCCGCGACACTTAGCTGTTGAATATGTCGTCTTTTCGTAGGCCAACATTCTGCACCATACAACATAGCAGGTCTAATCACCATCCTATAAAACTTGCCTTTTAGCTTTTGTGGTACCCTTTTGTCACATAGGACACCAGACGCTTACCGCCACTTCATCCACCCTGCTTTGATTCTATGGCTAACATCTTCATCAATATCCCCGTCCCTCTGTAGCATTGATCCTAAATATCGAAAGGTATCCTTCCTAGGCACTACTTGACCTTCCAAACTAACATCTTCCTCTTCCCGAGTAGTAGTGCCGAAGTCACATCTCATATACTCAGTTTTAGTTCTACTAAGTCTAAAACCTTTGGACTCCAAAGTCTCCCGCCATAACTCCAGTTTCTGATTCACTCCTGTCCGGCTTTCATCAACTAGCACTACATCGTCCACGAAAAGCATACACCAAGGGATGTCCCCTTGTATGTCCCTTGTGACCTCATCCATCACTAAAGCGAACAAATAAGGGCTCAAAGCTGACCCTTGATGTAGTTCTATCCTAATCGGGAAGTCATCCGTGTCTCCATCGCTTGTTCAAACTCTAG
Organism: Miscanthus floridulus; assembly: GCF_019320115.1. Taxonomy (NCBI): domain Eukaryota; kingdom Viridiplantae; phylum Streptophyta; class Magnoliopsida; order Poales; family Poaceae; genus Miscanthus; species Miscanthus floridulus. Next base: position 60,910,678 of record NC_089594.1, read on the forward strand.
TCACAACATTGTTGTACATGTCCTTAATGAGCCCGACGTACTTCATTGGGACTTTATGTTTGTCCAAAGCCCACCACATAACATTCCTTGGTATTTTATCATAAGCCTTCTCCAAGTCAATAAAAACCATATGTAGGTCCTTCTTCTTCTCCCTATACCACTCCATAACTTGTCTTATTAAGAAAATGGCTTCCATGGTTGACCTTCTGGGCATGAAACCAGATTGGTTCATAGAGACCCGCGTTATTGCTCTTAAGCGATGCTCGATAACTCTCTCCCATAGCTTCATAGTATGGTTCATCAACTTAATTCCCCGGTAATTTGTACAACTTTGAATATCCCCTTTATTCTTGTAGATCGGTACCAATATAATTCTCCTCCACTCATCAGGCATCTTGTTCGATCGAAAAATATGGTTGAACAGCTTGGTTAACCATACTACAGCTATGTCCCTGAGGCATCTCCACACCTCGATTGGGATACCATCCGGTCCCATCGCCTTACCTCCTTTCATCCTTTTCAATGCCTCTCTGACCTTAGATTCTTGGATTCTCCGCACAAAGCGCCTATTGGTGTCATCAAAAGAGTCATCCAACTGAAAGGTTGTGTCCATATTCTCACCATTGAACAATTTGTCAAAATACTATTGCCATCGATGTCGGATCTCATCCTCCTTTACTAAGAGATGCTCCCTTTCATCCTTAATGCACTTAACTTGGTTGAAGTCCCGTGTCTTTCTCTCACGAACCCTAGCCATCCTATAAATGTCCTTCACTCCTTCCTTTGTACTCAAAAGTTGGTAAAGATCCTCGTACGCTCTACCCTTTGCCACACTTACAGCTCGCTTTGCAGTCTTCTTTGCCACCTTGTACTTCTCTATGTTGTCCACACTCCTGTCATGGTACAAGCGTCTATAGCATTCTTTCTTCTCCTTAATAGCCCTTTGGACTTCCTCGTTCCACCACCAAGTATCTTTAGCCTCGCGTCCCCTTCCTTTGGTTACTCCACACACCTCTGAGGCTACCTTCCGAATGTTGGTTGCCATCTTGTCCCACATATTGTTTATGTCATCTTCTTCCTTCCAAGAGCCCTCTTTGATAACCCTTTCCCTAAATACCTCTGACGTCTCCCCTTTCAGTTTCCACCACTTTGTTCTTTCAATCTTAGCTTGTTTATCCCTACGGGCACGCACCTAAAAATGAAAATCAGCCACCAAAAGCTTATGTTGAGAAACAACACACTCCCCTGGTATCACCTTGCAATCCAAGCATGCTCGTTTGTCCTTTCTTCTTGCGAGGACAAAGTCAATCTGGCTATAGTGTTGTCCGCTACTGAAGGTCACTAGATGAGATTCTCTCTTTCTAAAGAAAGTGTTGGCTATCATCAGGTCAAAAGCTACCGCGAAGTCCAGAACTTCCTCCCCCTCTTGATTCCTACTACCATACCTAAAACCTCCATGAACTGCCTCGAAACCTGTGCTTGTAGTACCTACATGCCCATTAAGATCTCCTCCTATAAAAAGCTTCTCACTACTAGGTATAGCTCTAACCAGACCATCTAAGTCTTCCCAGAACTGTCTCTTAGCACTCTCGTCGAGGCCTACTTGGGGGGCATACGCACTAATTACGTTCAAGACCATATCACCAACGACAAGCTTGACTAAGATAATCCTATCTCCTTGCCTTCTCACTCTCACCACACCATTCTTGAGGCTCTTATCAATCAAAACTCCTACTCCATTTCTATTCGCAACTGTCCCTGTGTACCAAAGCTTGAAACCTGTATTGTCCACCTCCTTCGCCTTCTGACCCTTCCATTTAGTCTCTTGAACGCATAATATATTTACACGCCTCCTAGTCGCGGTATCAACTAATTCTCTCAGAATTTTACCCAAGAAGAGGAAATGAAGACTCGCAGATGTACTTCATTTGGTGAAGCAGCATCGGCTATTGCCATCCCCCTTGATTTGATCGAGCTCTTTAAGGGGTTTTATAAAGGTTTCGAACAGGGGTTCAATAGTTGGTTCATTTATGATGAAGAAGACGAATTTGAGCACCCCTATGAATTCAGGTTCTCAACTCCTTGGACCGATGAGTCTTCTTCATCAATCTTTCAATCCATGATTAAACCCGGAATTGTCCCAGTTGATTTCCGTCATGGCCGATGCTGGAAGAATACCAAGAAACCCATAATACCGCCAACTTATGAATTCTATAACCCTTCAGTTGGGATCTGGGCAGCTACCGGTCAAACTCTTTTATGCTGATAAGCTGAAGCCAAGAGAAAGAATAAATAATCCTTTAGAGTTTGACCAGTTACAGGAATTCGAGCGGGCTTTGCCATAATATGCTGTAACAGATAGGGAATATGGAGCCTTCTCTTCAAGTCTATTCGATCAATGGTGGATGGAATGGCATATGCACTTGTTCTGCAAGTCGGTCAAATTTTATTGTTTGTCACTGAACGCCGACTACAACTCCGACAGTGAGGTGAGAAAACTTTCAGCCGATCTGCAATCATCTTTCTTTCAAAACTCTTAATCCCCGATTACTTGCAGGATCTTGAGGTGGAGCCACCCAAATTGAGTAACAGTGGCAAATTATTCGACTATCTCATATGGTGTCCATCCCCCCGCATAGGTGCTAATGCACCATCACTAGCTGATGTGATGAAGGGGCTGCCACTAGTCCCGGCACCAGTGCTGAAACCTGTCAAGTGTAAGGCAACCAGGGGCCAAACGAGAGCCACTGGTAAGAAACTTAAGAAGTCCTCGGCTGTATCATCATCAGCTGTTCAGGTATTATCTACCTATACTTGTAAATCCATTTTCCTCTCTGTACTTGTTCTTATTGAAACCGATTTATAGTTACCGACCCAAGCTCCTGGCTAGTCGGTTGGTGCCTCATCGGCCAATCTCATTCTCAAGCTGATTGTCGAGAAGATCTCTGAAGGACAAGTCCCTCAAGCAACATCGGCTGCTGTCATTCAGGTAATCTTTTTAATATCTTCTAAGAACCATTTGTTAATACTTATTAATCAATGTTATTTTGCAGCCATCAACTTCCAATCTCTAATCTGTGACATTGACTGCGGGACTGTTGGCCCAAGCTTTTGGATCATCATCAGCTGGAACATCATCGGCAACTCTATCAGCAGATGTTACTCCGGTATACCAATGATTTTGTATGAATCACTCTTTAGACATTCAGCTGATAGCCGATTAACTTGTTTTTCCTTCCAGACTGTTGAAACACAGCCAATCACTGGAGAATCTGCTGGAAAGAACCAAGGACCATCTAGTTCATCACCTGCTATCACTCAAGTAATCTTTGTGACCGATTCTTTTACAATCTTCCAATGATACTAATAATTTTAATGATCGGCTTCCATTTTTGATATTTTAGCTGCTTACTGATCAGGAGGATGATGATGTCCAAGTTGTTGATTCATTGGCTGTTGAGCCGATTCAACAAGGACCGATTGATGGATCCACCTTCGTTGAGCAAGAAATCCACCATACAGCCGATGGTATGATTGCTAGTAGTTTACCTCTTAATCCCTCAATCATTCTTCAACCATCGGCTACCGAAATAATCAACCAAACTCTCGAGTTACTAGCCCAAGAGCTGAACCCTGAAGTCGACGAGCCAGTCCAACAACCCGCTCTCGAAGCAAGTTCTGGTGCATTGCCAGGCACATCGGCAGTTCCTTCTCCTTACCAGGAAACTCAACTGAAAGAGGTATTGACTATTTTGTTCCTTCATGTTTATGACCTCCTTTTCTCAGCCGATTTCTAACTCTTCTTTTTGATGTTGTAGGCTCAAGATTCTCTACTCAGCCTCTTTTCATTTGATGTTGAAAGTTACATGGAGGAAGATGTGACCTCAACAAGCACATTGACCCAACGAGAAGAAACACCCTGACTAGCGTAGTAAAGGATCGGCTACGAGAGATGTTGCCTTTTCTTGAGAAGAATATTCAGGAGCTGGTTCAGAATGCCGATCCAATCCGTAGCATCTTTCTGGCGGTCAAGAGCCAATTAAGTCTGGAGCTCTTTGCTGCCCTCTCACCTGCAACCTTTATTGAAGGCCATGAGTTTAAAGTAGCTGAAGCGCGGAAACGTTTAGCCGATCGAGCTACACAACAGAGCTTGAATGAGCGAAAGGACTCGAACAAGAAAAAAGTTGAAGATCTGAGGCAAGTGTCTTACGACAGCTCCATTCAAAATCAACGAGGAGCTTGATCAGCTCAAAACCAAAAAGGCCCAGCTGCAGAAGGAACTAGAAGATATTGATGCTACTATCAAGCTTAAAGAGCAAAACCTGGCCTAGATTCCTAACGCCTTGAGTGATAAGAAGGAAATGGCGGCCAAGTATCAAGAAGCCAAAGTCATCCATAATAGTCTTAAGGTTGTTCCAGGGTCAGCCGAAGACGATGAGCGGTAAATTAATGAGGTTGATGAAATCCGTTTGAACACGTTGAGTCATCCGTGACGCCTTGGGTCTGTAACTTATATGTTTGTAAATGCAATCGGACTTGTTGGGTGAACAACTTTTTGTCTTGTATCAATCACTTTCGCTCACGGGTATCAATATCTTTAAAAGATGCCCCTCTGATAAGCTGACTGTTGCTCCTAAAAAGTTGTCCCCTGATGTATAGATTGTTCCTCTTGAAAAGATGTTCCTTTGTCATACTAACTGTAGCTCTTGATTCCTTTGTGCTTTATTATCCATAGGAGTCACGAGGGTGCAGTGTATGTTGTCGTTTGCTAGTCCAACCGATATAAATACCCTATCAGTCTTCATAAGTAAAGACCCGGGTGTTTTACCATGTTTCTCTCATTCTTATATCCTCGCAGAGCTTTAGAAATGTCTGAGCCTTTGATGACCTCGTATGAGGTTTCTTTGTGACTAGAAGAATTTTCGTGATAGGAGTGAGTGTATTGTTTATTCTAGCTTTCCAAAAAGCACGGGAATCAGCCACTGCGACTAGAAGAAGTCTTGTGATGCTACTTAGTCTTCTTGTCTCTGCTTCAGGGCTGCTCTTCCTTGTTTATGGAAGTCTAGGATTTGCAGACACTCTTGCTCCTTATTTCCATCTGAGCCCAGAAACTCGGGCTAAGGGTAACGCGCCATGTTGTGCCTTATGGTCTTTTCCTACTTTGCCGGTGTGACCCCGTCTCTCTCTGTGTTCCGGCAATTCTTCATATTGTCCAAAAGATGGAGTTACCGGCCAATGTAATCCTTTTATATGAAAAGTTTTGGTAGCCATTGGCTTTGTAATAGAACATTGTTCACCCCTCAATATGTTTGCGTGTTTGTGATGTTTTTGCACTATAGGCGATGCATGCCACATCGGCTTTTGCCACAAGCTAATTTGTCTCTTTATTTTATTTTTGTACTAAAGGCGACACTCTTCGGTATCGACTATTATAAATGATGAAAAATCAGCTATTCAACACTACTCATTAATTCTAACTAAGTACTCACATACGTCGGCCTTGACCTATCATTAAATCCATTGTCAACCTTTTCTAATTTATTAGCCGACAAATAACCTTGTACTATCTTCCTTTTAGCATCATTATCTAATGAATACATTAAAATAAGTTCTCAGAGCCAATTGCTTGGATCGGCTGTTGGCTCTCATTGTTGACTTGGATGAAGCCTCCTTCCCAAACTTTTCCAGAGAAGCATTCGATGTCTTCAAACTCCCATACCGTTGGATCGGCTGTAGCGATGCTAATCGATACATCAGCCTAGACAACTTCAACATTGTTGCCTTGCCATTGGATCAAGCATTGGTGCATTGTAGATGGGATACAATAGTTAGCGTAGATCCCGTCTCATCCAAGTAGCAGACTATAAGTGCCCTTACTATCGATGACGAAGAAAGTAGTAGGTAGAGTCTTGTTTCTGATCGTCAATTCAATGTTCAGTGGCCCCCCCAGTTTGGGATGCATTGCCTCCAAAGTCCTTGAACATTATATCGGTCTTAATCAAATCTTCGGGACCTTTCCCAAGCTTCCGTTATGTTGTATAGGGCATCAAATTAACAGCAGCACCTCCATCGACTAGCATCTTGGTCATCGGCTTCCCATCAACAAATCCTTCTACGTACAGAGGCTTTAAGTGCCGATGCTTGGCTGGCTTGTCAAATATAGCTTGTTGTGCTTCAAGAGTCAATTGTGCCATTACTTCTTCAAGTTCTTCTTCATCAGAGTCTTTATCATCTGGATCAAATTGAGCTCTGAACTTGCTGACAAAATAAAAACCGAATGAATAGAAAGCCAATGGCTTACTCTTATTGGCTGTTTGCTTGGCGCGCCACGCTCGTGATTTATTAGCCTTTTGAGCTTGATCTCTCTCTCTCTCTCTCTCTCTCTCTCTCTCTCTGCACCTCAAGCGCTGCACCCTTCTCTGTTGACTTTTTGTTAAACCACCAGGGCATCATTGGCCATCTTGCCAAACATACTTATCTTCCTCATCTTCATAATCAGCCTAGTCTTGATCTTGAACACATTTTTCCAGCTGATCATGAACTCCTTCATTTTTTATACGCCGATCCTTGTTGTTTGATTGATAACCTAACCGTTCATGTATGGATCGGCGGTTGGCTTGAGATTGTCTATACTCCCGATATTGGTTGCTACACTCAGGACAATCGTCTTTGGTAGGAACCTCAAGCCTTCATTCCAACAGTGTATTAAGAAAGGACAATTCCAATGTAACTCAGCTTGCTCTCTTTCATACCTCTCTTCTTCACATCGACATTTGTATTCTTCTTCTAGCCAGTGCTGATAGTCTTTCTCCTTCTGGCGCTGCCACTTGTTCAATAATATACGGGATGTGATACGTGGATGCATAGCACCAGCCTTGGAACTCTCACCCTTCTTGTGTCGGCTCCTTTGTACATCATGTTGAATCTTGGCCTCCTTGTACTCATTAGCCGAATGCTATACTCTTGGATCAACTGTTCCAGCTGCCTTCGCTTTAGCCGATGTCAACACCTTAGTCTTCCCTTTGGTTAAATCAAGCTCCACCATGTTTGTGTCCGCAGGGAAAGGATGGCCATCTACCTTCATCGGCTTCTTAGCCGATTCCAACTTGATTCGCCCTTGAGCTATAGCAGACTGGATATGCTGGCGAAACACTTTGCAATCATTAGTACTGTGAGATACAGAGTTGTGAAACATGCAATACTTCTTCTTCTTGAGCTCTTCGGCCGATGGGATTGTATGATTTGGAGACAATTGAAGTTGGCCAGCGGCCAATAACATGTCTAATATTTGATCAGTCTTAGTAACGAGTCGAAATCATACTTGTCTTCAGCAACCGTCACCCAAGGACAAGATATTGGCTTCTTATTCTTGGTACACTCAGCCAAGCCGATCTCTGCATCATCTTCATCGGTGTCAGAATCATATGTATTCACTGTGGCGACACCTTTCTGAAATCTATCTCTGCGTATGCTCTGGAATCGGTTTTCATGAGCTGATATTTTCTGAACTAGATGAGCCAAGCTTTCAAATTCTTGTCTAGAATACTTCTCTAATTGCTGGCAATATTCCTTGAAGGGCCAAATCAGCCAATTGACCATTAGACAAATTCAATGAATAGCATCGGGTCCTTGTCTCCCTGAATCTCTGAATAAACTTAGAAGCCGATTCATTGTTCCTTTGTCTCATGTTGGTCAAATCAGTGATTCTCATCTCCCCTGAACCAGTGTAGAAATATTTGTGGAGCTTCTTTTCAAGATCGGCCCATCCAGTGATAGAATTAGGTTCCAGTGATAAAAACCAAGTAAAGGCCGGTCCAGACAAAGATAATGGAAAGAATCGAACCCTATGCGCATCCTCCAAAGAAGCTTGTCCCAACTATGCGATGAAGCGACAGATATGCTCCATAGTCGATATGCCTTCTTGTCTAGAAAATTTAGAGAAATCTGGAATCCTATAGCATGGTGGGAGAGCTACCAGATCATACCACTCAGGATACGGACGCCGGTACAAGTAAGACTGCTCCTTAGGCTTCAAACCGCTGACTCATATTGGCTATTCCGTTTGACATCTCCTCAGGATTCATATTAGCTGTCAATGGCGCACGCTGACCTTGACCTTGCTGGATGTTGTAACTTTAAGCATTTTGATATCCTCGGTGTGGTGCAAACTTGTAAGTGTTGTAATCGAAGATAGCATGGAAGCCTTGAGGAATTTCGCTGTATTTAGCCCCTTGGGATGTTGATCCTTGAATCTGATGATTGAAATAAGCTGGGTAACCACTCCGAGTGATCTTCTGATACGATGGCCCAATCTTCTGTGGTGATGGCGCCTCTGGTTGGATCACAACTCCACCTTGTGGATTTGACGTGGCAATCTTTAGCTACTGTACAGGTGGTTGTTGAGCTGACGAAGCATGTGCAGTTGGCTGAACTGGTAGTGGTTGAGTTGTTGCTGCTTTGGTAGCACCAGGGGTCATGAGCGATTCCATCGGCTCTTTGTTCGCTCCAGTAGCCGATGAAGTTAAATTGAAGTATGATGGCCCTACCTGGTCTACCGGAGCACCATAAAACGCTTCCATCATCACGTTCCTGAACGTATTGAGGAACATTTGGTTATGGTTGGCCAAACCTTCGTGGGCAGTCTTGTGGATAGTGTCATAGACGAGTTGCTTTTCTTTTTCGTTATCCTCCTGCGTTTGGCCAGACACAATGATTTGTGGCATTTGGAATTTCTGATGTACTTTGCCACGGGTCTTGCTGAAGGATTCTAAACATTTCTTGGAAGTCGCTAGTCATCCTTTCAACAAGCTGTTTCTGTTCCTCGGTCAGCTCCTCCAAAGAAACGTTGACTGCTGTTGCGTCCTCAGGCATCTTGACAATTGGTGTTTTGACAATTGGGGTCCCATCAGGCGTGCCATAAAATGTGTCGGCACGTAAATCTGGGTTGCGCAGGACACATGACAAGCTTGGGAGATTTGCTTCCTCCAGTGCAGGACAAGCCGGTTTTGGGATCGGGGGCGTGACAGTCAATATGACCCTACAGTTGACAAAAGAGAGAAATGATCAGTAATTTAAGGCGGAACATATCGGTGTTGCTCCAGACAGTTCCATTGTATGGCTACTCAGCCGATCAGAAGGGCCATCGATTACAGAGTCTATGTCCATGCAGAGTATGATGCGAGACAGTGAAAGCAAACATCATCGGCTGTTTGATATATGTAAAGAAAGATAACGCAACCGAGCAGATGGGCATATGATGACTTATGAAAGGCTGATTAACCAAGACAAAAACAAAGTAAACTAGTGACATTGGCTGATTAACCAAGGTAAAAACAAGTAAACTCATAATAGCCTATGATCACTTAAAAGCATGTAACAAGCAAGCACAGGTTATTGGCTACATAGCCGATACAGAGAGATTAAGGTATAACATGTAAGCTGTCGACTATTTAATACAAATAAATCTACAAACTAACCAGATCTAACTAATCACCGTTACCAAATAGTTCAAACTGATGCAGCGTTGGCAAAGACAACAAATTAAAGCTAACAAGTCGATAGATCTATCTATGCTTCAACAGAATCATGAAAACAGACTATAAGCATGAAGACATAAGCCTAGCCGATGGGAGGCATAGCAAACGAACAAGGTCATATTTTGACAACAAATAGATCATTTAACTAACAAAGTCCAATCTAAAATGTCCCGTCACATAGTTCGATACGATGCAACGGTGATAGCAGATGATAGATTAGAGTCTATTAGCCGATAGATGTACTTATAGCAAAATAAGCCTCGAACGCATACTATGTTTGATCAGGGTTGAGATAGAACAGCCGATATAACAGAACCTAACGTCAAAATAGGCTGTAGACGTGGTATGGCAATCAAGACAGTAGACTAATATAATAAGATGTCGATCTATCTCGATCTTGATCAGGTAAATTGGTGATATTACTAAAATTAGTATAAATACCAAAGATAGCAAGATCGAGAACCGGTGATTTGATATCAAACCAAGCAAGAGATCAAAAGATGCCGCCTTACTAGATTAGACACAAATCAATAACTAACTAGAATCAAATCACGCTAGAGATCAAACGATACAGCCTAATGAGACAAGACACTAGTCGTGATGTTACTTACAAGCAAACCGGAGATCGAAAACAATATGGTCCTGCTCACCAAAGAATTCACCGAGATTCTACAGTACTCGTACTCCTAAGGGTTTTGGCATGAAGCCGAAAGTTGTATTGATCTGTGGTTGATGTCCATTACAATAGCTAGGGCTCATATTTATACCATGAGCCTGACACGAGTTCTAGTCGAATATGACTATTACAAAGACTTGGAAAATAAGAAAATGTCCTGATTTTAGATACACTGAACTCTATGATTCCCTCTCTGGTAGAGTCTAACACGTTGTCGCCTTAGCTGATGCCGTCCATGCTTTAATCTTCAAAAACCGGCCTCTTCACATTTGGATCAGCTCTGATGTTGTGACCCAAGTGGCTAATTGTAAATCCAACTACTTGTGAGCCGATTTTGCCTCTAACTGTTCATGGGCCAAGCCCGTGTTTGATGCAATCTTGGTCTCTTCCCTGAATCTCGGATTCCCGTGTTCCATTCCAAAATTTGATGTAAACAAAACATGCTTAACAATCATGTTTCGATTGACTTGATCAGTTGGAGTATTTTCTAGCACTTGTATCTATTGCTACACCCACATAACAGAACCAGTTAGAGCATCTTTTCAGTCCGATTGCTGTACTCCTGGAGCTTCTGCATTCATGTGCATCCATAGCATTTTCTGAGGGAGAGCTGCAGTTTTTGGGTTTTAGCTTGACATGTGCATGTGCCAACAAGGGGAAGAATGACACACAAATCCACTTAAAAAGAGAGTTGTTGAGTGGATGCATTCATTTGGGATATTGCATTTGTTCAGGGGGAGTTGCACAGTTGTTTTTGCTAGTGGTGTTGAGCCATTTTGGCCTCTTCTTTGAGGACTAGCTGTGTGTTTACTTGGTTGTGTCGAGCCGTTGCCCATGTCTTTGGGGACCAAGTTTTGTTCATTTCAAATAATCCCATTCTGGCTTTTCATTGGCTTTTGGTCATTTGGTTGAGGTCTCTTCTTCTTCCTTTTCTGTTTCTTTTGCTGTGCTGTTGTGTGTTGGTGTTGACAATGCACTCATCAGGGGGAGTCTGAGAACACATGTTTGATATATGCCCATGTGAATATGTGGTTCGTTTGTGATGAGTGATTGTCAACGTGAGTAGCGCTTTGGGTTGAGTTGTTGAACTAATCATGGCGTGAGTTTGGGGTGTGCAATGTGTCTCTTGGCTTGTGGTGCGCAGGTGTGGAACTCAGAGACGGTGGTCAGCAGCGAATGTGAAGATCAAGTGGGTCCATGCTGATGGACTAGGAGCGGTGAAGGATGGATGCCGGGGCTTGGACCGAGGGACCGGAGAAGCCGGGTGACCGACCGTGGGTGGTTGACACCTAGGGTTATCGACAAGTGCAAGTGTACATGGGAGAAGGACCGTGTCGACCAAGTCAAGATGGCAGACGGGCAAGTCGAGCGGAAGCTCTGGAAGACTTGATGGCCGTGGTTTGGGCCGCAAAACCACCGGTGGACAGTTTTCGGGGTTGGGCCTCAAAACCAGGGTGCAGTTCCGAAGGGAATCAGAGGCGGCACGTGGCGTCATCACGAGGCTTGCATCGAGGCGAAGCTAAGTCATGAAGGGCGCGTGGCCGTCGGATCAACGGATCTTGGAGTTGGACTATAATACCCTTTGGGTTAGGTGGTTCGCTCTAATTACCTAGAGGGCATATTGGAAATGTGTAATAGCCTCTACAAATAAGAGGTGGGCTGCCCCAATCAGCCTTATCGCTTCAGCTAGCCATTTTCCCTTTCTCTTTGCTAGGTCTTCTTTGTCTAGACTGCTGTAGTGATCCGCAGATGTTCTAGCAACTTTCATCTATGTTCTAGCAACCTCTTGGTGTCCTCCGGGCTTCAAGAATTGTGTTCGTTCTTGTTTTTGTGTTGGCTGTTTTTCTTCTCCCTTTTCCCGCCTCTCTTGTTCTTGCTCGATATCCTCGTTTTGAGCTTTTGGGATGTTTTTTATCAGTTCAAGTTGTGCTAGGACGTGTGTTGAACAATCTCACCAAGTGAATTTGACTAAATCCACACGAGCACAAAGTTCTTGGCCGATTTCATTTTTGGGAGAAAAACCGGGGTTCGTCGTGTGATCTAAAATTCCCGTCGATTGGCTAAGTTTCGGGCGATGATCTTTTAGGGATAGCCCACTATCTTCTTTGTGATCATCTGGTCCAAATTTGGTGGAAGATGGTTTTGATTTGGCCACAAATCCGTCGATTTTGTTCTTGAGGCGATTTTCGGGCGACTATTTTTGGGGCTGAATCACGAGCCACAGACAGTCCGCCCGTGACCCGCGGACAGTCCGCTGACACCGCTGAGTCCGGTGTTCACCGAATTTCTCCCTCTTCCCGACCGGTGCTTCGCTCGCGGACAGTCCGCCATCTAACCGCGGACAGGCTGCTGGTCACTGTTCAGCCATGTCTAGAACGTTTTTACTCAGTCGGTTTTGGCAGTTTTTGCTAGTGGATAGTCCGGACCTGTTCCCAGACAGTCCGCTGGTCTTCAGGTTCCTCTTTTCTCTGCGTTCCGTCGTTTGCTCAGGTTCGTGAGTTCTTGAGGGTCCCGCTGTGTCTCTTAGTCATCGCTGGAGACACCTAGCCACCAAGTTGGCTCGTGGATTACTTGTTGTCTCGTGTGTCTGCTTCTTAGGGTTGAATTTGGGACAGCGGCCTAATTTTTCGAAAGAAAATTTACGACTCCTATTCACCCCCCTCTCTTGTCGTCGCTTTTGGTCCTTCAGATTTACTGATGAACTCTTTCTGTAAGATGCCCTTTAGATGTTCTTCTGACATTTTCATTTTGGATGTCCTTTCAAAACTTAGGGCCAATAGATTCAAAGTGTCAGTAACGAGTAGATTCAGTATCTGAGGTACTTATTTCCTGTATGGCTATACAATGTCTTATTTCCTGAATTTATTAGGTTCAGTCTTTCAAGTCTGAACTGGCACTAAAGCATCACCCAGTTTTTCTAAAGAAAGGTATTAAAGTATAATAAGACATTGTTGATTTCATTGCTCGAATTTTCCACGATATAATTTTAAGTTGCTACTCATTGATTGTTCCATATTTTACTTCACCTATTCATGTGTACTACTGGAATGAGGTGTGCATTTGATGAGGTCATTGCTCCATCGGCTCATCGATTCAAGCCTGCTATAATCCTTGTTTCAGCCGGGAGAGATTCTGCTCTCCCTCCTTAAAACCAAACTCTCAGTACATAAGCATGCTGAGAAATAACCTTGGTTGTATGAACCTGTAGATCATCAGCGAGAGGCACAAAAGTCTAATGCATGTGTAACACCCTGAATTTTGACCCAAAAAAATTACTAAAAATGTGAACTTTTTAAAACTTTACCTAAAACAAATAAACACCAACACAAAAACGGAGTAAATCACTTAGATAGGAATTAATTTAACCCATTTAGGAAATTATCTAGCATGAATAAATAAAGCAACCAAATAGAACTACCTGAGTGATCATTGTTTGATATGATTGATTGCTTGCTTGTTTGAACATATGGTGGTACACATTTTCTAAAAACATCTCAAACAAATTTGAATTCAAAATTCATCTCCAAACTCAAACTAGAAAATAGAGAAAAGGAATAGAAATTAGAAAAGGGATCACGGGCTCATTCCCTCCCTTCTCCCTCCTTCGGCCCGCCTCGCTCCTCTCTATTTCCCGCCTGGGCCAGCCGCAGGCCTTGCCCGCGATGCTCCTGCTCCTCTCTCCCTCCCCTCCGCTTCTTCGACTTGGCCCAGCACCACAGCCCAGCCGTGCACGCTTGCACCCTCCCCTCTCCTCTTCTCACATTGATGCGCAGGGCCCAACAGCAAAGCCATCTTCTACCTCACACACCGGCGAGAATACAGCGTCGCCGCGGTCGCCTCGGCCGCGCCGCCACCTGTTCCACCCCGGCGAGATAGATAAGGGCGAGGACGTCCCAAAAGCTTCCCGACCCCGCCTCTCTCTCTCTCTCTCTCTACCTCATTTGCCGCCATGGCCACGCGTCGCGTCGGGCTCCGCCAACCGTTGCCCGCCATGGCCAAGCTTCGAGCATTCGGAAGAGAACACGGGTACGGTCGCACTGTTGTGAACCGCCTTAGCCTTTCAAGCACGCACAAGTGGCAAAATATCTCCAACGGTCGGGAGATCTTTTCTCCTGCCGGCGCCGCCGTGCCGGCCTATAAATAGGCCTGGCCGGTGATGCTCCAGCCGCACCACCACCACTGCTAGCTTCGTTGATAGCCAGAACACATCATCTCCCCCTCCATCCTTCCTCTCCCCCTCTTCTAGTGCATTAGGGCAACTTTCCCCAAACCGGTTCAAACCATCGCCATTGGAGCCACCTTTCGCTTTCTTCCTCTTTGCGGGTTCATGAGTCGATTGGAGTTGCAGGTGAGCTCGAGAGCCCCTCCTCCACCTTCTCCTCTACTCCTTTCACTCTTTCTCCCTCTGTGTCGCATTACCACCGAAAGCCTAGCTCCACTGCGCTGCCATGAACACCGGCTAACCGTCGGCAAGGCTCAGCTAAGCCCAAAACTATCCCCACCAAGTCCCCTACGCACCCACACACACGTACACGCAGAAAACTAGATAGGATAGGATCCCTATGCTCTTCTACACAGCACGGCGCTGCTGTCTCCACTTTGGCGAGCCACCACCACCGCCACGGGTACCCACCGCCACTAGGAACCCCACCAATAGGCGCGGCTAGATCCCCCAAGCACCGTTTGCCACCCCACAACCCACACTGCCGATTGACGTTGTCGGCATAAGGAGCTCCGATGAGCTCCGGCTCTTCCCCTCTGCTCCGTCGTTGCACCGGTGATCAGTGTTTTCCTAAACGCTAAATGGTAAACAGTCGGTCATCTACTGTTTAGCCATTATTCGGGTAAAACGTCCCATTAAACGGGCTAAACGGCCAATTAAACGGGGTAAACGGGTGATTAAACGGAAACGGCGCACCACCGGGTAGCGTTTACACGGTGTTTAAACGGGCTAAATGACCGTTTAGGCGAACAATGCCGGTGATGCTGTCCGATCACCGATGATGCCGTCCCCTCTCCGTTTCCCTCCCTCTCTCTCTGGTATGTGGGCCGGCGAGGTGACGCCGCCTCTCCATCCATCTCTCTCACTGTCCAGAAAGGGGCCGTGTGGCCCCATGTGTCGGTGACGCCACACCACTGGCCCTACTGGCCCACATGTCACTCACACACACAACACACACAGAGCACACAGTACTAAACACTATGGGTACCAGGCTATTGCACACAGAAGGCTATAAACCCAATTTCCAAACTTAGAAAAATTCCTAGAAAATTTTTAAATAAACTAGATGCACCCCAGAACCTAATCATATAATTTTCACATATTTTCCATGCACCAAAAATGTAAATAAAATTCCATTTAATTCTCAACATATGTAATAAACTTCTAAAATCCATAACTTCCTCATCCCAACTCTGTTTTACGTGAAACCACTTCCAAAATTCTTCTAAAAACAAGCTCTATTTACTCAACCTAGTACCACCATATTGTTCTACGTTTGTCTTGTGTTGTTTGTTTCGTGATTTATAGTTAGCGGTAGATTATTTATTAAACGCCAACCGACAGACGGTGAGTATCAAGAGTGTGAGCATCCGGACTACGTAGACGATCCAGAAGGTGACAACAATGAAGGCAAGTCCTAGCTACCCCTTTCACCACCACCATACCCTACCACCTCTACCATAAACCCCTAGCTTTCCATTTATAGACTTAATATTATTTCCTTCCTTTTGAATATATTGAAATATGAGCTCGATTAATATAATAATGATATGGATAATATAATAAAGCATATTGTGATACTTTATGAGCTCTAAGATATGAAAGAACTTGAGGATAAACACTGTTATTACATGAACTATAAAATGGTAGACTAAACAAGATACCGACAAGGGGCGAGTGAGGGGTAACTTATGTGGTGTAAGTCACCTTGGCAGGATCGCCTAGTGAGGGTTCCTGTTCGGAGATACTCGCCTCGGTCACATAAGGACCGGTTCATATGTCATCTCGCCTAGTGAGATATTTCGTATAGCCACATGCCTATATGGGTAGGCTGGATCCCACACCCCGTTACATAGAAGTATAAAATTCTACTAGGAGGCCGGAGTGGCAACGGAATATCAGGAGATGACACAGATGCTATGTGATCTTCTGTGGTCAGGTTGGCGTGGTTGCTATGTGATCCTCCACATTAAGCCCCTTGATTTGGCCGTGTTCGAGCCCCATATATTATTGACCAGATGATATTGTATTATCCTGGTTATTGAATTGGATGATGTGGTATCATCCGAAACCTTATGTATCTCCAACCCCTGAGAAGTTATGGTAGAATTATATGGACATCTAAGGTCATGTACTTTCGGGTACGGGGTCTCATTAGGCCTATCCTGTCCACTAATCATGGATGGAATTATGCCTATCATGTGGGGAAATTTGTACACCTTTGCATAGTGTATTGAATCTATTTGAATAGCCACATCCTTGGAATGGGCAGATGCTAGGATGAGATCCTATGATTAGATTTACTTTTATGTGTAATAAAACTAGACTAATGATATTAAAGAATCCTTATTACTAACCCGGGGACTGGCGAGGATGGTAATGCTCTCCTAGGACCCAACCTTATCCTAAACTATATCCCCGCCATCCACCACACACCCAAACTTCTGCCATCCACCACACACCCAAGCTTCTACCATCCACCCCATCACCAAGCCTTCACCATCCACTCCACCCAACCCTATGGTTAGGGCTTGCTGAGTACATTTGTACTCACCCATTGTTGACTCATAGATTTCGATGCCGACGAAGACCGTCACGCCAATGATGAGACGTACCATGAGGACAAGGAGTTTCACGAAGGAGTCTTAGAATCTAGGGTTTCGGCCATGCTCAAGCATGCCTATGGTTTGGAGTATAGTTATGCTATAGACCTCTACTATAGTAGCTACCTCCCCGCTATAATAAAGTGCCACTTCTCGGCAATTGAACTCCATTAGTCATGTAAAGCCTAAGGCTATGCCCTTAGAGCCACTATTGTAAGACCCTATTTTTAGATATCAATAAAAGCTCAATGTTTTATCAAATCTCTATGTTCCATTTCTATTGTACATACTTGTGCATGATCTAGGCAAAAGTACAGATGCACTAAAGGACTCTTAGAAATGAGGGGCCAACAGATTGGTATCGGAGCCGAGCTTGACCGTAGGATGAAACCCTAGGATTGGAATGCGATCGGTAGGAACAAACTTTCGCTCCTCACTTGTATTGCAAAATTTTCTAACTAATATTAAAATTTTGTAGTAGATGGAGGACAACTGGGTTAAATCAAACTATCTGACCATCAGAGGATTCCCGCAGCTCCTCTAGGAGACACTCCAGCGCCTTGGTTGTACTGAGCCTCCCATATACTATGGACTTGCGTATTAGGAGGATGGTATGTCCAAGTGCGAGGTACACCTGCATATTGAAGAGCATCCATTAAGCCCTAGATATAGGACTCGGTGCATCCTAGCATATGGAAGAGAACTAAGTGACACGTGCTAGATCGCAGCACGCCAGGCCCTTGCTGATATTTGTTAAGATTATGAAGCAAAGATTAACAACACCCATGCAAGATTTTTCTCTATGATGGATCAGACTACCCCAATATGGAGTGAGAAGGTTGAAGCAATGGAAAAAGTTGGACAACAGACACTGGAGTAAACTATAGTGTCCATAGTCAGGTACCTTCATGCTCTCGACGCCCTCTATGAAGACCAGCAATGGCAATTGAAGAAGTGGACTACCAAAGCCAAGGAAGCTGAAGCCAAAGCATGAAGTTTAAAGCTAGAACTACTCATAATGAAATCACAACTGGCAACTATGAGAGAAAAGAAGGCATACTACCAGCAAGAACTAATGAATGCCCTTGAACATCCACATCATAAGAAGAATTCGAGGATGATGAACAGAGGAAAGAGAACTTTAGCCATGCCCCCAGGGGATGAAGTAGAAATCCTTGAAAAAGATTCGCGGGGTAAGGCACCAGCATGCTTTGGATATGATCTACACCGCCCTCACTATGACTTGAATGGATACATACCAAGGGAGTCATAGTCTGATCATGATGGAAGCAATGATATTGAGGAATCTTTCGCCGATAATTTCAACACCAAGAAGACTGCTAGGGATGCAAATATAGTCGAACCATCATGAGTACTTTCTAGGGTAGGATGCTAATGGATATGCAAGTGAACTTTGTGCGTTGTGAAAAGAACAACTAGCTAAGAAAAGGGTAAAGCTGTGTGCCAGGACCTTCACAAGATGTAGTTCATGTAAAATAGCTAAGTCAAGTCATAGCGTCTAGCTGTAAGATAAACAAGTAACTAGACATAGAATGAGTGTGTCTCTAGTAGTAGTAGTAGCTAGTATCATCATTAGTCCTAGACGTATAAGTTGTTGCGCATAGTAGTCATTCTAACGGTTAACATGTATGATGCACCCTTGTATCATATATGTAATTGTTCATGTAATGTGTGTTTGAGTATGATTGTGTGCCCCGCATGCTTGATTGCTTGCTAAATCTTTCCAAGTGCCCTCTGCTCAAAATGCCGCTCGGGACACCTTATCATCCTTGTTGTGCTAAAGCAACAGATGGAAAGGAGATCCGCCTGAATTTAGCAACCTCGAGAAAGGGCAACTAAAAGGCAGGTTCCTGAAGAAGAGGAACAGGTTGCACCACCACCAAGAGGTAGGCAAAATCTTGGAAATTGTGGGCAGCAAAACCAAAATCATGGGCAAGAACAACAATAAGACAACAACATACTGGCACAAGAAGCAGCAAATGAAGGGATAGAAGAGGAAGTCAATTAGAATAATAATGACAATATACCTGAACCAGCCGAAGAACTTCCACCACCCCCACCTACCTTGGCAAAAATTATGGATCGCGAGACACGTCTCATGGAAGCCATTGCTAGAAGGCCTGGCAATGTGAATGGGACAAGGAAAAATGGCCACATTTATGAGACTTCATCCACCCACCTTTGATAGTTCCAAGGATGATCCCTTAGTAGCAGATTACTAGTTGCGTACAATCACTAAGAAGTTAAACGTTGTACACGCAACCAATGAGGAAAAGGTCACCTTAGCCATCCATCAGTTAGTTGGAGCCACAGGAGAATGGTGGGAAAATTACCAAGATGCAGTCGATGACCCTAAAGCTATCACATGGGAAGAGTTCAAAGAGGAATTCCGCAACTATCACATCCCCGAAGGAATAATGGAGATGAAGGCAGAAGAATTCTGCTACTTAAGACAAGGAGCAATGACAGTGAATCAATACATCCACAAGTTTATGAAGCTATCATGCACTATAACACAACATACCTTTGCCGACACTTTTTATAGTGGACAAAGGCTACCTTTCCCGACAGATAACCTCTCGTGAAAGGTTTTGCCGACAGTTTAGAAACAGTCGCGCTAGAAGCTATCGGCGAAACTTTCACCGACAGTTAAAGGAATCGCCGACACTTTTTGTGTTGCCAAATGGTGGACCTACGTCGACAGTTGAAACCTTTGCCGACAGTTAAGCCTTTGCTGACAGTTAAGACCTACGCCGACAGTTTGAACCTTTCCCGACAGTTTGTGTGTTGGTGAAACCATTTTCAAGGTATTTTGTGAATCATGCCCTGTCCAACAACTAAACTATCGGCAAAACTGTACTGTAGATATAGATATAAATACAATTTGAATAATTTGACAAATCCACTATTATTCATATAGAAGGAAAATCTCAATTCTTAGGAGCTAGATAGAGTTGATTCATTTTTGGAAAACAGTGTTCTCATCAGGTCTTCAAAACATGACATAGACGTTTTGAACTTGAGACGACTAACAAAAAAAGCCAGAGTAATATTTAACAGGCCACACATTTCTGCGGAGGACCATCCATGAGAATGCTCTAAGCTGCAGCGCCCTTGCCCTTCTTGCGCTAAAGCTTCTTCATGTAGAACTCAAGCTCTTTACCCTCAAGGATGTACCTATTATACAAAAAAGAAAAGTGTATTGTTAGGAGCTGCCTACAATATAAGATATAAGTGAAAATAAGGGGACAACTTCCATTCTACTTGAAGCCTAGAAGGATAAATTTGTGACAGCTAC
Source organism: Miscanthus floridulus (assembly GCF_019320115.1). Lineage (NCBI taxonomy): Eukaryota > Viridiplantae > Streptophyta > Magnoliopsida > Poales > Poaceae > Miscanthus > Miscanthus floridulus. Next base: position 60,931,034 of record NC_089594.1, read on the forward strand.
CAACATATCTAAAATGTCTAGACTCACAGTGATTGTAACATAAAGAGTATAAACAAACATTAAGCTTTAAGCTACAAAAGTTAAATGGTACACAAACAGATAAGCTGCTCTAACAAAAACAAAGAAAGTCTAGTGGAAGTCCATTATTTATTACCCATCAGCTCGCCCACACTGTCCAGGGTGGGAAGAAATGCACGCCAGCAAGCTTCCACTGCCAAATTGCTCTTCAATGTGAACGTCAAGCTCACATCCCTTCTGATGCTCCTCAAGCTTCCTCTTGACATGGTTGCTCTTCTTTGTTTCCTCAGCTGTTGCCTCACCCTCTTGTCCCTGGATGAATGAATCTCAAACAATAAGTGATCCACCAGAGGAAACATAACAGACACTAAAGATAGAAAACTAATTAACTATAGATCTCTGCTTTATGGAAATACTTCAAGCAAAATATATTAATAAAAACAATCAAATTTAACATTTTCCATACAGAAATCTAAAACTCATAGTGCAAAAACATGCAATTCAAATGTGAAACGTGGATAATAAAAGAAGAGTTCTCTAAGAATCTACAAGGCATAGAGTAGACAATATAAACATACAAGAATGAGGTGAGTCAGTTGTCTTTAAAAGAGAGAACATAAAGAGCTGACATTTGCTAGCTACAAAACATGATGTATGAATTATGAAGCCAATCCCTTATTAAAAACATTTAATAGTAAATAGTGAGACGCTGTGTTGCAAGAAATAATACCTCAGCAGATTCCTTCTTTGCAGCAGGAGCCTTTTTCTTCCTACCGATGTCAACTCCATAGTGAGTGAGGTACCACTGTTTGAATGGGGCAGCATCAACTTGCACAATGGCACTCTTCAAAATGGTTTGAGTCCTCACAAGCTCATTGTTTGATGCATTGTAGACCACGTCGAGGATACGGGTCTTGCGGGTAACAGCTTCACTTCCCCATGAGTAGTTACCAGTATCCAGGCAAAGGGCCCTCCACTTCACATTACCTCCATGAACACGAACCCTCCTCACTGTCTTGTTGCTTGACAACTTGGTGTTGGCCGGCTAGCGCCCAAGCTCATACCTTCAAGAGAATCGACAAACATAATAAATCTCTGAACAAAGTCCTCACATATACCTTCTAGAGAATTGACAAACATAATAAATCTCTGAACAAAGTCCTCACATAGTATTGTAGGACACAATGAAGCCACATCAATAAACAACAATTTTAAGCTAATACTTCAAAAGAAGTTGATGACACCAATTCAATTTACCAAAATTTGCACATCTAATCTACAATTCTGGTGTTGCCTCAAACGCAGTACAAATGTGTTGCAATACAAATACATATCTATGATTATATACTTAATTAAGATCTAAGTGCCTATTCTGAAACATGGTTACAAATATGATAATTCTCACCACATATCCCCTTAACAATTCTGAGAAGCTCAGTTGGTCACCTTCAAGAAAATTGAAAAATAGACACTGAATCAACAAATAAAATTACTTATACACTGTCAAGGTTGACATTTCATTGTAATCATCATGGTAAATGATTTAACAGACACAGATAATTTTTAGACAATAATCCAACCAAGTAACCATAGTATGCAACTGTTCTTGGAAATCTGCTCCCATTTGCCCCTACTGATCCGGCTGTAGGGTACCATGTAAGGACCATGATTCAGTTTCTATCCTAATGGCAAAGTATCCGCAGCATGAATTTCCAAACATCTGAAGTAACTTGTTTTCTGTCATAGGAAATGTTTGATGACCTGGGCAACATGTTATGCACGATCACTGGTTTTGATTCTTTCTCTTTGCAACCAAATGCTGGTGCTGCAGGAGAGTATGCTGGATTGATGGTTATATTCAGATATTTTGACACTGCATATTCCAATCTGAGGCATATATTCAGATTTGAGGCATATTAGTACTGCCCAGTGGTAGACTGATCCTTGTGCTGCCATTTGGTTTGCTCTTGCAACGTGCTAAGGAAAACACATTAACTGTGGTTGATATATATTACTATCTAGTTAAATGATTCGGTGGAAAGAGACAAGTACTTGGTGACAACTACAAACAATGCCAAAAGAAAAGGGTGAAGGGGGCTGCCCAGAGATCATCAAACAGTGCTACCTTTTTGTTTGGTTCTTGACATAAGACTGAACAATTCAGCTAAATGCAAGCTATAATTTAGCAAAAAGAAAACAAAAAAATAAAATCACTCCATGTTTGTTATAGGCAAAGGAATGAATCAAGTTAGAAAATAAGAGTAGATTCACCCAAGATTCCAGCGCAGGTGTGAACATTTTAGTGAAGAGATTGAAGCAAAATAAGGATTCCTAATGTAAATAAGTCTTCAGCAAATTTAAATCCCCACTATGAGCAATTTAAATCATGACGTGGAGCAAAAACTTACTAGTAAGAAATTAAGGTTACAGCAGCTAGATAGAGCAAAAACTTACTAGAAAGAAATCAGAGAGGATTTTATATATGTCACATTACATATAAGTATAAGCTGGTGGTGCTTGCATATGTATGGGACAAATTAGAGGGGATTTTTACATAGCCAGCTACCTACTGAGATTGGTGCACTTACTACTTCGACTTGGGCCGGCACCATGGCCTAGCCGCGCACGCCCACACCCTCCCTTGTCCTCTTCTCACACTGACACATGGGGCTCGACAGCAACACCGTCTTTTACCACGTGCACTGGTGAGAATACCACATCACCATGGTTGCCTCGGCCACGTCGCCGTTCATTCCACCCCGGTGAGATAGATAAGGGCGAGGACATCCTAGAACCTTCCCGACCTCGCTGCTCTCTCTCTCCTTTTCTACCTCCTCTGTCGTGGCCACATGTCGCGTTGGGCTACGCTGACCGTTGCTGTAGCACCCGGTTTTAAAGACAAAACCAGATACACACTATATGTGAGCCCAGGAAGTCAAATATCACATATAGCCACAAATAAGGGTAATATCAAAAGACAATACTTATTACATAACGTATTAGTAAAAAGGAAAATAACCTCAGAGTAAAGACAGCGGAAAGTTGACTCTGATCTTCTGGCGAAGACTTCAAATCCACAGGGACAATTGTCTGGTTGACCACAAGCCTAACTCCTCCAAACTAGCAATCTGGTACCCATCCAGGATTTTCATTTGATGTAAAGCAAGTGTAAGCTCACCATGCTTAGCAAGTATAACAAAGGGATCTATGAGGCTCAAATAGGCTTGACACTGTTTGACTGCAGTTCGCAATTTTAGTTGATTAATTTTTAGCAACCTAAATTACTACTTAAATGAACAGTCCCAAATCCCAAGTGGTATTAAAGTATCATCCAGCTTTGTCTCAATTCCCAACCATCCATCATCCACAGTAACCACTAATCTCGAAGGATCCAGACCGCTCGTATCCATGAGCACGGCTGTTATAACAGGTTAATTATTTCTGCAGAAATTGTACATCTTTACCCACCGAGCCGTGATTCCCAATGCCGGGGTTCGCGAGACCCACTACACCTCTTCCTAGGAAGTGTGGCAGAGTTTCACTATGAAACCCTTAGCTAGTTGCACTAACAAGTTGTGGCTACAAAGGAATGGCACACGTGGGCATCGCAGCACGGTGCACACCCTAACAGAAAAAGGAAAGATACCCTCTTACCCCTTACTGGAGCTACAGACGAGCTAGTACAAACTAGATAATAGATTAAAGTCAGAGCCATTTGACACTCGGGGTTGTACGGTCCCTCCTGGGTTACCACTTCAGGATAAAGTCCTTATGGAGAGGCACTAGAGTACTCAACCCCGTACTCCAGCCCACTATCTGTTGCTAAAAAGCTTCATTTTATCACATTGCATATAGTCTTTAAATATGTTTAACAATTACTTCATGTTAAGCGCTGCAGCATCTATCTAAAATGCCTACCCAATAAACCCAGGTATCAAGGATATGTGGTACAATGAATCATCTAGGTAAAGTCCTTAAAGGCAATTCAAATTAAACTCATGCATGAATGTAAGTGGTAGTAGTTCATAGGTAACAAAGGGCCTTTGGTACACTTGCCTTAAATTGCTTTTCCCCTGAAGCAATACGCTCAAAAGCCTTTAGTATTCAACTTTCAATCTTCTGCTTCCAATTCTCAGCTTCTAGTCTTCAGAGAACAGCTTCTTAATCACCACGTAAACCTCACCGATTGACTGAACCACATATCACCACACAAACATCCATACATGGCATACAAACAAGAATATATAAGAACAGTACACCAACCAATAAAATAAGCAAAACGGTGTATCGCTACGAACATACAAACGCAAAAGACACGCTATATGCGATTCAACGAAAAAGCGACTATCGAAGGATTTTCGGTGCAACGGAAAATAAAACCTATCCATTTAACCTATTTTAACTATAGAAACACATATAAATATTTTCATTAATCAACTTGATTCATTGCTTAAGAAAGAGCATAGTATAAAACCTATATTGACTTTATATTCCAAAAACGACGCAAGTGATAGTATTAATACAATTAACTTTTTAGCTGCCAAAACACATTTGAGTAACATGAGAACCACTAACGCCACTGCATAGAATATGCCAAAACAAGAGTGACACGACAAGAATGGCTCGATGCTACGGTTATGAGAATGCAAGAGACACTAAGAAAGGAGCTACGGTTAAAAGAAAACCATTATCAAAAGATTTATATTATATTATAAAAGAAACAGCTACGAGCTTATTTTAGATTAGCTAAGAAAAACTATATGAGCAATATTGATTTAGATTAATCACAACATATTTAGTTTTAAAAGTCGAGTTAAAGCTAATCATGTATTATTTATAAATGTTATCACATAACAATTAAATTTTACCTTCGCGAAGAAATTAAGCATGTGACTGCATCTACTCGTACTTATCACATATGTATCTTGTTCAGCTAACCAAATTATATTTTAGAAACACTTTTAAGTTAACAATTAATCCTATTAACTTTTAGGTGTAAATCATTAAAGTTAAGCACCTATATTCCAAACTAGTGTGTAAATATACTAATCAATTTAATATTTAACTATATATGGAAAAACATGTGACATGAAAACATTGCCCCTAACATATAGTTCACGTCAGCACGAACCTAACGCAACTTAAACAGTGCAAAACGGAATTAGAACTTAAATTGCTTTTAATTAAAAAGTTATTGAATAATCCTTAATCAAATTAATATTTAACTTATAAATTTCCAAGATATGAGACATGTTAAACATCGTTGCTAACACGTAACACACACTGTGATGATACTCGCGCAATTGAATCGAAATTAAAAACCTAAATCGACTTTAATTAATCATCGATTAATTAATTATAGCACAACTAATATTTTAATAAAATAAATTCATAAATATGTGACATATAAACTAATAACTCTACTGCATAGATCTCGATGACACGAATCTAACGCAACTGGAATGATCTGAAACGGAGCTAAAATGAATAAACTACTATTATTTAACGACAGGTGGCAAACTCGTAAATAACTCGTCTTCTACCTTGGTTGTTCACGTACAGACAGCACATGCCATGAAGCTTCTGCGTTGCTCCATGCAGGGAAGGGCAACAGACTTGACCTGGCAAGCCGGCAGCGGCATGCGGCCGCGCGGCTGGCAGCCCGCCACGCTCGCAAAGGGCAGCAGCGGCGGCTGGCCAGGCCGGGCAGTCAGCAGGCGGCGGCTATCCTGCATTGCTCGCGAGCAGGCGCAGGACGGGGCGGCGTAGGGCCATGGGGCCACGCGGTGATGGCGGGGTCAGGCACTAGCGCCGGCGCTGTGGGGCTAGGGGGCCAGGGGTGGCGGCGCATGGCCGACTACAGGCGCGGGATCGCCGGAGAACTTGAAGAAGAGGGCCGGTCATGGACGAGCTCGCCGGAAAAACGACCGGAAAAGAAAAACAAAAGGAAAATAGTCAAACGGCGATGTATTCGAGAAAAGAAGGACACTACGGTGTAGAGGACGACGAGATCTATCTTGTGGTGGTGGTGGTTGACGCCGGAACGTGACGGTTTGACCGGAAAAGCTCGCCGAAGAGTTCGCCGGAAACCTAGCTGTGCCAAACTTCGGCGTCCGATCTGCGGGGCTACGAGTGGCGGCTCGAAAAACGGGTTGTACTTCTGGAATTCTCGCGTCGAGGGCTACGCCGGCATATATATATACGCAGGGTTTGTCGATTTTGGAAAGTCGAGATATTTTAGCAATTATTGATTTTCGGAATTAAAATAATTATAGAAAATCGGGAATTACTATTTAGGCTCTGAAAAATATCTCTGAGCTCCGAAAAATTCTATAAAAATTCCTAGGGATAGATGGAAGGGTAAGGAACACAACCAAAGTGGTTTCAGCTCCCGAAAAGACTTTTGGATTAATTGAGAAAAAAGACAAGGCTCCAAGAAATAAGAATTTAATTCTGAAAAAGGTCAGAAAGATTCCTGGAAAGAGATGTATCGTTCTAACGCGTCTTAAAACCTTTTCCAAGCCTTTGGATTTTGAAAACAAGACATCTTATCTAACTTTTGTTTTTACAAGCTTTCAAATTCTTTTTAAACCACTACTTGAAAAATAATATTTTGAAGATTGAGATTTGAATTTACTTTTCAAACCACTCATCACAAAAGTACCATTGTAATGGCATCCAAACCACTCATCACAAAAGTACCAATGCAACTGCATGTATGTGCAAACATGTTGCTACCCTTATATTGGATTTAATTTAAAGAAAGTTTTCTTTTACCTATATTTTTATGAGCACAAAACAATTAACAGAAATCATTTTACTCTTTTTAGAAAGTAGCTAATTTTAGGGTGTTACAATTCTACCCCCCTTAAGATGAATCTCGTCCCCGAGATTCGGAGAAGAAGGGCAAAGAAGAGAGGGATACTTCAACTTGAGATCTTCTTCACTTCCTTGAGCGACATCATCTTGATACTCACTTTGTGTTGTATGATAATTCATCACGTGGCTACTCTTGTAGATTCTTGTTCCATCTTATTTCAAGTCCGATCTTGTTGCTTCTCTTAATTCGTTCCAATGAATCTTATTATCCTTATGTTAAGCTTCTAAAAGATCTTGCTTAGCTTGAATCAGAACTTTGAATTCTATAGTTCATTTTTATGCATTTTGAAATGTTTTACTTTTCAAAAGGAAGACTTTAAATCAAAACCGAATAAATTTTCCTTTTCAACTCCTTTGAAATAGCTTTCAAAATATGTTTTATATTTAGAACTCAAGAAAATATTTCAACCATGTTTTGAAACTCTTTTGAATAAATGTTTTTAAGATTTTGAAATAAACCCAACCATTTTCAAATTCTTGGAAACTTAGGAAAACATACTAACCTTTGTTCTTCAAACTCTTTCAAAAACTCGACTTTATAATCAAATCTCAGCTAAAGAGCAGACAAATCAACTCAGGTTCTTTTGAAATATGTTTCAAACAAGGGATTTTCAAGATTTTAGAAAACAAATGAAACATTCGAACTTCATTTTCAAATCATTTTGAATGAACTCTTTTGGGATTTCTGAAATCAAACCAAATCAATTTCAAAACTACTTTAGAAATAAAGAGAGTAAGTTTTCAATTCCCATTTTCTTTTGAAGTCAAACAAAAGACTTAATACACATGTTCAAATTCTTTTTGGAATAAAACTTTTGGGGAATTAAATCAAATCAAATAGTTTTCAACCCCTTTCAAACCATTTTGGAAGACTTCTTTTAGAAATACACTTTTGAAATCAACTCAAACCTTTTCTTTTCAAGCTTTGTTTTGAAATCAAACTTAGTTCTAATTCAAAGCCAAAAGTGCTCAGTTTCCAAATGCAAATTGTTGCAAACTTTTGAACCAAAATTTTCAAACTTTTGTAAAATATCTTCAAAGCATTTTGAACACCTTTCAAATAAAATTTGAACTAAGATAACTCAAATTGTTTTTTTTTCAATCGGTCTTTTCAAAACAACCCATTTTAAAAACACTTTAGAGTCATTTTCAAAGTGTTTTAGAATAAAATGGTTCAAAAGTGTTTTTAGAATAACACTTTGAAGAGTAACCAAATACATTTTACTCTTTCTGAAATTTAGTTCAAAGCAAAGTGGGTTTTCAAATCTGATTTCACTTTCAACTTTTTGAAGTTTTAGGAATAAGATACTTTCAAACTTTTTATGAATATCTGTCTTTAAACTAAAACCTTGAGTGAAGCAGTTCAAATCAAACTGTTTTCTTTTGAATGAGCAAAAGAGTCTTTCAAAATTCCACTCAAAACTTTTGAAATGTCTCAAATATAGTCTTTAGCAACTCTTTTTGAATCTTTTAAACATTAATACTCTTTTCAAATCAACTCTTATTCTTTGGTGAAATACTTTTGAAATTAAGTTTGAATACCAACTCTTGAAAATGAGAAAACAAACTTAAACCCTTTTTGAACTTAGTTCAAATCAACTTTTGAAGAAGTTTTTCAAAGTTCTTGAATCCAAAGGTTGTTAATTCATTTTCCAACATCTTTTGAAGATTTTATTTCAAGGAAAGAGCTTTAAATAGAAATCAAAACCAATCCAATTCTTTTCAAGAGTTAATCTTAGTCTTGAGCATTCTTGCAACTCTTTGTATACATCTATATCCTATGTACGTGAAGATCGAACTCCCAACCATAACTAGCTCGAAGATCAATCTAGACGTAGATCCGAACTCCTTGTGGTTCACCAACTCACAACACTCTTAGCTTGGCTACCCCCCTTAAGAAGAGATGAGATAGGGGCACCAACATCCAACATGTAACTTTCTTCAAGGTGTATTATCATCCTCTGACATCCTAGAGAGCTTGTGGACATAGATAAGAATAAGAAAAATCGATCCTTCCCGTAGATAGAAAACAGCAGCACAGAAAAACATCCATATCTCGAGTTCCATTTATCCAATAAAGTTGCATCTTGAACTGTTGGAAAGCTTATAAAATTCCCCACAACTTTCTTTTAGACCACTTCTTCAGATTTTGCAGTTAACTTGGTCGAAATCTTTGCTCAACAGAAACTATTCCAGATTCTAGACAGCACAGATGTATCTCCTTGTGATTTTCATATCTCCCAAACCAGAAATGCTATCAAGGTGACTCTTTTGGTAAAAGAAAGATCTTGAAGTCTACTTTCACCCAGAATTTTCTCAGAATTTTTAGGTTGCCCAGAGGTTGGAGACATAGGCCATAGAAGACAGACTGCTCTAGAAGACCGAAAGGAGGAGACAAGAGAAAAAGAACCCAACTATTTATTTCCTTATCCCTTATACTTTAAACCCTTAATGAAATTGTGAGCATAACCCACAAATTCACTGCACTCATTACAAAGATCCAACTCAACCATGATCATTAGGACAAACCACTCAAACATGAAACACAAGCTCGTTGCTAATCAGTTCCTTCTAGCTACTTGGTAGGCATTCTTAAAGGAAAACTTCTTAACATGGCTTTAGAATTTTGAATAGAGGTGAGACTAGAAAGTTTGCAAGAGATCAAGAACAACAACTCAAGGAGATAAGAAGGTATAGCTCAAAGGAAGCTATCAAGGAGTGGAGACAATAGGACAAGGATTGGAAATATTCAATTCAATCAGTCAAGGAGGTGGAGAAATAGTTTTATAGTAAAATAGGTTTTTAGAAATGACCAGTGCTAACTAGGCTTGCGTCCTACAGTCAGCATTGCTCTGATACCACTTTGTAGCACCCGGTTTTAAAGACAAAACCAGATACACACTATATGTGAGCCCAGGAAGTCAAATCTCACATATAGCCACAAATAAGGGTAATATCAAAAGACAATACTTATTACATAACGTATTAGTAAAAAGGAAAATAACCTCAGAGTAAAGACTAGCGGAAAGTTGACTCTGATCTTCTGGCGAAGACTTCAAATCCACAGGGACAATTGACTGGTTGACCACAAGCCTAACTCCTCCAAACCAGCAATCTGGTACCCATCCGGGATTTTCATTTGATGTAAAGCAAGTGTAAGCTCACCATGCTTAGCAAGTATAACAAAGGGATCTATGAGGCTCAAATAGGCTTGACACTGTTTGACTGCGGTTCGCAATTTTAGTTGATTAATTTTTAGCAACCTGAATTACTACTTAAATGAACAGTCCCAAATCCCAAGTGGTATTAAAGTATCATCCAGCTTTGTCTCAATTCCCAACCATCCATCATCCACAGTAACCACTAATCTCGAAGGATCCAGACCGCTCGTATCCGTGAGCACGGCTGTTATAACAGGTTAATTATTTCTGCAGAAATTGTACATCTTTACCCACCGAGCCGTGATTCCCAATGCCGGGGTTCGCGAGACCCACTACACCTCTTCCCAGGAAGTGTGGCAGAGTTTCACTATGAAACCCTTAGCTAGTTGCACTAACAAGTTGTGGCTACAAAGGAATGGCACACGTGGGCATCGCAGCACGGTGCACACCCTAACAGAAAAAGGAAAGATACCCTCTTACCCCTTACTGGAGCTACAGACGAGCTAGTACAAACTAGATAATAGGTTAAAGTCAGAGTCCATTTGACACTCGGGGTTGTACGGTCCCTCCTGGGTTGCCGCTTCAGGATAAAGTCCTTATGGAGAGGCACTAGAGTACTCAACCCCGTACTCCAGCCCCCTATCTGTTGCTAAAAAGCTCCATTTTATCACATTGCATATAGTCTTTAAATATGTTTAACAATTACTTCATGTTAAGCGCTGCAGCATCTATCCAAAATGCCTACCCAATAAACCCAGGTATCAAGGATATGTGGTACAATGAATCATCTAGGTAAAGTCCTTAAAGGCAATTCAAATTAAACTCATGCATGAATGTAAGTGGTAGTAGTTCATAGGTAACAAGGGGCCTTTGGTACACTTGCCTTAAATTGCTTTTCCCCCGAAGCAATACGCTCAAAAGCCTTTAGTATTCAACTTTCAATCTTCTGCTTCCAATTCTCAGCTTCTAGTCTTCAGAGAGCAGCTTCTTAATCACCACGTAAACCTCACCGATTGACTGAACCACATATCACCACACAAACATCCATACATGGCATACAAACAAGAATATATAAGAACAGTACACCAACCAATAAAATAAGCAAAACGGTGTATCGCTACGAACATACAAACGCAAAAGACACGCTATATGCGATTCAACGAAAAAGCGACTATCGAAGGATTTAAGGTGCAACGGAAAATAAAACCTATCCATTTAACTTATTTTAACTATAGAAACACATATAAATATTTTCATTAATCAACTTGATTCATTGCTTAAGAAAGAGCATAGTATAAAACCTATATTGACTTTATATTCCGAAAACGATGCAAGTGATAGTATTAATACAATTAACTTTTTAGCTCCCAAAACACATTTGAGTAATATGAGAACCACTAACGCCACTGCATAGAATATGCCAAAACAAGAGTGACACGACAAGAATGGCTCGATGCTACGATTATGAGAATGCAAGAGACACTAAGAAAGGAGCTACGGTTAAAAGAAAACCATTATCAAAAGATTTATATTATATTATATTATAAAAGAAACAGCTACGAGCTTATTTTAGATTAGCTAAGAAAAACTATATGAGCAATATTGATTTAGATTAATCACAACATATTTAGTTTTAAAAGTCGAGTTAAAGCTAATCATGTATTATTTATAAATGTTATCACATAACAATTAAATTTTACCTTCGCGAATGAATTAAGCATGTGACTGCATCTACTCGTACTTATCACATATGTATCTTGTTCAGCTAACCAAATTATATTTTAGAAACACTTTTAAGTTAACAATTAATCCTATTAACTTTTAGGTGTAAATCATTAAAGTTAAGCACCTATATTCCAAACTAGTGTGTAAATATACTAATCAATTTAATATTTAACTATATATGGAAAAACATGTGACATGAAAAACATTGCCCCTAACATATAGTTCACGTCAGCACGAACCTAACGCAACTTAAACGGTGCAAAACGGAATTAGAACTTAAATTGCTTTTAATTAAAAAGTTATTGAATAATCCTTAATCAAATTAATATTTAACTTATAAATTTCCAAGATATGAGACATGTTAAACATCGTTGCTAACACGTAACACACACTGTGATGATACTCGCGCAATTGAATCGAAATTAAAAACCTAAATCGACTTTAATTAATCAGCGATTAATTAATTATAGCACAACTAATATTTTAATAAAATAAATTCATAAATATGTGACATATAAACTAATAACTCTACTGCAGTAGATCTCGATGACACGAATCTAACGCAACTGGAATGATCTGAAACGGAGCTAAAATGAATAAACTACTATTATTTAACGACAGGATGGCAAACTCGTAAATAACTCGTCTTCTACCTTGGTTGTTCACGTACAGACAGCACATGCCATGAAGCTTCTGCGTTGCTCCATGCAGGGAAGGGAAACAGACTCGACCTGGCAAGCCGGCAGCGGCATGCGGCCTGCGCGGCTGGCAGCCCGCCACGCTCGCAAAGGGCAGCAGCGGCGGCTGGCCAGGCCAGGGCAGTCAGCAGGCGGCGGCTATCCTGCATTGCTCGCGAGCAGGCGCAGGACGGGGCGGCGCAGGGCCACGGGGCCACGCGGTGATGGCAGGGGTCAGGCACTGGCGGCGGCGCTGTGGGGCCAGGGGGCCGGGGGTGGCGGCGCATGGCCGACTGCAGGCGCGGGATCGCCGGAGAACTTGAAGAAGAGGGCCGGTCATGGACGAGCTCGCCGGAAAAACTGATCGGAAAAGAAAAACAAAAGGGAAATTAGTCAAACGGCGATGTATTCGAGAAAAGAAGGACACTACGGTGTAGAGGACGACGAGATCTATCTTGTGGTGGTGGTGGTTGACGCCGAACGTGACGGTTTGACCGGAAAAGCTCGCCGAAGAGTTCGCCGGAAACCTAGCTGTGCCAAACTTCGGCATCCGATCTGCGGGGCTACGACTGGCGGCTCGAAAAACGGGCTGTACTTCTGGAATCCTCGCGTCGAGGGCTACGCCGGCATATATATATACTGCAGGGTTTGTCAATTTTGGAAAGTCGAGATATTTTAGCAATTATTGATTTTCGGAATTAAAATAATTACAGAAAATCAGGAATTACTATTTAGGCTCCGAAAAATATCTCTGAGCTCCGAAAAATTCTATAAAAATTCCTAGGGATAGATGGAAGGGTAAGGAACACAACCAAAGTGGTTTCAGCTCCCGAAAAGACTTTTGGATTAATTGAGAAAAAAGACAAGGCTCCAAGAAATAAGAATTTAATTCTGAAAAAGGTCGGAAAGATTCCTGGAAAGAGATGCATCGTTCTAACGCGTCTTAAAACCTTTTCCAAGCCTTTGGATTTTGAAAACAAGACATCTTATCTAACTTTTGTTTTTACAAGCTTTCAAATTCTTTTTAAACCACTACTTGAAAAATAATATTTTGAAGATTGAGATTTGAATTTACTTTTCAAACCACTCATCACAAAAGTACCATTGTAATGGCATCCAAACCACTCATCACAAAAGTACCAATGCAACTGCATGTATGTGCAAACATGTTGCTACCCTTATGTTGGATTTAATTTAAAGAAAGTTTTCTTTTACCTATATTTTTATGAGCACAAAACAATTAATAGAAATCGTTTTACTTCTTTTTAGAAAGTAGCTAATTTTAGGGTGTTACAGTTGCCCTCCATGGCCAAGCTTTGAGCATCCGAATGAGAGCACAGTTACGGCCACACTACTGGTGAACCGCCTTAGCCTTTCAAGCATCTGCAAGTGGCAAAATATCTCTAATGGTCAGGGAGATCTTTTCTCCCGCCGGTGCCACCGTGCCGACCTATAAATAGGCTCGGCCAGTGACGCTTTGGCTGCACCACCACCACTGTTAGCTTCATCGATAGCCCGAACACATCGTCTCCCCCTCCATCCTTCCTCTCCCCCTCTTGGTATCGCACTAGGGCAACTTTCCCCAAACTAGTTTCAACCGTAGCCATTAGAGCCACCTTTCCCTTTCTTCCTCTCTATGGGGTCATGAGTCGATTGGAGTTGCAGGTGAGCTCAAGAGCCCCTCCTCCACCTTCTCATCCACTCCTTTTGCTCTTTCTCTCTCTATGTCGCATTACCACCTGAACACCTAGCTCTACCACGCCACCATGAACACCGGCTAACCACTGGCAAGGCTCGGCTAAGCCCAAAACTAACCCCACCAAGTCCCCTACACACCCACACACATGTACACGCAAAAAAACTAGATAGGATAGTGTTGACGGTCACTAACATCAATTATAAACCATCAACATAACCTGCATTTATACTTAATTCCATCACCAAACATAGGTATAGGGGTTTAAACTAATAAATTCCACAAGTTTTGGTGAATCTGTGTTTTTAGTAGGGTTTAATCAGAAAACCGCCAAAGAGGACCTAATCATCAATGGAAATCATGGAATTCTTCCATGGTATCAACGTAGGAAGACTCTAGAAGGGTCCAGAAGGTGAATCACCGAAGCGAGGCTCGACCCACTGCCATTTGGGGCCGACCAGCTTGTAGGTGGGGCTGTCTAGCCCCTGTGGGCCCCACCTGTTAGCTTCCTTCAAATATTGGTTCCCCACCGCCTTAATGATTGCATCTAAGCCTTTGCTTAAGTCGATTTGATCCAAGGGCTCACGTTGGACCCTCAGGGCTATATATACCTGCCCCTGCCCCCCTCCCTTAGCAGATCCTAAAACCCTAATTCATATCTCTCCTTCATATCAGCATACACCTAGAGGGATTAGGTCGAGAGCTCTCCAATATAGTAGATTAGTAGCTCAGGAGTGAGGGTCGAGTTGGGCTCATGCTCAAGTTCCTGATCTAGTCTTGGAGGCTCGGCGAAGCCTTTTATCTTCACTTCTACATCTTGTAAGACTTATTATTAATTCATCATATTCTTATCTACATGGCTATGCTTACTTTGAATATATATCTTGCTTAGTTAAGATTATCATTGCTTATGTGTGCGGTTTATAGAGCGCTTAGCTTACTATAGTTTATCGATTGGGCTAAGTAGCCAAGTCTCATGTAAACATGGTGCTTGTATGATGCTCTGCCTATGAGTACACCCTGTTCTCTAGTTGGGTGGTAGCAGCAGGAGGTGACTAGCCCTGTCTATCCTTTGTAGTCCACTCCAAATTGAGCAGGTTCTTAAATTGTAGGACCATAGTCGCGTCAGTAGAGTTATCTATTTTGGGTGCTTTACCATATAAGCGGCATCCCAAAGTGGATAAGAGTAGAGTTAGTTTTAGCTATAGTTGGGTATATATACTTTGATCCTATAATAAGAATATCATAGGAATCTACCTCACCCGTTGTTCTCTCGAGTTGACTAGTTTACATTATCTTAGTGACCTATCCCCTGAGTGTCATTATACTTAATTCTTATCATTACCTTTACCCCTTGCTTCAGCTATGCTGGTATGTTGATTAGTATACATTCCTTTGTTATCCAATAAATCTTTACTCCATTGTTTCCCTGTGGTAAAATATAAATAACGATACCTGGAATACTCCCGATAAAATGCTACATTGGTATTATGTGCGCTTGCATAATCCTTCATATTCTATTTGCGTTAATAAATACCAACAAGCATTTTTGGCACCGTTGCCAGGTAAACAATTGGCATAAAGATCTAGATCATTAACATACCACTAGCTTTAGTAGGATTATTACCCCTGTTCTGTTGAATTATGGAATAAGACAGGACAACAGACATCAGTTTTGACCTTTCAACAAACATCCACAAGAAAAGAAGAACATTGAAGAACCCAGGGTACCTGAACATTCAAGATCCATCAACATTGGAACCCAATCATCTCACAAGTTTGTATAGATATATATATTCTCTAACCATGTGTAGATTGGAGAAAAATGTCGACGTCACAAGAATTCAAATCACATCTTAAGTGACGAATACACAAGCTACACTTCTCACAATTTCCATCATGTGAGTCATGGTAAGTATAATCAAGAAAGGTGAGATAGTCTTGCTCATGGACTTTAAACTTGATGAGTAGTTATCTTTTAATTTTTTGCATACCACTGCATGTTTACTTAAAAAATCCATGCATTCACCCCATTTAGTTTAAATTCTCTCATATCAAATTCACATCACATTTAGTTCCTTGCATACATTCATGCCACTTGCATCTTTTATTAAAAAAATCTCTCACCATGATCATGCTTTTTCATCTCTATTTCAATAAATCTCTATAACGCTTTCATGTTCCCTTTGTCTACCATAGTATGCTTTGGTTTGGAAGCATTGGACATACTTCCAAAGGCTTTTTAAATTAAGCGTGGTGCTTAGGTTAAATAGTCTTCCTTAATCAAATTAGACATGGAGTTTAGTTTGGTTATTGAACTAAAAATTTCTTGTGTAGACACTGGATATTTTGTTGGACTAACCCCTATAGAAAACTCTCAAATTTAATCTGGGTAAGTCAAGAGATGAATTCACATTGGAGATAAATCAAGGCATGCAATGAACTCCAACAACTCTACGCAAAAGAAGACAAAGCTCATACTTCATTGAAGGTGTAACACCTCGAGTGTTAGCCTTGCATAACTTGACTTGCATAACATGAGCATGGGCATCAAGCATTCATAAATCATCATTTACAATTGAAACATTTGATCGAAACATATGAAACATTGCTTGTTATCTCGTGTTTCTTAGAACATATGCATAAGATCATGTGCAAATGAATGCAAGTGGGTAATGCTAGTCACTAAAACACCTTAGCTACACTTAGGTTAACACAAGGAACCTTGTTCATGAAGGCCACCTTTCATGATCAAGCACTTAAGTAATATTTCATGTGTTGACCTTGGATAGCTCTATGAGTGACCACTGCATAAAATGATAGGATGACCTTGAAAATTTCTTAAACATGCTTAGGATATCATCATGAACAACTTTGGTATTTAAGGCTAGGGCTAGTTTGGTCATTTAGCCATGGTTTGAGTATGTATCATGATTTCAAAGTGACATGTTTGACTAAAGTTGAACTAGGTGTTAGAGACCTTGCATGGAGGAGTTCACTAAAGCAAAGTTGTAGTGTTTGACATAAGGAACAACTTTGATTTTTGGGTCTTTGACTGATTCAGCTCCTAACGTGTTTGAAATTGGATCACAAGAATCATCAAAATCTTGATTTCAACACTTAAGAAATTTTTCTATGTCAAGTTCATTGAACAGCCTGACAAGCTGACCTTCATGGCAATATAACTCGAATTCGGTTGAGAATTGAGACACGATTATTGAACAAGAGTTGAAGCTGGTACATAGGGCTAGGATTTTTGTTAAGGCGGTTTACGAGTTGGAGCCACGGTTTAGCAGATAAGTCGACTTGAAAACACGCTGTCAGGCGGCCATCGAATGACTGACGAACTGAATGGGCGCCATTCAGTGGCCGACACCGGCAGAACCCGCGCGCTGCGTGTCCTCGGTGACGGCCGCGCATCGCCAGCGCTCTGTTCACGCAGGCCACGACACGCCCAAGCGCGCCTTCATCACGCCAGCGCCCGCCCGCACTCAACTGCACTCCGTTTTCACGTTGCCTCAGCCTTCCTCCTTGCCGCAGCGCTGCAGCGAGCTCGTTCCACCTCCGCCGTCGCCATAGCCACGCAAGCTCGTGCCTAGCCATCCATTCTTCACCGCAGCAGCACAACTAGCTCCCCAGCGACCCACTGCTTCTTCTCGCGCCCGCCATTCGAGTTTGGTAAGCGTCAGCGCCGTGCCGATGCTCACCGGAGCTCCGTCGTGGACTTCGTCGTCATGGCCACGCCGCCACAGTCCCCCTCCCGCTCTGTTAGCTAGCGCGCTAGGTCCCCTAGCGTTCCTAGATGCTCGTCTGGCACCTTAGGTTGGGCCGCCAAGGTCGTCGCCAGTGTACCGCCTGACGTCCCACCTCGCCGAGCCGCCATGGCCACCGCCGTCGTCGCTGGTGTCGACGATAGGGCCGGCCAAGTAGACCAATCGACGCGTTAGGTCACGGGGGTCACACTGTGATGATGTCACCATGCCAGGTGTACTCGCCAGTCGACGAGCTTTGGCCGCGTCCGTCGAGCAGCGCCGCTGTGCTCTGTTTTGGTCTCGCTGACCAGTGGGTCCCGCGTGTCAGCGACTCAATATTTCAAATCTAGTTCAGTTTGAATGTAGATTCACATGTGTTTTGTTATTTTTGTATCTTTAGTTTGGTAGCTCCTAAAATTGTGAAATAAATTTTGTAGTGTTCCTTAGGAGGTGTAGTATTTAGGAAAAATGTGTTTTTAACATTTACAGTAGAAAGTTTTGGAGATTTAAATCAAGATTTGAAATGTGCTTTTGAATGCATTTAAATTGTTTATTTTATATCTAGAGTTCCTGTGCTCCAAACATTATGAACTTTTTGTGGTAAGCTAGTCTTAGCATATATGAGCTTGGGTAAAAATATTAGGACCAGTGCATGGGTAGATTTATAGTTATAGATTTTTCTTTTATGGCTAGTCAATCCTTGCATGAATTTTTATAAATTATTTATGAGTCCAAAATTCATGAAATTTGTGGGAGGTAATACTAGTACCATATGGATGTTAAGAAAAATAAGAAATCTAGTTGCTTGACACTTTTCAATAGGATTTTCCATTTATGCTATTTCAAGCCTTGCTTCCTTATCATTTTTGTATAGAATGTTCTACTTAGTAAAATAACATGAAATTTTTATAGTAGTCCTTTTATAGCATTAGTAAGGCACTGTAAATTTTTGGGAATTTATGAAGTACATCTGATATAGGTTTATTAATTAACCTAGATATCTAAATAAAATAATAAAGGCAATTAAATAAATAGTTTGGGCTCCACCATTATATTATATTAAATGTAATTAGTATGCTTAAACTGTTGGTAGATTATATGTTGTCAAATTTTGAATGATTACCTGAAGTAAAAGTATTCTTACTTTATATTGCATGTTAAATAGTTTCCGGACTGATTCTAGAGTGTGATGAGTTGCATGTTGAAACTGATGTAGACTGTAAAAATGGTTAATAACAAAGTTGTAGAGAATTTGATAAGCTTTCTAGAAAGTCCTAGGATCACTGATTTTGGATTTGTAGAACTCCAGTTATGAGTGAAACAAGTAGCTACTGTTTGTGGCATAGTCGATGCATTGTAGAAGTAGTTAAGTAATAATCGAGAAGAGATATGCATCCTACTCAAACAACTGTGATGCACTTGTTAACATATATGCATTCGTAATACTCATACCATACTCATGCATCTAGGATCAGGAGGAAGAGATCACGTTGCTGGAATTCGAAAGAAGCAGAGGAAGGGAACCCGTAGGAGGATCCGCAAGCCGCAGCTCCCGAAGGCGTGGAGCAGAACCCTGAAGAGCTTCGGAGTGTCCTGACCACCGCCCTACTTCCTTTCTGCGAGGCAAGCCCCAGAGCATTTAAGTCTCCCTAGTAATTTACAAATGTTTACTTACGTATTTATGATTGATGCATTAGGTTATAAGAGTTGAATGAAACCACTTGATGCATGTACATTCCTTGTCCAGATATTAACCCTTTAACCGGTATAGGTCCAGGATCGAATATATGCTTAGCCATGCTTAGACCGGTAGAAGTCGGGTGATGTCCTGTCACCTGCGAGATATAGGTGGATACCGGAGCACTGGTTGGCTATATCTGCTATCGTGGAACAGAACCATGAGGTAAAAGTAAATCGAGACCGGACGGGAGGTAGATAGAGAAGCAACAAGACATGGAGGTCTTGGGTGTGGATCTATCCCCGTCTGTGTCGATTAAGGACCGTACCAGTTGTTAGGCGCTTCTGACAAGATTGAACGCATGCCTCTCACTTAGCTGGCCGGATAACTCGTTCTGACCACGAAGCCGAGTAATTCAACTCAGGCCGGGAACCGTTCTGTTGTGCGCTCCTTTCGGGGAACGATCAGACTGAGCCCAAGGGCAGGCTTGGCCTGAGGCATCCTGGCATCTGGTGTTCCAGATTGTGCGGCGCGGTATGGACCCAGCGAAATGTGTACCTGAGTTGTACCAAAGGTGACCTAAGGTGACCGTTGATCTGGTCTGCCTAGGTTTGTGTTAGGAATAAATTCCCAGCTGGTTGAAATCGATTCGAATCGCCGTCTCTCCCGGATAGTGAGAAACTTGGCTAGTCCCAACATCGTAGTAATTATATTATGAAACAGGATGGTTCAAATGAATATGGAATTACAATACCTGCTATGGTTACTATTGTATGCTTCTAAATGATATACCACATGTTTGGCACAGGATAGTTGCTAACCTAGAAATGGATAGTTATAATTAACTTGATAAAGAAATCATAATTGTACAACAGGGTAAATTGCCTTTTTCGCAAAATGTGGTCAAGTTACGTCCACTTATACAGCCTTGCATAATCCTTGGAGTCATTTTATTTCTGGTTCATGACGGGTAAGTCTAGCTGAGTACCTTCTCGTACTCAGGGTTTATTTTCCCCATTGTTGCAGATGGCACTGTGTATCATGGTTATTGCAAGAGTTGCTTCTATCCCGCTGTGGATGAGGAGTAAGCCTTGGGCAGGCTTCTTTAGTAATTCCTATCTTTGCTTTTGTGGACCGTGATCTGGCTTGGCACTGTATCAAACTATGTTGGAAACCTTATCTTCGAACTTATTTGCTTCCGCTTTATTTATCAAACTAGGTTTGTAATAACTTTTATTCGTACTCTGATGATGAAAAGTATCTAGTGAACTTTATGTAATATGTGGCATGTATGTTGAATCCTGTACGATCTTGGTTGTTGTAAATCGTTTATCGAGACCCGTCGTGGTACTCGACGGACTACCGGGTTTATATGGGTTCAAGTATGACAGTGCGACCGCTTGCGGATTGCCATTGTACTTGTATTCTTATAAATTGGTCGGTTCTGCGACAGCTGGTATCAGAGCAAGATTCAACGTTAATTGTCACAAGTGTATTTAAAACAAAAGTTTTTGTGTTCCAAAAACCCTTCTCTAGCAACTAATAGTTATTTAATAGGTATTTGAAATCTAAAGTGTGCCAATGATCACTTTCCTTATGCCCAAAATTAAGGACTATTAGGTGGCTATTTAAGTACTAACATGGGGGTCTTTGCTTCGTCGTCCATACGGCGTGCTATAGTATGGATGCCATTCACTTGAGTGGTAATGTATGGATCAAATGCCTCTACGCCAAGGTAAGATGAGTGTATGACCGCAAGATGTGAGCGTGCGGTCGGGAAGAGTTAGCTTTGGTACGGCTATGTATGCATGCTTGCATGTGTATATGGTACGTATTTAATTGTGGGTTTAAATTCTTGTCGGGTAGATTGATACGGAAGTATATGTATGGGTATACATATATGAAAGTATTTACAATTACATTCTGCATATTTCATTATGGGTTTAGGGCTGAAATGAAATTTTATGCAGGTACACTAACAACGAAACATGTAGCTCGACTAGTTACGCTATATATGAGAGAACGTATGTATGCCACCGTGTCCACCGTTAGAAACAAATTTTTCTTAAGTTTGTAAGGACGTATGGCACGAGCATGCATCATGTTAAATTACCATTCACATAACTATATTGTTCCTCCCCTTATAAAATTCTTACTCGGTTATGTAACTCTTATCCATTATGGCTTTGTCTCACCAAGGGTACATGTTAATGGTGCAGATGGCACTGCACCAAGCAGACTGCTCGCAAGTCCACCGAAGGCAGAGCTCCTAGCCGTCAACTTGCTCCATGTACCCGTCAACGTCACACGTTCCTTGGAGAGTTTGGGATGCCTACACTCTTGTGGAGAGTGCTCAGCTATGTAGGTTATCCTGATGGAATGGAACCCCGCTACTTCTGGGTGAATGAGCGGATGGGAGAAGGTCTCTTAGTTACAGTGGAGGCCGTTGTTCAGTCCCCGAGGTGACGATTCTGAGTGGACAGGTTGGTGTTATGAGTCGACTGGCAGGACTGCTGAAGAAGCTAGCTGGCAGAGCAGCCTTTGGGATCCTGAGGGATATCATGGATCGTTTTCCTCAGGAGCTGGCAGCCGCTTTGGTTGGAGTCTTTCCAAGAGGTAATCCCTCCACTGACTCATGGCAGCAGGCAAGAGGAAAATCTTTGGAGATTGGTGCAGCAGAAGGGCAGAACAGTGATAACCCTTCCATGAGCGCCATGTTCGCAGTGATGAGAGTGTTAGATGGAGTTGAAGGTAGCCTCAGACGTGTGTCTAGTGCTCTTGGTCATGCCCGCGAGGACCGACGTCAGCTTCAGAGGGAACACAACGCTGAGATTGAGAGGCTCACTGAAGAGATGACTCGGTTAACTCACCAGCGAAATGCAGCTTGGTCCAGGGAAGATGTCCTGAGAGCTCGATAGTTTGAGCTAGGACAGCAGCTGGCCAATGCGGAAGAATACAACGATAATCTGCATGAAGAGGTTCATCTACTGCACAATCAGCTCCACCCTTATGTCCCACCTGGAGCCAGCAGAAATGGATCTAGAAGGGTACGAGGAAGGAGAAGAAGAAGTGGAGCCTGAAGAAGAAGTAGAACCTGAGGAAGGAGATGATTCTACGTCTGACCTCGATAGTGATCATGATGAGGATTAGATCGCTTAGCATGTAGTGGGAAGCCTAATGTATCACCTTTATTCATGTAATGGACCTGTAGTTCCAAGTTGGCATCAGTAACCAGACTATCATGTAATGTTAATCGCACGATGGATGGACGTCAATGCAATTCTAGTTTTTTTTGTCGGTAATCACGCTTTAAATTTGCATGCATTATGAGCACGATAAGTGGTCAAATTGGTGATGTCATGTTGCGAGAATGAATTATTATGCCTCTGTTTTTATTGTGATTTTGAGAATTTTCTCCAGTAATTTCAGTTTGGCATGAGTACAAAATTCCTCTGCAATCTCTTGACCTCAACCAATAATCGCTTATTGTTGCAACTTCGCAGATGACGCGCACCCGTGCAGGAGCTAGTAGCAGCCAGGATGGCAACCTAGGATGACTTGCCACCCCCACCGCCACCGTCTGCTCAGGAATTCTTTACCCAGTTCCTAGGGAGCCAAAGGACAATGGAGGAAGCTTTGCGCCTCATCGCGCAAAACACTGCTCGTGGCCACCCACAGCAACCAGGGGCCGAGCCAAATCAGCACAGTTCATTCAAGGAGTTTCTGGACACGAAGCCTCCGATCTTCAAGGTGGCGGAGGAACCACTGCAAGCCGATGAGTGGCTGAATACCATCGAGCAGAAATTTCGTCTGCTAAGGGTCACAGAGCACCTGAAAGCAGAATATGCTTCTCATCAATTGCAAGGACCAGCAGGAATCTGGTGGACGCACTTCCTGTCAGTCTCTGCCTGCTAATGCGAGAGTGACCTGGGATCAATTCAAGCTGGCTTTTAGAGGACATCATATTCCCTCGGGCCTGATGCGCATGAAAGCAGCAGAATTTATGAGGCTCACTCAGGGAACAAAGTCACTCACAGAATATATGCACGCATTCAACAACTTGTCAAGATATGCTCCAAGTTTCGTGGATACTGAAGAGAAAAAGATTGAGAGTTTCAAGCGAGGTTTGGGTACCAAACTGATGAAGACTATGGCAAATTCTCGATGTGCCACGTACAATGAGTTTATTAGTGATGCCTTGACCCAAGAAAACCACAACAACCTGCATGCAGTTGCTAAAGGTCGCAAGAGGGCATATGAGGCCAGGTGCATCCGGATCTTTCCTGTCGAAAGCGCCTGTCATAGCTAGGCCACAATTCCGTCCACCTGCACCCAAGTTCAGGCCTCCACCACCAAAAGCTCAAAATAATAGGCCAGCAGAAACCATTTCAGTAAGGCGTTCACTATTGCCTTACCAAAAGGAAATGGTAATCAGGACAGCTCCACCGGATTCAGAAGTAATCAACCATGTTTCAACTGCAACCAACTGGGCCATTGGTCCAAGGAGTGCCCCCACCCCAAGAGGAATAGCAACCCAAATCAGAACAATCAGAGGCAGGTGAATGCCAGGGCACGTCAGGGACAAGTGCATTATACCGCTGTAGAGGAAGTGCCCGCTGGAGAGGTTGTCACGGCTGGTATGTTTCTCAGTCAACAAGCATCCCGCTGTTGTTTTATTTGATTCGGGAGCTTCTCATTCATTTATGAGTCAAGCATTTGCATCTAGACATGATCAAGAAATAATTGAAGTAAGTAAAGGGGGTTTTAACATAAGTTCAGCAGGGGGAACTGTTACTACCAAAAAGATAGTCAAAAATGTACTCATCGTGATACAAGGGAGGGAGTACACAACAGATTTGATAATATTGCCGGGGTTGTCGATAAGTGTAATCTTAGGCATGAATTGGATGAAGGATCATGGTGTTCTTATTGACACTAGCACCCGCACTATTATGTTGAGAGAACCCACGGGAGGGAATGCTTTTCTAGTTCCACTCTCCCGCGATTTCGAACCCCAACATTTAGCCTGTGCTATCCAAACCACCACCATATGTGATATCCCCGTGGTTTGTGAGTTTCCGGATGTATTTCCAGAGGAATTACCAGGTCTACCACCGGATAGGGATGTGGAATTTAAGATTGAATTAGTGCCAGGTACCGCACCCATATCCAGAAGGCCATATAGAATGCCACCCAATGAGTTAGCAGAACTTAAAGTTCAATTGCAAGATCTATTGGACAAGGGTCTTATCCAACCTAGCTCATCTCCGTGGGGATGCCCAGCATTGTTTGTGAAAAAGAAGGATAAGTCACTGAGAATGTGTGTAGATTATAGACCACTCAATGCTGTGACCATCAAGAACAAATATCCGTTACCCCGCATAGACATCTTGTTCGATCAGCTAGCGAAGGCAAAGGTATTCTCTAAAATTGACTTGAGATCAGGTTACCATCAGATAAAGATCAGACCGGAGGATATACCTAAAACTGCTTTCTCTACTAGGTACGGCTTATACGAGTATTTGGTTATGTCTTTCGGACTAACAAATGCTCCAGCCTATTTCATGTACCTGATGAACTCGGTATTCATGCCCGAACTTGATAAGTTCGTGGTCGTGTTTATCGATGACATATTGATTTATTCAGAAAATGAGTCAGATCATGAAGAGCATCTGAGGATTGTCCTATCCAGACTGAGGGAGCATAAGCTATATGCCAAGTTTAGCAAATGTGAATTTTGGATGAGCAAAGTACCTTTCTTAGGTCACATTTTATCAAGAGATGGAATCTCAGTAGACCCATCAAAAGTACAAGAGGTCATGGATTGGAAAGCCCCAACTTCGGTTCATGAAGTTCGGAGTTTTCTAGGGTTAGCAGGATACTATCGTCGGTTTATTCCAGATTTCTCAAAGATAGCTAAGCCTATGACCAGATTACTTTAGAAAGATGAGAAGTACAAATGGACACCAGAATGTGAAACAACTTTTCACACCCTCAGAACTTTGTTGACTACAGCGCCTGTGCTAGCACAACCAGACATTGAAAAGTCTTTTGATGTATTTTGTGATGCATCAGGAATAGGTTTGGGATGTGTGCTTATGCAAGAAGGGAGAGTAATCGCATATGCCTCACGGCAATTGAGAAAACATGAAGTCAACTACCCTACACATGATTTGGAACTGGCAGCCGTTGTCCATGCATTAAAGATATGGAGACATTACTTGTTGGGCAATGTATGTCATATCTATACTGACCACAAAAGCCTCAAGTATATCTTTACCCAGCCAGAACTGAACATGAGACAACGTAGATGGTTGGAATTGATTAAGGACTATAATTTGGAAGTGCATTACCATCCGGGTAAAGCTAATGTAGTAGCCGATGCACTTAGTCGGAAGTCCCATTGCAACACTATGGAAGCACTATTGGAAGATGGATTCAACTTGCTACATCCTGCTGTACTCCACAATATCACAATCAGTTGTTCGCTTGAGGGCAAAATCATAGAGCTACAGCAGACAGATGTAGGAATAAGTCACATCAAGAGAAAAATGCAAGAGCAAGAAACCAAACATTTTAGATTGGACGAAAGAGGTGTATTATGGTTTGAGGACCGGCTAGTGGTACCAAAAGACCGTGAGCTAAGGAATCAAATTTTAGAGGAAGCTCACTCGTCCAAACTGTCTATCCATCCGGGTAGTAGTAAAATGTATCAAGATCTAAGAACCCGTTTTTGGTGGACTAAGATGAAGAAAGAGATCGCAGCCTATGTTGCTAAGTGTGATAACTGCAGTAGAGTGAAAGCCGTCCATATGAAAACTGCTGGATTACTTCAGCCATTACCTATTCCGGGATGGAAATGGGAGGAAATCAGTATGGACTTTATTACAGGCCTTCCAACAACGCCACAAGGTCACGATTCAATCTGGGTCATTGTTGACCGTCTCACCAAGTCAGCACACTTTATACCCGTGAACATGCGGTATATAGTTGGGAAATACGCTGAGATATATGTATCCCAGATCGTGAGATTGCATGGAGTACCCAGGACCATAATCTCAGATAGAGGACCACAGTTCATAGCTCGTTTCTGGGAGCACTTACACCAAGCCTTGGGAACCAAGCTAATCAGAAGTTCAGCTTATCATCCGCAAACTTCAGGACAGACAGAGCGAGTAAACCAAATCCTAGAAGATTTACTTAGGGCTTGTGTTATATCTTCAAAAGGTTCATGGGAGAAATGGTTACCTTTAGCTGAATTCTCCTATAACAACAGTTATCAAGCGAGTATCAAAATGGCTCCATTTGAAGCCTTGTATGGCAGAAAGTGCAGAACTCCATTGAATTGGATTGAGCCCGGTGAAAGGAGATACTTTGGTATTGATTTTGTCAATGAAGCCGAAGAGCAAGTACGTATCATCCAACAACACATGAAGGCAGCTCAATCAAGACAGAAGAGTTATGCCGATAGAAGAAGAAGACCACTAACTTTTGAAGTGGGTGACTATGTATACTTGAGAGTATCACCCATGAAAGGTGTGAAAAGATTTGGGATGAAAAAGAAGCTTTCACCAAGATATGTAGGGCCATACAAAATTATGGAGCGAAAAGGAAATGTTGCGTATAAGCTACAACTACCACCAGAGATGAGTGCAATCTTTGATGTGTTCCATGTTTCTCAGCTAAAGAAATGTCTTCGAGTACCTGAAGAAGCGATTGCACCCACCAACGTGCAGCTTCAATCGGATTTGACCTATGAAGAAAAGCCAATTCGAGTATTAGAAGAGATGGAGAGAGTGACAAGGAGTAAGATCATTAAGTTCTATAAGGTGGTGTGGAACAATCATAGTGAACAAGATGCTACGTGGGAAAGAGAAGATTATCTACGAGAAGTTTATCCCGCCTTTTTCCAAGAATGGTAGGTCTTGCAAATCTCGGGATGAGATTTTTATAAGGGGGAGGGGCTGTAACACCTCGAGTGTTAGCCTTGCATAACTTGACTTGCATAACATGAGCATGGGCATCAAGCATTCATAAATCATCATTTACAATTGAAACATTTGATCGAAACATATGAAACATTGCTTGTTATCTCGTGTTTCTTAGAACATATGCATAAGATCATGTGCAAATGAATGCAAGTGGGTAATGCTAGTCACTAAAACACCTTAGCTACACTTAGGTTAACACAAGGAACCTTGTTCATGAAGGCCACCTTTCATGATCAAGCACTTAAGTAATATTTCATGTGTTGACCTGGATAGCTCTATGAGTGACCACTGCATAAAATGATAGGATGACCTTGAAAATTTCTTAAACATGCTTAGGATATCATCATGAACAACTTTGGTATTTAAGGCTAGGGCTAGTTTGGTCATTTAGCCATGGTTTGAGTATGTATCATGATTTCAAAGTGACATGTTTGACTAAAGTTGAACTAGGTGTTAGAGACCTTGCATGGAGGAGTTCACTAAAGCAAAGTTGTAGTGTTTGACATAAGGAACAACTTTGATTTTTGGGTCTTTGACTGATTTAGCTCCTAACGTGTTTGAAATTGGATCACAAGAATCATCAAAATCTTGATTTCAACACTTAAGAAATTTTTCTAAGTCAAGTTCATTGAATAGCCTGACAAGCTGACCTTCATGGCAATATAACTCGAATTCGGTTGAGAATTGAGACACGATTATTGAACAAGAGTTGAAGCTGGTACATAGGGCTAGGATTTTTGTTAAGGCAGGTTTACTGAGTTGGAGCCACGGTTTAGCAGATAAGTCGACTTGAAAACACGCTGTCAGGCGGCCATCGAATGACTGACGAACTGAACTGGGCGCCATTCAGTGGCCGACACCGGCAGAACCCGCTCGCCGCGTGTCCCCGACGATGGCCGCGCTGTCGCCAGCGCTCTAGTTCACGTAGGCCACGACGCGCCCAAGCACGCCTTCATCACGCCAGCGCCCGCCCGCACTCAACCGCACTCCGTTTTCGCGTTGCCTCGGCCTTCATCCTCGCCGCAGCGCTGCAGCGAGCTCGTTCCACCTCCGCCGTCGCCATAGACACGCAAGCTCGCACCTAGCCATCCATTCTTCACCGCAGCAGCACAACTAGCTCCCCAGCGACCCACTGCTTCTTCCCGTGCCCGCCATTCAGAGTTCGGTAAGCGTCAGCGCCGTGCCGATGCTCACCTGGAGCTCCGCCGTGACTCCGTCGTCGTGGCCACGCCGCCACAGTCCCCCTCCTGCTCTGTTAGCTAGCGTGCTAGGTCCCCCAGCGTTCCTAGATGCTCGTCTGCACCTTAGGTTGGGCCTGCTAAGGTCGTCGCCGGCGTACCAGCCGACGTCTCGCCTCGCCGAGCCGCCATGGCCGCCGCCGTCGTCGCTGGTGTCGACGATAGGGCCGGCCAAGTAGACCAATCGATGCGTTAGGTCACGGGGGTCACACTGTGATGATGTCACCGCCGGCGTACTCGCCGTCGGCGAGCTTTGGCCGCGTCCGTCGAGCAGCGCCGCTGTGCTCTGTTTTGGTCTCGCTGACCAGTGGGTCCCGCGTGTCAGCGACTCAATATTTCAAATCCAGTTCAGTTTGAATGCAGATTCACATGTGTTTTGTTATTTTTGTATCTTTAGTTTGGTAGCTCCTAAAATTGTGAAATAAATTTTGTAGTGTTCCTCAGGAGGTGTAGTATTTAGGAAAAATGTGTTTTTAACATTTACAGTAGAAAGTTTTGGAGATTTAAATCAAGATTTGAAATGTGCTTTTGAATGCATTTAAATTTGTTTATTTTATATCTAGAGTTCCTGTGCTCCAAAAATTATGAAATTTTTGTGGTAAGCTAGTCTTAGCATATATGAGCTTGGGTAAAAATCTTAGGACCAGTGCATGGGTAGATTTATAGTTATAGATTTTTCTTTTATGGCTAGTCAATCCTTGCATGAATTTTTATAAATTATTTATGAGTCCAAAATTCATGAAATTTGTGGGAGGTAATACTAGTACCATATGGATGTTAAGAAAAATAAGAAATCTGTTGCTTGACACTTTTCAATAGGATTTTCCATTTATGCTATTTCAAGCCTTGCTTCCTTATCATTTTTGTATAGAATGTTCTACTTAGTAAAATAACATGAAATTTTTATAGTAGTCCTTTTATAGCATTAGTAAGGCACTGTAAATTTTTGGGAATTTATGAAGTACATCTGATATAGGTTTATTAATTAACCTAGATATCTAAATAAAATAATAAAGGCAATTAAATAAATAGTTTGGGCTCCACCATTATATTATATTAAATGTAATTAGTATGCTTAAACTGTTGGTAGATTATATGTTGTCAAATTTTGAATGATTACCTGAAGTAAAAGTATTCTTACTTTATATTGCATGTTAAATAGTTTCCGGACTGATTCTAGAGTGTGATGAGTTGCATGTTGAAACTGATGTAGACTGTAAAAATGGTTAATAACAAAGTTGTAGAGAATTTGATAAGCTTTCCAGAAAGTCCTAGGATCACTGATTTTGGATTTGTAGAACTCCAGTTATGAGTGAAACAAGTAGCTACTGTTTGTGGCATAGTCGATGCATTGTAGAAGTAGTTAAGTAATAATCGAGAAGAGATATGCACCTACTCAAACAACGTGATGCACTTGTTAACATATATGCATTCAGTAATACTCATACCATACTCATGCATCTAGGATCGGAGGAAGAGATCACGTTGCTGGAATTCGAAGAAGCAGAGGAAGGGAACCCGCAGGAGGATCCGCAAGCCGCAGCTCCCGAAGGCGTGGAGCAGAACCCTGAAGAGCTTCCGGAGTGTCCTGACCACCGCCCTACTTCCTTTCTGCGAGGCAAGCCCCGGAGCATTATAAGTCTCCCAGTAATTTACAAATGTTTACTTACGTATTTATGATTGATGCATTAGGTTATAAGAGTTGAATGAAACCACTTGATGCATGTACATTCCTTGTCCAGATATTAACCCTTTAACCGGTATAGGTCCAGGATCGAATATATGCTTAGCCATGCTTAGACCGGTAGAAGTCGGGTGATGTCCTGTCACCTGCGAGATATAGGTGGATACCGGAGCACGGTTGGCTATATCTGCTATCGTGGAACAGAACCATGAGGTAAAAGTAAATCGAGACCGGACGGGAGGTAGATAGAGAAGCAACAAGACATGGAGGTCTTGGGTGTGGATCTATCCCCGTCTGTGTCGATTAAGGACCGTACCGTTGTTGGCGCTTCTGACAAGATTGAACGCATGCCTCTCACTTAGCTGGCCGGATAACTCGTTCCGACCGTGAAGCCGAGTAATTCAACTCAGGCCGGGAACCGTTCTGTTGTGCGCTCCTTCCGGGGAACGATCAGACTGAGCCCAAGGGCAGGCTTGGCCTGAGCATCCTGGCATCTGGTGTTCCAGATTGTGCGGCGCGGTACGGACCCGCGAAATGTGTACCTGAGTTGTACCAAAGGTGACCTAAGGTGACCGTTGATCTGGTCTGACCTGGGTTTGTGTTAGGAATAAATTCCCAGCTGGTTGAAATCGATTCGAATCGCCGTCTCTCCCGGATAGTGAGAAACTTGGCTAGTCCCAACATCGTAGTAATTATATTATGAAACAGGATGGTTCAGATGAATATGGAATTACAATACCTGCTATGGTTACTATTGTATGCTTCTAAATGATATACCACATGTTTGGCACAGGATAGTTGCTAACCTAGAAATGGATAGTTATAATTAACTTGATAAAGAAATCATAATTGTACAACGGGTAAATTGCCTTTTTCGCAAAATGTGGTCAAGTTACGTCCACTTATACAGCCTTGCATAATCCTTGGAGTCATTTTATTTCTGGTTCATGACGGGTAAGTCTAGCTGAGTACCTTCTCGTACTCAGGGTTTATTTTCCCCATTGTTGCAGATGGCACTGTGTATCATGGTTATTGCAAGAGTTGCTTCTATCCCGCTGTGGATGAGGAGTAAGCCTTGGGCAGGCTTCTTTAGTAATTCCTATCTTTGCTTTTGTGGACCAGTGATCTGGCTTGGCACTGTATCAAACTATGTTGGAAACCTTATCTTCGAACTTATTTGCTTCCACTTTATTTATCAAACTAGGTTTGTAATAACTTTTATTCATACTCTGATGATGAAAAGTATCTGTGAACTTTATGTAATATGTGGCATGTATGTTGAATCCTATACGATCTTGGTTGTTGTAAATCATTTATCGAGACCCATCGTGGTACTCGACGGACTACTAGGTTTATATGGGTTCAAGTATGACAGTGCGACCGCTTGCGGATTGCCATTGTACTTGTATTCTTATAAATTGGTCGATTCTACGACAGAAGGAAGAACTATGAGTATCAAAATTCATTCACTTTGCCTTTTGCTGCAAGTTACCTTTGCCTTGAACAATGCTTGAATGCAGTAAACAAATAAAAATTCATTATCAAACATGATAAACAATCTATGCTAAAGTAATTCAAAAACCACCTTTTCATTAGCATAGATGAGAATCACATAAATTATGGATAACAACCTGTATTTCAAATTTGTTGTATACCCTCAGGTATGTGTCCACTAACATTTTGCAGGAAAAAATGAATATAAGCTGTTCCTATCCATGGTTTGGTATGGACATGGGAAACTAAATCATCACTTTAGCTATGGAACAAAGAGAAATGAGACAAGTGCCACAAAAAGGATCTACAACAGAAGCACTCACACATAGGAAGTGGACGAACAAATCAATGGGCCTCAAGTAAAGTTGAAGGTGACCTAGCATTGAGCCTTCCCAAGGACTCAATCTAGGAGGACTGATGAGAAGCAAGGTGCAACCCACCTCGTATTAGCCAGAATACACATGCTTTCATCATCTTTGAAAAGACCAGCTCGCACGTCGGCAATAAGGACCAAGATGACGGGACGCCACAACATCATGGCATACATTCTTGATCAAAAATCTACCTACGGTGTCTCATAAGGCTGTGAATGACTATGAACACACAAAAGACACCCCTAAGCCATAGGAGATGAAGCTTTCATGTAAATTCCAATGAAGTTCCTTCCTTGATCATCAAGACAGCTGGCGTATCACTAACAAACAAAGAAGAACTCTCCCCCACGCCATTAGAGGACAAAGACAAACAAGGAGGAACTTGAGTTTACATCTCCAATGGACCCCAACTCGTCAACCAAGAATCAACAAAAATCAAGAAAGGTTGATGGAAGAAGAGCATGCAATTGTTCGTATCGTCATCTCTAGGATCGAGGCTTAATACAAGGAAAGGTCCTTCTTAATGGACTATGAGCTCTCGTCAATAGGTAAATTAGATAAGCCTCCTTCAAGTATGTTTGTCACTAACCATTTCAATAAAAAGAAGGAAAACACAATATCCAACCAAGCATTATGCAACATAGAATCAAATTCATATTTATCATCCAAACTTGATTCTGCATTTTGCAAAATTCAAGTATGGGGGATGTAACACCCTAGTGTTAAACATTGCATTTGGCACTTGCATTTCATGAGCACAAGCATCATCCAAGCATTCATGAGCATGAGCATATGGAATTTCATCTTATTCTTTACATATTATCACATGTAATGTTGATTATGTACATGCATATGCTTGTGATCATGTGTGACCAATGTGAGAAATGGTTGTGAGGTCACAAAAACACCTTAGACATATCTAGGATGGTAAATGGAACAATGTTTGTATTCATGACCTAGCCCAAATTTACTTCTAAGTGTTGGTTTACTTTGAAATGCCTTTTTCATGAGTCTAGTTTGACCAAAATTGAACAATAGCTTAGAGAGCTTACATGGCTATGTAACCTAAATAAAAGTTGTAGATCGTGTCATGTAGAACAAACTTTGTTTAAGGGTCATGAGCTAAACTGGTGCTTAAGTTGGTCAAATAGGGCTCCTAAGTTTCAATTTGGATGATGTTTTGTAACTTAGAAAATTTTCTGTCTAAACCTGATTTCAGTTTCCATGTGATCTACTTTGGAGCTCTGTAGTTTGAAAACCATGATGAATTAGATGTTACTCCCTAAAGCAAAGTTGGAGATCTCACATAGCTCTACAACTTTCACTAATACCATTTTCACTGATTCACCATGGATTAGGAGTTACACATGCATGAAGTAGCTCTGTCAGTCATCTGATGCAACTCTGAATGGGCTGGGGCAGCTCGACGTCATGGCCGATCGGCCATAGGCCGCGTCCGCTGCGTGGATGCTGTACATCGGTGTCGAGCTCGTGTGTTAGGCTAGGGGCAGGACAGCAAAGAGAGCCATGCCCTGCTCGCTCTCCATGCATGCTTACTCTTGCCCTCGCTCTGCCTCGCTCTCCATGCATGCTTACTCTCGCCCTCTCTCATAGCTGAGCTGACCCACTGTCGCCATCGCCGTCGTGCCTTCACTGAGCTCACATGCCACCACCATCGCATCTCCATCCAATCCATCACATGCATAGCTTCGCCGTGAGCCACTCTACCTCCCTGACTCACTAGTGCCACCATCCAAGCCGAAGTAAAGCCACATTGTGCATTGTCATCATCGCTAAGGCCGTGGTGCGCCACCGAGCTCAAGCTCGCCGTGGCTAGCCTTATCACCTCTCCTCCTACCTTCTTCTCCCATGGTCCGTCATCGCCTTAGGTCATAGATGCTCATGTCATCGTTTATTTAACCTCTACTACCGCCATCATGTGGGAACACACCGCCACACCAAGCATGCCCGCCATGGCTATGAACTCAGGTTCGCCACAACCGGCACCAACTAGACCCTGTTTTCCCCCTCGTGTGTTGTTTCCGCACTACCGTGACCCATAGCACCTCTCCTATGATGGAGACCCATCACCAACCACCATCTCATTGGAATGGCAAGCGCCACCATGTGCGCTGTATGCCACCGTGCCTCCATGCATGTGGCCGGAGCTCACCACCACTTCACCGTGGCTCGATACGCACCGTAGAGCTCTGCTAGGGTTCGTAGAAGCCATAGCTGTGTTTGCTAGGTCACATCTTCACTGGAGATGGCAACTCCACCACCATGCATCACCGCCAAGCCACCATGCTTGCTAGTGAGGTCACTCTAGTGATCCACCGAGGCAACCAAGGGTACCAGTGGGTGCACGCAGGGGTGGGTAACATGACGGTGAAGACCTCACCGCCGGCAAGATATTGCCGGTCAAACCACTACCCCTGCGTTGTGTCGCTAACGTGTGGGGTCCATTGACCATGGGGCCCAGCTGTTGGCGCCTCTCTGGTGCACTGGATCGAGTGCACATAGCGTTTAATAGGGTTTTGGTGTTTTAGTTTTATTTGTTTTTTAGATTTGAATGCAATCTTGCAAAAAATCATATCTTGAGCTAGGAGTATCCAAATGGAGTGAACCAAATTTTGTTAGCTTCATCTTGAAATGTACTATTTGATAAAAATATGAAACTTGCTGTTTGAAGTAGTTTTCTATATGAATTAAATTAAGTTGGTTAAGTGCTTTTAAATTTATTTCTATCTTTTAAAATGCATAACTTGAGCTAGGGAAGTGATAAAAATGTTATTCCAATTTTGTTGGTCTTGTGTTGACATGATCTAGCTAGGAAGAATGCTAAACTTATAGTAGGCATAATTGGAATATGGTTTTTCTATTTAATCTTAATTAATTGCTAGTTTCTAGTGAAAATAAATTGGGTAAAAATACAAAACTTATGATCATGCAATTTTTTACAATGTTCTTATGCTAGGATGAAAGTAAGAAAAATAGGAAATCTGTTGTTTGACACTTTTCACTAAGCTAAACTATTTTTGCTAAAATAAGTCTATGCAACTTGTCATTTTTGTAGAGGTTGCTATACTTATCCAAATGGCATGAAATTTGTATGGTAGACTATTGGTATCATATGTAATGTACTATAAGTTTGTCTGAATTTATTGATCATCAAAAATAATTATCCACTAAATCACCCTATTATATAAGAAAATTCATAAATGAATATACATAAATTACTTGGGCTTGACCATGATGTTTTCTATGGTCCTTTTGATGCATATGATGTGTTTCTATTAGTAGTTGTGCTTGGAACTAATTGGTTAGACAGCTAGTTAATTACTGCTTTATAATTCAACTAAATGGCTGCATGAGTAGTTTCTGTTGGGTTGACAAATTCATGATGATAGTGAACTTTCATGTGAAACTTGTTAATAACAAAGTTATAGATAACTTACGCATATTGCTTGTCCTAAAATTTCATGGTCATAGGCCTAATGGTTTAAGAGTTATAGCTATTAGAAGTCTGCTGTCAGATTTGCTCATCCTCTGGATAGATCTGAAAGATTAAATTGTTTGACCTAGATAGCTACTAAATCACCTTAAGATGATCATAAGAAAGTTGTAGACAATTTTATAATATTTCCAAAAAGTCCATGATCATATTGTTTGAATGTGTAAAACTTCAGTTATGGTCAAAATAAGTGGCTACTATCTTGCAGTCCAGAAAATGTTTTTAATAGGTGTTTGTTTAATTACTAAAGAAGAGATATGCGCCTACATAGTAAAAAGAAAGTTAATCTTGTTATCACCCTAATACCTTGCTGTTGAGAACACTTATGGTTATACATTTTATCATATCATATCCTCCATGTCATTATCTATGCATCCATGATATCTTATTTCATGCTCATACATATAGGATCGCCCGAAGAAGTAACCCTACTGGAATTCAAAGAAGAGGTGGAGAAGAATCAGGTGACACCATAGCCAGGAGCACCCAAAGGCGAGGAGCCAACTATTGAGGAACTTCTAGAGTGCTCTGGCCACTAACCCACTTCTTTCCTAAAAGGCAAGCCCCAGAGCATTTTAAGCCTCCTAGGTTTTAGAAAATATCACTTGAGTCCTTTATGTTTGATGCATTAGGTTATAAGAGTTGATTGGAAACACTTGATGCATAGAACTACATTGTCTAGAAATAAACCTTTAACCCTGTGTAGGTCCAGGATCGAATATATGCTTAGCAATGCTTGGACCGATAGAAGTCAGGTGATTTCCTGTCACCTGCGAGATATAGGTGGACACTGAACCATGGTTGGCTATATTTGCTATCGTGTAAAAGAACCATGGGATGTTGTAAATCGAGGCCAGATGGAGTCTATGTTGTATGTTGACTCATGTTATTTCGTCTGTGCCGATTAAGGACCGCATCATTGTTGGTCCTCGGTCATTTTGAACGCATGCCTCTCACTTAGCTAGCCGAATAACTCATTTCGACTATGAAGCCGAGTAGCTCAACTCAGGTCGAGCCTCGTTCTATTAGAGTGCATATAGTGGAGGTAGTAAGGATGTGCGGGGAGCCGGTGTGAGGCCAAGGGCAGGTTAGAGTCCTGATCGACCTGGTATCTGGTAGTGTCCCTGATTGTGCAGCGCTGATCGAACCCACGAATTGGACCTAAGTTATACCAAAGGTGACCTAAGGTGACCATTGATCTGGTCTACCTAGGTTTGTGTTAGGAATACTGCCCAACTAGTTGCAATCGATTTGAATCATTGTCTCTCTCGGATAGTGAGAAACTTGACTGAGCTTCCTTCTATCGCAGTGATAATGGCAAGTGGAATGGTTCTAAGAATGATATATGAAATTGCTATGGTTACTATTGTTCTGTCACTACTGATATACCACATGTTTGGCACATGTTAGTTGCTAATCTAGAGATGAATAGCTATAATTAACTTGATGACCGAATTATAAAATGTATAGCTAAATTAGTGGCTTTTTATGCAAAATGTTGTCAAGCTAGCTCCACTTATAAAGCCTTGCATGATCCTTGGAGTCACTTTATTTTTGGTTTATGATGGGTAAGTCTAGCTGAGTACCTTCTTATACTCAAGGTTTATTTCCCACTTGTTGCAAATAACACAGTCTTTCATGGCTACTATAAGAATTGTT
The DNA here is from genome assembly GCF_019320115.1 of Miscanthus floridulus. Lineage (NCBI taxonomy): Eukaryota > Viridiplantae > Streptophyta > Magnoliopsida > Poales > Poaceae > Miscanthus > Miscanthus floridulus. Next base: position 60,968,574 of record NC_089594.1, read on the forward strand.
TCTGTCCCACTATGGATGAGGAGTAGGCCCTGGGCAAGGCGCTTCTACTTATATATCTTATCTATGATGCTTTTGTGGGTGGTGATCATATACTGACAAGTATTTGAACAATGGTGTGAGATGTTGGTTTAAAAACTACTTTGCTTCTGCTACTACTTTATTTGAACTTGGGTTGTGATAACTTTAATTGTACAATGATGTATGGCAATGTATTTGTGAACTCTATGTAACATGTGGCATGTATGCTTAATCATGTACGATCTGGGTTGTATGTTGGCGATGAATCGAGACCCTTCGTGGTACTCGATGGACTACTGAGTTTATATGGGCTCAAATATGATAGTACGACCGCTTGCGAGCTGCCATTGTACTTGTGCTCTTATAAATTGGACGGTTCTGTTACAGGGGATGGAGTTCTTCAAAACATCTCATGTCATGTTGCTAGTTTATCTTGGTCATCCCTACCTTTATGATGAGCTCAACTTGCTAAATCTTGTTGTAACTTGCTAAATTGGATGGCTCAAGTTTGTCTTGCTACGTCTTGGTCATCCCTACCGGCTCTTAACCTCTGCTCTATCGCCGCACTAGTGACATTGTCTAATCGCCGACGATGTCGTCCCCTCTTCGTTTCCCTCCCTCTGTCTCTCTCACTATCTAGTTAGGGGCCGGGCAGCCCCATGTGTCGGTGACGTCACACCACTAGCCCTACTAGCCCACATGTCACTCACACACACAACACACAGTAGTAAAAGCTATGGGTACTCGGCTACTGCACATCGAAGGCTATAAACCCAATTTCCAAACTTAGAAAATTTCCCAGAAAAATTATAAATAAACTAGATGCACCCTAGAGCCTACTCATATAATTTTCAAATATTTTCCATGCACCAAAAATGTAAATAAAATTCCATTTAATTCTCGACATATATAATAAACTTCTAAAATCCATAACTTCCTCATCCCACCTCCATTTTACGTGAAACCACTTCCAAAATTCTTCTAAAAACAAACTCTATGTACTCAACCCATGTAACAGAGACACACACATACTTTCACTCATATAAACCTGGTAGTCCGCCGAGTGTCCCAAAAGACCTTGGTAAATCAACATCACAACCAAGATTGCGTGATTAAGCAAATACACATCACATACATAGGGTTGCAACGGAAATAATATTACCAATGGGTTCCAACTTAAAAGTACAAGTTTGGGTTTCAAAATCGATTAGTGAAAACAACATAGCTTTCAAAAGATTACATTAATATATGTTCCAAATACATTGCTAGCATAAGTGACATCATCCGACAAAAGCATATAGATGAGAAGTAACTATAGAATCACCGAGCCACCGGCGGTTAGCCACCACCTTCACAGGTCGAGAACTTCACCTGCAACATGGTGGGATAAACCCTAAGTACAAGAAGGTACTCAGTTAGACTTAGCCGTCAAAACCAGAAATAAAGGACACCAAGGGTCATGCAAAGCTTATGAGGTGGGCTAGCTTGACACAGTTGCATAAAAGAGCTTAAGAATATAGTGACCAATTTAAACTTAGCATCAAGTTTATCATCATTTACTTATCCACTAGATTAGCACCTATACTAGAGCACTCACTTATTAGGAGCAAACAATATTAACCATAGCAGGTATAATGAGGCTGTCATCCTCATATCATCATTTCTGAACCATTATGTTATTTAGTGTATCTACTTTGGAGATAAGCCCGTCAAGTTCTCACTAACTGGGAGACGGCGACTCGAATCGAATTACAACTCAGCTGAGGGGGTATTCCTAACTCTCACCCTGGCATACTTTGCAAGGGTAGCCGTGGGTCACCTTTGGTACAACTCAGGAACCAAATTCGCGAGTTCGATCAGCGCCAGCACTCTCAGGGATTACCCTTCTGCCAGGATGATCAGGACTTTTAAATCACCTACCCTTGGACTCACGCCTATGGCTCCCTTCCGAGGCGTACTTTATACTTATCGACTCCTGGCCTGAGGTGAGCTACTCGGCTTCGTGGTCGGTCTTCAGACACAGCCAACTAAGAGAGAGGCATGCGTTCAACATGAATAGGAAAGGCTCCAAGATTCAGTCCTTAAGCGACACAGACGGAGTCACTACAAACCGGCAAGCCTCCGCTCGGTCTTCATTTCAAATTAAGACAGGTTCTTTTCCACAATAGCAAATATAGCCAACCGTGCCATATGTATATCCCTATATCTCATAGGTGACAGGAAATCACCTGACTTCTATCACGTTTAAGCAGGGCTAAGCACTACATGAGCCTAAGCTACATAGGATTCAGGGTATCAATATCTGGACAAGGATTGGATAACCAATGCAGCAAGTGTTTGCATCCAACGCCTAAACTTAATGCAACAATATATATATGTAACAATAATATTTTAACTGCATTTCGGAAATTAGGAGACTTAATATGCTCCGGGGCTTGCCTGGGATCCAACACAAGTCAGTTCAGTTAGCTTGCACCATCCTGGTGACATCTCAGGTCCTAGCACTTGCTTAGTCCTTCCATCTTCGGGATAGATCCTTCAAACGCTGTCTTCGGGTTTGGCTCCAACTTCGCATCCTTCATGTGGTGCATCTAGCATACCTAGATGAGATGCAATATGCAAGTGTACGAATACAAGGAAGTGCAGTAGACAATGCATCGCATGCAGTAAGTAAGACAAGCACAAGGTTACATTGACATGCACAAGCACTTCGCATTGCCTACTTTAAATATCGCACAATTTATCATCCCACGATAGCAAAGAAGACGACAACACCAAGCATGACACAAGTTTCCCAAGATCTCAGGTACTCTAACTCAACCATCATCAAAGGTATGAGCCACACTTAGCAATATACAAGCAAACAACTATAATTGGAATGTGTCAATTTCTGGACTGGAAACAACAGCTTCATGTTTGGATCATAACTAGAGTTATACAAATCCAATAGCCATGAAACAAGACATTATGGAAAGCTTATGAAATTGTCTACAATTAATTTTTAATCATCTTAGCATGATTCTCAAGTTAACTAAGTTAAATATACCCATTTACAGAAACTAGTCCACAATTGACAGAGAGCAATCAATTCTGTAACCTAACGTTAAATAGGAATAACTCACAAACGACAAGACCAAATACTACCAAAATTTAACAGCAGCTAGATACATGAATTATCTACAACTTTGTTATTATCACCAAGAGCTTGTTCAAATCCTAACTAGATCAAACACTAGCATCTTTCAGATCTGCTCAGAATACAATTAAAACCTGACAGAAGACTTAAAAGTCATGTAACTCCTACACTATCAGGCCTATGGCCTTATAAGTTGAACACAAGCAAGATCATGAAATTTGCTACAACTTTTGTATTCACTACAACCATAGCAAACATCATTTACACCACAAAAATAATTGCACAAGCAAAACTGCAAATGCAACCCAACAGCAGTGGTACAGAAAACTGAGAGAAACTTCAGAGAAGCATAACTGGAGTTCTAGACCTCCAACAAACATGAACCATAACTTTTTGAAAAGCTTAGGAAGTTACCTACAACTTTCTTATTCTCATATTAAGATTATTCTACAGTTAGAAGGGTCAATTAATTCAATAATTGCATCTCTATCCAAAACATAGACAAAAACTGATATGCCACTTTAAATAGCTATAATTGGAGTTATACATGTCCAATAAATGTGGTTCTAGACTTTTTTGAAATCTTGTCAATTCTAAACAACTTTGTTGTAAACACCTAAAGCTAATTCTACTATTAAGAATGCCCCACAGTAAGAACAAGGAAACCCTCTCTGGGTTTGGGCAGAAACAGCCACAGAGATTTAAGCAAGTATGACTCAAGATCTATTTAACTAAAAATCATGTTATTTAGCTTTTTGAAAATCTTAATAAAAGTACTACAACTCATGTATTATCATGAAGTCATGATTCATAACTTAACTAAGCCAATTAATTCAAACATGCAGGACTATTCAGAATAGGAGCAAAGCAATACAGTACATTTGTTATTTTTATAACTCTTAAAATATAAATCCTACACTTCTGAAATTTTTACCAGACAACAACAATCACCTTATGAGCACTCCATAAAAAGTGCACATTTATTTGAGCAAAATAACTACAGTTATGAAAAAAGACAATTACAACTAGCATTAAAAACCTAACTGCATAAATATATTTTTACTGCTAAAGGTTTAAACTAAAACATGTAATATTGTAGATCTAATACATAGATAATTTCACAAGGATTCCAAAAAGTCCTCATTTACTATTTTACGATTTATCTACAAATTACTACGAATTTTCAAAGTGGAGCATTCAAATCTGTAAAAACCAGAGAAAAAGGAAATTGAAATCTTGCATCGGGGTCCCTGTGGAAAACATAAATTAAACATCAGTGAATTGACCCTTCTCAGCACTATTCACTGGAGTCACTAGTTCTTCACATAACCCCCTGCCTTTTCCCTTATTGCCACGCGAGGTCCATCGTCTTCCACCTCAGGACGACAGCGCAGGGGAGCGGCCGGCTCGTGGCTCCGGCGGCCGTGGTCGTCGACGGCGGCGGTGGAGTGGCGGGGAGGACTAGGGGGCCCGCTCGAACCCATAGGCCTACCTAGCTTGGCTTGAGGTGGCTTGTGGCGGTGTGGCCACAGCAGCCAGTGGCGGCGATGTCAGGGCTCCGAGGACGAACAACACAGGCGAGGGAGAGAGGTGGCTAAGGGGTTCGACGTGCATGGCAGGTGAAGGCGAGGGCATTGAGGCTCTTAGCTCACGCCGTAGATGAGCGGAGGGTGGTGGCCGCAGAGCTTAGTGGCGGCGTCCATGGCGGCTGCGCTTTGGCGTGCGTGCGCTGGAGGCAGAGCGCTAGGGTGGGCGGAAGCGAGTGAGGGAGGCAAGGAGACACACAGGCGCTCGGTTTTGGAGCAGCAGGGCGAGAGGCAGCGCGTGGCATGGAGGTTGGATGTGCATCGGCCATGTCGGGCGTGCTCTGATGCATGGCGGCCACGACGCCATTTCGTCGAACACGTGGCGAGCATCAGTGTAGGCAAGGTGGGGAGCCGATTTGGGCCGGCTCGGGTTCGAATTGGACATTGGGCCAAAAACAAAGTTTGCTCACCTAGGCTTGCTCTACATATTTCATTTAGTTACCAAGGTCATTAGGGCAGTAAATTAGTGGATAATTGGCTCCTAAAATGCCACTGTCAACAACTTAATAAGGATTAAGCCTTGCTCGGTTAGGACTCCAATTTGTTGGTCAAAACATGATCAAACTTGACCCAACTTTTTACATGGTCTTCTCTAATGAAATACCTCCAACTTCTATTTTTGGGTCAAAGCATGATGCTTAATAAAAACTCAAGAACGTGGCATGCCAACCTAATGACAATGAATTCTAGACTTGGAATAATTCTAAGTGCTAAAAACAACAGCAAATTCGATCTTGTGACCTCAATTTGACTTACTTCCAAGCTGATCTAGCTCTTAGTCCAAAAACCAAGTTTGTTCTATATGATATGGACTACAACTTTTGTTTAAGGTCCAACCTCAAAACTAGTATAGAACCTACTATTCTACTTTGACCAAAGTAGGATCATGATGAAGCTTAAATCATCCTTCTTGATCTATTAGAGCATTTTCTGGCCACCTGCTCAACATGAACCCTTCATAACTTTTGTTCATGAGTGTAAGTAGAGTTGTTTGAGTAAGGTACCAAGGTTTGGTTGACTTCATAGGTTTCCATCCACTTGATAAAGCAATTCATGCAAAGATATGACTTATCATTTCATGTGACTTTTTGATTCCAAACTTCATGAAACTTTTCCAGTGATCCATATAGATGGGTATTGATGTGAGACACATGAAGATATTCCAATAACACCAGCCAAGCATATATCTTGAAAAGACCTATTTGTAAAGCAAGGGTGCAATATTCGAGTTTAGGTTGGGGCTCATTTCCATAGGTTTGACCTTGACATCTTCATCACCACTTAACATGCCATGTTTGAGTTTAAACCCATTGCTTAACTGGTGATAAACACCTGGGGTGTTACAGCCCTCCCCCGTTAAAGGAATCGCATCCCGAGATTCGGTACGAAAGACTTTTAAGGGAAGAGAAACTTGTCATCCAGTTTCCAACATCAGTGATAGCATTAGGCTACTTAACTTCGGAGTATCAGAGAGACTAATTTGGTCACAACACTTTCTGATACTTGCTCTTCGTTGTAAGATGTTGTCTGAAGAATTTCCTTCGTTGGCGTCCATAAAGCATTGTTACATTGGAAGGGATCCAAGATAGCACTGTCCTACGTACTTTGTCCTCGATGTACGAAGAGTGATTCAACATAGACTAAATACTTGTAACATTTACTTCCCTAGTGGATATAGCATAGAACTTATGGACTTTGCACTAGATCATAGTCGGTTGATGGATATTCCTTGCAATGGTGCTATATTTGCTCCCAAGGTTTGAAAAGCAGTTCTCTACTAAAGTGGCTTGAGCACAACTTCTCATAAAGGATGTGATCATAGATGGGGTAAACATCCTTTGAGGGTATGAGAAGATAGTTAACCAATATCCAAAATGGTTGTAGCGGTGCAATCACTCAGATGTCAACTGATGGAATGCTACATAATGTTCCATGTGTGTAGTGCTCTTTCTCTGATAACACACTGTATTATCTAAGTCTGTTGAGTGAGTGGTAAATGTAATAGCTGACTCAGTCGGCTCAATGTTCTCAATGATCATTCCTTAGGGAGCCTTTGGATCCAAGTTGCAACAATGATCTGGGTTGAATCTGATGTAACCTATTGGGTAAAAACACATATAAGGTACCAAAGGCATGTCAGCATTGGAGAACCATTGACGTAGAAGGATGTTAGCGAGGCTTGGAGGACAACATAAGTTGCAAGTAATCACAAAACTAGGGACTAGTTCACTACCAAGCAGGTTAAGTAAAATTTGCCTTCGTGGTGCAGTTGCACAGCAAGTTGGTTGACTTGCATTGTAGCAAAACCAGCTTTCTTAAACTATATTTGACGTCGAGGCTTCCATTCTTAGGCCAATCGATATCTCAAAAACCATAATCCAAAAATCTATGGTTTGACACCTTTCCAATTACTTTCGAATTGCAAGGGCACAATTTGACTTCTAGAACACCTTGACTGCTCACGCATTGCTGATCTAAGAGGGCAAAAGCAAGGCACATAGGGTGCAATTAGTCTTCTCAAGGTTATGGAGGGTTGTCTAACAGCAATGCACCTACAAGTTGTAATTTCTTGGCATGAATTACAAACACAACCGTCTAATGCAAAGGATGATCGCAGTCACAGTGAAACTGTGGATTCTATACTCTTTTGTTTTCTATTCATATCTCACAAACTACTACTCCAATATGCACAAATTTTGGTGGGCATGTATATCCATGGGTCTTCTAACTACTCACCAAAATTCAACTCAACCGGATACTGTTTGACCATCCAAACAATTCATCTACCAAAACTGCTCTGTTCTGAAATAGCAGCAAACCAAGTCGACAAGATATCTCTCAAATCCGATGTTTTACTCAACCAATACTCAAACCAACTTAATACATTGAAGTGTCCTAAGCAAGGAATGAGATCACCAAGTTTGGGGTCAATCCAACTTTGTTTGAGTCACTAATCATTGGCTTGAAGATGTTCGGTTCTGTACCTTAAAATCTAGACAGATTTCTCGTTTTTCTCTTTCTTTGCTTCACACGTTGTGGTGTGTGTTCTATACTCTCGATCTCTTTGTATAGCAGCAGCAGCAGCTCCTTACGTAGCCGATACAACATTTTGTACTATTTGTGTAATTATCCAAGATGGAATTGACTTGATAGCACAGGTTTTAGAAAACAAAGCAGTAGTTGCATTGCTAAATGGCTTGCTGTTACATTGCTTAACATTGCTCTGCGAGACATAGCCTTCTTAATTAGCAAAAAGTTGTCACCTAGCTAGAGGTTAAGCTTTCGACTAGTAACTAATCAGTTGTCTCTCAACACTAAAAGTTCTATATCTATACTCTTGCCAACAATAGTTGCAATTGAGGCACAAATAGACGGTCGCCATTGAAGTCTGCAGATAAGGAGTCACACTAGAGATGTTGATCTCGACTGTGCGATCAGCATGCACATAATAATCAAGACTTGGATAGCCAGGTCATAATCATAATGTGACGTTCGATTCTTATCTGACTAACAACTTGTCCAACATTAATTATTGTGTGCCTTTCTGATCCAACAGTGATGACATAAGTTGTTCACTAGGTGACGGACGTCAATACTGGGACAACCAAGTGGAGTCACTTGTCTATCACCTCCTGTAGTCGGTTAATGTTTATGTCGGTGACTAGTTCTTCAAAGGTTATCCTTTTTGTGACTTCAACCGGAAGCTCTACTACTTTTAGTCTGATATAGGGATCTTCGATAAGATATGGAGAGATAACCAAGGAAGAGCTCACGTGAAAATAACACATCGGTGCAGTTTGGCAATGGATCATGACTAGAAACCTCGATACCAGCGCGCACCCAGCAGCACAACCATGCGTCGGCCGCCCACAAGGAGGCCCTAGGTTCCGTCGCAGCACCGTAGATCACTAATCGTGGCACCATTACTGGACATACAACCAAAGTGAAATTTCCAGTGGCACCAATTAGATTGTAAGAACAAGCATTGTGCCATAGATGGATAGCAAACAAGGATAGTCACAAGGTTAGGAATCAACAAGGAGGCGATCAGAAGATCAAAACACAGCACAAAAGAACATAGCCTAATTGCTGAAGGCAACTAAACAGGAGACTCTCACTTAATTTCCTCAAACGCCTTGTGTCCACCAAAGTGATTACCAGATAAAGATTAACATGAGATTTGGTCCTATCGAGCAGCAACAGGAGATCAAGACTGATAAACATCTAGAGACTTGAAGGAGTTGGAGACAAAACAAACGAGATTCAAGGGACAAAGCCATTGCACTGACTAGGGATTCAGTTGATAAAGCAATGACATGATCTATGAGGAAAAGATTCCAAAGCCAGGGCAGATAGCGATTAGCGTTGCACTAGCTCATCCGTAGGAGAAAGAGCAATAAGGTCCAACAAGAATTTTTGAGCAGGGTCCTCCCACACAGGAGCGAGACAACCACAAAACATGCAAGCATTCAAGGGAACTAAGCTTGGACCTAAGGTCAAGCAAAGGCATAGATAAAGTTTTCGTAGCACAACGTTCAAGGCTAGCAACTACGTGTACAGGCTCAGGCTCCCAAGAGAGAACCTAATTGGAGACGACAACTATGCGATTACGTAACTTGAGCGTTGTTTTAGGATAAAGCTATTTGACACTCGTATGCTTACTGAGGACAAAAGGGTGACAACTACGGCACTACCTAGATAACAAGCATCCACGCCTACATCATGGTCTTAAGCGAGCATTTTGAAACACTCAATCCAATTAGCTTAAATGGCTATTACAAAGCACAAAGCTCGTACATAACAAGCAGTCACCTACAACAACACCACTACACATATCATGCAAAACATGGTGGTAAGGCACTGTTATCTTTTGTTTCCTTTTTACTGAGTAGGTGGATATCTCTACAAAACAAGTTTTACTTACATTTAGCAATTTAGTTTTCAAAGGGGTGAAGTTTTGCTAATTAATAACTTGTCATCTATTTCCTTTGGACGCAGACATATAAGACGAGCTAATCACACACTATCTTCAAGCATAGCTATTCAAGCAGCATGGGACAAGACATTTTGTCTAGCTTCACACAGGGAAGATAGTAACATCACATGGATCACAAGTTACTTACTATTAGAACAAGGTGAGGGAAACATATTTATGCACAAGCACAATCATGATGCATGCTCGTCCTATTTGTCCTCACAAAATTGCTAGCCTAAGGTGGCAATCATGTTCTATGTCGGTGGCATAACATGTACTCTCTCGATATATAGCTAGTCGTCAGCTATATTCAATCTACGCATTCATGGTTAGCGTACCTACAGGCAAATTCATTGTAGCCCATCCCCACAAGAGATAAATAAGCACACAATGAAAGCAGTAAACTAAGATACTCTCCATATATGCATCCCCAGATGTATATACTTCGATATCCATAGCTACCCGATAAATATACCCGCAATTAAGTACCTTCATATATACATGGGTGTAACATGTAAATATTCCAGTAACCATAGCTAACTTTCCCCTAGACCAACAGTTGGACGGTCATGCTCTCTCAACTCACACTTACCTGGGCATAGAGGCAATTGATCCATACATTACCATTCAAATGAATGGCATCCATACAATAGCACGCCGTATGGATGACGAAAGTAAAAACACCCATGTTAGTACTTAGATAGCCACCTAATAGTCCTTAACTGGGCATAAAGGAGGATGTCGCTAGCATAATTTTGCAAATAAGTTTTGACAAATTTGCCTGTAGCTAAAGTTTTAGTTAAAATAGGCTTTTTAAAACAAAAACTTTGTTTTTAAAACAATGTACATGACAGTATTATGCTTAATCTTGCTCCGATACTAGCTGTAACAGAACCGCCCAATTTATACAAGATCAAGTACGGCTGTCCCTGCTAACACGTTGACACACACATACTTTCACTCATATAAACCCGGTAGTCCACCGAGTATCCCGAAAGACCTCGGTAAATCAACATCACAACCAAGATCGCGTGATTAAGCAAATACACATCACATACACAGGGTTGTAGCAGAAATAATATTACAAATGGGTTCCCACTTAAAAGTACAAGTTTGGGTTTCAAAATCGATTAGTGAAAACAACATAGCTTTCAAAAGATTACATTAATATATGTTCCAAATACATTGCTAGCATAAGTGACATCATCCGACAAAAGCATATAGATGAGAAGTAACTATAGAATCACCGAGCCACTGGTGGTTAGCCACCATCTTCATAGGCCAAGAACTTCACTTGCAACATGGTGGGATAAACCATGAGTACGAGAAGGTACTCAGCTAGACTTACCCATCAAAACCAGAAATAAACGACACCAAGGGTCATGCAAAGCTTATGAGGTGGGCTAGCTTGACACAGTTGCATAAAAGAGCTTAAGAATATAGTGACCAATTTACACTTAGCATCAAGTTTATCATCATTTACCTGTCCACTAGATTAGCACCTGTACTAGAGCACTCGCTTATTAGGAGCAAACAATATTAACCATAGCAGGTATAATGAGGCTGTCATCCTCATATCATCATTTCTGAACCATTATGTTATTTAGTGTATCTACTTTGGAGATAAGCCCGTCAAGTTCTCACTAACCGGGAGAGACGGCGACTCGAATCGAATTACAACTTAGCTGAGGGGGTATTCCTAACTCTCACCCTAGCATACTTTGCAAGGGTAGCCGTGGGTCACCTTTGGTACAACTCAGGAACCAAATTCACGGGTTTGATCAGCGCCAGCACTCTCAGGAATTACCCTTCTGCCAGGACGATCAAGACTTTTAAATCACCTGCTCTTGGACTCACGCCTACGGCTCCCTTCCGAGGCGTACTTTATACTTATCAACTCCTGTCCTAAGGTGAGCTACTTGGCTTTGTGGTCGGTCTTCAGACATGGCCAACTAAGAGAGAGGCATGCGTTCAACATGAACATGAAAGGCTCCAAGATTCAGTCCTTAAGCGACACAGACGGAGTCACTACAAACCGGCAAGCCTCCGCCCGGTCTTCATTTCAAATTAAGACAGGTTCTTTTCCATGATAGCAAATATAGCCAACCGTAACATATGTATATCCCTATATCTCGCAGGTGATAGGAAATCACCTGACTTCTATCGTGTTTAAGCAGGGCTAAGCACTACATGAGCCTGAGCTACATAGGATTCAGGGTATCAATATCTGGACAAGGATTGGATAACCAATGCAGCAAGTGTTTGCATCCAACACCTAAACTTAATGCAATAATATATATATGTAACAATAATACTTTAACTGCATTTCAGAAATTAGGAGGCTTAATATGCTTTGGGGCTTGCTTGGGATCCAACACAAGTCAGTTCAGTTAGCTTGCACCGTCCTGGTGACATCTCAGGTCCTAGCACTTGCTTAGTCCTTCCATCTTCGGGATAGATCCATCAAACGCTGTCTTCGAGTTTGGCTCCAACATCGCATCCTTCACGTGGTGCATCTAGTGTACCTAGATGAGATGCAATATGCAAGTGTATGAATACATGGAAGTGCAATAGACAATGCATCGCATGTAGTAAGTAAGACAAGCACAAGGTTACATTAACATGCACAAGCACTTCGCATTGCCTACTTTAAATATCGCACAATTTATCATCCCACGATAGCAAAGAAGACGACAACACCAAGCATGACACAAGTATCCCAAGATCTCAGGTACTCTAACTCAACCATCATCAAAGGTATGAGCCACACTTAGCAATATACAAGCAAACAACTATAATTGGAATCTGTCAATTTCTGGACTGGAAACAACAGCTTCATGTTTGGATCATAACTAGAGTTATACAAATCCAATAGCCATGCAACAAGACATTTTGGAAATCTTATGAAATTGTATACAATTAATTTTTAATCATCTTAGCATGATTCTCAAGTTAACTAAGTCAAATATACCCATTTACAGAAACTGGTCCACAATTGACAGAGAGCAATCAATTCTGTAACCCAACTTTAAACAGGCATAACACACAAACCACAAGACCAAATACCACCAAATTTTAACAGCAGCTCGATACATGAGTTATCTACAACTTTGTTATTATCACCAAAAGCTCATTCAAATCCTAACTAGATCAAACACTAGCATCTTTCAGATCTGCTCAGAATACAATCAAAACCTGACAGAAGACTTAAAAGTCATGTAACTCCTACACTATCAGGCCTATGGCCTTATAAGTTGAACACAAGCAAGATCATGAAATTTTCTACAACTTTTGTATTCACTACAACCATAGCAAACATCATTTACACCATGAAAATAATTGCACAAGCAAAACTGCAAGTGCAACCCAACAGCAGTGGTATAAAAAACTGATAGGAACTTCAGAGAAGCATAACTGGAGTTCTAGACCTCCAACAAACATGAACTATAACTTTTTGAAAAGCTTAGGAAGTTACCTACAACTTTCTCATTCTCATATTAAGATTATTCTACAGTTAGAAGGGTCAATTAATTCAATAATTGTATCTCTGTCCAAAACATAGACAGAAACTGACATGCCAGTTTAAACAGCTATAATTGGAGTTATACATGTCCAATAAATGTGGTTCTACACTTTTTAGAAATATTATCAAATTCTAAACAACTTTGTTGTAAACACCTAAAGCTAATTCTACTATTAAGAATGCCCCACAGTAAGAACAAGGAAACCCTCTCTGGGTTTGGGCAGAAACAGCCACAGAGATTTAAGCAAGTATAACTCAAGATATATTTAACCAAAAATCATGATATTTAGCTTTTTGAAAAGCTTAATAAAAGTAATACAACTCATGTATTATCATGAAGTCATGATTCATAACTTAACTAAGCCAATTAATTCAAACATGCAGGACTATTCAGAATAGGAGCAAAGCAATACAGTACATTTGTTATTTTTATAACTCTTAAATATAAATCCTACACTTCTGTAATTTTTACCAGACAACAACAATCACCTTATGAGCACTCCATAAAAATTGCACATTTATTTGAGCAAAATAACTACAGTTATGAAAAAAGCCAATTACAACTAGCATTAAAAACCTAACTGCATAAATCTATTTTTACAGCTAAACCTTTAAACTAAAACATATAATATTATAGATCTAGTACATAGAGAATTTCACAAGGATTCCAGAAAGTCCATATTTACTATTTTACGATTTTTCTACAAATTACTACGAATTTTCAAAGTGGAGCATTCAAATCTGTAAAAACCAGAGAAAAAGGAAATTGAAATCTTGCATCGGGGTCCCTGTGGAAAACATAAATTAAACATCAGCGAATCGACCCTTCTTGGCACTATTCACTAGAGTCACTAGTTCTTCACATAACCCCCTGCCTTTTCCCTTATTGCCGCGCGAGGTCCATCGTCTTCCACCACAGGACGGCAGTGCAGGGGAGCGGTCGGCTTGTGGCTCCAGCGGCCGTGGTCGTCGACGGCGGCGGTGGAGTGGCGGGGAGGACTAGGGGGCCCACTCGCACCCATAGGGCTACCCAGCTCGTCCTGAGGTGGCTTGTGGCAGTGTGGCCACGGCAAGCCAGCGGCGGCGATGTCAGCGCTCCGAGGACAAACAACACAGGCGAGGGAGGGAGGTGGCTAAGGGGTTCAACGTGCACGGCAGGTGAAGGCGAGAGCGCTGAGGCTCTTGGCTCACGCTGTAGATGAGCGAAGGGTGGTGGGCCATAGAGCTCGGTGGGTGGCGTCCATGGCGGCCGCGCTCTGGCGTGCGTGCACGGGAGGAAGAGCGCTAGGGTGGGCGGAAGCGAGTGAGGGAGGCAAGGAGACACACAGGCGCTCGGTTTTGGAGCAGCAGGGCAAGAGGCGGCGCGTGGCATGGAGGTTGGACACGCATCGGCCATGTCGGGCGCGCTCCGGTGCATGGCGGCCACGATGCCATTTCATCGAACATGTGGCGGGCATCAGTGTAGGCAAGGTGGGGAGCCGATTTGGGCCGGCTCGGGTTCGAATTGGACATTGGGCCAAAAACAAAGTTTGCTCACCTTGGCTTGCTCTACATATTTCATTTAGTTACCAAGGTCATTAGGGCAGTAAATTAGCGGATAATTGGCTCCAAAAATGCCACTGTCAACAACTTAATAAGGATTAAGCCTTGCTTGGTTAGGACTCCAATTTGTTGGTCAAAACATGATCAAACTTGACCCAACTTTTTACATGCTCTTCTCTAATGAAATACCTCCAACTTCTATTTTTGGGTCAAAGCATGATGCTTAATAAAAACTCAAGAACGCGGCATGCCAACCTAATGACAATGAATTCCAGACTTGGAATAATTCTAAGTGCTGAAAACAACAGCAAATTCGATCTTGTGACCTCGATTTGACTTACTTCCAAGCTGATCTAGCTCTTAGTCCAAAAACCAAGTTTGTTCTACATGATATGGACTACAACTTTCATTTAAGGTCCAACCTCAAAATTGGTATAGAACCTACTGTTCTACTTTGACCAAAGTAGGATCACGATGAAGATTAAATCATCCTTTTTGATCCATTAGAGCATTTTCTGGCCACCTGCTCAACATGAACCCTTGATAACTTTTGTTCATGAGTGCAAGTAGAGTTGTTTGAGCAAGGTACCAAGGTTTGGTTGACTTCATAGGTTTCCATCCACTTGATAAAGCAATTCATGCAAAGATATGACTTATCATTTCATGTGACTTTTTGATTCCAAACTTCATGAAACTTTTCCAGTGATCCATATAGATGGGCATTGATGTGAGACATATGAAGATATTCCAATAACACCAGCCAAGCATATATATTGAAAAGACCTATATGTAAAGCAAGGGTGCAATATCTGAGTTTAGGTTGGGGCTCATTTCCATAGGTTTGACCTTGACATCTTCATCACCACTTAACATGCCATGTTTGAGTTTAAACCCATTGCTTAACTAGTGATAAACACCTGGGGTGTTACAACCCAGTACCACCATATTGTTCTATGTTTGTCTTGTGTTGTTTGTTTTGTGATTTATAGTTAGAGGTAGATTATTTATTAAACGCCGACCAACAGATGATGAATATCAAGAGACCTAGCTACACCTTCCACCACCACCATACCCTGCCACCTCTACCATAAACGCCCACCCTTCCATTTATATGCTTAATATTATATCCTTTCTTTTAAATATATTGAAATATGAGCTTGATTAATATAATAATGATATGGATAATATAATAAAGCATCTTGTGATAGTTTATGAGCTCTAAGATATGAAAGAACTTGACGATAAACACTATGATAACATGAACTATAAAATGGTTGACTAAACAAGATATCGATAGGGGGCGAGTGAGGGGTAACTTATGCGGTATAAGTTACCTTGGCTGGATCGCCTAGTGAGGGTTCCTATTAGGAGATACTCACCTCGGTCACATAAGGATCGGTTCATTTGTCATCTCGCCTAGTGAGATATTTTGTACAACCACATGCCTATATGGGTTGGCTAGATCCCACACCCCGTTAGATAGAAGTATAAAATTCTACTAGGAGGCCGGAGTGGCAACGAAATATCATAGATGACACGGATGCTATGTGGTCTTCTGTGGTCCGGTTTGTGTGGTTGTTATGTGATCCTCCACATTAAGCCCATTGATTTGGCCATGTTTGAGCTCCTTATATTATTGACCGGATAATATGGTATTATCCTGGTTATTGAATGGATGATGTGGTATCATCCGAAACCTTGTGTATCTCCAACCCCTGAGAAGCCATGGTAGAATTATATGGACATCTAAGGATGCATACTTTTGAGTACAGGGCCTCATTAGGCCTATCCTATCCACTGATCATGGACGGGATTACGTCTATCATGTGGGGAAATTTGTACACCTCTACAGAGTGTATTGAATCTATTCGAATAGCCATGTCCTTGGAATGGGCAGATGCTAGGATGAGATATTATGATTAGATTTACTTTTATGTGTAATGAAACTAGGCTAACGATATTAAAAAATCCTTATTACTAACCCGGGGACTGGCGAGGATGGTAATGCTCTCCAAGGACCCAACCTTATCCTAAACTATACCTCCGCCATCCACCACACACCCAAACTTCCACCATTCACCACACACCCAAGCTTCCACCATCCACCCCATCACCAAGCCTTCACCATCCACTCTCCCAACCCTATGTTAGGGCTTGCTGAGTATGTTTGTACTCACCCATTGTTGACTCACAGATTTTGATGCTGAGGATGACCATCACGACGATGAAGAGACATACCATGAGGACTAGGAGTCTCGCAAAAGAGTCTTAGAATCTAGGGTTTTGGTCACGCTTAAGCATGAAGCATGCCTATGGTTTGGATTATAGTTAGCTATAGACCTCCGCTGCAGTAGCTACCTCCCCACTGTAATAAAGTGCTGCTTCTCAGCAATGGAACTCCGTTAGTCCTATATAGCCTAAGGCTATGCCCTTAGATCCACTATTGTAAGACCCAATTATTAGATACAAAAAAGCTCATTGTTTTATCAAATCTCTGTGTGCCATTTCTGTTGTCATACTTGTGCGTGATCCTAGCGCAAGTACAGATGCACTAACGGACTCTCAGAAATGAGGGGCCAACAGAGTGGTATCAGAGCGAAGCTTGACCGTAGGATGAAACCTTAGGATTGGAACACGATCGGTAGGAATGAACTTTTGCCTCTCACTTGTATTGCAAAATTTTCTAACTAATATTAAAATTTTGTAGTAGATGAAGGACAACTGGGTTAAATCAGACTGCCTGTTCATCGAAGGATTCCCATAGCTCTTCTAGGAGACACTCTAGCGCATTGGTTGTACTAAGCCTCCCATATACAATGGACTTGAGTATCTCTAGGATGGTATGCCCAAGTGCGAGGTACACCTACATGTTGTAGAGCAGCCATTAAGCCTCGGATACAGGACTTGGTGCATCCCAGCATATGGAAGAAAACTAAGTGACACATGCCAGATCATAGCACGCTAGGCCCTTGCTGATATTTGTCAAGATTATGAAGCAAAGATTCACAACACGCATGAAAGATTTTTCTCTATGATGGATTAGACTACCCCAATATGGAGTGAGAAGGTTGAAGCAATGGAAAAAGTTGGACAGTGGATACCGGAGTACACTATAGTGTCCACAGTCAGGTACCTTCATGCTCTTGACACCCTCTATGAAGACCAGCAACGGGAATTGAAGAAGTGGACTACCAAAGCCAAGGAAGCTGAAGCCAAAGCATGAAGTTTAAAGCTATAACTACTCATAATGAAATCACAACTGGCAACTATGAGAGAAAAGAAGGCATACTATCAGCAAGAACTAACGAATGCCCCTAAATGTCCACATCATGAGGATGAACAATGGCAAGAGAACTTTTGTCATGCCCTAACAGAGGTGAGGTTTTTAATGTGGCAAGTTCCATGTAAAAAGCTCTAAAAATATAAAGAGGAACCCCCCCCCCAAAATACCATAAAAGGCGAAGGTCAAAAGTGGCTAGCAACATAGCCACAATATTCGACGACAGCATTACAATAGAGGACCCTCCAATGCTTTAGATGAAGGCTCTAAGGCATGGAATGACCTCCTTCGGCATTGGCATTGGGGAGAGGCTTATCGACTAACAAGCTTCAGTTAACTGCTGAAATTAATAGCTAAAGTACAATAGCAATAAAGGCCAAAAGATACGCCTGGTACAGGGAAATTCCAACTTAAAAACATATCCAAGCAATAAACACCGGCCAACCACCAAGAGTTATTAAAATGTACAATTCATAGACTATAAAATCTGGCACCCCACCACCGTAACAGCCCCAGTCAGTGCATTTTCATACCACTACCCCTAGAAGAGCGCCAGGGGGAATCATACCAGTAAAAAAACAATACACTATAGAGCCAACCTAAAGGGAAATGGAGGCTAGAGTCTCCTTAGAAACAAGAGACCTAGAGGAATCGTATGAAGACTCGTAAATCCAGCAGCTCGCGTATCCCGATGAAGGCCACGTTTAGGTCGTATGCATCGTCCACCCGATGTCATAAAGTCTCCGCGAGGACCGGGTGGCCTGAGTTCAACAGCAGCTAGTCAGTGTCAGAGGTTGTGGGAGGGTATTGTGCGAAGGCTCGTAATATCCCCCGCAACCGAAGACACCATCTGGCGTGACCCGACATCAACAACGTTCGACGGGAGCACAGTTGCTCCAGCATAGCCGAAGGCCAAAACAAGAAAATCTAGGAGCAAGCAGGAACAATGTACAAGAAATACTTCTTCGACCTCCGTTGCTTGCTCAAATTGCTCTGTGGCCTCTTGAGAAGCATGAAGAATAAAAATCAGCATCTCTAATGAATGCTCAAATTGCACCAAAGCCTTCACAGCATCAGCAAGATCAAACACGAGCACCTCAATTCCTCCGCTGCGACATGCTAGAATTTCTCTGACAACTTCAAGAAAGCACAGAGGTGGAGGCCAGAGCGGCAAAACAAGCACCAAAGCCTCCACAAGGTGCCTAAGGTCAAAAACCAACAACTCAACTCCTTCACGCAAGAGCACAGACTAGTATTCAACGTCGACCACAGAAGAGAGAAGTGGAGGGAAAAAGAGAAACCAAGGAACAGGAGATGTAACCCTTTGGCCTAGTCAAAAATTATAATAAGAATCCTTTGTAATAGGAAATGCACAAATAAACAATTAAGGAAAACTTTATTTCAAAGCAGATACAATTACAATAGTAGTGCATTAGAAGCACAATAGTACCAAAGCCCGAAGGCGACAAAGGAAAAAGAGAAGGCGCTAAGGCCTCCCAAGTAACAGCTACAAAGACATGAAGGCCAACCAAATAAGTCAATTAAAAAACTAAGGATGACGCCCTCGCCAAGCTAATGATCTAGTAAACTCCGCATATTCATTGTCAATATCATACTTTACAAAATCAAACATATCGTAAATAGAATGATGGGGAAATTTTCCTGCCAATATTGCCATAATTCACCATT
Source organism: Miscanthus floridulus (assembly GCF_019320115.1). Taxonomy (NCBI): domain Eukaryota; kingdom Viridiplantae; phylum Streptophyta; class Magnoliopsida; order Poales; family Poaceae; genus Miscanthus; species Miscanthus floridulus. The sequence goes on from NC_089594.1 coordinate 60,988,323, forward strand.
AACATAAATGTCGTCTTGATACATAGTAACAGGAGGCACATCCTATATAGTCCTAGTCCTATATAGTCCTAGCGAAGGAGACCGGCGCAGGACAAGTTCACAATTTAGACCTAAATATATACAACTATGGCACATCGCCTTCAACCAAGCCTAAGAAAACTAACTAAAACCTACACTACACCTCCAGATCAGTAAGAGCAAACATGGGCTCTGAGTGCTTCGGGGCCTTAGCATGGACCCTTCAGAGCTGGTGCCTCCATAGCCGGTGAAGATCGCGCACCAGCAGCTCCACATACAGCTTCCTTCCACTACAACTCCTGCAGAAATAATACCAAGTTATAAAAAGAGCAAGAAAGTAGTAAAAAACCTAAGACAAAAACAAACATGTTACAAACGAAAAATTAACCTTAGCTCGGCATGCCTCCACCATTGAGCGAGACTCTGCCTAGCCAAACCTCACCCAAAATGACTCCATGAAGTGGCGAACTGATCTTCGGATATCATGCAAAGTTGTTCCAAGGTTGGTCGAGCCCTCAAGATCTCTCTCCTTCTTGTCCTTTGTATGCGGGCAGCCATCCTACGCTAACATCTTTGAAAGATTTGTGATGGAGGCCAAAGTTCCCAAATCCACAGCACCTCCAATGAAGTCAGGGAGCTTCATGAAGTTGGCCTTCAACTAGGAGAAGATGTTGAATGCCGAAGGCTCAGAAGGCTGCGGCGGTGTAGAGCCTTCGAACTGCTTAGGTGCCCCCACATAAAGCTCAGCCGCCGCCAGCCCAACGGACTTTACGCTTAGATAACATATCTACTTGCGCCTTTAAGGCAGCGCCAGACTCCCTCTCGGCATCCACCTCCTTCCAAAGGTTGTTGGCTACCTCAATGGCCTTTAGGGCATGCTCAACAGCCAGTTGCTCGGTAGCCTTCACACCATCAACCTCCTTATTTAGCAAGTCAACCTTCTTCTAGAACTCCCCTAGTTCAGCACAGACAGTGCGAAGGCCACCAACCTCCCCTACAAGCTGAGTCTTTTTGGCCTCTAGAGCCTCTACCTCCTTCTTCAAGGCCTCAATGGCCAAACTAAGGTCGACTACCTCCCGTGTGCCACGTTCTTCGATGGCCTTCGAAAGATAGTGACTCTGCCAAAACAAGCGTCAGCCATAAGCAAAGTAGAGTAACAGCCAAGAAAACAAAACAAAAAGAAACATACCACACATTGCTGCTCCAAGTTCATCTACAGTAACTTGAAGTAGTCTACGTGTTTTAGATGGTGGCGAAGGCAGCCTAGCAGCAAACTAAGCATAAGAAACGTAAGACAAAACATAAGAAAATAAAAGATATAGGAAGAACAACCTCATATATCATTATAAATAGTTTCAAGCACATCCACTCACCCACTTATTATGCTATCAGAGGCAACTAGAATAGCAAACAAAATCGGCAAGACCAAAAACAAAAAATAATGCAAAAATGAAAAACAGGAAATAAAAAGTAACCTTTGCCACCATCCAAGCCAATGTCGGATGGACGAGGAGTCGGACCCCCAAGTGGAGGCCTCGGTGGGGCTCCCAAGCCAATCCGGGTGAGGTCCACACCCAAAGGGTCATTAGGGTTTTCATCAGTCCTCCTAAGGGCCTCCGTCAAGCCCCTGGGAGAAATAAAAAACAAGTCATGATAAAATAAGAAAGCTTAAGCACTAAAGGAAAAGCAAAGTTAAAAAGCAACTCACCAAGATACAAAGTGTCGCAGAATCGACCAATTTATAAGAGCATAAGTACAATGGCAGCCCACAAGCGGTCACACTGTCATACTTGAGCCCATATAAACCCGGTAGTCTATCGAGTACCATGATGGGTCTCGATAAACGATCCACAAACAACCAAGATCGTACATGATTCAACATACATGTCACATATTACATAAAGTTCGCAGATACATTTCCATCATCAGAGTATGAAACAAAATTATTACAAACCAAGTTTGATAGATAATAGCGGAAGCAAATTAAGCTTGAAAGTTGTGTTTCCAACATAGTTTAATATAGTGCCAACATATGATCACAGTCCACAAAAGCATATAGAGGGATTAGTAAAGAAGCCTGCCCAAGGCTTACTCCTCATCCATAGCGGGATAGAAGCAACTCTTGCAATATTCATGATATACTGTGCCATCTGCAATAATGGGAATAAAACCCTGAGTACGAGAAGGTACTCAGCTAGACTTACCCGTCATAAACCAGAAATAAATTGACTCCAAGGATTATGCAAGGCCTTATAAGTGGAGGTAGCTTGACAACATTTTGCAGAAAAAGCAATTAACTCAGTTATACAATTATAATTCTGTTATTAAGTTAATTATAACTATCCATCTCTAAATTAGCAACTATCCTATGCCAAGCATGTGATACATCATTTTAAGAGCATACAATAGTAACCATAGCAAGTATAGTAATTCCATGTTTATCCGAACCTTCATATTCCATAATACAATTACTACAATGTTGGTACTAGCCAAGTTTCTCACTATCCGGGAGAGACGGTGATTCGAATCGATTTCAACCAGCTGGGAATTTATTCCTAACACAAACCCAGGCAGATTTCGGTCACCTTAGGTCACCTTTGGTACAACTCAAGTACACATTTCATGGGTTCACCCAGCGCCGCACAATCAGGGACAACCAACTGCCAGGATGTTCAGGCCCAGCCTACCCTTGGGCTCATGTCTGGCTCCCCGCACATCCTTACTACCATCTAGAGTGCACACTTTGATAGAGCAAGGCCCGGCCTGAGTTGAGCTACTCGGCTTCATGGTCAGAACGAGTTATCTGGCCAGCTAAGTGATAGGCATGCGTTCAATCTTGTCAAACAGCGCCAACAACAGTATGGTCCTTAATCGGCATAGACGGAATCACATGAGTCAACCTACACATAGACTTTGTCCGGCCTCAATTTACTTTTACCCCAAGGTTCTTTTTCCATGATAGCAAATATAGCCAACCGTGCTTCGGTACCCACCTATATCTCGTAGGTGACAGGAAATCACCAACTTCTATCAGTCCAAGCATGGCTAAGCATATATTTGACCCTGGACCAACATAGGGTTAAAGGTGTATATATCTAGACAAGGTAGTTCCATGCATCAAATGTTTCTAGGCAACTCTTATAACCTAATGCATCAATCATAAAGGACTCAAGTAATATTTTGTAAAACACTAGGTGTCGATAGAATATCGTCGGCAGTCCTCCGAGGGGTACCCCACGAAGGTAGATTGATCGGCAGAGGAGCGCGAGATCAAGAACAAGAAGGCAATAGAGACACACGAGTTAGACAGGTTCAGGCCATCAGTATGACATAATACCCTACTCCTGTGGTCTGTTGGTTTGTATTAGCTATTGTATGATATGCCATGATTTTAGAGGGGGTCCCTGCCTGCCTTATATAGTCCAGGAGGCAAGGTTACAATTCGGTTAGATCTGAGAGATAACAAGAAAGTAATAACTGATTACAGGAATCTTGGGATCATACATATCCTAACAGATCTCGTAGTATCTTTAGGATATCTTCCCGATGTCTTGAGGAATGCGCCGAGCAGAGTCGTGCCCCGCAAGGCTTATTCTTGTGGGCTAGGCCACCCCTAGGGGCGTAGCCCATGTGGTCTGTCGTGGGTATCTAGGGTCGTACACCACACAGCTAGTCCCCGAGTGCCTTGTACCCTTTGTGCAGCGTCGTCTTGAGCTTGTTCGAGCAGGTGCGAATGATGCCGAGCAGTCAAACTCATGGTCCAACCACCATGCTGAACTGCCGAGCTGCGTGAACCATCGCCGAGCAGTGTGAACCGTTGTTGAGCAGCATAACCTATCGCCGAGCAGGGCGACCTGTCGCCGAGCACCGTGAACCATTGCCAAGCAGAGTGACCCAAGTACGGCTTGCCATAAGGGTGTAAGGAGCTCAAGTTTAGAATAAAAAATTTCTCCATAGTGGACCAAGTGTGCCCACTTAGAGTCCGAACAAAGTTGTAGGAGTCATTCTTTCTTTATAGGCATGTAGTCTTCGAGAAAAATCCCGCACACTCACCGTGAGGTGAAGTGTGCCCACTTAGCCCTTGAGCCTGACAACAAATGATGTAGTCATGTGGTGCCAGGGTCAGAAACTTGAAGAATAGTAGAAAACCAGCCGAGCAGGCAGCCAGTCCTCGGTCGTGGCCCAAAAAGAGACAAAGCACATTCACCGCAAGGTGAAGTGTGCCCACTTAGTCCTCGAGCCTAACAGTAGGTGGCGTAGTCATGTGGTGCTAGGGTCATAAAGTAGAAGACTAGCCGAGCAGGCAGCCAGTCCCATGGCGTAGCCTCGAGATGAGAACAAACACATTCACCGCAAGGTGAAGTGTGCCCACTTAGTCCTTGAGCCTGAGAGTAGGTGATGTAGTCACGTGGTGCCAGGGTTAGAAACAGAAAAACAATCAAAGACCAATGGAATAGGCCGCCAGTCCCTAAGCTGCAGGCGAAGTTATCGGAGAAATCAAATAGTGGAGAAAAAACCAGAGTAACGGCTGTATAGTGTTAGTTACTTAACCTCAATAAATGGCAGAGAAGTCAATGATATTTCGGCGAGGAGCAACTGAAGGCAACGATAAATGAGTGCCATGGGCTGCGGTTGCACAGAAGTCTAGGCAATGGCCCATTTGCCGCATCAGAGAAATCAAAGCGACGCACATCACGGGAACGGTTCCCAAAAAAAACCTTGAATGCGGAATAGTGGGGAAAATCCTATATAATAGTGTTGCCACAAACCCTGTTCCCACCTTTTCCACTTCATCTTCCTCCTCACCTCTCGCGCCACCAAATCCGCAACCACATTTGCCTCCACCACTAAAACCTAACCAGATCTGAGAGATGGCACCAAAGAAAGGAGCTATGAAACCTAAGAAGATGAGTCCCAAGAAGGCAGACACCATGGTCCAACGCGACGAGGAGTGGGTGCCGTCACGAACAGGAGAAGCTGAGCTGAACCGATTGGTGGAAGCCGACGTTCTCCCCGACCGTGCGACCACCAGATGGTGGCCAGCTCTCGGTGAGTCTTTCCCATGCCTCACACTAACGAAGTAGTGGTATTCGAAGACTATTTCTGGCATGGGTTAGGGTTTCCTGTCCACCCATTTCTAAGGGATCTGTTGGAGCTCTAGGGGGTTACTCTGTGCAATCTCCACCCCAATACCATTCTACACATCTCTATCTTCATCCACTTTTGTGAGGCATACCTCAGAATCCTACCCCACTTCAATCTATTCTGTCACCTATTCTAGCTGAAGAAGAGAGGCGGCGCTGGTTCCAAGGTGGTCGGTGGGGTGTATCTCTAACTTTGGGATGGGATGGCGAGTGAATATCTTACCATACCACTGAACACATCGCTGAAGGGGTGGAACACCAATGGTTCTACATGAAACAAAGCCACCCAGCAGTGCATTGTAACGCCAACCACATCCTAGAAAGCCAGAGGAGTTGGTCGGAGCTATCGAGCAAGGATGACATGGAGCAAGTGAATGAACTCCTCGGCTTGATAAAGGGCATGAAGACCAATAGCGGATTGGTAGCGGCGAGTTTCATAGGGCGCCGCATACAACCTTGTAAAGAAAGGGCGCACCTAGGCTTTGAATTCAAAGGGGAGACCGACGGTACTCGAGAGAGGCTAGAAATACTATCCAGGAGCGATGTCGAAGAGCAAACTACCGAGCTGTTTGCTTCGCTATCCTCCTTTAGGCTATTAGGGTACAACCCTTCAATTGCAAGAATCTACCTCCTTAGGTGAATGCCCTAACTATATGTTTTCGAGAAGTTTATTTATATTGCCAAGCAATAAACTGATCCTACTCATGTGAAGATCCATTCGTAGGATAGGGCGGTGTATTTCTCGGGCGTGCTGAGAAACGATTGGCCACTGTCAGTGGATGCACGATGACCTGTTCAAATTGAAGAAAGCTCCATCGGTGTCTGCTCAGAATCCGGAGGAACGGATACTGGTCGGACGGAGAGTCCTCCCCCGATGTCGGCAAAAACTCGGGGGAAGAGGCCGACGGAAGATGAGCCAGCCCAGAAGAAGAGGAAGACAGCAGCGAATGCTCCTCGCAAACCAGGCGAGATCTCTCTGGATGATGACTAGACCAATTGAACACAAAGAACTGTGGTGTTCGATTGGTCTGATGATGATGAGATTCTCACGAACCCTCCCCTGAGCATGAAAGGGCCTCCACGCAACCCACGCACGGAGCAACAAATGGGGGTAGGTGAAGAAGTCCATGAAGCTCTGACAAGGAGAGTCCCTGAGCAACGAGTGGAGGGAATTACTACGCAGCAGATGTCGGAAATCCCCATGGGGCGGGCAATGGAGATCCCCAAGCAACAAACAGCAGCAGCCTCAGAGCAGCAAGCAGAACCAAGGCTGACCGAGGAAGAGCCGAGAATTCCCCTGCCGAGCATAGAAGTCGACCCCGTGGCTACGCCTAGAGGCTCAGGCCGGCATCATCGGTTCAAGAAATTGAACCGGTAGACCAAACCGTAAGTGTCCTTGTGCTAACGTTACTTTGCTATATTTACCTTACTTCTGTTGTGACTAAATAGCTGATTCGGTACAGTGCAAAGCCAACAACTGATCCAGCCCCGCCCGCTCAGACTGAGCAGCAACCAGAAACTAGCCCTGGAGCGGTGGAGATGCTAGTAGACCACATCTAGGAGTCCCCGAGTGTTCAGGAGCACGTTGGGGAGCCAATTGCTGCCCTCGGTGGGCTTGATAGCCATGAGCAACTACCTACTATGACAAATGAGTCGGCGCCAGCACCTTCGGCAAAGGTGGAATCAGTAGCAGAAAAGCTTTTGGCGCCGAAGGAGCAAACGGTGGTCCCTGATACTTTGGAGGGCATGGTCGGACCTGCTATCCGACCACCGAGCCCCAAGGTGGTCCCCCCGGCTACAATGGAGGAGGATGAGGTAGAGGAGATCGTGCATGACGAACCTCAACCCCAAGAAGTCTGGATCCTCCAAAAGCGTGGCGATGAAATAGTTATTGTCGAAGAGGAGGACACCACCAAGGAGTTCAGGAGACTAGAGACTTCCCTGACTGGCATGATGAAACAGATCAAGGTGAATAATTCATCTTGAAAGGTCCGTGGTTGTGTATTGGAATTGGTTAACGATAATGTCATCATGCATTTTTGTAGCAAATATCTCGAGTTTCCAAGCAGTGTCGCCAGCTGATCAAGCGAATGGAACCCCTTGTTACAGAGAACGAAAAACTCAAAGAAGCCAGAAACCTCTCAGAGAAGAATATCCAGAGGGCCCAATGTGAACGAGACCTTGTAGAATCGAACGCGCGGGACCTGGAATACTAGAAGGGGGTCCTTACCGAAAAGCTGGCGATTGTGTCCGAGCAAGTGCAAAGTCAGTCTGAGCAACTGGCTGCTGTCTCTAACCAACTAAAAAGTGCTTCTGAGTAGCTAGAGAGGAAAAATGAATAGCTCAACAGTGTTTCCAAACAGAAAGCAAGTATGGTACATCGACGAATGTACTTTGGTATTGCTGAACTGCCGCATTTTTGTTAACAATTGTTGTGCTTGCAGAGCAAGACGCTGAGCTTGGCCAGATGCGCTAGGCCATCGATCAACTTCGCCAGGAGAAAGCAAAGGAAGCAGAGCTGGCGGACAAACTTGCTAAGGAGCTAAAAGGTGAATTCCTCCTGGTCGGAATTACTGTTGAAGTAGCTTCCTTGTATAATGGATCATTGTAACTCTCGTAGGCTATCGTCATAAAGCCAAAGCGCAGTTCGACGTGCTGGTGCAGGAGGCCAAGGTCCAAAAGGAGAACTTTGATGCTGTAATCGCCACAATTAAGCCGGTGCTTGACTATGTCGATCTAGAACCAGCCGCTCAGCATGACGATAGGCGTCAACGTCCTAACACCATAATCCAGAGGTGCAAGGCAACATGGGAGAACTTCAAGACTTTCAACCGTGATGCCATTACGACCGTCGCTACCCATGTCCTCATGGTTGTTCGGTCCCATTACCCTACCATCGACCTTCAGTCGATAGGGGGTGGGTTCATTGAAGGACTGGACGACGCGGGGACACAGCAGCTGGAGGGTGAAGTGGAGGACGTAGTGAAGATGCTGGCCGGTGATATAGACCTGTTTGGTGAAATGGATGGTAACGGCGAAGCTCAGTAATCAACTCATAGATTATCATCTATAAAGGCCTGACAGTGTAATTAGAATGCGCGAAAGCGCAAGAAATAATTATTCGTCGAATAAATGCTATAAGGTGCATGTATATGTAATATATGTAGTTTGCTTGTAGTTCGGTGAAATAGTCTTCGCAGTTTCAAACCTGACACGATTATGCATAGTTCAAAGAACATCCGAATAGTTGGTCTGCAACTGATCCCTATGGCCTTGGCCAGCCCATAGTCCATAACGTCAAGCACGGAGCCCATGCACGTGTAGGAGTAACAGACGTGACCCGGGAACCGCAAACAACCACCCATGACGCAGAGCGCAGCGCCCATGGCATGTGTAGGGAAAAATTGGTGACTGGGTCTTTTCCATAAAAAACAGCGTGGAACATGTGCTGCTCGGTAGTTGTTATACGGACTTGGAGATAAAGAGAACATAAGCGGCATCCGAGCAATGTATTCTATGTTGAACTCTCGGCCTTGGCTGGCCCATGGTCCATAATATCGAGCGCAGAGCTTGTAGACATGTAGGAAAAACAGGTGTGACCAAGGGACCGCAGCCAACCACCCATAACGCAGATGCCAGAGCCCATAGCATGTGTAGGGAGAGATCAGAGACTGGGTCGTCTCTGAAGAGAACAGAAAAGAAAGGATGTTGCTCTCCGATCAAAAAATATTTGGCGATTTGGAGAGAACATGCTCGGCGATTTGGAGAAAACATGTTCGACAATTTGGAGAAAATGTGTTCAGTGATTTGGAGAAAACATGCTCGACAATTTGGAGAAAATGTGCTCGGCGATTTGGAGAAAATGTGCTCGGCGATTTGGAGAAAACATTTTCAGCGATTTTGGAGAAAACATATTCGGGGATTTGGAGAAATTGTACTTGGCAATTTGGAGAAACGTGGTCGGCGTAGTTACAGCGATTACGCATTGGAGTTCATCATGAAATAGCATATAGCTCGGTGACCACAAGTGGATGTTAAACCACAAGAGAGACAAAATGGAGACAAGTTATGGAGACCAAAAACTTTACTGAATATAAAATTGTAGAGTACATATTAGGAGTGTTTCAAGGATAGAAACGTATAAGGTGCTCGATGTGCCACGAGTTGGGAATATCGACTCCTTCTAAGTCACTTAGGCGATAAGAACCTGGTCGAGTAACTTCTTTGACGACATAAGGCCCTTCCCAGGGGGAAGAGAGCTTGTGCAACCCTTCAGTTTTTTGTTTCCTATGGAGAACGAGATCATCGACAGCAAATGAACAACCTTTGACGTTTTGGTTGTAGTACCTTTGTAAGCCTTCTAGATATTTAGCTATACGGACACAGGTGATTAGGCGTTCTTCCTCTACCCTATCCACGTCCTCAGACCGAACAGCCTCGGCCTATTCTTCATCATAGTTTTCCACTCTAGGTGCTCAGAAAGTAACATCCATTGGTAGTATGGCTTCTGAGCCATAGACCAAAAAGTATGGAGTCACGCCGGTGCTATGACTAGCTTAAGTACGTAGTCCCCAGACTACAGCTAGAAGCTCCTTGAGCCATCTACCCAGGTGCTTTTCTTCTTTCTGATATAGTCACTTTTTAGGGCATCAAGGATCATACCATTTGCCCGTTCGACCTGACCGTTGGCTTGTGGATGGGCAACGGAGACATATTTGACGGAGATGCAATGGTCTTTGCAGAAGTCCCAGAAGTGATGGCCAATAAACATAGTTCCAAGATCGGTGATGATGCTGTTTGGTAGACCAAATCTATGGATGATATCTTCAAAGAGCTCAACTATCTTCCTTGTAGTGGCCGAGACGAGCGGTTTATATTCAATCCACTTGGAGAACTTGTCAATGGTGACATATACGTACTAGAAACCACCTGGTGCTATCTTGAAAGGCCCGATCATGTCCAGTCCCTAGCACGCAAAGGGCTAAGAAGCTAGGATGGTTTGCAGCTCTTGTGCGGGCACGTGTATTTGCTTAGTGAAGAATTGGCATCCTTCACAACGTCGAACATGATCTTCTACATCAGTGATGGCCGTGGGCCAATAAAAACCAACTCAGAAAGCCTTGCCGACCAATGTTCTCAAGGCCACATGGTTGCCGCAGGAACCAGAATGAATTTCGAGAAGTAGCTTCACTCCCTCCTCTTGGGTGATGCATTTCTACAGTATCCCTTCCTTGGCACTTTTTCTCATCAAGCTGCCATCCACCAGCATGTAAAGCTTGCTTCGATGAACTAGGCATCTAGTTTCAGTCTTGTCTACGGGTACCTTGGCGCTAGTGAGGTACTTGATGAATTGCACCCGCCAATCGGTGATCGGCGAAGGTACTGCAAGTACCAACTGCTCGGTAGGGGGAACTTCTTCAACTTCCTTATCTTCTTTGATGGATGGCGCCAGGAGATCTTGAATGAAGACCCTAGATGGGATCGCGGTGTGAGAAGAACCCAGCTTGGATAAGTGGTCGGCGAGTTGATTTTGGTCATGTACCACGTGGTGATACTCGATGCCATAGAATTTTCCTTCGAGCTTTCTGATTTTAGCACAGTAAGCATCCATCTTATCACTGGAATAGGACCAATCCTTGTTGAGCTGGTTGATAACCAGCGCGAAGTCCCCGTACACCATGAGGCATTTGACGCTGAGCTCGACAGCTATACAAAGACCATGGAGACAAGCTTTGTATTCTGTGGTGTTATTGGAGGTCGGGAAGTGTATCTAGAGAACATAACATAGCTTATCCTTGGTTGGCGTAATGAACAGAATGCCCGCACTAGCACCGTTGATGTTAAGGGTGCCATCGAAGTACATCACCCAGTGTTCAGGGCAAGCAGCAGTGATGGGCTCTTGGATCTCGGTCGATTCAACGACGAAGTTAGCGAGCGCATGTGACTTAATGGTAGGTCTACTTCTAAATTTGATGGAATAGGTGCTGAGCTCAATAGCCCATTTAATGATGCGGCCAATGGCTTCTTTGTTGCGGAGAATGTCCCCCAAAGGGAACTCAGTGACCACGACGATCTTGTAGTATTCGAAGTAGTGTCAGAGTTTGCGTGACGTAATAAGAATGGCGTATAACAGCTTTTGTACCTGAGGGTAACAAGTTTTGGGCTCATTAAGTACCTCACTGATGAAGTAAATTAGACGTTGTACTTTATAAGCATGCCTGACCTCTTCGCGTTCGACGACAATAGCTGTGCTCACGACGCGAGAAGTGGCGGCGATGTATATTAATAGAGTCTCATCTGGCCTTGGCGCTGTCATGATCGACGGCTTTGTTAAGAACAACTTGAGCTGCTCGAAAGCTAAGTCTGCCTCCTCCAACTAGGAAAAGCGCTCGAAGGCCTTGGGGAGCTTGAAGAAAGGTAGCCCTTTTTCGTTGAGTCATGATATGAAGCGGCTTAAAGCAGCCATGCAGCCTGTAAGCTTCTGTATATCCTTGACGCATGTTGGCCATTTCATATTGGTGATGGCAGAGACCTTGTCAGGATTAGGCTCGATGCCTCACGCACTGACAATGTAGCCCAGCAGTATACCGAATGGAACTCCAAAGATGCACTTTGAAGGGTTTAGCTTCCATTAGTACTTGTTCAGGTTGGCGAAGGTTTCTTCGAGGTCGATGATAAGGTTGTCGGTTGTCTTGGTCTTGACGACCACATCATCGATGTAGGCTTCGACATTGCGGCTGATTTGTTGGTCGAGGCACATCTGGATGGCCCTTTGATAGGTAGCCCCGACGTTCTTGAGTCCAAAGGACATAGTTTTGTAGCAGTATGCACCAAAAGGTGTAATGAATGATGTCTTTATCTGGTCTTCTTCCTTGAGGGAGATCTGATGATAGTCGGAGTAACAGTCAAGGAAGGAGAGTAGTTCGTAGCCGGCGGTAGAGTCTACAACCTCGTCTATCTGAGGCAAGCCAAAGGGGTCTTTAGGGCAGTGTTTGTTAAGATCAGTATAATCAACGCACATTCTCCATTCTTTATTCTTTTTTCGAACAAGAACAGGGTTTGCTAACCAATCTGGATGATACACTTCTTTTATAAACCCAGTAGCTAAGAGCCGTTTTATTTCTACCCTAATAGCCTCCTTGTCTGGCACGAATCGGTGGAGTTTCTGCTTGATCGGTTTGGCGGTCGGTGAGACATTCAAGGAGTGCTTGATCTTCTCCCATGGTACCCCTGGCATGTCTGCAGGTTTCCAAGCAAACACATCGATGTTGGCACATAGGAAGGAGACAAGCCACTTTCCTATTTGGGGTCAAGGTGAGCCCCAATCTTCACGGTCTTGGAGGCGTCGTCGAGGCCGAGGCCGACCTCCTTGATTTTCTTGGACTTGGCGGAGGCGCGGGGAAGCTCTAGCTCTAGAATCTCCATGTCATTGGTGGGTGCTGTCTTGGCTTCAGCAACCACGCTAGCCATCTAGATGGAGAGGTCGGTGGCTTCGACAAGAGCGAGACTCTCTATCTTGCAGGCGTAGGCAACGAAGAGGTTGGCCCATAGAGCTAGGACTCCTACAGGCGAAGGCATCTTCAACACCAGATATGCATAGTGGGATATGGCCATGAATTTGGCTAGAGCTGGCCAGCTAAGTATGGCGTGGTAGGTGGTGTTGAAGTCAGCGACATAGAAGTTGATATGCTCGATGCGGTAGTTGCTTGCCATGCCGAACTGTACTGGTAGGGTGATCTCTCCAAGTGGTATGGATGCCCTTCTAGGTACCACACCCCAAAAGGAGGAGTTTGAGGGTGTGAGATCTTATATCACGAGGCCCAAATCCCTTAGGGCCCCGACGAAGAGAAGGTTCAAAGCACTGCCACCGTCAACAAGGACTTTTCTAAAGAGCACCTTTTGGACGGTTGCGTCAAGGATGAGGGGGAAACACCCTGTGTAGGGTATGTCTACCCACTGGTCGGCCCTGCTGAAGGTGATGGGGACCTCAGACCATGGGCGATAGCTGGGGTCGGTGGTAGTTTCTTCTGAAGCGACGGCGAGCACTCATCGGGCGGTGAGCTTCCGTTCCCTTCTACTCTCAGTGGAGGCAAGGCCCCCAAAGATGGTGGCGACCACCTTATTGTGGTCCTAAAAGGCGTTGTTATTGTTCCCAAGTGGTTGATGACCTCCGACTCAATCGTTGGCGTCGTCATTGGGCCTCTTGTCCTGGAACTCCCTAGCTAGACCAATGCAGTCCTTCATCTTATGTGTGGCGTTCTTGTGAAGAGGGCACAAGTCGTCGAGGATCTTTTGGTACTATTTGTCATAGTTATGCTTGGCATGAGGTTCACTAATGGCGGCGACGATGTGTTCTGGTCGGCGGTGGTGATTTTTGCCATGCTTGTGTCCTCCTACTCGATCACAGCCGCTATTGCGATGGTAGCTACGGTCGTCGGGGTGGCGGTCGCTATGACATTGGTCGTCGGGGCAATCATCGTAGTGGTGAGGCGGGCACTGAGTGCCTGCATCCTCATTGAAGCGTACCTCGGCTTCCTCGGCATCGGCATACTGGTTGGTGGTAGTTATCATTTTGCTGATACCGGTGGGCGGCTTGCGGTTTAATTTGGAGTGAAGCTCACAATTGTGGAGTCCTCGGTTAAAGGCGGTGATGACTTTAGCTTCCGTGATGTTGGGGATAGAGTTCCTCATCTCGGAGAAATGCCAGATATAGCTGCGAAGGAGCTCGAATGACTTCTGGTTGATGCGGCTGAGATCATGCTTCATGTCGGGTCGAGTACACGTGGCCATATAGTTGTCAGTGAAGACTTTCTTCAACTCTTCCCATGACCCAATGGAGTCCGGTGCAAGGCTGGTAAACTAGCTCATGGCGGGTGGCGTGAGCATGACGGGGAGATAATTTGCCATGATGCTGGTGTCTCCTCCTAGTGGCGTGGATGGCAAAGGCGTAAGCTTGCAGCCACTGAGTTGGGTTCATTCTTCCTTCGTAGGGCTTCGACCCCTGGTGATCTTTAAACCACAGGGACACCAAAGCATTCGTAGTACCCTTGTGAAAGCTAGGAGGCCCCTCAGGGTTGTCGACACCATTGTCTAGTGGCGTTGTGGTCGGGGATAGGCTCGAGGGCTAAGTCCGGGTTGCTATACTCTTTTTCGTAATCCTAGCGATGACGCACTTCGTCTTCATGGCGACCAAAGTGATGTTGCTCGATACACAGTCGCGCATCCCGGAGGTTGCTGAGATGTACTCTAGCATCCTATTCGACCTCCTGGTCATGCTAGCGATGGTGTTCAACACAATGCCCCCGGGTCCCCCCTGGAGAGGTAGCCGACTGGTCGGTGAAACGGCTTTGACTGGGGCGACGATTGGATCTCGGCGCAGCTGATCGGTGAATTGTGCTTGTAGAGCATGAAGGTCTCTGATCCCCGCGGATCTCATTGACTTGACAGTGAGCCGCTTTAAGCATGGTGGCGATCTTGGTGAGCTTGAGCGTTAGAGGGAAATGAGAGAGCTCGTTGGCGGCTACCTCCAAATTGGTGCTTGGAGTCTTGAAGATGTCATGGCCAGTCGACGCAGAGAAATTCTTTGTCGAGGTCGCGGTGGAGCTGGGAGCGCTCTTCCTTGAGAATCGAGCCAATTATTCCGAGCAGCCTCGGCCCTCGCGATGACTGTTGTGATAGAACTGCCCAATTTATACAAGATCAAGTATGGATGTCCCCGCTAACACATTAACACATGCATACTTTCACTTATATAAATCCTGATAGTCCGCCGAGTATCACGCAGGACCTCGATAAATCAACATCACAACCAAAATCGTGTGATTAAGCAAACACACAACACATACACAGAGTTGCAGCGGAAATAATATTACAAATGAGTTCCTAGTTAATAGTACAAGTTTGGGGTTTCAAAATCGATTAGTGAAAACAACATAGCTTTCAAATGATTACATTAATATAAGTTTCAATACATTGCTAACATAAGTGACATCCTTAGATAAAAGCATATAGATGAGAAGTAAAAATAGAGTCACCAAGCCCACCGGCGGTTAACCACCATCTTCAGCAGGTCAAAATCTCACCTGCAACATGGTGGGATAAACCTTGAGTACTCGAATGTACTTAGCTAGACTTACCTATCATAAACCAGAAATAAAATTTGACTCCAAGGAGTATGCAAGGCTGTCTAAGTGGAGGTAGCTCGACAACATTTTGCATAAAAAACGATTAACTCGGTTATACAATTATAATTCCATTATCAAGTTATTTATAACTATCCATCTCTAAATTAGCAACTATCCTATGCCAAACATGTGGTATATCATTTTAAAAGCATACAATAATAACCATAGCAGGTGTAGTAATTCCATATTTATCCGAACCATCAACTTCCATAATGCAATTACTACGATGTTGGGGCTAGCCAAGTTTCTCACTATCTGGGAGAGATGGCGATTCGAATCGATTTCAACCAGCTAGGAATTTATTCCTAACACAAACCCAATCAGACCCGATCAACGGTCACCTTAGGTCACCTTTGGTACAACTCAGGTCCACATTTCGCGGGTTCATACCGCGCCGCACAATCGGGGACACCAAATGCTAGGACGTTTAGTCCTAGCCTGCCCTTGGGCTCAGTCTGGCTCCCTACAAGGAGCGCACAACAGAACGGGACCTGGCCTGAGTTGAGCTACTCGGCTTCACGGTCGAAACGAGTTATCTGGCCAGCTAAGTGATAGGCATGCAGTTCAATCTTGTCAGAAGCGCCAACAATGGTACGGTCCTTAATCGGCTAAAGACGGAATCACATGAGTCAACCTACACATAGACTCCGTCCAGCCTCGATTTACTTTCACCCCATGGTTCTTTTCCACTGATAGCAAATATAGCCAACCGTGCTTCGGCATCCACCTATATCTCGCAGGTGACAGGAAATCACCCGACTTCTACCGGTCTAAGCATGACTAAGCATATATTCGATCCTAGACCTATACATGGTTAAAGTTAGTATTCTGGACAAGGAATTTATATGCATCAAGTGGTTTCAATCAACTCTTATAACCTAATGCATCAATAATAAGAACTTGAGTAATATTTTGTAAAATACTAGGAGACTTAGAATGCTCTAGGGCTTGCCTAGAATCCAACACTAGATCAAGTGCTTGTTAGATGACACTCGCTTGATGAGCATCTCCTGTTGAGGCATGTACTCCAGGGATCCTTCCATCTTTGGGAAAAGTCCACCATACACCGTCTTCAGGTTCGGTTCCAACCTCACGTCCTTCACGTGGTTCATTTAGATGAGATGCAAGATGCAAGTGCATGAATGTGATGAATGGTAACACAAGACGCACCACATAAGCATTCAAGACAAACACAAGATTATGCAAGGCATAGACATCAATAGTTATTTAACTAACATCACACAACTAACTATAGAGAGCAAGCACATTAAGCATGACACAAGTTTAACAAGGTCACAAGTATCATAACTTGACCATCAACAAGGGCATAAGCCACACTTAGCAACACATGGAGTAAACAACCACAACTAGCATATGTCTATTTCTGGACTGGAAACAACAGTTTCATGTTTGGATCATAACTAGAGTTATACAAATCCAATAGCCATGCAACAAGACATTCTGGAAAGCTTATGAAATTTTCATACAATTCATCTTTAATCATCTTAGCATGATTCTCAAGTTAACTAAGTCAAATATACCCATTTACAGAAACTGGTCTAAACAAGACAGAGAGCAATCAATTCTGTAGCCCAACTTTAAACAGCTGTAACTCTTAAACTACTTGGCCAAATGACACCAAATTTTAACAGAAGCTAGACACATGAATTATCTACAACTTTTGTATAAACAAGTTTCACAACAAAGCACATTATCATGAAGAACTTTGCTAAGTTTCCAGATCTGTCTATAAACCACATCGGCAAGAAAATAATTATTAACTTATGTTGCATACACATAATTGGGCAAAACCAACTTTACCAACATTTCACACATGACTAAAGAACACCAAAAAGCATGGTGCTCACCTCTAAATAAATTTTCTTAAAGCATTTCTTAATTTATTTAGACATCAAGGTGTATTTATGAACATATACCAAAAAATGCACAATAAATTCTACAAATATTACAGTAGCTCACATATCCTCTAAATAGTCTACTGTACAAATTTCATACCATTTGCATAAGTATAGCTGCCTCTATGAAAAAGACAATTTGCTATTGCAAGAAATCATGTGAGAGCGAGATAAACCAATAACTCACTCATACTTTATCCAATACTCATGAAATTTTTACCACACATCGACTATCACATGAGTAGCATGCCACAAAAATTTCACTTTATTTGGAGCCCTAGATCTGCAGTTATGGAAAATAACAAATTCAACTAGCATTTCAACCTTACTGCACAAATCTATTTCTTTGCAGCTAAACTTTAAACTAAAACATGCCATATTATAGATCTACTGCATAGACAATTTCACAAGGATTCCAAAAAGTCCTCATTTGCTATTTTACGAATTTCCTATGAATTACTATGAATTTCCAAAATTCAGCAAATTTCCTACAAAAAGGTCCTTAACAACACTATTCATTCGAGTCATAGACTTCGCATTTAGGCCCTTCCATTTTGTCAAATTTGAGCCCGAGGCCCCTGGTTGGAATTTAGAGCAGAGAAGCATGCCGGGCTTGCTGTTGCCGGCCGAAGGAGGCTCGTCGGTGGCGGGGGATGGGCCGGCAAGGTCCGAGGCACCTGGACGTACCCGAAGGTGGCTTCGGCCCGGCCAGAGCCTGCCCTTGGCCTCCTAGCCACGCGCACAGGCGCCCGCGGCAGCCACGGCACCGGCAGCCGCGTGCTACGGTAGCGAGGAGAGGCCAGGGAGGGGTGCGCCGGGTACGCCGCGAGGAGGGAGAGGTGATGGAGCTAGTGGCCAGGGTAGAAGAGGCTCTGAGGAGGGGGTTCCACGGCGGTAGTGAGCTCGGTTGTGGCGTCCATGGTGGCCGTGTCTAGGAGCGCGCGCGCGACGCCAGAGAGAGAGGGAGGGAGAGTGGAGAGGCGAGAGAGAGGCTGGGCGAGTGAGGAGGCTCAGTGCGGCCTCCATATCAGCATAGGGCGAGCAGGGACATGCGGCAAGAGGCTGGGCACGCTGGCCTCCATGCATGATGGACACCTATCCATTGGGACCCACCGTCGAGCAGGTGACTGGGCGCCAAAGTGGGGAAGGTGGGACGCCGTTTTGGGCTGGCTCAGGTCCAAATTGGTCCATGGTCCTAAAATGAAGTTTGGTCTACACCTGATGCTCTCCAACTTTGCTTAAGGGTTCAGGGTCATTAGGGTTATGGTTTAGCAGATAACAGTGCTCCTAACTTTGGTTTGTCAGCGTGACGATGGTGATTAGGAAAATCTCAGAATTAACCATCAACACGAAGCCAAACCGGTTCCAACTTTTTGCAGACTCTTCTCCATAATATATGCTACAACTTTTATTTTGGGTCCAACTCAAGTTGTTTAACAAAATTTGGGGAACGCGGAATGCCAATGTCAGCATCGGTGAATTTCTGGATTCCAAACACTGTCGGGTTGATTTCAGCTTTTCTATTATACTTTGAGCCCTGTTTTGATCCATTTTGAAGCCAAATCATAACTTGGTCTTTTAACAAAGTTTGTTATACTCAAACTTTTGTTCAACTTTCTTTTTTGGTCAAACCTCATATCTAGCCTAGAGTCAACTTTATTTCTCAGGTCAATGCAACGCCCTTTTTGCTATACAATCTAGGGTTTCCATTATTTTCGGATATTTTCTCCACCTTTGTTCAAAACGAACCTTTCATAACTTTTGTTGTAGAGTTCAATTAGAGTTGTTTGAGCAAGGTTGCAAGGTTAGGTAGACTTCATATGTTTCCATCCACTTGATAAAGCAATTCATGCAAAGATATGACTTATCATTTTATGTGACTTTTTTATTCCAAACTTCATGAAACTTTCCTAGTGATCAATATAGATAGAGATGAATGTGAGACACATGAAAAAGGTTCCATTACATCATTGAGGCATACCTCTAAAAAGGGTCATCATAGAAGCAAAGGTATATTGTCCAAGTTTAAGTTGGGCTTATTTTCATAATTTGATCTTGACACCTTGGTCACTACTTAACATGTCATGTTTGAGCTCAAACCCATTGCTTAACTAGTGACAAACACTTGGGGTGTTATAGCTGCCTTCGTTTTCTCACCGCTACACACTGGTTGACGTTCTGGTTCTCCTGAGCAACACGCTCCTCCTCGGTTTCGCCGTTCCGAGGAGGGCTATCGATGCTGACGTTGAAGATCGCACCACCCTGGAAGGGTCGAAGGAGAAATTGATCGGAGAAGGTTTTGGCGAGGGTCTTTGTAGAGCCCTAAGACTCAGAGCCTAGAGTTTCTTCTGGGATGGTCTAGAGGTGCGCCCCGGGGCTCCGTCCTAAGTGTAGCGCGTTGACGGCTGGTGGGAGCTGGATGGCGACCTAGTCAGGCGAGTTTGCCCCTTAGGGCATGTTGGTAAGTGGCGGTGGCGTTGGAGAATCCGAAGGGTAGGGCCATAGCCCCTGCAATTTCCCGAGCAACCTCCGATAGATCTAGATCGAAGGGTGGTCGGCACTGAACCAGAGTGTCCAATGCCAATTCGGCGACGGAGAGACAATCGGTGAGCTTTAGTCTGACCTGATCGATGGATTTGATTAGATCATCATTGTTGATCGGCCTCCTCTGGTAGCGAGGAAGCGGACGGCGAGTCGTTGCCAAAGGAGACCTCAGAATTGGCTTTGAGATCAGGATCTGCAGTTGCAGGTGTGGGGGTGGCCGGCGTAGAACCGATCTGCCCTAGCTCGAGGAGCTCTCTGACTCCGTTAGCATTGATGACCCACGAGATGGATCCGACCGTGAAGATTTGGCCGGGCCACGGAAGGGACAAAGAGCCTATGGAAAAAGCCATCTTGTTCGACAAGGAAACAACACGCACACCCCTACCTGGCGCACTAACTGTTGACAGAATATCATTGGTAGTCCTCCGAGGGGTACCCCACGAAGGTAGATTGATCGGTAGAGGAGCAGTGAGATCAAGAACAAGAAGGCAATAGAGAGACACGAGTTAGATAGGTTTAGGTCGTCAGTATGATGTAATACCCTACTCCTATGGTCTATTGGTTTGTATTAGCTATCGTATGATATGTCAGTGATTTTAGAGGGGGTCCCTACCCGCCTTATATAGTCTAGGAGGTAGGGTTACAACTCGGTTTGATCTGAGAGATAACTAGGAAAGTAATAACTGATTATAGGAATCTTGGGATCATACATATCCTAACAGATCTCGTAGTATCCTTTAGGATATCTTCTCGATGTCTTGCAGAAGGCGCCGAGTAAAGTCGTGCCTCAGTAAGGCTTCTTCTTGTGGGATAGGCCACCCCTAGGGGCGCAGCCCATGTGGTCTGTTGTGGGTATCTGGGGTCGTACACCCCATACTGGGAGACTTAGAATGCTCCGGGGCTTGCCTTTTCAGAAAAGAAGTGGGGCAGTGGTCAGGGCACTCTAGAAGCTCTTCTGGGGCCTGCTCCTCTTCTTCGGGAGCTGCAGCTTGAGGAATCTCCTCCTGGTCCCCTTCCTCTTCTCTGTTGAACTCTATCAGCGTTATCTCCTCTATCGATCCTATATGCATGAATATGGCATAAGATATTGCGAATGCATACATGCTGACAAGTATAGTATGATGACACATGATGAATGCATTCTTGTAAGTATTCTTAATAGCATGGTGTTAAAGTAATAACAAGTGCATCACATTTTTGCTGAGTAGGTGCATATCTCTTCTTGATTACTTAATCAAACACTTCAACAATTCATTTACTACACCACAAAACAACAACTACTTGTTTTACTCATAACTAGAGTTATATATATCAAAATCATATGGTTGTGGACATTCTGGAAAGCTTAAGAAATTATCTACAACTCTCTTTTAAGACTCTTACTATGATTCAATAGTTATCTAGGGCAAACAAATCATTCAATCAAATCTATCCAGAAAGTAAACATTTCAGACAACAAACTTGTAACAGCTAGAACTCTAAAACCCTAAGTCCTATGAGTGTGAAAATTTAATAAGGTAGACTAGCAAGTTATCTACAACTTTGTTATTAACAAGTTTTACAGCAAAGACCATTATCCATATGAAATCATCCACACATTCAAAACTATACATGCAGCCTTGTATTTGAATTATAAAGTGATAATTAATTAGTTGCATACAATCAATGGCTTCTACACCTTACTATTAACATCAACAGTTACTATGCCTCACAAGAATCATAGAAAACATCACGGTGAACCCCTAATTTAATTACTTAAATGCCTTTATTAATTTAATTAAATAATTAGGGTAAATAATAAACATACACCAAATGTGCACAATAAATTCTCAGAAAATTACAGTAGACTCCTAATGCTCATAATAGGCTACTGTGAAAGTTTCATACCATTTGCACATGTATAACATCCTATGCAAAAATGATAAGCTAATAAGGGTTAATTTAGTGAAAATAGTAAACCCTATAGAAAAGTGTCAAGCAATAGATTATATATTTTTCCTAGCTTCATATTAGTGCCATACTACTGCACAAAAATTTGAATAGCAATATATTACATATTTTTATCCCTATAAATTTCCTTAGAAAATGTCATTATTAATAAATAAATAGAGAGACAATATTTAAATCAAGTTTATAGAAATCTTAATATTTTTACTAGCTAGAGCATGTCAATACAAAACCCACAAAATCGGAATCAAAATTTTAGGAGTTTTCTAGCTCAAGATACCTATTTTACAAGATTATTAACATTCAAAAAGCATTTATCTAAATATATTTAAATCCCTAATAAAAATATCAGAAACTGTACATATCATATTTTTACAAAACACTACACTTCATGAGGAACACAACAAAATTTGTTTCACAAGATTTGGATCACCACAACTCAACTTATCATTTTTTCAAAGTTAGCATGAAATCTAAAATAAATGAGCTATCCTCCTAAACTGAGTCACTGACTAGCTGGGACCCCAGGCGCTAGTCAGAGCCCACATGCCAGCGAGACGGAATAGAGGAGATGTCTGGCCGGATGGTTTCTCGCCTGACGGTGAGCTCGCTGGCAGGTAGCTGACTACACCTACGTGATCTACTCATCCGCCCGCACCCTGGTGGTGGTCTTTGCATGGCCAGAAGAAGCACGGAAGCTCCTCACCGATAACCATGGCGGACGGTGGCGATGGCACGGCGGTACGCCGGCCAACTCTGGCCAAGTCCCGGCAAAGCGATGGCTTACTAGTCTACGAGGAGGTCCAACAGATCTTAAGGAGGCGACTAGGACGCCTACGGTTGAGCTCAACCACATGCACCACTGACATGGCGGCGCACAGAGCGCAATAGCGAGGTCGCCGTTCCAGCTAAATGGCAGCGACACAAGGGTCTCCGTCATGCCAACAACTAAACCTATGGTTGCTCAGTTTGGTGCTTGTGAAAGGGGGACACAAAGGTGGGGAAACTGCACTATGGCAAGCTCGCATGCCACGGTGGGCATGGCGACTACAGTGGCGCTAGTGGCGTGTTCCAAGGGAACCACACAGTAACATGGGATCAGTGCGGTACTCAAGTACTATGGCTCAAAGGCGATTCTAGGATAGGTAATATAGAAGCACAAGGTGCATCAAGGAAACATGGCCACAACGGCGGCCATGGCGGAGCTCTAGTGGGGACGCACCCGCAGTGGTGCAACGTGAAATGCAGCTTACCAAAGGCACGACTATGAGTGCTACAAGGTGGGAAGGGTAAAGTAGAGCGAGGTAGAGCTTTGAGTGTAGCTAATTCAAGAATAGGGTGGCGGTGAGCATGTGTGGGCTCGGTGGAGCAGCTACGACGGCTATGGCGAGCGCGGTGAGCAAAGGAGAGCGAGGAGGCGAGTAAGTGAGCTCGGGTGTGTGGAAATGGGGCGCGGGGCATGCAGATATCGACTGCCAGCATGCAAGCGTCGAGGACCAGGCATTAGCCAATGGTGGCCATGGTCTGTGCCCGGTCAGCCATGAACCGGTGCGGATCGGTGTTCATCTAGGGTCTGAAAACCGGCC
The DNA here is from genome assembly GCF_019320115.1 of Miscanthus floridulus. Classification (NCBI taxonomy): domain Eukaryota; kingdom Viridiplantae; phylum Streptophyta; class Magnoliopsida; order Poales; family Poaceae; genus Miscanthus; species Miscanthus floridulus. Next base: position 61,011,662 of record NC_089594.1, read on the forward strand.
TGACGACGTGATTTGGTGTCAATCAAACTCCTAATCCGTAGATTATTAGTGCAAACAATGTGAACAAAACTTGTAGCCCTAAGTACCAGCTATAATAATGCTTAAGAGACCTTCTCCTAATTTGCAATAGTTAGGGAGTAAAATCAGCCTAAAGTTGAGCTCATCACACTGTCAGTCGAAAATGTCTTAGCGAAATTTTTGATTTTGAAAAACAGCAAAATGTCGAATCTTGTGAGCTCAAAAAGACTAAGCTATGCACTATAATTAGCTCATGACCCAAAAATAAAAGTTGTTCCTCTCATCAAATGCTACAACTTTACTTTAGTGCACACATCCATGCAAAGTCTCTATCATATCGTTCAAACTAGGTCAAACCTACTACATTTAAATGATGACTAACACTTGAACTATGACTTAGCGACCAAATTAGCCCTAGCCATGAATATCAAAGTTGTTCATAATGACATTCTAAACATGTTTAAGCTATGCATAAGGTCACACAAACATTTCATACATTGGTTACACATTTCACTTTCTAGGTCAACATACATAGCATCACTTAAGGACTTGATTAGACAAAGTGATCTTCATGAACAATGTTCCATTAGTCATCCTAAGTGTAGCTAAGATGTTTTAGTGACTCACATCAACCATTTACATGTATTCAGTCATGATCATATGCATATATACAAAGAAACATAAAATAACAAACATGTTTCATATGTTTCAATCACATGTTTCAAATGTAAAAGCTTAAATATGAATGCTTGATGCTCATGCTCATGCAATGCAAGTCAAATTATGCAAGCCTAACACCTAGGGTGTTACACAAAGGACTCAAGACACTGCCAGAGCCTCCAACACCCTCGGTGTGGTGACCGGTGGCCTAAAACCCTTGCACCAAAATGGAGCAACTAGAGAGCTTTCCTCTGCCTCATCCTTGGACACCTCATTGAGACCTGCCGTAGGTCGATGAAGGCCAATACCAGTAGCCTCCACCTCATTGGACAAGGGAAGCATCACCATCACCAGCACCATCGCCCTCAGAGCTAGAAGTTTCATCACCCAAAACACTAGGCATAGGCACCACTGACGCAGGGTTCAGTAGCAAGGCCACCGCCCGCCACCAAGATCTAAGGAGGCAGTAGAGTGCTCGCCTCCTATTTCGGCTAGCAGTGGAGCCAAAGCCTCCACCAACATTCTCAGCAACCTCCTCCTCATCATTAGTGGAGGTAGTCATGGATGCATTGGTAGAGGCGGCAACAAAAGAAGACCTAGTCTTCTGCCTCTTGGTAATAATCTTGGGCACAGTAGCCCCTTCCTCTTCCTTGCCTCCACCACAGCAGTTACATTCTTGGCAGCGGCCTTCCTTGCCTTGTCCTTTATGGAATTATGCACCTTCGTAGGAACATCATGTTCCTCGTGGCAGATCCTGAATTCCTCAAAAACTCTATTAAGCCAGGGCATCATACCACCGTTGGCCCGACACGCTAGATACTCCCTATCAGTACATCTCACCAAGTATCTTGAGCATCCCCCGCCTTGGCGAAGTTCACCAACTTCTCTGCAGCCTAGCCCTCCTTCTTCTCAAATCCAAAGCGCGGAAAAGGAACCCCAACACCTTCGCCAAACATAGGCAGACTAACCATCTCAATGGTCATGGCGGGCCTATTCCTACCGAGGGCCCTAGTAGCTAGCCGCCACCCTCTCCTTGACCAAGTCATGACCTCTAGAGTACCGATAGGCCAGAGCGAAGGCCCTATCGCATGCTTCATGACCCTCCTTAGTCCCTGGACCTAGGGTTCCTTGAGTCAAAGTCCTCATTGGAGTCATCACCAAGGCTAGCGGATAGCGGGTATTCTTCTTCCTGTCTGAGCGGGTAAATGTCATGCCTCCGGTCCTCACTGTAGAACCAATACTACATCCAATCCTTCGACCGCTTGTCCTTCTGGGCGAAAGAGATCTCCAACTTCTTGCCCTTTTGGGCCCTCCACAGCATAAAAGCAGTAGCTCCCATACTGTGCCACCAGCTGATCTTCACCAACTCACTTAGGCTAGCACTAGAGCTCGTAGTACTCACAGAAAGTACTAACATTGGGCTCCACGCCATAAGACAAGCCAGCCCAACAAAACTTACTCAGGGTAACTATTCCATTAGGTGTTAGTTGGTGAAGTTGTACCTTGAAAGCCTCCAACACCTAGGTGAAGGAAGTGCACCACCAGGAAGTGAAGGCCACAAAGAAAGAAATTCCTAAAAACCATGTCATCAGCGGCCTTCGGCTTAGGAATTGTCTCCCCTCTGGAGGCTTCACCTTAGCATCCCCAAAGTAGCCCAGCTACCGCAACTCCTCAATCATGTCCTTAGTCATGAGCAAAGGCCCGAAATCCCATGTCTTGGATGTGCTAGCCATGTCTCCTGCCTCTTCAGCGGTGATTAAGTCTGCAACGGAGGCCTCAACTCTAGAAAGATCCTCTTCAAGCCCCAATGCTTCCACACTAACAATCATGCACTCCTCAAACCGTGCGGACCACCCACTAGACCTAACACTAAGAAGGCTGATGGTATGGCCCAAAGAAGGAAGTCCAGCATGGAGGAGGACTAATAAGCGTAGCCACTTCTAAAACTCAGAAACAACCCAAGAGGGGAGCGAAGGGCAAAAACCAACTAGACAAAAAGCCTGGGCAGAAAGGGATAGCATAGGAAGCGGCATCAGTGAAAGCAATGGCTAGGATATGGAAGGGGGGCCTTCACCTACTGTCCCTTATATAGCCCCTACCGTGATGCTTTGATTTCCAGGGCCAACGGTCACATCCATTCAAAAACACGTCGGTTCCACAACCACCTAGGCAAATCAAATAACAACACGTCACCAACACAGCAGTCTAATCCAGGCGTCCCAAGGGAAAGGGGGAAAAGCCTTCGTGTGTGCAGGAGCCTCTGCACCTTAGAGCCTAAGGGCTAGGTTTCAAGGGCAAGGCCTACATGAGGGAAGCCTCCGTGCCTCAGTGCCTAAGGATAGTGTTTTGAGGGCAAGGCCTGCTAGCATCAGACCAGCCCTCAAGGGAAGAGCTATTGGGATACAGTTATGAGTCACAGAGGTCAGGGACCGCAACAGCAATGAAAGCTAATGACTAATGAATTTTATGAGTGATGTGCAGGAAGAGATGATGAAAGCCTCGGCCCAGATCGGCCGATCAGGGCAATGGACCAGAGGATGCGGCGAAGGCACCTAAACATGGTTTGAGGCGGAGGGTTCGGTGATTGGAGCGAAAGCGCTCGGATGTAGCCAACGGCGAAGGCTTGGTCGGCACCTACGGAGGCTACAGAGAGTCGGTGCGTAGGTATGGGTGAAGGTCATCTAGGACGAAGGCCCCAAGAGTCGAGGGACTTCCTAAAGGATGGCGATGCTGGGCTATGGCCAAAGACTGGACTCATGGTTGTGGCCCATCAAGCAAAAGGTGGTTGAAGAAGAAGGCACCCAAATTACCCTTAGCAGTTTGTATTAGTATCGGAATATTTTGAGGATGTACTATAACCTTCAAGAGGTAAAATTTTAAAAGAGTAGCCTTAGCAAGTAGTGCCCTATAAAAGGGGAACACAAACTCTATACAAGGGGGGAGGTAGTTGAATGCTATTATGAAACCCTAGTTTGGTCTGGACCCACTTTCCACCTAACATGTGTTCGCCCGAGGCACCTGTTTGGGCGAAGGCTTTGACTATCTCCTTCTAGTCCCACCTGCTGGAAACCACCATTTTCTAACAATGTCGTTGGGGCCTTGGTGCTTGACTGCCAGGGGTTGTCTGCTATGGATCGGACTCCACTGGGTGAGCCTTCTCAAGGCTTCCTTCACAGTGAAGGCGCCCCGGCTCAGGGCGCTGACGTGAGGGCCCTAGGAGCTCCACGCCCATGGAGCCTGGTGGAGTGGCTTATCCTGTTGTGTCATGCCATCTGCGTGACTTTGTCGGAGGAGTGGTCAATAGCGCCCCATGCCCGTTGATCGGGCTGGCACCAGGGAGCCCCCGAGCCTTGGATGCTCGGTGGGCTTGGCAAGCACTCGGTCGAGCTATGATCGGAGGGTATGATCGAGCATACCCGATAGGTATAGCCCCCTGAGCCCTCGAGCGATCCTATAGGGGTTGGTCATTGGATCTCTCGGTCGGGAGCCTCTCTCCTGGGGACTTAACATACCCCTATGTTTGACTCTCATCAACGTCGGTGGCTGTAATTTTCACATCAATGAAAAGATATTGCAAAAAGATCAATTCGTGGCTGGTTTGCCAAAACCAGCTAGGCCATTTTCTGAAACCGGCCGAGCTGGTTTTCTCTGTTTCTTTGCAGGTTCATCAACAGAATTGGCTAAGCCAATTTCTAAGGCTAGCCAGGTTGATTTTCTCGAGGAAGGCCCAAGTGCTCGATTTTTACTCCAATGAACTTGGAGCTGTTTTGGATGATTCGAGGACTCCTATTATGAGTTATCCATGTGATCCAAGTGCTAAAGTAGATAGAAATGTTCGTCGGAGTGCATTCAAATTTGTCTTGCACAATAATGAGCTATACCGAAGGACTGCCGAAGACTTGTTGCTCAAGTGCTTGAATTATCTTAAAGCAAAAGTGGCAATGGGAGAGGCTCATGAATACATATGAAAAGATGCTAGGAGTGCTAGCGGAGTTGATGGCCAAGCTATGTCATGTGACAAAACATTGATGCAGTTTGTCAAAAGGAAATTAAGGACAATTCCTAGAGATTTTTTAGAAAAGGGGTGCTCATGTTGCCTGAGCGTACTACAGGAAAACTGATAAGCAACCAGTTCAACAAGTGTTCAAGTTGGAATAGTCCATTTGAAGCGATCAAAACAGTGGTTGGAAGGTCATATATGATAGAGACGTTGCAAGGTGATTGTCTCCCAACAACAATTAACAGGAGATATCTAAAAAAGTATTTCTCAAGTGTTTGGCAACAAGCCCATAGGGCTGTCCGAACAATGGCCGATATACAATATCGCCTTTAGAACAAAAGCAGTCGATGCATGCATCAGCCTTTGTTTACAAATAGCTAATGAGTTAGACATCATTGCTGTTTGGTTTTATGTGTTTTTAGATTCATGTAAGCCTCACCCAAAAATGGGGGGGGGGGGCATATGTTGACAACCAAGATTGTCCCCATCCTGCACTTAAGGTTAGCTCTACATTGGAAGTTTTGACAAGCATTGGAAGTTGCGATGATTGGAAGTTTTGATGTACATTGGACATTCTGACCTACACTTTGTCAAAAGGCATAATGGAGTCCACCATTGTATTCCTCCCATCAAGACAATCGCAAAACATATATGGATCATCTCGTTTGGAGTCCAGATGAAGGAAACAGGTCTTCAGGGCTCACCAAGCAGAAATCGACCTGACCGGTTTCCAAAACCTACCAGGACAGATTTTTCAACTTATCCAAAGTGAGAAATGGTTTACACCATTGCATTCCTCTTGTCGATCTGATAAAAAAACATAAATGGATCACCTCATTCAGAGTCCAGATGAATTAATTACGATTTTTGGAAGGTTTTCTTCCCTTGAGCCGCAAAAACTAGCCAGGCTAGTTTTCCTGGTCCAGACTGAGTTGGACTCGATCTAAACTCACCCCATCTCATGGGAAACATGTAGGTTTATTTTGGGAAATGTTTTCTACTGTGATAAGACCACCCTATATACTAAGGATCATGGCCGATTGAGGTAATCCAACTACACAATCGACAAAATCAATCTACTACCTCTCTTTTACCCTCTGTTTCCCATCTACTGCCTCTCCTTCGTTCTTCATTGCTGCTGCATGGCCGATGGATTGATGAAGCCCTAGTGAGGTTAGGCTGGGTAGGGTAGACCATCAATGCCGCATGCCCTGACGGGTCCCTTCTGGGCATGTGGGGTTTCGGGTTTCAAGAGACCTCATCAGCGTGTCTTGCATATCGTGCTCCCAACAAGGATCCTCCAACGATGTGTCTTGCATATCACTCTCATCACTAGAGGCACCAAGTTCATGTGCGAACATACCCTAGGCGTCAGCCGACCTGAAAGTCAGCTAGGCCCAATACTGAGCGATCTAGCTCCTCATCAGTGTGCTGACCGTAATTCGTGTCAACACACTTTTTGGCGATTTCACTGGGGAACGATTGGTTTGGTTGTATCCTACAACTAGGTCTTTCTTCCCTAGCCTATTTGTTGGATCAAATCTATCTTTCTTGTGTTCCCATTACCTCTGCATCTGACCGAAAAGGCCAACTGCATCTAGTTGTGATCCTCTCTATCAGGATGTGGAACAATGGGTTCAATGGTGATTTCACTGATCCAATGGGCTAGGGGAGCATCATCATGTCTACACCCAGACCTAGGGTAAAGGCACGTGGAATAGCTGAGGGTTCCCCTCTTTTTCATGCTATCAATATATAAGCTTATGTCCAAACTTGATGAATTAGAGGAAAGAATGTTTGGTGCTCCGGTGTTACTTTGCCTCAAGATGCATTTACTGGTGGATCAGCTCTGGCTATTAGTCAACCCTAATATGGGAGGCCATTTCACTATCATTTTGATCAGAACAGTTATGTAATTCCTAATGAATCCAAATTGGTCACTTCGGCGTCTGAAACCGATAGGGCCAATTTAGGACGAGTTAGCACTATACTTCCTGATGCTACATACACACCAAATTCGGTTCGTACCTCTCGAACCGATGATGGAACAATAGCATCGCGTGCTTCTTTGCCTCATATTATGGTGTTGCCCGACTCTCCAAGGTCATCAAGCATTGTCCTTGGGCCTAAGGCCTCATGTGTTGCCTCTCAAACTGATTTGCAAGAATCTGTTCATCGGTTTAGGAAACCAATAGAGGCAAAATTGGACATGCAAGCTACACATGATGGTGATGCACATCCTTTACCTTGCAACAATATACCTTCCATGGTTGAAACTCTAAAAATAAATAATCTGACCGTCCTGATTCGGCCGGAACAAGCCGATTCCACTATTGGAAAAATTGTGATTATCGGCGAACCCAGAGATCCTAGGAAGGGAAAGAAAATCTTGGATAGTGAGGTGGTGCTAGAAGAGTCCAATGATAATCGGGAGAGCCTCAAGATCACTATCAAATCGTGTGGCCTCGGGGGGGGGGGGGGGGGGGGGGGGGCAAGACAGAATTCCCTTGGACAAGATAAAAACAACCACTAGTGCTATTGTTCCAAAAGAGTCGACTAAGCTCACTTTAAAACTCGACCAAACTGATTCTAATGTTGGTGGACAACTCTATATTTTTTACATTGAAAATGAAGTTCAGAATCGAACATTGATTTTTGATAGACATAGGGAATGTGATAACGATAACCAGGTTGACAAAAAAAATTGTTGAAGGCTCGACAAGGATGAATAATGATTCAAATAAGTTGGTAAAATGGTTTAGGGCAGCTAGGGACCTACTAGTACAGAGCCGTTGTCAGCCTTTACATCTTATGCTATTACATGATAGGTCTAAGAGTGCACCCCAATATAGTGCACTGATAGGATTGGAGATAGCTGCTTTAATAGGAGATTTTTCTGAGGAAAAGAAGAGTCTATACATGTTTATTACTTTTACATGTAATCCAAAGTGGCAGGAAATAGTTGATGTCCTTACATATGTTCCAGGACAAAGGCCTGACGCTAGACCTGATATAGTTAGTCGAGTCTTCAAGCTAAAGGTCGTGGAGGTTGTTTCTGAGTTAAAGAAAGGAACTTATTTTTGGGAAGGACCGCGCAGGTATGGCCAGCAAATTTTCACCCTTTTGCCTATGTTGTTTATTTGGAAATAGGCATCACGAGAAATTTAGTTGGTGGTCATTGTAAAACGAATTCAGCGGGGCAAGAATTTGGGTAGCTGGTTTGTGTAGGTTTCACCCGCTCATTGTTCCTTTTCCTTCCAGTTAGTGACGTGTATGTTGAGAATATGACATCGAATATCCCACCCTGGTTATTAACTCGTCTCCTTGTCCTAGAGGAAAGGTATCTTGAGTGCCGCCCAATTAACAGCTGCATCAGGTGGCGACTGGAGCCGCGGCAACAGCGCAGGCAGCTAGCGTCGTCGTGTCATCGCTCCGAGGTCGGAATACCTACGCTACGCTCGGGAATCCAATCGAAGCCGGCACAGGCAGGATTGTTTTCGGCTATTCCGGGTAATTAAGCTGCTGAGCTCGGACAAAAGTACAAAACGGATGGAGTCCATCCCTCTTCATCACCGACACAATCTATCCATGCCCCTGCATCGTCCCTCTCCTCTCCTCTGCTCAGTCCTCTCTCTGCTTCTTCTTCTTTCCTTCCTTGCTTGCTCCACACCGATACTTTATCCCTTCTCTCCTCTGCTTCTTCAATTCCTGGCCGGCCCTACCCTCTCTCTCTCTCCCCCCTTGTATATATGGATTTATTCTCCCCGACCCCTAGACGGAGCGAGCTAGCGTCCCTTTGCCTAATAAGAGGCTAGGACGCGCCGAAATCAGCAAGGTGACGGCCTTCTTCAACCTCCGGCTCCAACGAGACGACGACGAGTGCGTGGCACCATGGGGGGTGCCACTTCCAAGGAGGTCTTCGACGTGCGGGACGAGCTGAGGTACCAAATACAGGTGACCAAGAGAGAGCTGGAGAATAAACTGGAGGTGACCAAGAGAGACCTCAGGAATCAATTGGGCGAGGAGATGGCCCAGGCTGCTCGGATGGTCTCAGGCCAAGGCTCCACGCAAGGAAGGCTGGTGCGGGAGTTGGAGTACAAAACCGCCGAGCTATCAAATCACAAGCGTCAACTGGCCAGGGAACTGGAGGATACAAGGAAAGCGGGCCTGATGTCCATGGACACCGCCAAAACGTACCAAGAAGAAGCTGAGAAGAGAATTAGGGTCAAGATGGAGGAGCTCGCAAACACGAGGAAGGCAGCCCTGGTGTTCATGGACGCTGCAGATGCGTACCAAGAAGCAGCACAGAAGGAAATCAAGGAGAAGGTGGAGGAATTGGAGGACACGAGGAAGGCGGCTCTGGTGTTCATGGATGCTGCAGATGCATACCAAGAGGTTGCAGAGAAGCAAATTAAGGAGAAGGCGGAGGAATTGGAGGACACAAGGAAGGCAGCTCTGGTCTTCATGGATGCTGCAGATGCATACCAAGAAGCAGCAGAGAAGCGAGTTAAGGAGAAGGCGGAGGAATTGGAGGACACGAGGAAGGCGGCTCTTGTGTTCATGGACATTATTGCCGGCATGTATCAACATGGACACGAGGAAAATGTGGAGGTGCTCGGGGATCAAACGGCAGCAATGGATGCATCTTTGGAGTCGATGCTCTTGGAAGCTATTGATAAGCTCCGGTTACAGATTTTGACTGCCAAGCAGAAACATGACGTGCCTAGAGCAGAGGTTAACAAGATTAGTATGGAACTGGGGTAGCGAGCAAGACAGCAATTGCAGAAGCATTTGATGGGACCGGGAGAAGGTATAAATCATGAAATATTCATATGATCTTAAGAGGAAGGTGGAGGGAAATCCGGACTAGCAAGCAAGTGGCTCTTATCATGAAGGAGGGATTGACAAAGATGCTTTAGTCGATAATCTGAAGATTGAGCTAGAGAAGCTTCGTGCAGTGTTTCTATTCCGCACACAGCAGGGACATTACCGTCTTGCATCTCAAAATATATAATCTCGTTGCTAGCATGTTGTGTTACTCTGTAACGCTGATCAGTTGGTACAATATATGCAATAAATTTAAATATAAACAAAACATTCTCTTCCTTTGTGATATCAGATATGTGATGTTCCCTTTCCTTCTCATTTTTTTCCGAGTTTGAAGACCTGCATTTTCAGCACTTGGGTAGAAGTGCTAGATTAAGGATTATTTACTCAACAAAGCTACGTTCCCTTCAATATTGACCCTATTATGAGTTTACATTGATCATAAGGTTTGAGCTTTATTACGGTCGTTGGTATCCCTAATTAAGTTACATATCTACCGACTTTCCAAATATCATACCCGCTCATTTGGTGTGTCTTTCACTCTTTCTAGTAGATCATATATCGTGATTATAAGATCACTTAAGATACTTTTCCTCTAGAAGACAAGTTAATACACTAGGGTGGGAGCAAGTATGAACAATTTGGATGGAAATTGAATAGGGGAAATCCACATTTTCCAATCACATCCAACAACATAGGCAACATTTGTATTTGAAAAAGTTATATACGACTTAAAATGGATACATGAACACTTGAATTCGTTTTTAAAATATGTATATGGTTGTAGAAAATAATAAGTTCAACTAATATTTATACCAAAAAAAAACAAAAAAAACATTTAATAGAGAAAAATCACCATAGATTGTTGTTATTGACAATATCATTTAGAAAAACTACAATGGAATTGAGAAAAATTGATGGAAACACTAAGCTTATATATTTTTCATGCATCTAACACAATATTTGACAAAAATATTAACATTATAGCTAAAATAGTGACTTTCATATCTGTTTATTTGTAATATAATCCTAAAAAGTAAATAATTCCAAAAATAGAAAACTAACTAACATTTTATAATGCTATAATTTTTTCATCTATCTCGACATTTGATGAAAATATCAACTCGTTAGTTGACAAAAATATTGATAATGTTTGTTCGTCATAGGATTAAGAATATTATTGACCCAAAGGTTGTTTAAAATAGTCATCCTGATATGTTTTTGTTCATAAGTAAAAATCTTAAATTTTGGAAATATGTGTATGATTTCTGAATTTGGATTCAAATTCGAAAGATCCTATTTGTATTTGTATTCTTGGATATATGTTTGAATTCATATTTGATTACGTTTTAAAATTAGGACACAACACTACAAGATAATTGTCGGTGTTTCAAGTTTCCACCGACGAATAAATTTCTAGTATTGCGCGTCTGGCCCGAATGGTGTGCTTAGAGGACACGAGGTTTATACTGGTTCGGGCAGAAAGTCCATACGTCTAGTTCGTCGCTGCTGCTCGTGTTACAAGTACTGAAAGTTTATAGTGGGGATTACAAATGGGCGAGAGAGAGACTGGATCCCAAGTCTCTGATGGAAGGAGTGAACGGGTGCCGAGAGCTCAGTCGCTGCTCAGCCATGTGCTCATGTCGTGCTTTTGTGTCGATCTGGATCAGATTTTGATGGGTCAGTCTATTCTGATCCCCTTCATGGGACGCCCTGCTTTCCCTTTTATAGGCCAAGGGAAGGCACGGGTTATAGTGGAGGAAAAGAGAAGAACGAGAGAGAGAAGAAGGCCTTCAGGATCGCCAGGTCCTTCTTCTCCTTTATGTGGGTCTCGCTGATTCTATAGATGTTAACAGGGATAGCTCTACGTCGCGGCCCTATCCGTCACTGGTGCCATGCGCACGCGTCATCTGCCGGTCATGGCGTTCCATCCCGTCCTGGTGGATGTCGTGGTGAACTGGCGCGCCTGTCATTATTCGTATGAGGGTTAGGCAGAACAACACCGGCACACCCGATGTTGTTCTTGATGTGAACCCTCAGGTATGGCCCGTCATGAACACAGGTTATATCGAGGCGTGCTAGTCTTTTCCTGGTGTTAGAGCTTTGATCCCGGCCCATATGCTTGACCTAGAGTGGTTGGCGGCGATATGGGTCCCCGTCGAGAGAGGCGAAGCCCGCGGCCTCGGGGTCGGGCAAGGCGGAGCACGTGGCCTCAGGGTCAAGTGAGGTGAAGCGAAAACCCAAGGGTCAGGCGAGGCAGAGCCCGTGGCCTCGGGGTTAGGCAAGGCAGAGCCTATGGCCTCAGGATCGGGTGAGGCAGAGCCCACCCCCAGAGGTCGGGCGAGGCAGAGCCCACGGCCGTAGGGTTGGGCGAGGCGGAGCCCATGGCCTTGAGGTCAGGCAAGATGCAGCCCTTGACCTTGGGGTCGGGCGAGGTGGAGCCCTCCCCCAGAGGTCAGTCGAGGCGGAGCCCACGCACCTTGGGGTCGGTTGGAGCTGTAGTCGTGCTCTTGACTGCTCAGATGAATTAATGTTGATGACCATTAGCTCCTCCTCTTTGAGTACCCTAGTATTGGTCCCCGATAGTAGCCCCCGAGCCTATGGAGGAGTAGAAGACTCCTTCGGAGGCTTTTCCGAACGAGAGGACTCTGAGGACCTTGGCCTTCCTTTGTCTCCCATGGCATGTCCTGGCGACGACGATTCTATTTTGTCATGATCGGACCCCTTGGGGGTATAGCCGTGAGATTTGGTGGGTCGAAAAAGGTCTTTTCTGATTGCGACCCCTATGGGGGTCTATTGTTCGATGACCGTGCATTCGGTCTCCTTGTGAGTCCAACTTTCCTCGAGCCCCTACCCGTAGCAGGGGTCCGGTCGAGGGTCGACTCGCCTTTGTGATCATTTTCCCTCCAGTGTTTTTTCTAATAAAAACGGAGGGGCTAAGCCATGCCATGATTTTCCTCTATGGATGAATCATGGTGCTCGGTGAGCTATGAACAGGCTAGTCCAAGTGGGGCCCTGGCATCCCGTTCATGGGGGTCTAGCTTAGGTCAGCTGGTGACTGACTCCAGATTCATAGTAGTCAATCCATATAGTTCTTGAGTCTATTCAACTAGTTACGAGGGCTCTCTGCCCTTCTTTGAGGAAAAACCATGGATCGTATCTGACCGAGACACGAACGTGGGCCGGGATGACTGCAGTGCTCTTGCCCTAGGGTACTGGCCACTAGCGGGCCCATCCCTTCCCACCCCTTGCTCTTAGGGTGCTCCAGAGCAGTCGTGAACCCGTCGATGGGCTGGCCTTTGAACTTCTAGGCCTGAACGGGCTGTAGGAGCATTTTTAGCCCTATATCCCTCCTTATCTATGATGGTTCTCGGCTTATCGATCGGGCAAATCATTATCTAGCATGTCCTTTGAGGGCACGGTCAGAGATTGTGTGCGTACGATCTTCGAAGGGAGGTATCATGTTGTGGCACAGCAGGCGCGTGAATCTAGGTGGCTAGTTCGCCTTCTCACCCCACTCCGCCTTATAAATAGTAGCCTTCCCCTTGATGTCTCTACACACCAAAACCGCAACCTTACCTTTCTCTATTTTTCCACCGCCGCCATTTCGGATCTGCCGTGCTTGCTAGTCCGCCACCGAAGCCCTAGATCCATAGCCTCCGCTCCTCCACCATCGTTGAGCTCGCATCCATCCGCCTCCACCTCCAATGGATCCGTGGTGCCATTCCGACATCACCTCCAAGAGCATGGAGGACCCCATCCATCATGGTCTTCACGCGCAGACCTTGGTCGAGGAGTGGTTGTTGCCTAGTGACAAGGATTAGCCATCGTCACCCGACAGCTACGTGGTGTCATTCGCCCACTTCCATAAGCGTGGGCTCATGACCCCAGCCCATAAATTCTTCTAAGGGCTGCTACACTTCTACAAGATCGAGCTGCAGCATCTCAATCCCAATGGGATCTAGCACATGGCGGCGTTCATCGTGCTGTGCGAAGGATTCCTAGGGATCGCCACCTAGATCGACTTGTGGAGGTATTTCTTCACCGTCAGTCTCTAGAAGAAGAGGGAGAAGGGTGTCAGGCAGGAGCTACACATGCCGATGGGGTGCGTTGGCATCCAACTTCAGAACAATCGGGTCAGCGAGTACCCGTCCATGTGGCTCTTGACGTCCAACAAGGGGTGGTACTCACAGTGGTTCTACCTCAAGAATGACACTGCCGCCCTTCTGCCGGAGTTCACCGGGCACCTGATCGAAGAGGCCCCATAGCAGTGGAGGAAGTGGGGCATCCCAGAGAAGGACAAGAAGAAGATCCAAGACCACATTGCTACCATCCACATCCTGAAGGAGAACAGCCTAAAAGGGTCAGGCGTCATCAGGGCTTACCATGCGAGTAGGGTGGCACCATTGATGATGTGCGTGCTCTCGCTATACGTGATGGCGCCCGAGGCATCATTTGATGGAACAGTGCTCACCGAGGGAATGCTCCCCAACTCCAAGATCACGCAACGCATCAAGGAGGCGATGGAGCCTTTGTCTACCCGGTGCCGAGGCGTCCTCTGATGCGGAAGGAGCCAGGTTATGTTGTCTTCATAAGTTTCCCTTTCTCTTGCCTTCTCTTCAATTGATTTCTTGACCCCATGAGACAAACTTTGAGAGGGGCAGGACCAGCCGAGGGACCTCATCCTCATGGATCACCTGGCGCCACTGGTGAGCGATTTGGCTATGAGGGTGGCAAATTGCGCCAAGGGTGAGGGCTAAGGAAGGCGAAGGAGGACAAGAAGAGGAAGATGCTATGGAAGTTGCGGACACGGGAACTAGGGGAGGACACTGAAGACGATAACGATGACGATGGTGACGATGACGAGGTGTTGGAGGTAGCCGACGATATCAAATGGGACAACTTGGAGAACGAGGATGAGCTGATAGGCGTCAGTTCATCCTTGCAGGCATCAGGACCCTTCCCGTTCCATGGATGGGAGGGCATGTCTATGGAGCCAACGGAGGTGGGCCATACTGTTGGCCTGCCCCAAGAGCCAACAGAGGCGAGTGGCTCTGCCTTCACGCCCAAGGTGCCAGTGGAGGTGGGCAGCTCTGCCGTTGCGCTCCAAGTGCCAAGGGGAGTAGGGCATTTCGCCAATGTTTCCCAGGAGCTGCCAGGGGTGAGCCCCTCTACCCAGGAGTAGGGGGCGGGCTCAAAACAGCCTCATTCTGATGAGACAGAGCAAGGGTAGGGGTTCATTCCCCAAATGCGTCTATCGCCCGACGAAACTAAGGCAAGTCATCAATTCCTCTGATTTTTCCTATTTTTGTTGGATTTCATCATGACTTATGTTTTTCATCCCTTGTAGCATCGGCAGACATAAGAATCCTTTGGTGCTGGCGCCGAAGAAGATCATCGCCCTCTAATCGGGGCGGCGGCTGTCGGCTGGTGTCGTGCCCGTTTTGGGCTAGAGCAGCACCTATGTGACCATCTCACTGACTAGTCGGGTGCTGCCCATGGTGCTGTCTATGCCCTCAGTGGGATGGGTGGACGTGGGCATTCAAGGGGAGGCTTCGGAGGTCGTGGTGTAGTCGGTGACAGCCGCAATACAGCTACCGATGTTGGGACGAATGGGGCTACCGACCATGCTCATGGCACCGACCGTGGTGGGCGCAACACAGCCGGTCGTGACCCCACCAACGTAGGTGGAGGTAGTGGTGGCTGTGATAGATGGGTCACAGCTGGGTGCAACCACAGCAGTCGCCTGAGGTATTGGCGCGACCCGAGCCATTGGTGGCCCAAGCGACGGTGCTGGGCATGGGCAGAACAAAGGGGGACGTTGCCGAGGGGTCCCCTAGGAGTCGTGGTGCTGGGAGAGAGGTTCACATCCACACCACTGACCCCTTCCATCACCAGAGGGGTTCATCCCGATGGGGATGTCATGGCAAGAGGGGTCGGTAGCGCTTGGGGCTGGTGGGGAGTCGTCCTAGGCCCTGACATTAGTGGGCAGCAGCTTGCCCACACTGGGCAAGCCCCTACTATAGTGGATGAATCCGTAGGACCTGGCATTGATGCTTTTTTCCCTTGACGACACTGTAGAGAGCATGGAGCGGGAGAGCCTCGACGTAGGGATCATGTCCGTGCTTGAGGCCTTGGACCACGTCATGGGTGCATTGCGCGATGTTGTTGTTCCCTTCGACCGGGTATTGTTTGGTCCTACTTCTTGCCCTTTTCTATTTTATATACTTTTTGTATCCTAACCATCATCTCCTTGTAGTCCCTTATAGCTCACAGCCGTGGGAAATCGTAGTTCCTTCATCAACAGAAGGAAGCCTAGGACCGCCTCATTGAGGAGGTGTGGCTACATGAGGAGGTGATAGCTCACCTCATTGCTGTCCAGCAGAGGGTGGTCAAGCTGACTCCCCTCACCGAGGAGGTATCCAATCTTCAATCGCAAGTGGCCGAGGCCTATCGAGATGCTGATGAGGCTGAGAAGGCATTCGAGGCCCTGTCGGCGAGTTCACGGAAGGATGATGAAGAAGCCAGCCAGGGTCAGGAAGGAGCAGGATGAGTTGCTCTAGAAGGACACTAGGACCCACCAATAGATCCTTGACCTTTTGGGTGAGGTTGAGAAGGAAAGGGATCTAAATCTAGGGGCCGAGGTGAGAACTCACAGCCCTAGAGAAAAGGGTGCAAGCCTGAATGCCATGGTGGTCGCTCGGCTACACAAGGAGCGGGATGAGCTAATCCAAACCATAGAGAGGCTCCGCTCGGAATGTGGTGCAGCTTGCGAGGAGCGTGACTAGGCTTTCTAAGAGAATGACTAGGCCTACCAATGGCACGACAACACATAGCAGAAGGACGGCTCCCTCTAGGCCAAGCTCAAAAGCGCAATAACCCTGGAAGCTAGACGCCAAGAGCATTTCTGTTGGGCTGGCTATGGATCTCACCGAGGTGAGGAGAAATCTTTAGGTGGAGAGTGATGATCTCGGTATCCTAAGCATCGCCCTCAGAGTGGTCTACGATGATCTTGAGGTGGTGTGGTCAGAGGGGACTAGCTTGCTCACGGCTCATGCCATCGAGATCACAGGCTCAGGTGCGCCAGCTCAGAGTGGAATGCCCTTCATGCTAGGGGTCAGTCAGTCTTTCATTATAGCTCATTCTCATTATGGAGATAGCATCGATCTAGATGCAATAAGCCATGGCTATGCACCCGGTTATGGAGATGGAAATGGTGGTGGCTCCCCTTTCGCTGGACCTGGCAGACAGGATAGAAGGCCTAGTTCTCCCCCAGAGGGGCTAGTTAGTTAAATAGGTCAGGGCGGTCATTTTTGTAATAAGTAGACAAGTTTCGACCCTTGTGTTTAAACAAGCTTGTCATTTGTTTTGTTTGATCAAATCTATTCTTTTGTTTTGGTTGAACAAATTTGATCTTTCTCCCTTTTTATGTGTAAAAAGGGTTTAATGCGTTCTAACCCTTCCTATTGTTAAGACCATAGAGTTCGAGGTGTGGGTAGGAAACTCTAATCATGCTGGTGAGCAAGAGTGTCATAGCCACTAGGGCGTAGGTTTCTTGTAGTCCAACCTAGCCTTACTCAGTCATTTGTTTTCACAAACCTTGCCTCTAGGTTTTTCACCTGAGGAAGGGGTCGGGCACGGCGACTATTTCAGAAAGGGTATATATACCCTTATCAGCCCCCGAGTGAGACCCGACCCCTTACCGTTGCTGGGGTCGGGTGTCCCTAAAGATCGAGAGAGATGATAGTGAGACTAGTAGGAGACAGCGTCTCTTATTTTAGAAATGTTATCCTTAGGATCTGAGCCATCGTTCTATGACTGCACATTTGGTCTCCTTATGAGTCCAACTTTCCTTAAGCCCCCACGTGTAGATGGGGTCCAGTCGATGGTCGGCTCATATTTGTGATCATCACACCATCCACGGTTTCCACAACCATACAGGTTGAGCTAACGTCACTTGCCTCGATGGCTCGAGTGATGCGCTCGATGAGCTAGCTAATAGGTGGTACGAGTAGAATTCGGGTCCATCGTTCATGATGGGGTCAGCATATCCCTCATGTGCCATTCCACTACTCCTTAACCCGCCTCCTGGCAAATGCTCAAGTCATTCTGAAGACCGACTCAGGTGGCCCGCTAGCCTCCCCTCAATGGAGATTCTATGAGCTTGGCTCGAGGTTAGGATCAAATGAGAAGGTCGAGATGACCCTGTCCACTTCTGAGCAGTCAGTCAAAGGCCACTGGGGCTCATCTACGTTTTCTCCCCTTGCTCTATTTGATGCGAGGTGACCTTGAGCCCTTCGTGGGTCAGCCTTCGAACCTCGGTCGGTCGGATTTATGAGTTGGGGTTAGGCGTCTCGAGCCCCTGAGCCTCATTGTGCTCGATAGGGGTCGACCAAGTTTTGTGCATTGCCCCATCCATGAGTTTCCACAACCAGAGGGGTTGAGCTAATGACACTTGCCTCGATGGCTTGAGTGTTGCGCTCGACGAGCTCGCTAATGGGAATGTCTGAGTGGAATCTGGGTCCGTCGTTCATGATGGGGTTGGCATAGCCCTCATGTGGCATTCCACTGCTCCTTAACTGGCCTCCCAGCAGATACTCGAGTCATTCTGGAGACCAACTCAGGTGGCCCACTGGCCTCCCCATGATGGAGATTCTATGGGCTTGGCTCGAGGATAGGATCGAATGAGAAGGTCAAGATGACCCTGTCCGCTTCTGAGTGGTTCGGGAAAGGGCCACTAGGGCTCATCTATGTTTTCTCCCCTATCTCTGTTTGATGTGAGGCCACCTCGAGCCCTTTGTGGGCCGGCCTTCGAACCTTGGATCGGTCGCCGCTCATATCGAATGAGACGGCAACCGCTTTGTGATACGACGCGAAGCGTTGTGATGCAATAATTGCATATGCGATGCTTGGATGTATGAGAATGGATGAATGAATGCTCATGCACTAGAAAAGTAAAGTGGGGGTTAGTAAAGCTAACTTGATGGCTTGAGTGACGGGTTTGGGGAGCTATTTACTGGATATGTTTGAGTGAAATCCGGGTCCATCATTCATGACGAAGTTGGCCTAAACTGTGTGGGGCATCCTGTTGTTCCCTACCCATCTCTCAGCAGCATCCCAAGCCATATGATCATCTTTAGTTACCTACTAGCCTCTCCTTGATGGAGATTCCACTGGTGGGCGCCTCCAAACCCTTCCTAGGAAGGCGGAGGCTAATGCTTAGGGTGTGGGGACAAAAACTCTGATCATGGTAGTGAGCAAAAATGCTATAGCCATTGGGGCATAGGTTTCTTGCAGGTCCAACCAGTTTTACTCAGCTGTTTGTTTCCTCACACCTTGCCTCTAGGTTTTAGCATGAGAAAGGGTCGGGCATAGAGAATGTCTACCAAATAGACATGCTTGCCGGCCCCCGAGTGAGTCCTGACCCCTTGTCGTTGCTAGGGTCAGGTGTCACTTAAGGATGACCCATCTCTCGATAGTGGCCCGAGCCAGTCCGATCAACTTGGGTGACCTGTTGGCCTCTCCTCGATGGAGATTCTACTGATGGGCCCCTCCAAACCCTTCCTAGGAAGGTGGAGGCTAAAGCTTGGGGTGCTGGGACAAAAACTCTGATTATGCTTGTGAGCAAAAATGTCGTAGCCATAGGGGTGTAGGTTTCTTGTGGTTCGACTAGTTTTACTCAGTGCTTGTTTCCACACACCTTGCCTCTAGGTTTTAGCATGAGAAAGGGTCGAGCATAGAGAATGTCTACCGAATAGGACACTCTTGCAAGCCCTCGAGTGAGGCCCGAACCCCTTGCCATTGCTAGGGTCGGGTGTCACTTAAAGATGACCCGTCTCTTAGTAGTGGCCCGAGCTATCCGATCAACTTGGGTGACCTGCTAGCACAGGACTTACCTTGATGGCTTGAGTGATAGGTTTGGAGAGCTCTTACCTGGATATGTCCAAGTGTAATCTAGGTCCATCGTTCGTGATGGAGTCTGCCGAAACCATGTGGGGCATCTTGCTGCTCCCTACCCGTCTCTCAGGCAGCGGCCCGAGCCATCCGACCGACTTGGGTGACCCGCTAGCATAGGACTTTCCTACGGAGATAGAGGATGAGATCATCCCCCCAAGAATTTTAGTTAGGTAGATAAGCCAGGCGATGAACTCATAACAAGTGAACAAGCTCTTAAATTTCATTATGGCCAAACAGATTTTTAGCCCTTCTCCTCTTTTTGTATAAAAAGGTTAACGCATTCTAACCCTTTCCATCATTAATGTTATAAAGCTCGGGTTGTGGGTGAATAAACTCTGATCATGCTGGTGAGCAAAAATGCCATAGCCATTGGGGTGTAGGTTTCTTGCAGTCTGACCAGTTTTACTCAATGTTCGTTTCAGCAACCCTAGCTTCTAGATATTAACATGAGAGAGGGTCAGGCACAAAGAATGTTTGCTAGGTGGATATACTCGTAAGCGCATACCAACTCTTTCTATAGTTAACACAAAAAAGCTCGCGGTGCGGAAAAAACTCTGATCACACTGGTGAGCGAAAATGCCATAGCCGCTAGGGGCATAGGTTTCTTGTAGTCTGGCTGGTTTTACTCAGCATTCATTTCCGCAACCCTAGCTTCTAGATTGTAACGTGAGAGATGGTTGGGCGTAGAGAATGTCTACCAGATAGATAAGCTCTTATCATCCCCCGAATGAGGCCCGACCCCCTGCCATTGCTGGGGTTGGGTGTCACTAAAGATTGAGGAGTTGACAGCGAAACTAATAAGAGAAAGTGTGTGTATATTAAGGGTAAAAGCAGCGTAGCTATTCGATGTTCTAGGCGTTGATGAATACTTTACCGTTGATGGTCTTGAGCTTGTAGGTGCCTGGTCGAAGCACTTCTATGACGACGTACGGCCCCTCCCATGGTGGAGAGAGCTTGTGGTAGTTCTTTTTGCTCTAGACGAGGCAGAGCACTAGGTCCCTCGATGTTGAAGTCCCGACCCTATACTCGACAGCTGTGGTACCAACGCACGATTGCTAGTACATGGCTAATCAAAGGAGGGCAACATCATGTGCTTCATCTAGCTGGTCCATGGCATCCTCGAGGGATGCCTTGGCTCCCTATTCATCGTACACCCTAACCCTCAATGCTCCATAATCGAGGTTGGTTAGGAGGATAGCCTTAGAACCATAGATCATGAAGAATGGTATGTAGCCGGTGGCCCTAGCTAGGGTCATCCTCAGGCTCTAGAGCACCGCGGGAAGCTCCACGACCCATCGTCCGCCAAACTTATTCAACCAGTTGAAGATCCTAGGCTTGAGGCCATGTAGGACCATGCCATTTGCGCGGTCGACCTACCCATTCATGAGGGGCTATGCCATAGCAGCCCAATCGATGCAGAAGTGGTATTCATCATAGAATTGGAGGAACTTCTTTCCGGTGAACTACGTGTCATTGTCCGTGATGATGGACTTTGGGGCCCCAAAGCGATGGACGATGTCAAGGAAGAATAGCATGGCTTGCTCAGACTTGATCGTGGACATTGGTCGAGCCTCTATCCACTTTGTAAACTTGTCTACGGAGACAAACAAGTGTGTATAGCCCCGAGCACCCTCTTGAGAGGTTTGTCCAGATTGAGCCCCCAGACCATGAATGGCCACATGATGGGGATCGTTTGGAGTGCTTGGGCCAGCAGGTGGGTCTACCAAGCATAGTATTGACAAACTTCGTAGGTGTGGACAATCTGTTTACCATCGGCCACTATGGTCGACCAGTAGAAGCCCTATCAGAATGCATTTCTAACTAGGGTCCTAGGCGTGGCATGGTGCCTGTAGACCCCACCATGGATATCGCTCAGCAACCACTTCCCTTGTTCGATGGGGAAGCAGCAGCTGCAAGATCTTGGTGTGGCTTCACCTGTAGAGCTTGCCCTCAATAAGGACAAAGAACTTGGTGCGATGCACGAGCCGCCAAGGCTCCATTTTGTCCATCGACAGCACTCATAGGGTCAGGCTCTATCGCTGGATCCTCATCAAGCTCCATGACTTCGGGGTCAGATGGAGCTGACGGCAGGGTTAGCCCTTGAGCCAAGGTAGGCAGTGCATCATCGATCTATTCTAGATCCTCATAGCGGACCAAAGGCTTGTACTAATCGCTGGTGAAGACGGCCATTAGCACTAGCTCTCGGTCGGATACCGCTTTCGCCAGCATGTCAGCCGCCTCATTGAGACACCTCAGGATGTGATTGAGCATGAGACCGTCAAACTTGTCCTCTAGCTGGCGGACTTCTTAGCAATATGTAGCTATCTTGGCATTGTGGCAGCTTGATTCCTTCATGACTTGGTCGATGACTAGCTGGGAGTTGCCCCAGACATCAAGCCATCAGATACCTAGCTCGATGGCAATGCATAGGCCATTGATGAGTGCCTCATACTCGGCCACATTGTTGGAGGGGAAATGGATGTGAACCATGTACCTCATGCGTACCCTAAGGGGCAAAACAAAGACTAGCCTCATGTCAGTGCCTTTCTTCACAAACAATCCATTGAAGTACATCGTCTAGTACTCTTAGTCGATGGCTACTGGCAGCATTTGGATCTCGGTCCATTCTACAATGAAATTAGCCAGCACTTGGGACTTGATGGCCGTTTGGGGGCATATGAAATGCCTTGATCCATCATCTCGAGTGCCCACTTGGTGATTCTTCACGTGGCATCCCTATTTTGGATGACCTCGCCGAGAGGGAAGGACATCACAACCGTCACTGGATGTGACTCGAAGTAGCGACACAACTTCCTCTTGGTGATAAGGATGGCGTACAGGAGTTTCTAGATTTAGGGGTAGCGAGTCTTAGAATTGGACATGACCTCACTAATGAAGTACACGAGGATGTTGTACTTTGAGGGAGTGTCCTTCTTCTTCTCGCTCTACCACTAGGGTAGCGCAGGACACTTGCATGGTGGCCGCGATGTAGAGTAGAAGCGGTTCCCCATCAGTTAAAGGGACTAGGATCAGGGCCTTTGTCAGAAGTCGCTTGACCTGTGTCAAGTGCGTCCTGGACTTGGGCATCCATTCAAAATGGTCGGCCTTCTTTAGGAGTCGATAGAGGGAGAGACCCCATTCGCCAAGGCATGAGATAAAGTGGCAAAGCGTTGTGAGGCACCCTATAACTCATTATACCCCCTTTATGTTCTAAATTGGGTCCATCCTCGTGATGGCCGAGATCTTCTCTGGGTTGGTTTTCGATGCCATGCTTGGAGATGATAAAACCCTAGTAGCATACCTCTTGGGACCCTAAAAACGCACTTCATGGGGTTGAGCTTAATGCCATTTGCTCGAAGTTTCACAAAGGTCTGCTCTAGGTCAGCTACTACCTGGTCAGCCCATTTGGACTTGACCATGATGTCATCCATGTAGGCCTCAACGGTTCACCCGATGAGGTCCCTAAAACACTTGAGCATACAATGCCGGTACATAGCCCCCATGTTTTTTAGACCGAACGGCATTGTGACATAGCAGAACAATCCTTTTTCATGATTTGATGGTACCCGGAGTACGCATCAAGGAAGTAAAGGTTTTGGCACCTTGAGGTTGAGTCGACTACTTGGTCTATGTGTGGCAAAGGAAATGGATCCTTTGGACATGCCTTGTTGAGACTCATGTAGTCAACACACTCTCAATTTCCCACTCTTTTTTTGTACAAGAACAAGATTGGCTAACCACTCAGAAAGGTATACTTCCTTGATGAACCTAGCCACAAAAGCTTTGCAATCTCCTCGCCAATGGCTCTATGTTTCTCCTCGTCGAAGCGACACAGGCGCTGCTTCACCGATTTGGACCTTGACTTGATCTTCAAGGCATGTTCGGCAACCTGTCTCAAAATGCCTAGCATGTCCAAGGGTCTCTAGGCAAAGATGTCTCTGTTGGCATAGAGGAAGTCGATGAGCACGCTCTCCTATTTAGATAAAAGCATGGTGCCAATGTGCACCACTTTGCCCTTGGAGCCTCTAGGGTCTATGAGGACATCTCAAAAGACCTGGTCCACCGCTTGGGGTTGGGTGCTTCTTCGATGACCTCCTCCCTAATGGCCGCAAGCTCTTTGGAGGCTACAATTGCCGCGACGTGTTCACAACACTTGACCTCGCACTCGTAGGCTCGCTGGAAGGAGGTGCCGATGGTGATGACCCCATGTGGGCCCAGCATCTTCAACTTTGGATAGGTGTAGTTGGGGATAGCCATGAACTTCATGTAGCATGGATGCCTAGGATGGCATGGTAGGTTCTATTGAACCCGATCACCTTAAAGGTAAGAGTCTTCATCCTGTAATTGGTTGGATCCCTGAAGGTGATGGGTAGATCGATCTGCCCAAGTGGCACGGCCTGCTTTCTAGGCACGATGTCATCGAAAGGTGCCTTGATCGTCCAGACGCGTGCCTGATCGATGCCCATGGCATCGAGCATTTCAGCGTACATGATGTTGAGGCCGCTGCCTCTATCCATCAGTACCTTTGTGAGCTGCTTCATACCAATGATTAGGTCGACCACAAGCAGATATCATCCCAACTGTGGGACGCTTTCCTAGTGGTTGGTCTAATCAAAGGTTATGGTGGACTCTGACCATCAAAGGATGGAAGACGTAGCTAGATCGACCGAATAGACCTCACGACATGCAAGTTTCTGGCAGTGCTTGGAGTCATAGGCCGCCAACCCTTCAAAGGTCATGAGATAGCCATCTAGTGCTATAAATCTTCCATCCTTACCCTCAACGCTGTTTGCAGCTGGCATGGGATCCTTCCTATGCTCCCCCTTGTTGGAGCCTTTGGACAAGAACCGCTTGATGAGGTTGTAGTCCTTGCATAGATGCTTGACAGGGAAGGCATGGTTCGGGCATGGCCCTTCGAGTAGCTTCTCGAAGTGGTCTAGGGTACCCTGGGTGGGCTTTCGACCCCCTTGCAGTCGGCGGTGGCCACAAGCAAGCCCTCACGCCACCGCTTGTTCTTCTTCTTCTTGGGATGGTTGGAGGTGCCTTCACTAGTGTCCTTGTCTTGTTTTGCATTGCCCTTGAGGCGGTCGAAGATCACTCTAACTGTCTCCTTGCCTGAGGTGTGGCTGGTGGCGATGTTGAGGAGCTCCTTGGTGGTTCACGGGCCCTTATGTCCCATTTTATGGACCAAGGACTCATAGGTGGTCCTAGATAGGAAATCTCCTATGATGTCGGCGTCGACGACGTTGGGCAGCTCGTTGCACTACTAGGAGAAGCGCCAGATGTACCCACGAAGGGTTTCACCGGCCTTATGTCGGTAGTTGTTTAGATCCCATGGGTTCCTATGACGTGCATATGTGCCCTAGAAGTTTACCATGAAAATCTATTTCAAGTCCACACAACTTTGGATTCTATTGGACGAAAGGTGTTCCAACCATGTTCGCATTGAATCGGCCAGGAACAATGGAAGGTTGCAGATAATGAAATCGTCATTATCTGCTCCACCGGCTTGGCAAGCAAGCTGGTAATCCTTGAGCCACAATTCGGGGTTTGTTTCCCCAGAGTATTTCAAGATGTTAGTTGGTGGTCGGTACATCGGTGGGAAGACGGCATTGAGCATGTGTCGGCCAAAGGCCTAACGTCCCCGCAAGTTGGGGCTTAGGCTTCGGTCCTCGCTGTTGTCATAACGTCCACTATGACAAGGGTGGTAGCCATGGCTTGCCCCCTCCCTCGCATCACCGTGGGTACATCTATAGGCATCGAGGGTATCGCACGCGTCATGGTGAAGGTCGAGACATTCATGCACCAGGACCACAACATGTGGCCTCCTGCCTTGCCATGCTATGCCACTGCATGCTTGAGTAGCATGCAAATCTCATGATGGGTCTGATGATCCTTGGGCATCGTGGGCCTCGGAAGCCCCTAGAGCAAGGCTACCATGGAAGCGATGTTCTGGCTCACCTAGATGAAGTGCAAGAGGGCTTCATCATCCTCGATGATCCTCCAGTTCACTGACGTGGGCCACGACATGCGCATGCTCACTTATCTACTTGGTGCTCGATCTCTCGTTCGAGCTCCACAAGTTCCTGCTCGAGCTAGAGTCGTGCTTTTCAAGCTCTTGGTGTCGAGCCTTCAGCTACTCCACCCATAGGCTAGGTGGGGCCCCTACATCCCTCTCAACCCATCATCGAGGTCATTCATTAGGGTAGCCTCTTCTTCATGTTTGCTTTTGACATGTCCCTTAGGGGTGCCTGCCATGAAACATTCACGAGAGGGGTGATGGCTCCCCCTGCTAGAGTCAGAGCTGGAGGGCGACTAGGACCCACCTGCTGAGGAGGTCGTGGAAAGACTCCATGACATATTCGGTCATCCCCATGAACTCATTGTTGATAGGGGATGGGGGAGTGTGTTGTGCCACAAGGTGGCCAATGGTCTCTGCGGTGTTGCACAGACCAGACAGGAGCAGTTGTCGGGGCGCTCCGAACGAGGTATTCTAGGGAGAGCGGCTCTCCACCGGCAAGCTCCATCATGACATTGGTGAACGAGAAGGTGAAGTAGCGTAGGTCCTCCTAGGATAGTTGGGGTCCCTAGGAAGGTGCCGAGCTGGTGCTCTAGCCTCCCATAATTGAAGCTGAGGAGCCAGTAGCTCCTAGGAGCATGGGCCTCTAGTGTGTGCAACTGTAGCTCCTCAAGCACCTCTATCACACCCAATTTTAAGAATAAAAGAGGATGTATAAAAGTCTTATGTGCACCCCAAGAACGGTCGCACACATAAGTGGACAAATTGTGAATTGTACCAACACAATGTTTATTACATAGCGAATAAATATTCAACACATAGTCTCAAACATAAATAGAATAACTACTAAGATAACTCTCTTGCGGAAGCTCCAGTAGGGACATGAACTGGTGAACACCAAGCCTAATACTCATCACGATAATCTTCAATACAATCTTGATCTGTTACCCATCTGGGATTTTTCCAATATAAAAGATAAAGCAAGGCATAAGTACATGTCATACTTAACAAGATAACTAAGGGTTCATGAGGCTCAAATAGCTGACGCTGGTTGAATTGCAAGTAGCTTTTATGTGTATGATCAAGTTTAGCATTTATTAGCAACAAGGTAGTACCATAATTCTCATAACACATGATCATTATACTAAGACAACAATTAGCTTAAAGAAGACTTAGTAAAGCACAATTAAACAAGAGCTCATTTATGGTGTAAGAATCCCTTGGCCGCTCATGACCGTGAGCACGGCTAGTATACCAGTTTATTAACTCTGTGCAGAGGTGTACACTTTCACTTTGAGTCATGGTTTTACAAGTGCATGGGTTAATTACGTCCAGACACCGAAAACCACAAAAAGCTACTCAGAAGTTCATCTAACCGGGAAGGGCCACAAGGGTCATCAGATATAGGAACCCCCCTTCCAAAAAAATAAAAGGCCGCTTCCATAGCAAGGCACAATAGGACAGAGGCTGTCCTATACCCGACTCGTAGTATCCTCTAAGCCAGCTAGAAGAGGTCTCCCAAGCAACTAATGCCAGAGCCATGTAGCCCTCATAGCTGTACTATAAGTCCCAGATGATCACTTACAAACAAGTCCTTGAGGAGAGGGAGTTAAACCCTCCTGTCATTGCTAACAAGTCCTCTTAAATTGTTTAAAGCTCAATTATCAGTCAAGTATCAAGATCATGGTTATTGTTTAGCGCTGGCATAACACTACCCAAATGCATAAATCCAGGTTTCAAGGTATTCAAGATCAAATTCTAGGATTTCCTACATAGGTTAACAAAGTGGACACATGCAAATGAATTTTAGTGCATCTCATGAATAGGACAACAAGGAAGGTCCTTAGCTATACTTGCCTTGATCAAAGGGCTCCTGAAGATCCTGTTGGTCTTGCTGGTCGTAGATGAACTCTTGATCACCAACGAAAACCTCACCGTCTATACTTGATCAACAACACCAAGCAGCAACATACAATCATCCGAGCAATCATACACGAGGCAAACAAATAGATTTAATTAGAATAGTACACCAACAGAGACAAACAGTTTTGAAAAGTTTATAAAACTATTCTACACGTTGCTATGATCACACAGACGCGAAGATCATGAAAAACGGAGTTACAATGAGAAAGTTAGGATTAAAACAAGTTTCCCTATGAAAGAAATAGATTAAATCTAAACTCGAAATTTAAAGTTCAAAAACATGGTGACAAACTATATGAACAGATAGATCTCGAAAAGACGAATCTAACGCAAGTTGAACGGTCCAATTTGGAGTTAAAACTGAATAAGTTATGAGCAATTAAAGGTAGTGGCAAAACTATAATTAGATGGAACTTGATTTTGAATCTGTTAAATGAAAAATACGTTTTCCAAAAGAGAAAGCGTATTCTGTGGAATCTGCTTTGGACTGCGGGTTCAACGTCTAAAGAACCTAGGGGCTCTTTAGCAAATATTCCCCATGAAGGGGTGTCGGCCTCAGCTGGCCGTCCGATTAAGGATGACTGGCCGAGATTAGATCGGCGCGGGTGACGGTGGCAACGGCCGGAGAAGACAACCAGTGCGGCGGCGCGACATGGCCGGTGGTGGGGTTCTCGCCGGCGCTGCTGGTTTGGGTGATTCCGGCCACCATTTGGCACAGGACTGGGTCCATTCGAATGAGGAGCTCGATGCGGACTCACCTAGCTAGGTGATGGAGGCGGATGGCAATCACCGATGGCATGCGGCTCAACACGGCGATGATGGAGCTCAGGGATGAGAAGGATGATGGTTACGGCGATTTGCAAGCTTGGGCGGCGGCCTAGGGTTTTGGCTCGCAAGGAGAGCTCGGGCGAGGGTGGCGCATGCACTAGGGCTTGGGAAAACAGATCATGGGCGTGGTGACTCAGCCTTTATAGGGGTAGGACGTGGTGTAGACACCTAGGCGCATGGATAGATGCTCGATCGGTGTCTGGTTCGACACCGAGCTAGAGGAGGAAGATGGGGTGCGGGCCCTAGCTGTCAGCGGCACAAAGAGGAAGGAGGTGGGCTGCTACCGCTGGCTCTCATGGGCTGGGCTGGCCTACGGGCCAAGAAGGGGGAGGAAGGAGGCCAGCTGCCTATGCTGTAGCATGCTAGGCTAGAGGGTAGGCCGAGTGAGCTAGAAGCCAGGCAAAGAGAAAGTTTCCCTTTTCTTTTTATTTTCCAAGCTTTTGAATCCTTTTTCAAATGAGTTTGAATCCCCTTTTGAAATCAAACACAACCAAATCGATTCAGCACAAAATATGCACCAGCATGAATGCTCAAGCATGTATTCTAACTTTGATGTTGATTTTATTCTTATAAATTTATTATTTAGCCTATGTTTAAATGCTCACACAAGTAAAAGTAAATCAATTTAACCAATTTAAATCTATCCAAATTTTAGGTTGTTACAATTCTACCCCCCTTAAGAGAATCTCATCCTCGAGATTAGGCTATGCTTACTCAAACAACTGTGGGTATGTCTTCCTCAACTCATCTTCTCTTTCCCAAGTTGCCTCTGCTTCTGAATACTAATTCCACTAAACCTTGCACATCTTAATAATTCTGCTCCTTGTAACCCTTTCTGCTGTCTCTAAAATCTTTACCGGAAACTCTTCGTAAGTAAGATCATCTTTCATAGTGAGTTCCTCTAAGTGATATTTGTTCTTCCGATACACGCAAACACTTCTTAAGCTGAGACACATGGAACACATCATGCACTCCTGATAAACTATCAGGCAATTCCAACTGATAAGCCACTTCTCCACGTCTCTTTAGAATTCTGAAAGGACCAACATACCTTGGTGCTAACTTTCCTTTCAGGTTAAACCTTTTTACACTCCTCATTGGTGACACCTTCAAGTACACATAATCTCCTTCTTTGAAAACTAATTCTCTCCTTCGATTATCTGCATAACTCTTCTGACAAGTTTGTGCCACTCTAAGGTTCTCTCTAATCATTCTGACTTGGTCTTCAATGTTTCTAAGCACATCTGGTCCAAAGACTTGACTTTCTCCCATTTGATTCCAAAGCAACGGTGTTCTACACTTACGACCATACAAAGCTTCAAATGGTGCCATCTTCAGACTATTCTGGTAGCTATTATTGTAGGAGAATTCTGCATATAGTAAACTTTTATCCCAACTAGTACCATACTACAAAGCACAAGCTCTCAACATGTCTTCTAGTATCTGATTAAGTCTTTCTATTTGCCCATCTGTCTGAGGATGATAAGCAGTACTGAAGTTCATTGCTGTACCCAAAGAACTATGGATTTGTTTCCAAAAGTGAGAGGTAAACTGTGATCCTCTATCAGACATAATTTTCTTTGGAACCCCATGTAGACACACTATTCTTTCCATGTATAGCTCTGCTAATTTTGACCCATTATAAGTAGTCTTAACAGGTAAGAAATGAGCAACTTTAGTCAATCAATCCACAATTACCCAGATCGAATCATAACCTTTCTGGATACGGGGTAATCCTACTATGAAGTCCATACCAACTTCTTCCCACTTCCACTCTGGGATCTTCATTGGTTGCAACAATCCTATAGGTCTCTGGTGCTCAGCTTTCACTCTCTGACAAGTGTCACACAAAGCTACGTACTCAGCCACATCTCTCTTTAATCCATACCACCAGTACTTTTCTTTAAGATCTAGATACATCTTAGTACTTCCAGGATGAATAGAGTAAGCTGACTCATGTGCCTCCCACAGAATTGCATCACGAATAGATTTCACTTCAGGCACACAGATCCTTTTCCCAAACCACAAAGTACCATTCTCATCTATAGTGAATCCAGGTGCTTTCCCAATCACTACATTATCTGCGAATCTCTTTTAACTTCTCATCCTCTAACTGACCTCTACGTATCTCTTGCTCTAACATAGGAGTCACTTCTACCTCCATAACATTTGCAACTATACCAAGATTCAAGTGTTTCAAATCTTCACATAACTTCTCTGACTCAGGTCCCTTTTTAAAATTATTGTCATATCTCTTCCTGCTAAGAGCATCGGCCACAACGTTTGCCTTACCAGGATGATAGTGCACTTCTAGATCATAATCCTTGATTAACTCCAACCAACTGATGTTGTCTCAAATTCAGATCCGTCTGAGTGAATATGTACTTCAAACTCTTATGATCGGTAAAGATATCACTCTTATGCCCAATCAGATAATGTCTCCAGATCTTTAATGCATGAACCACAACTGCTAACTCCAAATCATGAGTAGGATAATTCAATTCATGCTTCCTCAACTGTCTTGATGCATATGCAACAACTCTACCATCTTGCATAAGAACACATCCCAAACCTTGACGGGACGCATCACAATAGATAGAAAACTTCTTATTTAGATCGGGCAAAATCAGCACTGGCGCTATTATCAACCTGCTTCTTTAATTCTTCAAAACTAGCTTGACACTAATTAGACCACTCAAACTTAGCATTCTTCTCTAACAGGGCTGTCATGGGTTTAGCGAGTTTGGAGAAACCTTCAATAAACCTTCTATAATAACCGGCCAATCCGAGAAAGCTACAAATCTCACTTACATCAGTAGGCGGCTTCTAGTTCAGCACATCCTTCACTTTGCCAGGGTCCACTGCTATACCACCATTAGAGACAACATGACCCAGAAAAGAGACCTCTTTCAACCAAAATTCACACTTACTGCGCTTTGCATACAATTTGTGCTCTTTAAGCTTTTGCAAAACTAACCTCGGATGTTCAGCATGTTCCTCCTCGGTCTTAGAGAATACTAGTATGTCATCAATGAATACTACCACAAACTTATCAAGATACTCCATAAACACCTTAATATTTTTAGCTAAGGGATCTGTAGACAAGCCTACAATATCCCAGCACTCATTACAAAGATCCAAATCACTCATAAATCACAATAATAATCCTAGCAAGCACACCAATAGTTCACAAACACTTAAAAGACTCGACTCGACTCACGATACTAAAAACGTGCCTATTACAATGGTTTCATAAACTTAAGGGGCAGCGTTCTTCTTGGTGGAGGGTTCATCTAACTTCTCAAACAGCTTGGGATGGCCTAACTCAGGTGTTAAGGCCATCGATCTCTTTCTGGTATTCTTTGATCATGTCTTGTGCCTTCTTCAGCTCTCCTTTTAATGCTCCCACCTTATTTGTAAGTTCACGGTTTAACTCAACAGTGGCCTCAAGAGTCTTCGATCCTTTTACCATGACCTCTATGGTCCAACTATTTTCCTTTAGGAAGATAGCATGGGTAATACAAGAGTCCATCAGTCCTTCTTATCATCAGAGAGGTAGCCACGGTAGTAGGCAAGTGCAATGGAAGCAGCATCCTCCATGCTTCTTTCCGCGGTAGCCCTGACTTACATGGTGGGTGACAATGGCATCTATCTTGCGAATATTCAGGGTCTTGACCAGCAACCGAGTATCCCAAGATGAACCAATCAGAGGATGATTGTGCTCCGTAGTATGATACTCCAGAGTGGCTTGCAGGTCTAGATAATAGTACTCCAACATCATTGCCAGCAAGTCATGGTAGAAGGCATTATCATCAGGCTTCTTGATGCTTAACTTGTCAGTCCAACCTATATGAGACAGTGGCTAGAGTACTTCATCTTCAGTCATCATGGGTCAAGTCTATGGCCTCCACACGTGCTGGGGATTGAGCTATCGGAGTTGGCAAAGAATGGACCTCTTCACCAACCTCATTCTTCTAGTTCTTCCTCTGGACATCCTCTCTAGGCTCCATTGGCTCATACACAGCACTGCTATGGTTGAAAGCATCCAACATACAAGCAGGGCTAGACTTGCGGTCATGTGTCATCTACAGAAGTTTCAAATCATTTAGAATAGAATCAATTGATTTTATAATAGAATAAGACAAAAGAAGCACAAAACTTAGCAAATAACAAGATTGAGGGGGGAAAGCATGAAATAGGTGAAGCAAAGGAAACTAAAAACTGACCATTCTAACTAGGCTTGCGTCCTACAGTCAATAGTGCTCTGATACCAATCTGTCACACCTAGTTTTAAGAACAAAAGAGGATGTATAAAAGTCTTATGTGCACCCCAGGAACGGTCGCACACATAAGTGGACAAATTGTGAATTGTACCAACACAATGTTTATTACATAGCGAATAAATATTCAACACATAGTCTCAAACATAAATAGAATAATTACTAAGATAACTCTCTTGCGGAAGCTCCAGTAGGGACGTCAACTGGTGAACACCAAGCCTAATACTCATCACGATAATCTTTAATACAATCTTGATCTGTTACCCATCTAGGATTTTTCCAATATAAAAGATAAAGCAAGGCATAAGTACATGTCGTACTTAACAAGATAACTAAGGGTTCATGAGGCTCAAATAGCTGACGCTGGTTGAACTGCAAGTAGCTTTTATGTGTATGATCAAGTTTAGCATTTATTAGCAATAAGGTAGTACCATAATTCTCATAACACATGATCATTATACTAAGACAACAATTAGCTTAAAGAAGACTTAGTAAAGCACAATGAAACAAGAGCTCATTTATGGTGTAAGAATCCCTTGGCCGCTCAAGACCGTGAGCACAACTAGTATACCAGTTTATTAACTCTGTGTAGAGGTGTACACTTTCACTGTGAGTCATGGTTTTACAAGTGCATGGGTTAATTACATCTAGACACCGAAAACCACAAAAAGCTACTCAGAAGTTCGTCTAACCGGGAAGGGCCGTAGGGTCATCAGATATAGGAACCCCCCTTCCAAAAAAATAAAAGGCTGCTTCCATAGCAAGGCACAACAGGACAGAGGCTGTCCTATACCCAACTCGTAGTATCCTCTAAGCCAGCTAGAAGAGGTCTCCCAAGCAACTAATGCCAGAGCCATGTAGCCCTCACAGCTGTACTATAAGTCCTGGATGATCACTTACAAATAAGTCCTTGAGGAGAGGGAATTAAACCCTCCTGTCATTGCTAACAAGTCCTCTTAAATTGTTTAAAGCTCAATTATCAGTCAAGTATTAAGATCATGGTTATTGTTTAGCGCTAGGCATAACACTACCCAAATGCATAAATCCAGGTTTCAAGGTATTCAAGATCAAATTCTAGGATTTCCTACATAGGTTAACAAAGTGGACACATGCAAATGAATTTTAGTGCATCTCATGAATAGGACAACAAGGAAGGTCCTTAGCTATACTTGCCTTGATCAAAGGGCTCCTGAATATCCTACTGGTCTTGCTGGTCGTAGATGAACTCTTGATCACTAATGAAAACCTCACCGTCTATACTCGATCAACAACACCAAGCAGCAACATACAATCATCTGAGCAATCATACACGAGGCAAACAAATAGATTTAATTAGAATAGTACACCAATAGAGACAAACAGTTTTGAAAAGTTTATAAAACTATTCTACACAGTTGCTATGATCACACAGACACGAAGATCACGAAAAACGGAGTTACAACGAGAAAGTTAGGATTAAAACAAGTTTCCCTATGAAAGAAATAGATTAAATCTAAACTCGAAATTTAAAGTTCAAAAACATGGTGACAAACTATATGAACAGATAGATCTCGAAAAGACAAATCTAACACAAGTTGAACTGGTCCTAATTTGGAGTTAAAACGAATAAGTTATGAGCAATTAAAGGTAGTGGCAAAACTGTAATTAGATGGAACTTGATTTTGAATCTCTTAAATGAAAAATACGTTTTCCAAAAGAGAAAGCGTATTCTATGGAATCCGCTTTGGACTGCGGGTTCAACATCTAAGGAACCCAGGGGCTCTTTAGCAAATATTCCCCGCGAAGGGGTGTCGGCCTCAGCTGGCAGTCCAATCAAGGATGACCAGCCGAGGTTAGATCGGCGTGGGTGACGGTGGCAATGGCCGGAGAAGACAACCAGCGTGGCGGCGCGACATGGCCGGCGGTGGGGTTCTCATCGGCGCTGCCGGTTCGAGCGATTCCGGCCACCATTTGGCATGGGACCATGTCCATTCGAACAACGAGCTCGACGCGGACTCACTTAGCTAGGTGATGGAGGCGGATGGCAGTCACTGATGGCGTGCGGCTCAACGTGGCGACGATAGAGGTCGGGGACGAGAAGGATGACGGTTACGGTGATTTGTGAGCTTGGGCGGCAGCCTAGGGTTTTGGCTCATGAGGAGAGCTCAGGCGAGGGCGGCGCATGCGCTAGGGCTTGGGAAAACAGATCATGGGCGCGGTGACTCAGCCTTTATAGGGACAGGACATGGTGTGGACGCCCAGGCGCGTGGATAGACTCTCGGTCGGTGTCCTGGTTCAACACTGAGCCAGAGGAGGAAGATGGGGTGCGGGCCCCAGCTGTCAGCGGCACAAAGAGGAAGGAGGTGGGCTGCTGCCGCTAGCGCTCACGGGCTGGGCTGGCCTGCGGCCCAAGAAGGAGGAGGAAGGAGGCTGGCTGCCTATGCTGCAAAATGCTGGGCCAGAGGGCAGGCCTGAGTGGGCTAGAAGCCAGGCAGAGAGAAAGTTTCCCTTTTCTTTTTATTTTCCAAGCTTTTGAATCCTTTTTCAAATGAATTTGAATCCCCTTTTGAAATCAAACACAACCAAATTGATTCAGCACAAAATATGCACCAGCATGAATGCTCAAGCATGTATTCTAACTTTGATGTTGATTTTATTCTTATAAATTTATTATTTAGCCTATGTTTAAATGCTCACACAAGTAAAAGTAAATTAATTTAACCAATTTAAATCTATCCAAATTTTAGGGTGTTACAGCCTCGACTATCAAGTCAGTGGCCAGTGGAGTGGAGAGGTTGGATTGTGGTAGGAGCCTACTGCCAACTCTCTCTCCATCGTGACGACGAAGTCCAGGTTCCCAAAATGCACGTGCGCGTCCATGACCCAGCTGACATCAGTGACTTGCCATTCGAGACCTAGGTGTGGACATCAAGACACGCAAAAGGCCCCTACCTGGCATGCCAACTGTCGGTGTTTTGAGTTACCACCGACAAGTAAATTTCTAGTATTACGCATCTAGCTCGGATGGTGTGCTTAGAGGATACAAGGTTTATACTGGTTTGGGCAGAAAGTCCCTATGTCTAGTTCATCACTGCTGCTCGTGTGACTAGCACTAAAAGTTTATAGTGGGGGTTACAAATGAGAGGGAGAGGTAAAGGATCCCAAGTCTCTGATGGAAGGAGTGAACGGGTGCTGAAAGCTCGGTCGTAGCTTAGCCATGTGCTCATGTCATGCTTTTGTGTCGATCTGGATTAGATTTCAATGGGTCAGTCAATTTCGATCACCTTCATGGGATGCTCTGCTTTCCCTTTTATAGGCCAAGGGAAAGCACAAGTTATAGTGGAGGAAAAGAGAAGAACGAGAGAGAGAAGAAGGCCTTCAGGATAACCTGGGTCCTTCTTCTCCTTCATGTGGGTCCTACTGATCCTATAGATGTCAATAGGGACAGCTCTATGTTGTGGCCCTATCCATCACTAGTGCCATGCGTAGGCATCGTCTGCTAGTCATGGCGTTCTATCCCGTCCCAGCAGACGTCGTGGTTAACTAACATGCCTATCATCGTTCATAGGAGGGTTAGACAGAACAACACTGGCATGCCCAATGCTGTTCTTAATGTGAACCCTCAGGTATGGCCCATCATGGCCATGGGTTATATCGAGGCATGCTAGTCTCTTCCCTGGTGTCAGAGCTTTGACCTAGGCCCATACACTTGGACCTAGAGTGATTGGCGGTGGTATGGGTCCTCGTCGAGTGCAAGGTGGAGCTCGCGGCCTTGAGGTCGGGCAAGGCAAAGCCCGTGACCTCAGGGTTAGGTGAGGCAGAGCCCATGGCCTTAGGGTTGGGTGAGGCAGGAGCCCTCCCCTAGAGGTTAGGTGAGGTAGAGCTCATGGCCTTGAGGTCGGGCGAGACGGAGCTCGCGACCTTGGGGTCGGGCAAGGTGGAGCCCATGGCCTCGGGGTTAGGCGAGGCGGAGCCCTCCCCCAGAGGTTGGGTGAGGTGGATCCCACCCACCTAGGGGACGGTTGGAGCTAGTAGTCGTGCTCTTGACTGCTCGGATGAATTAATATTGATGACCACTAGCTCCTCCTCTTCAGGTACCCTAGTATTGGTCCCTGACAATAACTGATTTTTAGACACGATCAAATTAAATTTCCAAAAATGGTTTTAGAAACTAACACCATACCATCGATTGTAGCAATAGTTCAATTTGAGGGTCATATCAGCGACCCACCGTAAAAAAGCATTTCTTAGGGCATTTGTATTAAGCGGACTGCTCCTAAAAATGCATTTCTAGTGTTAAAAGCTCTAGTTTGGTTTTGGTAATTAAGTGACAACAAATAGACTAATGTTTTCAATAGAGATGATTAAGTTAGGTACACATGAAGGAGTTAGGATGGTGGAGATGATGCTCACCACATGATGCAAGTGCCCAGCATTGGATGGAAGAGAATGAGATGTAGTTAGGAGCAAACTCGAAGGCGAAGTTATATATCAATAGATCTTTGCTTTTGCCTAGTCAAGGTGCAATAGAGTTAATGGTTGGGCTTAGGATTCATAGTCATAATATTAAGAGGGAAACTCTAAAGCTACTATGGTTATCTAGTGCCTGCCAGGTGATGTTTAACTATGCATGTGCATTAAACATAGTGACGTGGTGAGAAAGCTAGTAAAAATGCTAATGCATGTGCTTAAGGTGTTGGTGTTCAATGGAACACTTCTTGGAGTTGAACACATTTTAAAAGTGCTTGAGAGAGGAGTTGTTTGGTTGGTTTGTAACTGCACAAGATTTCTCCGGTGCTTGGGTCCCTAGGAGCACCAGAGATAAGACTTTGTACTTAACCCTAGGCTAATTGTCTGCTCTGACTAGGTCACCAGATTTATACATGGTGCCTAAGTTTGAGCACCTCAGCTTAGGTTCGAGAAGTGGACACATGGTGCCATCAGAGAAAATGTGGGAAAATTCAAAAAGAGCTGACGCTCTCTCTAGTGCTAAGTGCTTGGAGTCACTAGACTTTTTTGGTGGCTTTGGAACCTTTCGAGAACTCTATCGAGAGAGCTCCTAGACCCACCAAAAAAGCCCTACTGAAGAAATTTTCCTGAGAGTAGTTGTGGGCCACCAGATTTCTATGGTGGTGGCTGGGCACAGGCACCGAAGAATAGTCTTCTCCAATGGCTATAAGAACATTTGAATATAGCCATTGGATAGCCATTAGAGGGCTAACACTTTCTCCGGTGGTCACTGAAGTTCTCGCAGATAGCGCACCAAATGCATATAACTACTAGTTTTTTATGGGGGCTATAAATAGAAGGGGTTGTCGACCATTTGAGCTATCTTGGCCATTTTCACTGATACACAGACTCTCTTGGAGCTTAAAAACACACTCCGCTCACTTGCTTGACTTGAGATTGATCTAGGGTGAGATTGGAGAGAGATCTAGTGCACTTGCTTAAAAAGTTCACATCTAGTGGCACTAGTTCATTGTTGTTGCTGTGGTTTTCTTATTACTCTTGGTGGTTGCTACCACCTATATGGCTTGGAGCTAGTTGGGATTGTTGAGCACCATTTGGTGATTGTTTGGTGGCTCCAATCAAGTGATTGTGAAGAGTCTTGTGCTCAACCCAGTGAGAGATCACAAAGGGAAACTCTAGTGGAATCAAGAGGTTAGTTGGAGTGCCTTGTTGATTCACTAGGGTCATAGGTGAGCACCTATGTTGAGGATCAAGCTTGAGGTTTGTGTGCTTGCGGAGGACTAGGAATCCAATGTCTCACCGCAACTGACGATGTAGGTTGCCGACAAGCAACCGATCCTCAGGGATAAATCTTCCATCACTTGCCCTATGTGGTTTGCCCTCTTCGAAAGCCCTATGTTTGGTTTGGACTAATTGAGACAACCTAGTGGACTAAACCTTTGCTCTAAGTGATGTCATGAGATAGGTTGGTCCACATCCAAGGATTGAGCAATATGGCACTCAAGGTGATGGAGATGACCACATGATGATGATCAAGTGCTCGGTCTTTGGAAAAGAAGAAAGAGAAAAACAAAACCCTATGGACTCAAGGCAAAGGTATAAATAGGGATTTTGCTTTGCTAGTCAAGATGCAATAGAGTGTGTGATCAGGGTACTATTAAGAGGGGAGCTCTAATTAGACAATTCGGTCATCTAGTGCCACTAGGTGTTGGAATACTTTGCATATGCATTTAGGCCTAGTGACACACTCGGAGTGCAAGTGAAAACGTTTACGAAAAATAATTGGGAAATGCTAACTTGGCTCTTACATGTTTGTGAAAAACATTTGAGAGTTAGCCGCTTGCAAGGTAACGTGTTGGTGCTCTCAGTGTAACTATTAAGTGTGCACTGGTTGTGCTCGGTGGCACACTAGTCATGTGCATCGGTCACTAGTGGCTAAGGTTTCACTCTACACACGCTTTAGTTGAGCACCATGGCTCATGGTGTGCACTAATTGTCCAGCACCGGTGTGGCCTAGCCACGCACGGGTTTTTCAAAAGGACTCACCAGTCGTCACCGGTGCTAGAACCGGTTATTGCACCATTCATAAGTTCTAGAGAGCATGAAAATATGTCATGCAAGTTAGGCTGGTCAAGCTCTTGTCACTATAGGTGATTGCCATCTCCTAGCTGGCTCGGAGCTTGTGGGATCATTGAGCGGCTTTGGTGATTGTTGCCGGCTCCAATCATTCGATTGTGAGGGGTTCTTAGGCTTATTCCCCATGGGAGATTCATGAAAAGCAACTCTAGTGGAATCATGGCTTGGGTAGTGCTCTCTAGTGTGGCTCTTACAGGTGTCCAAGTGTTCGGCTAGGCATGTGATGCCTATTAGCGCATGAGCCATCTAGTTTGGACTCGCCACAATGTGGACATAGGTTGCCGTCAAGCAACCGAAACCATGGGGTAAATTCTTGGTGTTCAATTGGTATTCTTATTGTTACTTGCTTGGTTTGGTATAAAGCTCTATCTCTTGTGCATTACTTTTCTAGCATAATTGTGTAGAGCTTGTTTGCTTGCTTGTGTAGATTTGAGTAGCATAGAGTAACTCTTAGTGGTAATTAGTTTCTTTGGTACCTCTTGCTAGTAGTAGAAGTAGTTTTTAGTGTGCTTGTTTGAGTGAATCAACTTTAGAGATCATAGCAACTAGCTTTGTGTACAGTGGCTTGCTTGAGGTGAAAATAAAGCTAGAGCAAATTGCATTAGCGCCATCTTATTGTCTAACAAGTTTGCTCTAGTGCTTTGCAAGAAATTTTATTAGGCTATTCACCCCTCTAGCCATTTGGATCCTTTGAAGTGGTATCAGATCCTTGGTCACCGTCAATTAAGGCTTAACATCCTTCAGTGTAACAATGGCTCAAGTTAATATCAACCATGTTGGCAAACCAATATTCTTTGATGGCACATGGTATGATTATTGGAAGAGAAAATGAAGACACATTTGGGTTCAATGAATGAGAAAATTTGGGAAGTAGTTGAGAAAGATTTTGTTGTGCTTGACCCAAATGCTCCAACACCAAGAGAATAAGAAAATCGGCAATGCAATACTATTGCTCTCAACACTCTCTACAATGCTATTGATCCAAAAGTATTTGAGCAAATCAAGGACCTAGAGTTTGCATCCAAGGTGTGGAAGAGATTGGAAGAAACTTATGAAGGCACACCGGTGGTCAAGGGAGCTAAGTTGTATATCCTCAAGGACAAATTGACTAGCTTCAAGATGCAAGAGGGAGAAAGCATTCTAGAGATGTTCTATAGGCTCCAAGTGATTATCAATGATCTAAAGAGCTTGGGTGAAAAAGTTAGTGATGAAGACTTCTCTCATCGATTCTTGAGATGCCTCCCACCAAGGTTTGAAACATTGGTTACTATCAATGATCTAAAGAGCTTGGGTGAAAAGTTAGTGATGAAGACTTCTCCCATCAATTCTTGAGATGCCTCCCACAAAGGTTTGAAACATTGGTTACTATCATTGTGAGAGGTGGACTCAAAGACATGACCCCTAACCAAGTACTAAGTGATGTCATTACACAAGAAACATACCATGTGGAAAGGGAGGGGGTTGACCAAGGATACTTAACTTAGGATCTCTATCCTTAGAAAACCATGTATGTGTATGATCATCTGCTCATCTTAGCATAACTATTTAGAATAAGCCTGCTCCTAGTTTAGGTATATTCTTTTATTCTTTATTCTTTCTTTTATCTTTATCCTGAATATTGGTTTGAGTGTGTGTCACACTATCCAATATTTATCCTGGCTTACCCCTGTAATGAACTTTGATCTATTATGCAACCATGTTATCTTGTCCATGTCCCTATTAGAAACTTTTACACCATGCCTTCCTTTGGGAAAATATAAATGAACGATACCTTGAATACTTCTGGGTGAAATGCTACAACAAGTATATCTGTGCGCTTGCGAATATTTCTATATGCGTTAAGAAATACCAACAAGCATTTCTGGCTGCCATTGTCGGGGAAGGCTCTAGTTAAAACAATCTAATAGGACATGTTCATGATAATATGCATGTGTAGTA
Organism: Miscanthus floridulus; assembly: GCF_019320115.1. Lineage (NCBI taxonomy): Eukaryota > Viridiplantae > Streptophyta > Magnoliopsida > Poales > Poaceae > Miscanthus > Miscanthus floridulus. The sequence goes on from NC_089594.1 coordinate 61,052,697, forward strand.
GCCATTGCTCATAACAAGACAACTTTGCTTCTTTTCTCCTATTGTGCATGAAAATAGGATAGTGTTTGACTAGTTTTGACTTGCCAAATAAATTCATCAAGATCTTGGAGGCACTCCTAAGGAAGTCCTGACCTTGTGTCACTACTTCTTCTGCTACTCCACCGGTTGACGAAACAGTCACCCTAGCACCATCAGTTTCCAACTCCATGGCCCAGAAGTTGCTCTGTGAATTCTTCGTTCCTGCTGTTGCCAATGTGCCTGTTGGGCCCATTGTTGACATGGGGAACATGAACTTTGAACTCAAGACAGGCCTAATCATGATGGTGCAGGCAAGTCCATTTTGTGGACTACCTAGTGAGGACGCTAGTGCACATCTCCAACACTTCCTGGAGCTATGCACCACCTGTCAGTAATGAAGAATGTTGCACTGGAGATCATAAGACTTTATCTATTTCTGGTCTCCCTTCTAGGGAGGGCAAATAGTGGTTCTACAAGAACTAGGGAAGCAGTTGACATGTGGAGCAAGTGCTCCATAGCATTCCTTGCAAAGTTCTTCCCGATGGGCAAAACCAATGCCCATCGTGGAATAATTTGCAATATCCAGCAAATAGCATTGGAATCCATCCTAGAAGCATGGGAAAGGCTACATGAATACACCCTTGCCTGCCCACACCACGAGATGGAGGATTGGTTGATTTGTCAAAACTTTTACAACGGGCTAAATTCCACATCCAGAGCCCACACAGATGCTGCTGCTGGAGGAGCCTTCTTCTCACTCATAGTCAGCGGAGCTATGTCTCTCATAGAGAAGATGGTCTCCAATCAGGGGGAGTGAATATGGACTCTAAACCCTACAAGACAACATGCATACCTGTGGAGGAGGCAGATATGATGGCCACAAAATTAGATCTCCTAATAAAATGCTTGGACGAGCGTGTAACACCCCGGGTGTTAGTCACCAGATAAGTAGTGGAAATTGGACTTAAGTAGGATATGTTAAGCAATGATTATGATCTCTAGTTCATAATCTAGGAAGTAATGATGAAGCAACATGGACTCGGACAATACACTTTGCTTACATGTTGACCCTGGTTAAGGTTAGGCATGAGTAATGGTAAACATGCTTGTTTCATGTACGTTACATCAACATGCATCCATCTTGAATAGTGGAAAGGTTTCATGAAGATTGGAGCCAAGAAGTCATATTAATTTATAAGATATAACCATGATGGAATTGCTTTATTAAGTAAATGGGAATATGAGATGTCGAACCAAACCTTGCTACCTTTCCCAAATGACTCTAATTGAACTCTACAACAAAACTCATGAAGGGTTCATGTTGAGAAAATGTCAATAAAATGCCTCAATTTATCAAAAACCCTAATTCCAGGGTTTAACGAGGTGTTGCTTTGACATAGATGAAGCAATGGTTTCTGTACTAGATATGAAGTTTGACCTATAATAAAAGTTCAAGTTTGAGTGGAGTACAACAAACTTTATTTTTGGACCAAGACCTAATTCAACTCCTAAGTGGCTCAAACAGAGGACTCAAGATGGAATCAGGTGTTGTTTCTAGGCTCTAAATAATTCCAAGTCCAGAATTCATCGTCATTGACATTGGCGTTCCGCGTTCTCTAAAATTTGTTAAAGAGCTCAAGTTGAGACTAAAGTAAAAGTTGGAATATATGTTTTAGAGAAGGACATATAAAAAGTTGGAATCAATTTGACCACGTTTTGACCAAGTAATTTGAGCTCAAGCAGAGCAAGGCTTAATCCTTGATTAGTCGCTGATAGTGTCAACTCCGAGCTTAATTACATGTTAATTCATTTCTCTAATGACTTAGTGCCCTTAATGAAAGATGTAGAGCAGTTCATGGGCTTCAATTTTGCTATTGGGCCCAAGGTCCAATTCGGCCCATAACTGGCTCAAAATTAGCTCCCACGCTAGCTACACCGTTGCCCGCCATGCGCTCAGGGAAATGCTCCAAAGGGTGACGCGTGCCCTATGCGTGGTGGCCATGCAAGGCTCCGTGCCCCACCTCCACTATCGTGTGCAACTGTGGCCCTATGTCGATGGGGAGATGCCCAGGCTCACTTTCTGCCTCTCCCACTCGCCCCTCGCCCTCCTTGGTGCTCTCCCTCTGCACCGCATGTGCGCACCAGAGCACGCCCACCATGGCCAACTCCCGACCTAAGCTCGCTGCCACTGCTATGCACCACCTCTACACTAGCTAACCTCGCCATCCCCTTTCTTGTGTCATGTTGCCTCCATCGGGCCGCTTCGCAGGCTGTGCCATCGTCTACATCCCCGATCGCCGGAGCCATGTCCGTCACCGCCGCCTGCTACCGCGGCCAAGCAGTTGCTTGTTGTAGCCAGCAAGGGCTAGGGCTAGGCGTGGCCATAGCTGGCCACGGCCAGAGCCCGGCCAGCCCTCCTTCGACCGCCTCCCCTGCTGACGCTCACCACTGTCAGAGCCACTACTGCTACAAACCACCGCCTCCGTGGCCGGGACACCACGAACCATCTTCGGCCGAGCCAAGGCCACCCATAGGTGCGCGCCGGTCCCCTGATGCTTCTCCACCACTCCACCGCCGCCAACGACCCTCCTCCGATCAGCACCGGCTATCCTTCTTCGCCTCCTCTGTTCTAATCCACGTGAGGGACCTTGCGCATGAATTCAATGAAAGGGAACGGCCTAATTACAAAGCTGTTGACTCATATGAATAGTGACTAGAAGGACTGTTTCGCTGGAATTTATTTTCATGGAAGTTCGGGGTCCTCAGTGCAAGTTTGTTTTTCTTTTATGGCTGAAACTTTGGAAATTATTAATAAATCATAGAAAAATCATAAAATAGCAAATGAGGACTTTTTGGAATCATTGAGAGTAGATCCATGCAGTAGAGTCATAATATGATATGTGTTAGTAGAAAGTTTCTGATGTTTTTATTTATTCTTGCAAAGTGCTTTTAAAAAAATCCTTTTAAGTTGTCGGATGCATATCTTGAGTTATAGAAGTCCAAAAATGGTAGTTCTAGTTGTGTTAATCTTGTGATTACATGCTCTAGCTAATAAAAATATTAAACATGCTAGCATGTTTGCCTGTTATTCTCATGTCTAAAGTTGTGGTACTCCAATTGCTATGAAAATTTTATGGTAGGCTACTGATGCTTTATGTGTGCTATGATAAAAAATTCATGTTCATTAGATGCAGTATGGTTGAGTTATTGATTTAACTTGATTAATGCTTGATAAATTATGTGTAGTGGTTTATAAATAATTTATATATGCAAAAATGTGAAATGTGGTTCCCTTGCCCTTGCATGGTGATATTGTGACTTGAGAAACCATAATATGGCTATATGTTTATAGAAAATGATGATTTTTAGATTTATCTTGCTTTTATATGTTTTCTTACAATAGCAATTTGTCTATTTCATAGTAATTAAATTATAAAACCTGAGCATATGAAATTCATGTAGTAGCCATGTTTTGATAACATCTACCACTCATAAAAATATCAGCCCCAAACTAGTTGTTCTCATATATCACTAAAATTAAATATATGTTTATTAGGAGAAAGGATTAATAAAAGCATAATTGGAGATAAAGCTTGTAATTGTATTTGGTGATGCTTTGAGTGATTGGTGTTCAATAAAGTGTTGCTAAGTATGTTACTAGTGGTTGAAGTTCTTGAATGGCTCATGTGTGCATGCTCTTTGTTAGCAAAACAAGCAAAACATCAAATTGTTACATTCTGAAATGGCTCCATGTGCATTTTCTGTTGTGATGATAACTTCATGAATCATATGATGTTTTCTGTAAATATGGTGATACCAAAAGTGGTAGATAAGTTCCTTATCTTGCATGTCCTAAAATTTTATGATTTTAGGCCTGATGGTTTAGGATTTATATATTTTAGTAGTTTGTTGTCAGGTTTTTGCATGTCCTCTAGACATATCTGAATGATTGTATTGTTTAGCTCATTTAAACATGGAATCATGTATTAATGATAATAGGAGAGTTGTGATTTTCCTAAGCTTTCTAAAATGTCTGATATCACTACTTTTGCATGTCCAAGTGGAATGGCAGATTTCTGTCCAAATCTGTACAGAGATGCCTTCTTGGTGTTGTTTGACCTTGTTAGCTCTAGAATCTCTTAAAATGATAATGAGAAAGTTATCTATAACTTAATAAGATTTCCATAAAGTTAAGCATCATGTTTCCTGAATGTCTAGAACTCCATTTATTCATTTTTTAAGTTAATATCAACTTTCTGTCCTTAGTTGTATAAGCTCTGCTTCATGATGTATTTTGACCTTGTTATTTGTTAAATCAGCTTTTGGTGTTAATAATAAAGTTTTAGATAATTTCATTAGCTTTCTAGAAAGTCTTGAATCACACTTTTTGCATGCCTAGAGCTCTAGGTATGATTAAAACAAATGACTGTGCTGTTGCTGTTCACAATCTATGTTTGTACCTAAAATTGTTTGGTTCACCTTGTTTTGCTTTGTGTATTGCTAAGTGTGGCTGATGCCATTGATGGCGTTAAGTTAATATACATAAAACCTTGTGAAACTTATGTCATGCTTGGTTCTACCTTCCATGCTATCCTAGCATGATAGGTTGTGGGATGTTTAAATAAGTAACATGGAGTGCTTATATATGTTTGGTGTAACCTTGTGCTTATCTTGAATACTTTTATGTGAGGCATCTCATATTGCCATTCTTCGCATTCATGCACTTGCATTTTTGCATCTCATCTAGGTACGCTAGATGCACCATGTGAAGGACAAGATGATGGAGCCAAACCTGAAGATGGAGTTTGGTGAATCCATCTAGAAGACAGAAGGACTAAACAAGTGCTAGGACCGGAGATGTCACCAAGATGGTGCAAGCTAACTGAACTTTCTTGTGTCAGATCCTAGGCAAGCCCTAGAGCATTCTAAGTCTCCTATGTTTTTACAAATATCACTTGAGTCCTTTATGTTTGATGCATTAGGTTATAAGAGTCGATTGGAACCACTTGATGCATAGAACTACCTTGTCCAGAAATATACCTTGAACCCTATGTAGGTCCAGGATCAAATGTATGCTTAGCAATGCTTAGACTGGTAGAAGTCGGGTGATTTCCTATCACCTACGAGATATAGCTAGATACCAAAGCACGGTTGGCTATATTTGCTATCGTGGAAATAACCATGTGTTGATAAATAAAAGGAGACCGAACGGGATTGTGATAGAGAAGCAACAACACATAGAGGTCTTGGTGCCTATTTATCCCCGTCTATGTCGGTTAAGGACCGATTTGTTGTATGTCATGATGTCATGTTGAACGCATACCTAGCACTTAGTTGGCCAGATAAGTCATTCCGACCGCAAAGCCAAGTAGCTCAACTCAGGCCGGGACTCGATAAGTGAAAGTGCGCACACTAGAGGCAGTAAGGATGTATGGGGAGCCAGTGGCGTGAGTCCAATGGCAGACCAGGCCTGAACTTCCTGACAGACTGGTAGTATCCCTGAGGGTGCGGTGCTGATCAGACCCGCAACTGTACCTGAGTTGTACCAAAGGTGACCTAAGACTACCTTGGCATAGGTATGTCTAGGTTTGTGTTAGGAATAACTCCCCACCTGGTTGGAATCAATTCGAGTCGCTGTCTCTCCCAGATAGTGAGAATTTGACTGAGCAATGGCAACGTAGCATTAATTGATGGAATTTGATGATTATGATGAATATGGAAATGTTACACCAGCTATGGTTACTATTGCATGTTACTAAATGATATTCCACATGTTTAGCATAGCTTAGTTGCTAATCTAGAGATGAATAGCTATAATTAACTTGGTTACCGAATTATAAAATGTATAGCTCAACTAGTGGCTTTTATGCAAAATTTTGTGAAGCTAGCTCCACCTATAAAGCCTTGCATACTCCTTGGTATCACTTTATTTCTAGTTTATGACGGGTAAGTCTAGCTGAGTACATTCGAGTACTTAGGGTTTATCCCACCATGTTGCAGGTGAAGTTCTCGGCCTGCTGAAGATGGTGGCTAACGGCCAGTGGGCTCGGTGACTCTATATTTATTTCTCATTTATATGCTTTTATTAGAGGATGTCACTTATGCTAGCAATGTATTTGAAAATTATATTAATGTAATCATTTGAAACTATGTTTTTCCCTAATCTATTTTGAAACCCATACTTGTATTATTATTTGTGAACCCATTTGTAATATTATTTCTGCTACAACTCTGTGTATGTGATGCGTATTTGCTTAATCATGCGATCTTGGTTATGATGTTGATTTACCGAGGTCCTTTGTGATGCTTGGCAGACTACCGGGTTTATATAGGTGAAAGTACACGCGCGTCAACATGTTAAATGGTGACAGCCATACTTGATCTTGTCTAAATTGGGCGGTTTTGTCATAGCTAGCATCCGAGCAAGATTAAGCATAATACTATCATGTACGTAGTTTTAAAAAACAATGTTTTGATTTTAAAAAGCCTATTTGGACTAAAACCTTAGCTACATGCAAATTTGTCAAAACTATGCTAGTGACAACCTCTAGTTTAGCCCAATTAAGTACTACGAGGTGGCTAAGTAAAATGATACTAACTATGGGGGGATTACTTTCTTACAATTTCTATTTCATTGTCCATACGGCGTGCTATTGTATGGATGCCATTCGCTTGAGTGGTAATGTATGGATCAATATACCTCTACGCCCAGGTAAGATGGTGAGTGGCATGACCGCAAGATGTGAGCATGTGGTCAAAGGGGAGAGGTAGTTTTGATACTTAAGTATATATATCTCATATATATACAGAAGTATTTACTTGTGGGTTAGCTTTGGTTCGACTATATATGCATATTCTACATGTATGTGTAGACATATTTACTTTCAGGTAGCTTTGATATGGAAGCATATATATATATGGGTATATATATATGGAAGTATTTAGCTTGCAACCTAGAGGCCAGACTTTCATTTCTGCATATATAATTGTGGGGTTGGGCTGAAAAGAAATCCTTCTACAGGTACGCTAACCACGAATGCGTAGATTGAATGTAGCTAACGACTAGCTATATATCGGGAGAGTACATGTTATGCCAATGACATAGAACGTGATTGCCACCTTAGGCTAGCAATTTTGTTAGGACGAATAGGACGGTCATGCATCATGATTGTGCTTGTGCATAAATATGCTTCCCTCACTTTGTTCTAATACTAAGTAACTTGTGATCAATGTGATGTTACTATCTTCCCTATGTGAAAATAGGCAAAATGCCTTGTTCCATGATGCTTGAATAGCTGTGCTTGAAGATAGTGTGTGATTAGCTTTGCCTTGTATGTTTGCTTCCAAAGGAAATAGATGACAAGTTAGTAGTTAGCAAAAACTTCACCCCTTTGAAAACTAAAACTGGTAGTGATAGCTTGTTAGAAGCCTGCACATGCTTTTCTTTTAAATATAATGTCAGGATCTTCCTTTCAAGTTATCCACCTACTCAGTAAAAAGGAAATAAAAGATAACAGTACCTTACCACCATGTTTTGCATGATATGTGTAGTGGTGTTGCTGTAGGTGACTGCTTGTTATGTGCGAGCTTTGTGTTTAGTAATAGTCGCTTAAGCTAATTGGATTGAGTGTTTTGAAATGCTTGCTTAAGACCATGATGTATGTGTGGATGCTCGTTATCTAGGTAGTGCCGTGGCTATCACCCCTTTTGTCCTTAGTAAGCATACGAGTGTTGAACAACACTCTCCTGGAACAGCATCCAAGTTTTGATAATCTCATGGTTGTCGTATCCAATTAAGTTCTCTCTTAGGAGCCTGAGCCTGTACACATGGTTGCTAGCCCTTGAACGTTGCACTATGAAGACCTATATCCATGCCTTTGCTTGACCTTAAGCCCTAGCTTAGTTCCCTTGAATGCTTGCATATGTCATGGATGTCTTGCTCCTATGTGTGAAGACCCTACCCAAAAATCCTTGTCGAACATCTCTGCCCTTATCCTAAAGGTGATCCGGTGCAACGCTAACCTCTCACTGCCTAAACCTCATAGTCTTTTCCTTGCAAATCATTTTGTTGCTTTTATCAACTGAATCCCTAGTCAGTGCATTGGCTCTATCCCTTGAATCTCATTTGTTTTGTCTCCAACTCTTTCAAGTCTCAGGATGTTTATTAGTCTTGATCTCATGTTGCTGCTCAGCAATACTAAAATCTCATGTTAATCTTTACCTGGTAATCACCTTAGTGGACACAAGGCATATATGAAAATTAAGCAAGAGTTCGCTGCTCAGTTGTCTTCAGCAATTAAGCTATGTTCTCTTGCGCTGTGTTTTAATCTTTGGATCACCTCCTCGTTGACTCCTAGCCTTGTGACTACCTTTGCTTGCTATCCCTCCTTTGCATAGTGCTTGTTCATATGACCCAATCTGTGCAACTTGAAATTTCACTTTGGATGTGTGATCAGTAATGGTGTTATGAGTAGCAACTATGGTGCCACGATGAAACTAAGAGAGTCTTGTGGGCATGCACACAAGGTTGTGCTGCTCGACACATGCTGGTATCAAAGTTTCTAGTCATGATCCATTGTAGAACTACACCAATGTTTTATTTTCATGTGAGCTCTTCTTTGATTATCTCTCCTTATCTTGTTAGAAGATCTGTATGTCGAACTAGATGCAATACGACTTCCTTCTAAAGTCATCCAAAGGATAACCATTGAAGAACAGGTCACTAACATGAACATAAATAGACTATAAGAGATGGTAGACAAGTGACTCTACTTGACTATCCCTATAATGACATCGATCATCTAGTGCGCAACTTATGTCATCCCCATTGGATCACAATGGTACACAATACTTAAAGTTGGACATGTTATCAGTCGGACAATAAATGGACTAGGATACTATGCCCTATAATAGGTTCTCTAGTGCTCATGAGCTTTCTATCCAAGTCTTGATCTTTAGGTGCAAGATGATCATGCAGTCAAAAACTGACTGTAGCACCCGATTTTAAGGACAAAACTAGATACGCACCATATGTGAGCCCAGGAAGTCAAATCTCACATATAGCTACAAATAAGGGTAATATCATAAGACAATGCTTATTACATAGCATATTAGTATAAAGAATACAACCTCAGAGTATAGACAGCAGAAAGACAACTCTGATCTTCAAGTGAAGACTCCACTTCTATAGGGACAACTGACTGGTTGATCATAAGCCTAATTCCTCCAAACTCTAGCAATCTGGTACCCATCCAGGATTTTTCCAAAGATTTAAAAAAAATAAAGCAAGCGTAAGTATATGTCGTACTCAACAAATATAACATGGGGTTCATAAGGCTCAAAAGGCTGACACTAGTTTAACTGCGATTAGCTTTTAATGGTCACAATTTTAGCATAGGAGTAGCAACAAGTTTATCTCAAGCTCATATAAATGCATAATCAGGTAAACATGACTAATGAATAGCATAAATAGTAATCATTAATGAGCATCTTTATTAGTAGTATCATCAGGGTTCATCATCTATTCTATAAGGGTTCCAAGGCCGCTCGTGACCGTGAGCATGGCTGATATACCAGTTTTACACTCTACAGAGGTTGTAGTTGTTCCCTAGGAATCATATGAGGAAAACCCTAGCCTCCATCCTAAGCAAGAAAGCTACTGCTGCTTCTATAAGAAGAGTGAAAGAGTGCAGAACACACTACACAACATGTGAAGCAAAGGAAAAGAAGAGCAGGAAATCTATCCAGAATTCATGGCACTAAACCGGTTATCCTTAAGCCGGTGATTAGAGGATCAAACATGGTTGGATTGCCACAACACTTGGCAAGCTCATTCCTCGCATAAGTTACTTCGATGTCTGAAGTTGTCTTGAGCATTGGTTGAGTAAAACATCAGATTTGAGAGATGTTTTGACAGTTTGGTCCCAAAATTTCAAAACAAAGCAGTTTTGGTAGATGATTTTTTTTGATAATCAAACGGTGTCTGTTTGAGCTGAATTTTGGTCAGTAGTTAAAGGACTCTTGGATCTAAATGTCTACCAAAATTTGTGCACAATAGATCCTTAGTTTGTGAGATATGAACTAAAAACCAAAGTGTACAGAATCTATGATTTCTCTATGGACTGCTATCACCCCTCCAAATAGAAGGTTGTGTTTGTAATTGATGCCAAGATTACCAACATGGTCAATGCTTTGCTATTAGATAATCCATTAGGTTTCCTAGAGGAGACTCCTTGCACCCCTTTGTGGCTTGCTTTTGCCCTCTCATATCAACAATGCTTGAGCAGTCAAGGTGTTCTACAAGTCAATTTGTGCCATTACGAGTCGAAAATAATTTGAAAAGTGTCAAACAATAGATTTCCGATTATGCTTATGAGTTGTTGATTGACATTAGAATGGAAGCTTCAATGGTAAATGTAGTCCAACAAAGCTAGTTTTGCTATAGTGCAAGTCAACCCAACTTACTGTGCTAGTGCACCATGAAGGCAAATTATGCTCAACCTTTTTGTAGCGTACTATTTTTTCAATTGGTGTATACTTGCAACTTTTGTTGTCCTCTAGACCTTGCTATCATCCTTCTTCAGCAAGGATTTCCAAGGTAGACTTGTCCTTTGGTACCTTCCATGTGTTTTTACCCAAGAGTTTGCATCAGATTGAACCCAGATAATGGTTGCCGCTTGAATACGAGGATTCCCTCAAATAACGATCGTCGAAAATGCTGAGTCAATAGAGTCAGCTATCACATTCACCGATCACTCAACAGATTCAGATAATAAAGTGTTATCATTAGAGAAGGGGAACTACACACATGGAACATTATGTAGTTTTCCATCGATTGGCATCTGAGTGATTGAACAGTTATGACCGGCATAGATATTATTTGTTGGTTACTCAGTTCTCACAGCCTCAGAGGATGTTTACCCCGTCTATGATCTCATCCCTTATGAAAGGTTGTACTCAAGCTACTTTGGTAGAGGGCTACTTTTTGAACTTTGTGAATGAAGATGGAACCATTGTAATGAGTAGCTTTCAGAAGCTTGTAGTCTAGTGCAAAGTTCACATGGTCGATGCTATATTCACTAGGGAAATAGATATTATGGGAAGTTAGTCTATGCTCCATAGTACTCTTTGTATCCCAAGAATGAAGTGTTGTGCTGTCTTGGATTCCTCCCAAAGTAACAATGCTTCATGGAAGTCAATGAAAGAAATTCTTCAGACAAAATTTACTATGAAGAGCAAATATTAGAAAGTTGTCTTGACCAAATTAGCCTCTTTGATACTCCAAAGTTAAGTAGCCTAATGCTATCACTAATGTTGGAAAATGGATGACATGCTTCTCTTCCCTTAAAAGTCTTTTGCACCGAATCTCGGGGCGAGATTCCCATAAGGGGGAAGTTATGTAACACCCCGGGTGTTAGTCACAAGATAAGCAGTGGAAATTGGACTTAAGTAGGATATGTCAAGAAATGATTATGATCTCTGGTTCATAATCTAGAAGTGATGATGAACGTATTGAGGTCAAACCTATGAAAATGAGCCCCAACATGGACTCAGACAATACACTTTGCTTACATGTTGACCCTGGTTAAGGTTAGGCATGAGTAATGGTAAACATGCTTGTTTCATGTACATTACATCAACATGCATCCATCTTGAATAGTGGAAAGGTTACATGAAGATTGGAGCCAAGAAGTCACGTGAAATGATAAGTTATAACCTTGATGGAATTGCTTTATTAAGTAAATGGGAATATGAGATGTCTACCAAACCTTGCTACCTTTCCCAAATGACTCTAATTGAACTCTACAACAAAAGTCATGAGGGGTTCATGTTGCGCAAATGTCAAGAAAATGCCTCAATTGGTCGAAAACCCTAATTCTAGGGTTTAACGAGGTGCTGCTTTGACCAAGATAAAACAATGGTTACTATACTAGATATGAAGTTTGACCTTTAATAAAAGTTGAAGTTTGAGTGGAGTACAACAAACTTTACTTTTGGACCATGACCTGATCCACCTCCTAAGTGGCTCAAACAGAGGACTCAAGATGGAATAAGCTGTGGTTTCTAGGCTCTAAATAATTCTAAGTCTAGAATTCATCATCATTGACATTGGCGTTTCACGTTCTCTAAAATTTGTTAAACACCTCAAGTTCATCCAAAAGTAAAAGTTGGAATATATCTTTCAGAGAAGGACATACAAAAAGTAGGAATCAATTTGACCACGTCTTGACCAAGTAATTCGAGCTCAAGCAAAGCAAGGCTTAATCCTTGATTAGTCACTGATAGTGTCAACTTCGGGCTTAATTACCTATTAATCTATTTTTCTAATGACTCGGTGCCCTTAATGAAAGATGTAGACCAGTTCATGGGATTCAACTTTGCTTTTGGGCCCATGGTCCAATTCAGCCAGTAACTGGCCCAAAATCGCGTCCCACACCGACCACACCATTGCCCGCCACGCACTCGGGGAAATGCTCCAAAGGGCGACACATGCCCTATGTGTGGCGGCCACACACAGCTCCATGCCCCACCTCCACTGCCGCATGCCACTATGGCCCTGTGTCGATGGGGAGATGCCTTGGCTCACTCTCTACCTCTCCCACTCACTCTCACCCTCCCTAGCACTCTCCCTCTACGCCGTACCTATGCGCTAGAGCACACCCACCATGGCCGACTCCCGAGCTGAGCTCGCTACTACTGCTGCACACCACCTTTGCACTAGCTAGCCTTGCCATCCCCTTACTTGTGTCATGCTGCCTCCATCATGCTACTTCACAGGCCATGCCATCGCCTACAACCCCGACCACCAAAGCCTTGTCTATTGCCACCTGTTGCCGTGGCCAAGTAGCTGCTGGATGTAGCCAGCCAAGGCCAGGGCTAGGTGTGGCCATGGCTAGCCATGGCTTGAGCCCAACTGGCCCTCCTTCGGCCTCCTTCCCCGCTAATGCTCACCACCATCGGAGCCGCTACCACCGTAGACCACCGCCTCCATGACTGGGATGCCACGGACCGTCTCCGGCCGTGCCGGTCCCCTGATGCTTCTCCGCCACTCCACTGCCATCGATGAGCCTCCTCCGGTAGGCACCGGCGATCCTCCTCCGCCTCCTCTATTCTAATCCACATGAGGGACCTCGCGCATGAATTCAACAAAAGGGAAGGGCCTAATTACAAAGTTGTTGACTCATTTGAATAGTGGCTAGAAGGACTATTTTGCTCGAATTTATTTTCATGGAAGTTTGGGGTCCTTGATGAGGACATCACTTCTTCAGAGGTACCCGCTGATCCTCCAACCGTCATGCAAGGTCTAATGACCTAGGCTCGAAAGCGACAACTCAATTTAGAGGTGAGCTCGTTCTTAAGCGATACTTTTCATACTTTTGAGAATAGACTACTACCTAATGATGTTATCTTGCTTAGGAACATTGGAGAGGGTCATGAAGGACTTAGAGGAAGTGGTGGAGGTGATGATGACCAGCAAGGACATCCAACACAAGTCGGAGGCCCAGTCCAACAAGAATTCGAGTCTGCCTCGGCCTCTAGGACCACTCTACCTTAAACTAGTCACCCAAGATGCATCTGGACTCTGTTTTCGATGATCCACATATGGATGGAAAGCTAATTTGATAAGGAAGCCAATCCAAGTGGTTTCATGTCAAAACCTCTTGGGAATCAATAGGAATCATCGAAACAAGTCTACGTCCAGAATCTACCAGGGTGCTACGACACCTTCTTTTGCTCCGTTGGACCGTGTATCGTGTTTTGGTCCATTAGGGGGCGCTGTCTAGGGTAGGTGACGACCCTAAGACCTTTATAATCATATGCCACTACCGTCATTAGGTTTTGGGTTTTGCTTAGATTAATATGTCAAGAACAGTTTCGCCGTTCATCGGTTTGTGAGACCCCAACTTCGTGAGTTTAATCATTCATCTGCAATTTGGTTGCGTTCTTTCTTGTTCTTGCTTGTGTTCTTCGTTGTGCAGGTAGAGATTAGCCTTCTTGGTGAGGTCAACCTGGTCTGTGACTCGGTTGATAACTAGAGGAGCTGTGGTGCTAAGATTGCAGGGTTCGATCTTTCGATCTGAAGCCGGATCGGTGTCATTCTCCACCACAACGATAGTTACCATCACCTCACGGAAGATCGGGATCCCCGTCTCTATCAGTCCTCGATGTAAGTTTGTTTTTCTTTTATGGCTGAAACTTTGGAAAATCATAATAAATCATAGAAAAATCATAAAATAGCAAATGAGGACTTTTTGGGATCATTGAGAGATCTATGCAGTAGAGTCATAATATGATATGTGTTAGTAGAAAGTTTCTGATGTTTTTATTTATTCTTGCAAAGTGCTTTTAAAAATCCTTTTAAGTTGTCGGATGCATATCTTGAGTTATAGAAGTCGAAAAATGGTGGTTCTAGTTGTGTTAATCTTGTGATTACATGTTATAGCTAATAAAAATATTAAACATGCTAGTTGTGTACTGTTTTTATAATGTTTTGATTTAATCTTATTAAATAGGCAATTTTAGCTTGTTTTGCTTGTTATTCTCGTATCTAAAGTTGTGGTGCTCCAATTAAAGTGAAATTTTTATGGTAGGCTACTGATGCTATATGTGCACTTTGGTAAAAATTTCATGTTCATTAGGTGCAGTATGGTTGAGTTATTGATTTAACTTGATTACTGCTTGATAAATGGTTTTAAATGGTTTATAAATAATTTATATATGTAAAAATGCGAAATGTGGTTCCCTTGCCCTTGCATGGTGATATTGTGACCCGAGAAACCATAATTTGGCTATATGTTAATAGAAAATGATGATTTTTAGATTTATCTTGCTTTTACATGTTTTCTTACAATAGCAATTTGTCTTTTTCATAGTAATTAAATTATAAAACCTGAAGTGTGTTAGCGGGGTCAGAGATTTTTAAATTGGTCCATCCCCGCATTGCCGGTGTCAGAGATTTTTAAATTGGTCAAAAAGTGGTCACAAGATACTCTTTTCGTGGTCACAAGGTTTTTGTCGATTTTGATCTAGTTTTCTAAAAATTCCACAGGCCACGTCTTTCACTTGTTTGAGCTCATATTTTCTGTGGTTACTTATTTTATGCTTCTAAGTAAAGAATATCAAAAAAATAAAATAAAAAAGTCAAAATTTCCTAAAAAACAATGACAGCCCAAAAAATAGAAAAAAGATAGGGGCAAAAGAGAAACAATATTTAGAGGAGCACATAGAGAAGACCAAAGTGAGTTGTGTTAGCGTGTGTTGTCTGGTTCCTTGTTTGTGTTGCTGTCTCCATCCACCATACTTGTTTTTCTAACTCCTATCACCTTGCTATCCACCATACTTTTATCACACACTTGGTACTTGCAACACTTTAGACCAGCAACGAGAACAAGTATTTTGGACTATAATTCAGCATTACTTTCTGTTACTGACTTGTGTGCTAGATATACATATTACTCTTTGTGTGCCTTCCAAGCTCCACAAACTCTTCAGATTAGTACAGATAAAGGGCCTTGTAATCTCGGTACCACTACCTCACAGGTATCACGAACTGGCCACCGGTTGTACCGTCCACTACTTGTGTTGGTAAGAACTTTGTAAGAGCTTGGTAAGACCCTTCCACTTGCTATGAAAAGTGACACCACTGCAACCACGTAGTCATTTGGTAGGGATAACTTTCACCGTTTGTTCCTGTTTTTGTGATTTCAATGGCAGGAGGTGAACAGACTGGAGATAACAATCCTAAGGGTTTCAACGAGTGTGTCAGTCAAGAGCAACTACAAGCTGTTGTAGAGGATGCCCAAAAAAGGATGAATGAGGCCATCAGGAAGGCCATCACTGATGCACTCATTGAACTCAACATTGGCAATAGCATGGAGAGATTGGACAAGTAAATTTCCACACTAACCAACAAGGTTACTAAGTTGGAAACCTTTGTGGTGGGCAACAACAACGTCTCCAGCAGCAACACCGATGGTCAAGACACGGTGTATGATGCCAATGGGAACATAGATCGAGTAGCTTTTCGATAAGAGAGATTATGACAATGTCTTCGCTGCAACACGACAGGTATGGGTGGTGTCCACCACCACCGTCAAGGTAATAATCACCGTATGCCCGATGATCCTTATGCTAAAATTAAGTTCACAATACCATCTTTTTTGGGTCTTTATGATGCTGAGGGATATCTTGATTGGGAGATGATGGTAGAACAAAAGTTTAGTGCCCACCTTGTACCTGAGCAGCATAGAGTTAGACAAGCTACTAGTGAGTTTAAGGATTTTGCCATTATTTGGTGGAATGGGCTAGCTGCACAGAATGCTTTACCTGGTACGTCGGAAGAACTTAAGGTAGCTATGCATGATCATTTTGTTCCTCCTTCTTATCATAAAGACTTGCGTAAGAAATTGATGTGTTTAGAACAAGGAGATAAGTCTGTACAGGATTACTATGGTGAGCTCCAAAAGGGATTGATGCGCTGTAGTGTTGTGGAGGGAAATGAAGATGCCATTTGTTGTTTTTATTCGGGTTTGAGGCGTGAGATTCAGGACATTGTTGATTATAAAGAATTTAACACTATCAACTAGTTGTTTCAGTTTGCTATGCTTGCAGAAAAGGAATTGCAGGGGCATGAACAGTAGGGCAAGAGCAAGGTCAGCACTAGCACATACACACCACACTCGGCACCATCTTCGGGGCTGACCAAGCCAACCACTTTTCGGATGCCTCCACCAGCGAGCAAGCGACCAGCAGCCTCTAGAGTTTCCGCTACACCTAAGGCACCTCCCGCATGACCTTCAGATTCAGGTAAAAATTCTTTGCAGGTGCCTACCAAGAGTTCCTCATCCATTGCATCGACGGGACGCACTTCGGGTATTCAGTGCCACCGCTGCCATGGCATTGACCATGTACAAAGGACTGCCCAAGTCAGCGAGCATATATTGCTACAGAAGATGGTTACATTAGCACCTCTGACATTGAGGATGAAGAAGACCAAGATGCAGATGAGGAGGACGGCAAAGTCCTTGGTGATGAGGCCACAATGTCCTATAGGGAGCATCCTTGTACAGCGGGTGCTCAGCTCACGAGTCTAGCAACCTGAGAAGCTGCAACGCCATAACTTGTTCTAGATTTTCTTTGTCATCAGCGACCATCGAGCACGTGTCATTATTGATGGAGGTAGCTGCAACAACTTGGTGAGTTCTAATTTGGTCAAGAAGCTTGGCTTGACCACACGCCCACACCCACGTCCATACCATATTTAGTGGCTAAATGATTCTGGTAAAGCAAAGGTAACACAAACTTGCAGAGTTTCATTTTCCATTGGTTCTTATGCTGATTCTGTTGATTGTGATGTGGTACCTATGCAAGCTTGTTCACTCTTATTGGGTCATCCTTGGGAACATGATAATGATGCTACACACCATGGTAGAAGTAATAAATACACTTTTGTGCATAAAGGAAAGAAAATTACTTTGATACCTTTGACCTCTGCTCAAATTGTACAAGCTGATAGAGAACGCGCTGCTAGTTTCAATGATGTTCAATCTAAAAATTAGCAAGTTGCTAATTCTATTTTCCCACCTAAAAAGGATAAGTCTACATCTATTTCTAAGGCTAAGGGGATTAAATTGAAGGGTGGTGTTATGCTTGCAACAAAATATGACTTTGCTGAAATTTCTGATGATGATATTTTCTATGCTTTGATATGCAAACTGAGCTATGTTTTCGCTTGATGATATTGTTAGCTCGGTACCTCCTACTGTCACTAACCTTTTGCAGGAGTATGAGGACATTTTACCAGCTGAGATACCCCCGGGGCTGCCACCTATGAGAGAAATAGAGCATCAAATTGATTTGATTTTGAGAGCAACCTTGCCCAACCGTGCTGCCTATCGAACCAATCCCGAGGAGACTAAGGAAATTCAGTGGCAAGTCCAAGACCTTTTGGACTGTGGGTATGTACGTGAAAGCCTTAGTCCTTGTGCCGTTCATGTACTTTTGGTTCCTAAGAAAGATGGAACTTAGCGTATGTGTGTTGATTGTAGAGCCATCAATAATATTACTATTTGGTATCGTCATCCTATTCCTAGGCTAGACGACATGCTAGATGAGTTGTGTGGTTCTATAATTTTCACTAAGATTGACTTGCTGAAGTGGCTACCACCAAATTAGAATGAAACTTGGAGATGAATGGAAAACTGCATTTAAAACTAAATTTGGGTTGTATGAGTGGTTAGTAATGCCTTTTGGTTTGACAAATGCACCTAGCACTTTCATGCTGCTTAATGAATGAGGTTTTAAGAGCTTTTATTGGACATTTTGTGGTAGTTTACTTTGATGATATATTGATTTATAGCAAGTCTTTTGATGAACATATGGATCACTTACGTGTTGTTTTTAATGCTTTACGTGATGCACGTCTATTTGGTAACCTTGAGAAGTGCATCTTTTGCACGAATCGAGTTTCTTTTCTTGGCTATGTTGTAACTCCACTAGGGAATTGAGGTGGACGAGATGAAAATTAAAGCCATAAAGAGCTGACCGGTTCCCCAAACCATCATACAGGTGAGGAGTTTTCTTGGTCTTGTAGGATTCTACCGCCGCTTCGTCAAAGATTTCAGCACCATTGCTGCCCCATTACATGAGTTGACGAAGAAAGGAGTGGTGTTTCATTGGGGAGAGGCACAAGAGGAGTCCTTTGACACTTTGAAGGACAAGCTTACACACGCACCATTGCTGCAACTTCCAAATTTTGGTATGACTTTTGAGCTAGAATGTGATGCTAGTGGAGTTGGCATTGGTGGTATTTTGATGCAAGATGGTAAACCGATTTCTTACTTTAGTGAAAAATTGCATGGTCCTGTTCTTAATTATTCCACATATGATAAAGAATTGTATGCACTTGTTCATTCTTTAGAGACGTGGCGTCATTATTTATGGCCTAAAGAATTTGTTATTCATTCTGATCATGAATCGCTTAAGTATCTTCACTCTCAAAATAATCTGAATCGTAGGCATGCTAAATGGGTTGAATTTATTGAATCTTTTCCTCATATTATCAAACACAAGAAAGGGAAGGATAATGTGATTGTTGATGCTTTGTCTAGAAGATATACATTGCTATCCCAACTTGATTGCCGGATTTTTGGTCCTTCAATCCATTAAAGAACAATATGCGCTTGATCCTGATTTTAAGGATGTGTTGCTTAATTGTAGAGAGAGACGTGCATGGAATTAGTTTATGATCAATGATGGGTTTTCGTTTAGAGCTAACCACCTATGCATTCCAGTTGGTTTCGTTCGTCTTTTGTTGTTGCAGGAGGCATATGGAGGCGGATTGATGGGACATTTTGGTGCCAAGAAGACGGAGGAGGTGCTGTCCACACACTTCTTTTGGCCAAGGATGAGGCGAGATGTAGAGCGGTACGTGGCTCGGTGTGCCACATGTCAAAAAGCTAAGTCGCGGTTGAACCCACATGGTTTGTATATGCCTCTTCCTGTTCCTTCTACTCCTTGGGCAGATATATCTATGGATTTTGTGTTGGGATTGCCAAGGACTAAGAGGGGAAGGGATAGTATTTTTGTGGTGGTTGATCGTTTTTCTAAGATGGCACATTTTATTCCTTGTCATAAGAGCGACGATGCTTGTTCATATTACTGACCTTTTCTTTCAAGAAATCAGTTCGCTTGCATGGTATGCCTTCTACTATTGTTTCAGATCGCGATGCAAAATTCTTGAGTCATTTTTGGCGCACGTTGTGGAATAAATTGGGGACCAAGCTGTTGTTTTCTACAACATGTCATCCCCAAACTGATGGGCAAACTGAGGTTGTGAATCGAACATTGTCCACCATATTGAGAGCCATTTTGAAGCTATAATTTGAAGATGTGGGAAGAGTGTTTGCCGCTATGTGGAGTTTGCATATAACTAGGGCGGAACATTCCACCACCAAGGTAAGTCCTTTTCAGGTAGTGTATGGTTTTAACCCCCGTGCTCCTATTGATCTTTTGCCTTTACCTACCACTGAGAGAATACATAGTGATGCTAGAGAGCGTGCTGATTTTATTCGTAAGTTGCATGAAACAACTAAAGCAAATATTGAAAGCATGAATGAAAAGTATAGAATTGCTGGTAGTAAAGGTAGAAAAGAGATTAAACTTGAACCGGGTGATTTGGTTTGGTTACATTTGAGAAAAGATAGATTTTCTGAGCTACATAAGTCTAAATTAATGCCAAGAGTAGTTGGTCCTTATAAGATCATTGAGAAAATAAATGATAATGCCTACAAACTTGAATTGCACCCTGAGTTCGGGGTTAGTCCCACCTTTAACATTGCAGATTTCAAACCTTATTTGGGAGAAGAAGATGAGCTTGAGTCGAGGATGACTCCAATTCAAGAGGGAGAGGATGATGAGGACATCACTTCTTCAGAGGTACCTGCTGATCCTCCAACCATCATGCAAGGTCCAATGACCCGGGCTCGAAAGCGACAACTCAATTTAGAGGTGAGCTCGTTCTTAAGCGATACTTTTCATACTTTTGAGAATAGACTACTACCTAATGATGTTATCTTGCTTAGGAACATTGGAGAGGGTCATGAAGGACTTAGAGGAAGTGGTGGAGGTGATGATGACCAGCAAGGACGTCCAACACAAGTCAGAGGCCCAGTCCAATAAGAATTCGAGTCTGCCTCGGCCTCCAAGACCAGTCTGCCTTAAACTGGTCACCCAGGACGCATCCGGACTCTGTTTTCGATGATCCACATATGGATGGAAAGCTAATTTGATAAGGAAGCCAATCCAAATGGTTTTACATCAAAACCTCTTTGGAATCAACAGGAATCATCGAAACAACTCTGCATCCAGAATCTGCCAGGGTGCTATGACACCTTCTTTTGGTCCGTTGGACCGTGTATCGTGTTGGGGCCCATTAGGGGGCACGTCTAGGGTAGGCGACGACCCTAAGACCTTTATAATCATATGCTGCCGCCATCATTAGGTTTTGACTTTTGCTTAGATTAATCTGTCAAGAATAGTTTCGTCGTTCATCAGTTTGTGAGACCCCAACTTCGTGAGTTTAATCATTCATCTGCAATTTGGTTGCGTTCTTTATTGTTCTTGCTTGTGTTCTTCGTTGCGCAGGCAGGGATTAGAGTTCTTGGCGAGGTCAACCTGGTCCATCACTTGGTTGATAACTAGAGGAGCCGTGGTGCTAAGATTGCAGGGTTCGATCTAAAGCCGAATCGATGTGTCATTCTCCGCCACAACGATAGTTACCATCACCTGACGGAAGATCGGGATCCCCGTCTCTACCAGTCCTCGATGTAAGTTTGTTTTTCTTTATGGCTGAAACTTTGGAAAATCATAATAAATCATAGAAAAATCATAAAATAGCAAATGAGGACTTTTTGGGATCATTGAGAGATCTATGCAGTAGAGTCATAATATGATATGTGTTAGTAGAAAGTTTCTAATGTTTTTATTTATTCTTGCAAAGTGCTTTCAAAAATCCTTTTAAGTTGTCGGATGCATATCTTGAGTTATAGAAGTCAAAAATGGTGGTTCTGGTTGTGTTAATCTTGTGATTACATGTTATAGCTAATAAAAATATTAAACATGCTAGTTGTGTATTATTTTTATAATGTTTGATTTAACCCTATTAAATAGGCAATTTTAGCTTGTTTTGCTTGTTATTCTCATATCTAAAGTTGTGGTGCTCCAATTAAAGTGAAATTTTGATGGTAGGCTACTGATGCTATATGTGCGCTTTGGGAAAAATTTCATGTTCATTAGGTGCAGTATGGTTGAGTTATTGATTTAACTTGATTAATGCTTGATAAATGGTTTTAAATGGTTTATAAATAATTTATATATGTAAAAATGTGAAATGTGGTTCCCTTGCCCTTGCATGGTGATATTGTGACCCGAGAAACCATAATTTGGCTATATGTTAATAGAAAATGATGATTTTTAGATTTATCTTGCTTTTACATGTTTTCTTACAATAGCAATTTGTCTTTTTCATAGTAATTAAATTATAAAACCTGAGCATGTGAAATTCATGAAGTAGCCATATTTTGATAACATCTACCAGTCATAAAAATCTCAGCCCCAAACTAGTTGTTCTCTTATATCACTAAAATTATATATATGTTTATTAGGAGAAAGGATTACTAAAAGCATAATTGGAGATAAAGCTTGTAATTGTATTTGGTGATGCTTTTAGTGATTGGTATTCAATAAAGTGTTGCTAAGTATGTTAGTGGTGGTTGAAGTTCTTGAACTCTTTGTTAGCAAAACATGTGAAACATCAAATTGTTACATTCTGAAATGGCTGCATGTGCATTTTCTATTGTGATGATAACTTCGTGAATCAAATATTGTTTTCTATAAATATGGTGAATACCAAAGTTGTAGATAATTTCCTTATATTGCTTTTCCTAAAATTGCATGATTTTAGGCCTGATGGTTTAGGAGTTATAGATTTTAGAATTTTACTGTCAGGTTTTTACATGTCCTCTGGACAGATCTGAATGATTGTATTGTTTGGCTCATTTAAACATAGAATCATGTATTGGTGATAATAGGAGAGTTGTAGTGATTTAACTAAGCTTTCTAAAATGTCTGAGATCAATACTTTTGCTGGTCTAGAACTCCAGTTATAGCTGTTCAAAGTGGAATAACATATTTCTATCCAAAACTAGACAAAAGATGACTTCTTGGTGTTGTTTGACCTTGTTAGCTGTAGAATCATCTTAAAATGATAATGATAAAGTTATATAGAACTTTATAATATTTCCATAAAGTTAAGAATCATGTTTGTTGAATGTCTAGAACTCCAATTATGCATTTTTGAAGTTAATATCAGCTTTCTATCCTTAGTTGTATAAGCTCTGCTTCATGATGTATTTGGACCTTGTTATTTGTTGAATTAGCTTTTGGTGTTAATAACAAAGTTTTAGATAATTTCATTACCCTTCCAGAAAGTCTTGAATCACACTTTTTGCATGCCTATAACTTTAGGTATGATTAAAACAAATGACTATGGTGCTGCTGCTCAGAATCTATGTTTTTACCTAAAATTGTTTGCTTCACCTTGCTTTACTTTGTGTGTTGCTAAGTGTGACTCATACCTTTGATGGTTTTAAGTTAATATACCTAAAACCTTATTGAAACTTGTGTCATGCTTGGTTCTACCTTCCTTGCTATCCTAGCATGATAGGTTGTGGGATGTTTAACTAAGTAACATGGAGTGCTTATATATGTTCGGTGTAACCTTGTGCTCATCTTGAATACTTTTATGTGAGGCATCTCATATTGCCATTTTTTGCATTCATGCACTTGCATTGTTGCATCTCATCTAGGTACACTAGATGCACCACGTGAAGGACATGATGATTGAGCTGAACCCAAAGATGGAGTTTGGTTAATCCATCTAGAAGATGGAAGGACTAAGCAAGTGCTAGGACTGGAGATGTCACCAAGACAGTGTGAGCTAATTGAACTGACTTGTGTCGGATCCTAGGCAAGCCCCAGAGCATTCTAAGCCCCCTATGTTTTTACAAATATCACTTGAGTCCTTTATGTTTGATGCATTAGATTATAAGAGTTGATTGGAACCACTTGATGCATAGAACTACCTTGTCCAGAAATATACCTTGAACCCTATGTAGGTCCAGGATCGAATGTATGCTTAGCAATGCTTAGACCGGTAGTAGTCGAGTGATTTCCTATCACCTACGAGATATAAGTGGATACCAAAGCATGGTTGGCTATATTTGCTATCATGGAAATAACCATGTGTTAATAAATAAAAGGAGACCAGGCGGGATTGTGATAGAGAAGCAACAAGGCATGGAGGTCTTGGCACCTATTTATCCCTGTCTATGTCGGTTAAGGACCGATTCACTGTATGTTTTTATGTCATGTTGAATGCATGCCTAGCACTTAGTTAGCCGGATAAGTCGTTTCGACCATGAAGCCAAGTAGCTCAACTTAGGCCAGGACCCGGTAAGTGAAAGTGCGCACACTGGAGGTAGTAAGGATGTGCGGGGAGCCAGTGGCATGAGTCCAAGGGCAGGCTAGGCCAAAACTTCCTAGCAGACTAATAGTATCCCTGAGGGTGCGACATTGATTGAACCCACGACTGTACCTGAGTTGTACCAGAGGTGACCTAAGACTACCTTGCACAGGTATGTCTGGGTTTGTGTTAGGAATAACTCCCCAGTTGGTTGGAATTGATTCGAGTCATCATCTCTCCCGGATAGTAAGAATTTGACTGAGCAGCGGCAACGTAGCATTAATTGATGGAATTTGATGGTTATGATGAATATGGAAATGTTACACCAGCTATGGTTACTATAGCATGTTACTAAATGATATAACACATGTTTGCCATAGGTTAGTTGCTAATCTAGAGATAAATAGCTATAATTAACTTGGTTACTGAATTATAAAATGTATAGCTCAACTAGTGGCTTTTGTGCAAAATTTTGTCAAGCTAGCTCCACCTATAAAGCCTTGCATACTCCTTAGTGTCACTTTATTTCTAGTTTATGACGGGTAAGTCTAGCTGAGTACATTTGAGTACTCAAGGTTTATCCCACCATGTTATAGGTGAAGTTCTCGGCTTGCTGAAGATGGTGGCTAACCACCGATGGGCTCGGTCACTCTATATTTATTTCTCATCTATATTCTTTTATAAGAGGATGTCACTTATGCTAGCAATGTATTTGGAACTTATATTAATGTAATCATTTGAAAGCTATGTTTTCCCATTTGTACTATTATTTGTGAACCCATTTGTAATATTATTTCCACTGCAACTCTATGTATGTGATGTGTATTTGCTTAATCATGTGATCTTGGTTATGATGTTGATTTACCGAGGTCCTTCGTGACTCTCGGTGGACTACCGGGTTTATATAGTTGAAAGTACGCACACGTCAACATGTTAAATGGGGACAGCCGTACTTGATCTTGTATAAATTGGGCGGTTCTGCATAGAGCGTAATACCATAAAAGAACAACAAACATTGTCCAAGCACTCGACTCACATATGACATGTGAGGTGTGCAAAAGCATCGGACATTCGAGGAACAACTGTCCCAAAACCTGTAAGGATGCATAGAACAACGGGTTCCAACCACAAGGAGATCTAGGGTGGAATCAATTGCACCCACAATATTAGGGAGGTAACTCTACTTACTTTTCAAATTAACCTTCCCTAAAAGATCTCATGTTAGGGCAAGCTAAAATTAATGAAAACCATATAAAGAAACTTGCCTCTAATGATAAAAGTCTGGAAAACATGAATTCAAAAATAGAAGGCTTGACCTTATATTTCAAAAATCTATTAAGCCAAAATAAGATATTTGAAACTCAACTTGCTCAAATTGCTGCTGCAATTCCTACAAATAATTTTGGAAAGACCCTGGGGCAACCCGAGATTTCATTTGAAAATGTCAATGCGGTAATCACGAGGGATGGTATGTGCACTCATGATCTACCATATCTTAACCATGCAGGAAAAGCCAAAAAGCACAGGAGTATAACCCTGAACCTTGGGCTTTGAGCTAGCTTGGGGGAGGACCCCCACAAGGTAATGTGTATCTTGCACTCTCACCACTTTTTGTTACCTTGCATAAAGAAAAAGAGAGAGTGCGTGACCGGGTTTAGGCTAGTTGGTCATACTATTAAGAGGGGAGCTCTAATTAGATAATTCGGTCATCTAGTGCCACTAGGTGTTGGAATACTTTGCATATGCATTTAGGTCTAGTGACACACTCGGATTATGAAAAATAATTTGGAAATGCTAACTTGGCTCTAACATGTTTGTGAAAAACATTTGAGAGTCAGCCGCTTGCAAGGTGACATGTTGGTGCTCTCAGTGTAGCTATTAAGAGTGCACAGGTCATGCCCAGTGGCACACTGGTCATGTGCACCAGTCATGGTGGCTAAGGTTTCACTCGGCACGCGCTTCAGTCGAGCACCATGGCTTAGTGTGCACTGGTCATCTTGCACCGATTAGCACCAGTGTGGCCTGGTGAAAGCTCCGTGTTTGGTTTTGGCTAATTGAGACAACCTAGGTGAACTATCTTCTCTAGTGTTGTGGTTGAGATAGGTTGGTTCACACCAAAGTGGAGACTAGATGGCACCCAAGGTGATGGAGATGGCCATAAGATGGTGATCAAGTGCTCTACTTTTGGAAAAGCAAAAAGAGAAAAACAAAACCCTATGGACTCATGGCAAAGGTATAAGATAGGGCTTTTGTTTTGCCGGTCAAGACACAATAGAGTGTGTGATTGGGTTTAGGATAGATAGCCATACTATTAAGAGGGGAAAGCTCGAAGCTAATGCGGTTATCTAAGTACCACTAGGTGGACTAAGTCTTTGCATGTGCATTTAGGACCTAGTGAGTGCTAACAACCCTTGAAAATGTTTTGAGAAAATGCTAACTCATGTACACAAGTGATGGAAACACTTGGAGCTAGCACATTTGCACAAGGGTTGAAGAGATAGAAGAGATGGAGCTGCTCTGTTTGCATCGGACGCAAGAAATGCAGGCATCGGACAAATTGGCTAAGCGTACGATGGCAAACCCTTGGTGTGCAGGTGCTCAGCTGCTGCATCGGACAAAGAGAAGAAGAGCATCAGACAAATATGGTTGTGTCCATTGTGAATTGGTGAGTCTCGGGTTGCCTCCTAGTTTTCATCGGACAACAGCGTGAGGTGGCATCAGACGCAATGCTGGCACTGCTCACTCAACGACCGCATAGTCAATGGAGCATCAGATGCCCCACATCAGATGTGTCTGATGTTATTCTATGCTCTCTAGATGCTCTCTAGAAGACATCGGACGCTAACAGAGCTGACCACACAGAGAGAGCCATTGGGTGCCAATAGCTAGTTTCAAATGGTCGGTGACACATGGCTGCACACTAACAAGTTGCTCTAGTGTCCTTGCTAGAATTTTTATAGGCTATTCACCCCCCTCTGGCCATTTAGATCCTATCAAGTGGTATCAAAGCCATGGTCTCCATTTATTTGAGGCTAAACATCCTTTGGTGTGGCTCAACTCAACCATATTAGCAAGCCACCTCTATTTGATGGGACAAGCAATGATTATTGGAAGAAAAAGATATGCACACACTTGAAATCAATGAATAGAAAGATTTGGGAGATTGTGGAAACAAAGATTGACATTGCTGATGCGGCACACCCCACTCAAAGAGAAGAAGAGAAGCTCCAATTCAATGACATTGCTCTCAACACTTTGTATGATGCTATTGATGTCAAGATATTTGAGCAAATCAAGGATCTTGAGTTTGCTCATGATGTGTTGAAGAGATTGGAAGAATCATTTGAGGGAACAAAAGTGGTCAAGGGAGCAAAATTGTATATTCTTAAGGACAAGTTGACAAGCTTCAATATGCAAGAGGGAGAAAGCATTCTGGAG
Source organism: Miscanthus floridulus (assembly GCF_019320115.1). NCBI lineage: Eukaryota > Viridiplantae > Streptophyta > Magnoliopsida > Poales > Poaceae > Miscanthus > Miscanthus floridulus. The sequence continues at coordinate 61,080,175 of NC_089594.1, forward strand.
ATGTTCTATAGGCTTCAAGTGATTGTCAATGATCTAAAGTGTTTGGGTGAGAAAGTGGAAGACAAGGACTTCTCCCATTGGTTCTTGAGATGCTTGCCTCCAAGGTTTGACACATTGGTCAGTATTCTTATGAGAGATGGATTGGATAACATGACCCCAAACCAAGTGATGTGGTCACTCAAGACACATACCGTGTGGAAAGGGATGGGGATAGTTGTTGGCAGTCCTTAACACCTAAATTTAACCACCAAAACCACGCATAAAATCCATTTATTTGAAACACCCAACTTAGTATAGGGTTTATAACTAATGAATTCCACAAGTTTTGGTGTTTATATGTTTTGAAGGACACATGTTTGATTATCAAGTAAAACACATTCAAAATGCGCAATTAGGAAAGTGCAAAACAAGCAAATAAGGAACAAGCCCACCTACCTTGCAGATCTAGGCCCCAAACCCACCAGAAGGTAGTTCAGGCCCAGCTAGAGGCCCACCAGGCAAAGGCAGTGGCGAGGCGAGCCAGCCAGGGGGTGACCGCACCCCCCTTGCTACCTCTCAGGACCACCCTTCTCCAGGCAGTGCCATCACTCCTGTGGAGGGCGATGCACTAGGTATCTCCTCCGAATATTCTCTCCAACCATCCTTTGGAGTAGTATAAGACACACCACAAGGGCTCTCCTCATTCTATTTGCCAAGATGTAAAAGTAGAATAGAATTAGTTGGGAGTTAGGGAGAGATGCTCAAGTTCTAGAGAAGTCCTTGAGGGTTTGGTATAATCTTATATCATTCCTTTGTAAGACTCGAGTATCAATATATTTATCTTCTCTAATTACTAAAATGTCCTTCATGGTTATCTAGTCATACCTTGGTGGTTAGCCAAGTGTGGTTAGTATAATTGTTTCACACCTTGACATGGGATCTCTGTCCAACCAAGTGCTCTAGTTATCAAATGTGACTAGAGTAGTAATCGATAGTGTAGACGTGGTGTCTAGACTATAGATTACCTAAGCTTGTGCCCAACCCCACGGATAGTTGTGGTAGCCCTAGAGGTGATAGCTCTAACCAGGCCTTTATAATCCACCATGTTCGGGTTGGTGTCTCATAGAGCTTTTTGACAGTCTTCCCCTCGACCATGCTTTCTCACCACCTCGAAGGTCGGAAAGATACTGCTGCTCCAAAGTGTTCTTGGTGTGATCGCTATGTCTGACCTTTGCTTAGTTATCTTCTCGGGTATGAACTAGAATAGAACCATAGTAATAGAGAAGTGTATAGGAGTCTTGAGCTCTCCCGTTGTCCTCCTAGTTTAGCCTGTCTACTCTTTTATCTTACTTTGGAGTCTCCTATGTGTGTCATTTATATAAAACTTATATCTTTATCACTTACCCCCACATTAGTCTGGACAGTATATGAGTTAGCGGATACATGATGGTCAACTATCAAGTTCTTTAACCATTGCTTCTATTAGCGGACCTTAACTCTTATTTATAACTGCCAACGCTCGCATAAAATCCACTCAAAAGAACACCAAACTTAGAAATAGGGCTTTAGAACTAATAATATCCACAAGTTTTAGTGTTTGACCATTTGCAGGGAGGCATTTATGGAAAACATGGAAAATACATTCAAAATGTGCAAAGAAACAAAGCGTAACACCATATTGCGCAAAGCAAAAGAGCCCAAGGGGGAGAAGGCCCACTACCAGGCCAAATCGGGGCCCAAAACATAAGGACAATAAGCCCAAAACCAATTTCAAACATCTTCACCCGACGTCAAACACCCATGCACATGGCCTAGGCAACACCAGAGGCCTGCTAGATGAAGATGGAGCCATGACAGCCTAGCCAGGGTGTGGACGCACCCCTAGCTAGCACAAACGGTCCCATCTCCCATGGGCTACCACTTATCAACATGCCAAAGGAGGTTCACAGGGTTTCGTTCAGGTGTAATGGATCGAGACATCGATTTGGTGCATTAATGAGGGGAATATGCCATGGGATCATTCCTGCTCTCTACCTATAAAAGGAGGCCACCCCTCCTCATTCCAACAACATACCAGGGAGCAAGAGCACCACACTTGAGCATCACTCTAAGGGCTTAGGCCCTAGATAGCTTGTAGACTTCGATAGGGAGAGATGTGAGGGAGAGCTCAGGGAAGCATCGGACCTGTTGGTGTCTGCCCAACTTGTATCTCAACAAACACCCTTACCTCTATGGGTTCTCCCACTAAGTAAGTGTTTGGGATTCTTACATAATTAAGCCTTTGACTAGTTAAGCTTTACTCTTAGTTGTTTGTGGGTTTGTCATTCGCTCTCATAGCGAATACTCTAATAGAGGACTCCTGATATAGATGAAAGTTCCTGGCCAATGCTAAAGTAGTAACCAATAGCATAGACGTGATGTGTAAGCTAGAAGTTACCTTCATTTGCCTCGTACTCCACTATTGCGGGGTAGGTGATAGGTGGTGACAGCCTTGTTCATCCCTTGTGTGGGGGTATTAACCCCTATACCCTTATGGCTAGGTTTGGGCCAGCCCGGACAAGGGGGCCCGACCCATTAGAAGATGACGCGTAGACCAGCCGATCTGCTCAGAGTCCCGCGCAAGGAATCAAGGCAAACTTGGAGATCAAGCAAGATCCTAGTCGGTTAGAATAGGAATCCTTATCTGGCCACCTATGGCAATTGTAACTGGTTGGGATTAGTTTCCAGATCTATAACCCTGCCCCCTAGACTATATAAGGTGGCCAGGGGACCCCTCTCAAAAATCATCTCATTTACATATAGCAATACAATCAGACACAGTACGTAGGTATTACGCCTTCACGATGGCTGAACCTGGATAAAACCTCATGTCTATCTTGCGTCACCATCTCGTTCGTAGCTTGCGCACCTGTCTGCCGATAATCTACTACCTTGGGCATACCCTAGGTAGACTGCCGACCATATTTCATCGATAGTGGCGTGCTAGGTAGGGGGTGTGCGTACTGCTCCCTAGATGAACAAGATGGTCATCATCCCCGGTACCATGGCTACGCCGAACGGCCTCACGTTCACCATCGGCCAGATCACCTAGACCACTAGCTCTGACAACTTCATCGCCATGACCACGGAGGAGGCGCACATCCAATCTGTGTCGACCACTGCTTCACCAGCATTAGCTATGGCTTTGACCATGTTGGATCTGGCTCTGGCCACACCAGCATCGTCTTCAGCCACGCTGACAACCTGTCGTTCGCTTCCTCGCTACAAAGGGAGGTAGATCGACAACACCGACCTGCTCGACTCCATCAATCAGGTCGGCACCAAGCTTGCTAAAACCCTAGCTCTAGTAGATTTGATTCAAAATCAACCTACTAAGCAGGTAACCACTACCCAAATAGATCTACCCGACTAGCTCAGGCCAGTCGTCCTGCATGACTCAGTACGGATCTCGTGGTCACGTCTACTCCTAAAGGGCGCTCCGTTCATCGCCGACCAGCCGCCACAATGGGTCTCCGGCTCTCCGAGTGCAAAGCCTTGATGGAGAACTACTAGGCTTAGCCCTACGGCCTATGAAACACTGCTTCCAACTACGCGTACAATATACAACGCTGCTCGGATCTGTGTTTTATACATCGACCTCGGCCAAAACCACACAACTTCGTCAACATGGTTTGGATTGAGGAGTATCAAGAAGGATTGGTCCACATAGTTCAAGAGGGCGGTTCAAGCTCCTCGTCCAGCATCGCATCTATTGGCTCCGTCCACACCGAGCTTCAGCATCATGACAATGAAGGAGTTGAATATGATCTGGATATCCCAGACCACTCCCCGGGGTTCCCATGATTCCCATCCTTCCCACCAAGGTGAGGAGACTTGATCAATGTCATCAGTAATGACGAACCACCGGCAGTTGGTGAAATAGAACAAGAAAGGCTAGCACGTGAAGCACGCAATATTGACCAGTTTAATCGTAGACAAGCGGAAGCCGAGGCAGAAGAGGAGGCACGACGCATAAGGTTCCAGCCACGCGATCTCAACAATGCCTTTGATAGGGTAAGGGAAAAGCAGGTCTTCAGGACTCCAAGCACCAACGTAGCTGTTGCTATGGTGATAATGCAATGACTACCCAACACCCTAGAAATCTAGGCAATTCGTGATGATGTACAAGCCTACCTGACAGCTGCTATAGCCCAGACCATAGAGATTGCAAACCAAGCCTAGGCTCCGTCCGTCTCAGTCGAATCAAGCCATAGTCGCCAGTACTCAAGTCGCCCATAGTCACCCAACTAGCGTGGCTCGCGCAACAATGACCCACCAGACAACCGTCAAGGCGGAAATGGTGGTCATGATGGTGGTTAGGACGACAACCACCATGATTACCGAGATGACAACCACAACAACTATCAGGATGACAATCGATGAGACAACCGCGACAATTGCCATGATAACCACGATCGTGGGGTCAACTAGGGTGGCAATCGGGATCACCGTGATGGCAATAACAATCTCCGCCATTCCCTCAGAGAACGCAATCTGCGCGATCGCATTAACCAAAGAGCCAACGATCATGCATCCCACGAAAGCTATCGCCATATGGAATATGATACTACCCATGGCCCTCCGGGTTTGAAGCAATTTACTCCTCACCTTTGCCAAGTCATGTGGCCAAAAAACTTCAAGCTCGAAAAACTCCAGAAGTATGACAGCAAGGAGAATCCTGAGTTATGGGTCATGCTCTACGAAACCACGTGTAGATCAGCCATGGCTGACGAGCACGTCATGTCTAATTACTTCCCAGTCACCGTTGGCCATGCAGGCCACCAATGGCTGGTCAGCTTGCTGGCAAACTACTTTGATTCTTGGCAAGAGCTCAAGCAAGCATTCATCGACAACTTCATTGCTACTTGTGAACCACCCAGCAACAAATATGATCTACAGCAGATTCGAGATTGCAAAGATGAGCCACTACGCGAGTACGTCCGACGCTTCTCGGAGATGCGCCTCAAGGTCCCGTCAATCTCTGACAATGAGGCAATCGAAGCTTTCATCACTGGTCTCCACTTCCACGATACCCTAAGGGACAAGCTCCTCTACAAAAGACCTGAATCGGTCATAGCGCTCCTAGCTACTGCTAAAAAATATGCGGACGCCGATGATGCTAAAAAGATAATCATCGAAGAAGCAACAAGGGTTCCACGCTCCAACCACCCCCACACCATGACGACTACTACGACAACCATGGTCGGAACGATAATTTTGATCGCCGCAACTAGCGCAATGATTTTCACGACCACCATGACCAGCGTAATCAGCGGCGTAATCGCCGTGACGATTACAGGGGCAAGCGTGCTCGAGAAGATGACGGCGAAGTCAACATCGTTAAAAAAGGTGGTGGACGTCGCAACTATGAAGAAGACTACGCCAAAGCATTGAAAGGACCCTACCAGCTCCATCCCAAGTCAAACCATACCATGGAGGATTGTCGTGTTCTCAAATCAATCTACACGCGCCAACAGGCTCTGGATAAATCTGACAAGCCTAACGATGTAGGGGAGCAGCGTAACGAGGACAACGATGATGAAGACACAGATCCTCGTCACATGTACATCAAGCCAACCGACTGCGTCCACACCATCATTGGGGGCAGAGTGTCCATCGAGACCAAATAAGAGCACAAGCTGCTCGCCCATGCTTGCTTGAATATGGCCAATGCCGACAACCTCATCGCTGATCCACAGCTCCCTCCTTAGTCTCACCACGAGATCTCCTTCAGCAGAAAGGACCAATGGGCTGCGATACCTAAGCCAGGGCATTTTCCTCTGGTTCTCGATCCTTATATCAACAAGGTTCAGTTCGATAGAGTGCTGATTGACGATGGTAGTTCCATCGATATACTATTTAAGAACAGTTTGCCAGCCCTAAAGATAACCCAAGCTGATCTCAAGCCATACGAGGCACAGTTTTGGGGTGTTCTCCCCAGACAGAGCTCCACACCTCTCGGGCAGATCACGTTACCTGTGCAATTTGGTACCCTAGACCACTTCCGCACCGACTACGTCAACTTTGTGGTCGCCGACTTCGAAGGCACCTACCATGCTATCCTTGGCCGACCAGCGCTCACCAAGTTCATGGCCATACCTCACTATAGGTATTTGGTGCTCAAGATGCCTACTGAGAAGGGGATTCTAACTCTCAAGGGCAACATATACGTAGCTTACACCTATGAGGATGACAGCTTCAAAATAGTAGAGGCTCATGACCTCTCTATTCGCATGGCCAAGACCATGCTCGACATCAAGTAGACCCCAGCTGACCACCTAGAGATCCCAGAGCTCGAGGCCCCATGCAAGAACATCAAGTTGAAATAGCACAAAGAGATCCAGCTGGTCGATGGTGATCCCAGCAAAATAGCCCTTATCGGGGCCAACCTGGATCCTAAATAGGAAGACGTGCTTGTCAAGTTCTTGAGGAGCAACATGAGTGTGTTCGCATGGAAACCCGTTGACATGCCTGGTGCACCTCGGAACTTGATCGAGGTCTCCTTAAATGTCGATGGCAAGGCCAAACCCATCAAGTAGAAGCTACGACGGTTCGCTTGCGACAAAAAGGAGGCTATTAGGGTAGAAGTTACATGGCTTTTAGTAGCCGAATTTATCAAATAAGTGTATCATCTGGAGTGGTTAGCCAACCCGGTTCTTATACGCAAAAAGAATAAGGAATGGAGAATGTGCGTTGATTACACTGATCTCATCAAACACTGCCCTAAAGACCCCTTTGGCTTACCTCGCATTGACAAGGTCATAGATTCAACTACCGGTTGTGAGCTGCTTTCCTTTCTCAATTGCTACTCTGGTTATCACCAGATCGCTCTCAAAAAGGACGACCAAATCAAGACATCCTTCATCATGCCCTTCGGCGCCTACTGCTACATGACCATGTCGTTCAGGCTCAAGAACGGTGGGGCTACCTACCAACGCGCCATACAGGCCTGCCTCAAAGATGAGATAAAAGACGACCTTGTTGAGGCTTATGTTGACGATGTAGTTGTTAAAACCAAGGAAGCATACACCCTTGTCGACAACCTAGAACGTACCTTTGCAGCCCTTAACACATTTCAATGGAAATTAAACCCAAAGAAGTGCATCTTTGGTGTTCCATCTGGTATACTGCTCGGCAACGTCATTAGTCATGATGGCATACGCCCTAACCCAGAGAAAGTAAAAGTTGTCTTGGACATGAAGCCACCCAAAAAGGTGAAGGATGTTTAGAAGCTTACCAGATGCATGGCTGCCCTCAGTCGTTTCATATCTAGATTAGGCGAAAAAGGACTACCATTTTTCTAGCTGCTCAAAGCATCCGAGAAGTTTGAGTGGTCGGAGGAAGCAGACGCTGCCTTTACACAGCTGAAACAATTCCTTACATCACCTCCGGTCCTCACTGCTCCTAGATAAAACAAAACCCTCCTGCTTTACATTGCGGCAACTAATCGAGTGGTCTCCACTGCCATGGTGGTCGAGCGCAACGAGCCCGACCACATCAACAAGGTACAGTGACCAATTTATTTCATCAGTGAGGTGCTCAGTGAATCCAAGACCAGGTACCCATAGATTCAGAAACTGATCTATGCCATACTAATTACATCCCAAAAGTTGAAACACTACTTCGACGGATATCATGTGGTGGTCATGACCAAGTACCCTCTGGGAGACATCATTCGCAACAAGGATGCAAATAGGCGCATCGTCAAATCGGCAATGGAGCTATGCCCTTTCTCCTTGGAATTTGCAAGCCATACTACAATCAAGTCTCTGGCACTTGTCGATTTCATTATCGAGTGGACAGACTTAAGCACACCTGCCTCTTAGGGGCCCATCGAGTATTGGAAGATGTACTTCAATGGCTCTCTCAACATCGATGGCGCAGGAGCAGGAGTCCTTTTCGTATCACCATCCAAGGAGCAGCTCCGATATGTCCTCAGGATTTATTTCCCGGCGTCTAATAACACCGTCGAGTACGAAGCATGCCTACATGGTCTGCGCATTGTGGTCGAGCTTGGTGTCAAGCATCTCTATGTCTATGAAGACTTAGCTCTGGTCATCAACCAACTCAACAAGGACTGGGATATGACCAGTGAAAAGATGGATGCATACTGCAAAGCGATCAGAAAGCTAGAAGGCAAGTTATATGGAATCGAGTACACACATGTGGTTCGGGACAAAAATCAAGCAGTAGATGCACTGTCAAAGTTAGGATCATCCCGAGCCAAAGTCCCACATGGCGTATTTGTTCAAGACCTACTCACACCCTCCATCAAAGAAGAAGATCCCACGGTCGACAAGCCTCCAGACCAGCCATTGGTGGCTATGGTTCTAGCATCAAACACCACCAAACCACCTCCGACCACTAAGAAGCCCGACTGGAGAGTACCTTTCATCAAGTACCTGACAGATGGTAGCGGTTACACCGATTGGATAGAAAACGAACGCCTGAAGCGTCGCAGTAAGCAGTATTTGCTCGTCGATGGCAAATTGTGGCACAAGAACGTGAAGGAGGAAATCTTGATGAAGTGTATAACCCAAGAGGATGGTGAACATCTCCTAGACAAAATCCACTTTGGCTCCTGCGGCAACCACGTGGCCTCGAGAACACTGGTCGGTAAGGCTTTCCGAGCAGGGTTCTATTGGCCGTCAGCCATAGCTGACGCAGAGAAGCTAGTCTACCATTGTGAACGTTGTTAGTTTTTCACCAAGAGTATCCACGTACTAGCACACAAGATTCAGACTATACCAGCCTCTTGGCCCTTCGCATGCTAGGGACTGGATATGATCGGGCCTTTCAAACCGGCCCCTAGAAAATTTACATGCGTCTTTGTGCTGATCGACAAATTCTCCAAGTGGATAGAGTACATGCCCCTAGTCAAGGCATCTTCAGAAAAGGCTATCATGTTCCTCGACAAGGTCATCCACCGCTTTGGCATACCCAACAGCATCATCACTAATCTGGGTACTGAGTTCACCGAGAACGCTTTTTTGGACTTCTGCGATGAAAGGAGAATAGTAGTAAAATACGTCTCGGTGGCACACCCTAGAGCTAATGGACAGGTCGAGCGGGCAAATGGTATGATCCTAGACGCACTTAAGAAGAGGATGTACAAAGAGAATGACAAAGTTCCTGGAAGATGGCTCAAAGAGTTACCAGCCGTGGTCTGGGGTCTCAGAACCTAGCCCTAGTCGCAATACCGACGTATCACCATACTTTATGGTTTATGGCACTGAGGCAGTGCTCCTAGCAGATATAGCCTTCAGACCTAGCATGGGTAGAGAACTTCGACGAAGACAAGGCCAATGAAGTGTGGGAGCTAGAAGTGAATAGTGTAGAAGAGAAGCGGCTCGATTCTTGCGTACGTATAGCCAAATACCTATAGCCAAATACCTTACTGTTCTGCAGCAGGTACTACAACAAGAATGTCAAGGAGCAGTTCTTCATGGTCGGGGACCTAGTCCTGAAGTGGAAGACGAATCAGGCTGGTGTCCACAAACTCGTAAACCCCATGGGAAGGACCCTTCATGATCAAGGAGGTTACACGCCCTACATCTTACAGGTTAGCTCGCCTAGACAGGCACAGACATACCCAATTCCTGGCATATCGACAAGCTTAGGACGTTTCTATGCTTAGCTACTAAGATATGTACCCCTCTTGTACTTTTGATTTATTTCAATAAAGCTATTATGATTTCTCCGACCACTTTAATGTGTCACTTCGAAGTCTATTGTTATTCTAATTCTACTAGTTAAAACCAACCACCATTCCTTCTCGGGTTCTTCGGAGTAGGCCCTGTCTCCTGGTTCCACCCAACGCAGTGCATGGGATCTGCTCTCTACTGCTACGGGTGATCAGTAGGTGCTCTCTGGTTTGACTTGTGTGTTTCTATGTGTGCACAAGCTACGCACCTCACACTCCAACCGCAAGACAAACTAGGGCCATACAAACCTTTCAGGATGACGTGTCGACTAAACTGGTACAACTAAATAGAACGCCAACACGTTCTAACTTAGTTACATCAACACGATATCCGAGCTTAAACACATTTTCTACAAAACAAACAAGCTTATGTTGATATATAGTTACGTTATTACAAGCTTGCCTAAAAAGGTCCAAGTTTACAATAACCCTAACTACATCTTCTTGTACAGCTATAGCCTACACTATTGGCTAGTCAGAGCATGCGGAGCCTGCTGCTCGCTGGGCCTGACATCGTGCTTGGGTCTCGAGGACTCTAGCATTGATCGAGCTGAAGAAGATGGCCCCGCCGATGCCTGACTGGTTGAGACCGTAGGCTTTCGTCAGTTGGCTTGAAGATGACGGCGCTCCCAGCTAACTTGTTGATGGTGTTCCTTGTACGGGTGGTGTCGCACCTCCACACAAGTTAATATTGCCAATTATTTTCACCGACAAGTCCAGTTGGGTCATCCGTAGCTCCTCGGCCTTGTCTGGATCTACCTCCTTCGGGTATCTAGCCTCTAGGCGCTTGAGATCGATCAGGGGGTAGTGAGCACAGTACCATGCTTAGCACATGTGCACCTACGTACTCTCCCGCCTCCTTCATGAATCCCTAGAACCATCCCCATGCCCTTTGGCATCTCTCGATCAATCCCAGCTGCGGCGACCTTGGCACATCTTCTGCTAGCGCCGGATCGATGAGGTTAAGGATCAGAAAAAATGCCCTTGGCCACCTCCTGGCACCTGGCTTTTCCAGGTGTCATGGTCCTTGGTGATCTCTTGGCATTGCGCCTTTCAGCCTGTCACTGGTCTTTCATCATGGCCTCCAGATGCTTCTTTGCATTGATTTTTATAACTGCAAACCTGCACATGCTGTTAAGATGTTAGACCACGCCAAACTACAGGTAGGCAATAAAAATGAGCAAAGGCGGTTGGACAACTTGCCTTTTAGCTCCTCTATCATCTTGGTCGTGTGGTCCTAGAGCTGTGACTGGTTTTGCGCCAGTTTTCTGTTGTCCTCGTTTAGGCGATCACACTTCTCGACCACACGACTATTCTCCTCTCGGACACGGAATCACTTCAGCTTCTAAGCCTACACTATAGCTATTACTACCAACAATGCACCAGCACTTGTCAGTAGTCGGTATGATAAAATGGCTACTTACTTGTTCTTTCCCGCTCTTTCTTACTGAGCTGGATGACCAGGTTCTGGTTCTGGGAATCTTGCACCGTCTTTTTATGATCGGTGGCTTCAAGTCGTTGGCACAAGCAGTCCACCTCCGCCGTTAGCTCCTTATTGTTTGCAACGATCCCCTCAATCTGGTCGAAGCATTTCTTGTGGTACCTTGCGGTCTTCATTAAGTCCAGTGGGTAGATAGCTAAGTAAGACAACTACGACTAGACTGCAAGACCAGGGGGTGAAGCGAAGCTTACCTGCACTTCCGTAACAAGCCACTTCGGTGCCCATTCAACTTTCTTGGTTTCTTCAACCTCCAAGATTTCCTCATGGATAACCCATTGGTCGTTCTGCCAACGCGACACATAAACATGTTGTCGCTTGTCTTGTGGATGGCCCTAGGACCTCCTCCACCTCGTCCACTTTGGGCTCTTCTTTGGGTCCTGGTGCTAGCCTGGCGTCAGCAGCATCTGTGATCACCATAGCCTTCCCATGAGCTGCAGCATTGGTAAATGTGGTCTATGCTCTCACCTCTGGCCGCTGCTCCTCGGTCTGCTCTGTTACCCTCGATGCTGAGGTGTTGCCCTAAGCAGGTTTAGTGCTCGGAGCACTCGTGCCTGGCTCGGCTGGTCCCTCGACCACCTGCTCGAGGACTGTTGTCTGACTGCTCGCTTGCTGAAGCCCCGACAGATCTTCTACTATGGCTTCCTTGGTGGTCGGCTGCTGGGTAGTCTGCTCTGTACTTATTGGCGGCGCCATGCCACTTCTGGCTAGCTGGTCCGGACTTTCTGTGGACGCCGAGCTAGTACATCTGAGATCAGTTCAGAATTGCAATCATATTAAATGAAAATTGCTAACTTATATCAAGGTTACAAATACTTACATGTTGGAAGCACGGAATGATGTGGAGAAGGTGCGTCTCTTCGACCATACTTGCTCCACGTGCTGTGCGGATGACTCCATGGTCTCCCTCTACATCCAACATTGTTGCTGGGCCTTGGTGCTCGACCCCTCCACCACTTGTCCTTCACGTTGCAATGGTCGGTGGCATGCTCAGGTTGAGTTGTCGCTCCCGTCGCCGGTCGCGTTCCTTGCCCAGGTACTCCCAAGGTCGACCTGGCTGCATCCTTACCACCGTCGTCGGCAATGTGGGTCCTACAAGCAGTGGAGGACCCACCTTGCTCCATCGACACCAGTTGCTTCCTCCTTTTTCGAGGGACATGTTGAAAGGTTTCTGCATCTTCTCCCTCCTCTGTGTCATCGTCCGACCAAGAAAAAATCGCTTGCCGATGCTTGCTGGCCGGGTTCTTCCTTCGGGTCCTCCTCGGGCTCATTGATATTTAGCGCTCCCCTCGGTGAGCAGGTTGGTTACTGATCTCTTCTTCGAACTGTTTAGGGGTAGCCGGCCGCTTACTAATAGCTTTTGCTGCTGCCTCCTCTCTAGCTCTGAGCTCCGCCTAGTCGACGTCCTCGTCCTCAATCTCGACATTGGTCTGGGTGGTGGGATCAGCTCCTTGTGGCCACTCTACTCCAGGGGGTGGCTGACACAAACACTTTCGCTCTATCCCAACCATTAACCTGGGTAACAAAAGGGAGTGAACATAGTAAGTTTCCACTTACCCTACCACAATATAAGACTATGGGTACGCGGCAAGATGAGTTACCTTTGGGGGAGGTCGGGCAAGCTTGAAAGAATGCTCGATGTCGCTCAATCTGGCATAATTTGGATTGGCTAAGTTAAATAGCTCACCAATTCTAGCTTTGACTTCAATTTTGTCAAGCGCCCTCTGCCTCATCCTCATCGGGTCTACACTCCCTTGATACTCATAGCTAGGATGTACCCTCCTCTGGTAGGGCTAGACCCGTCGGTTGATGAAACTCCCGACTATGCTCAGACCATCTAGTTTTTTCTATGGGATCATTCCAAATATTTTTGGGATCTGTCCCAGATGCTCGGGCTTCTTCGACCAACTCGTCTTCTTCTCCGGAATGTAGCCCACATCACATAGCATGATCATGTTCGGCTCTTCACGGATGTAGAACCATTTTTTGTACCAGTAGTCGAGCGACATGTTCCATGGGCAGTGCATGTACTAGGCTTTCATGCCGTCATGGAGGTTGAGGTATACACCCCTGGCTATCTTCGAACCACACTTCCTTTCTTCCACAGACAGAAAAGATAGCGGAAAAAATCAAAATGGGGCTAGAAGCCGCCATATGCTTCGCACAAATGAATAAAAGTGGCGACAAGGAGGATCAAGTTGGGATGCAGATTGCAAATCCCAATCTCATAGTAAAGACAGAGCCCTGAAGAAACGGATGTATCGGAACTCCAAATCCCCGTTTAAAGAAATCCTAGAACACCACGATCTCACCTAGTTGTGGATCGGGATACCTCTCGCCTTTTGGCGCATGCCATCCTGTGAGCTCCTTGTTGTGGAGTACCCCCATGGTGATGAGGTCTTCAATGGTCTGCTCATTGCTTTTCGACTTCCACCATTCCTTCGCCATGACCCCTGTTTTCTTCTGCGCATCACTTTTTGCCATTTCCTTTCGTTTTCCACCTCTGACTCTGGCCTTGCTGGTGAACAGGGAGTGTTCTGATCTTCAACAGTAGTAGGGGATTAGCAGAGGCAGCAGTCAAAGCGGTGGCGGATTGATTGGTGGTGATTTCGGATGTGTTAGGGTTGGTTGGCGAGAGGAAGACGAAAGCTGTGGTTGCGAATGGCAATGGGGTTTAGTAAATAGTAACTGACCTATCATATACCATATTTAACCCAAGAGTTATGTCGTTTTGTCTGCCAAGGATTCTTGGGGGACGTGCGCATGCACCGCAGATGGTTGTTTTCACGTTTGCAGTATTACTCAGCCTCGAGATCTATGCCAATATATGCGCCTCTTCGTTGCTAGTGTGGGAGGGCCCACGCTGATGCACCTACTGACAGGTGCCATGCAACTGTTTGCTTGACAAGACAAAAAGGCAGTATGACGTGCTATACCCATCTACTTTTTTGACCAGATGTGTCAGACCGAACTTGTTAGAACAAATAAATAAATAAATACATAAAATAATAGTAAAAGTGGCATATGGTTTTTTGCCACACTTTTTGTGCTTGGGGACTGTCCCGACCACCTTTGTGCTCGGGGACTATCGCGACTATCCTTGTGCTCAGGGACTGTCCCGACCACCATCGTGCTCGGGGACTGTTTCGACCACTCTCGTGCTCGAGACTGTCTCGACCGCTTTCATGCTCGGGGACTGTATCGACTACGGTTATTCTCGGGGATTCGTCGTTTCTCCCATGTTGCGCTCGGGGACTGCCCCGACCACTCTCCGACCATTGCTACGAGGACCACTCTCCTCGGCTACATGTGATTTGTACTCACATACAGTTGAGAGGCATTTATTTTTTCTCACTTAGACCTTGCTATAAGGCTGATACCTCGCCTTCCAGCAAGCTCGGGGACTACATCGGTATGATGCACCTACCGGTGCAGCTCAGTATCGCTTGTACGACGATTGGATTCTCAACTTAACTAGGAATTCTTTTTAGACCCTAGGCACCACATATCTACGTCACCTACTACTAGGCTCAGGGGACTAAGTGGGCACACTTCACCTTGCGGTGAATGTGCTTATTTTATCGACCTCTACGCTCTGACTGTTGGCCATAACTACTACTGTACAAGGGTCACTTACATTTCTTTTCAGAAATACAAGTGGGCACACTTGATCAGGAAAGAAATCTTTTTCTTTTTTCTTTAGAGCACCATGCATTCTTCAGATAACCAGAATCTTCAGCTATAATCGTGATCTACTGCTCTCTGTGCTAACCAGAATACTGGCATATTTGCTTGGTCAATGTTTCAACCTAGTTGGAGATGACATGAAGACAGGCCGCATTAGCCAAAGAAGATCAAATGGCATGTCGCAACATAATACATGGTGCTCGGGGACTAGCTGTGGGGGTATTAACCCCTATACCCTTATGGCTAGGTTTGGGCAACCTGGACAAGGGGGTTCCGACCCACTAGAAGACGACGCGTAGCCTAGCCAATCTGCTCAGAGTCCCGCGCAAGGAATCAAGGTAGACTTGGAGATCAAGCAAGATCCTAGTCGGTTAGAATAGGAATCCTTATCCGGCCACCTATGGCAATTGTAATTGGCTGGGATTAGTTTCCAGATCTATAACCCTGCCCCCCAGACTATATAAGGTGGGTAGGGGACCCCTCTCAAAAATCATCTCATTTACATACAGCAATACAATCAGACGCAGGACATAGGTATTACGCCTTCACAGTGGCCAAACCTAGATAAAACCTCGTGTCTGTCTTGCGTCACCATCTCATTCGTAGCTTGCGCACCTGTCTGCCGATAATCTACTACCTTGGGCATACCCCTAGGTAGACTGCCGACCATATTTCAGTCGACACCTTATAATCCCCTACATTCGGGTACGGCATAGAGCTACATGCCGGCATCACTTGGCAGACCAGGTGCGATCCGGTGCTTGAAGTGACCAAGTAGAAGTGGAGTTTATCTATCCGTAGACCCAAAAACCATAGGAATCCATCTCAACCTCTACCAACTCTACCCTTGTGTTGTCCTTGGATGAACTAGCTAGAAGAGTACCTCTGTTCCCACTAGAAAATACGGTACCCTAAATATTTCTAGGTGAAATGCTACAATGGTAATTCCATACGCTTGCGGATTATTTCTATATGCATTAAGAAATACCAACAAGCATTTCTAGCACCGTTGCTGGGGAATGGTTGCTATATCTTTGAACCTTCGTCCTCATATCTATATCTTCTCTTTTTATAAAAACAAAAATATATTCTTTCATCTTTTTCACCATGAAATTCACTCCTATTCACAACCTGTCCATTTCAAAGGGTGAGTTCCCTGAGCCACCTCCAAAACCAAACCTTTTATCTGGCAGTGAACTCCACCCTGGCTTGATAGCCATGGTTCGGGCATGACCCTTCTCTAGGGCGTGAAAACAAAAACCCATGCCATCACCTACAAGAATTCGAGGAAATGTATTAATGCCTGAGCATCTCTGGCATGACATAAGAAACTCTCATGTAGAAATTGTTTCCCTTTTCTCTCATAGAGAAGGTGAAGAAATGGTACACTCTAGCCATAGAAAGTACGAATGGGGACTGGGATGAACTCAAAGACAAGTTTTATATTGCATTCTTCCCTAAGTCTCGTATTGTCTCTCTACCAAGGGCAATCCTTGATTTTGAGCAGTATGAGAATGAGTCTATAGGTGCAGGTTGGGCCAAGTTTTTAGCACTAATACACTCCGGCCTAGACTTGTCTTTATCCGATGGCGTGTTGTTGTGTCTCTTTTGTTTGGGTATTGACATAGAGGCTGACCTATGCCTAGACGTGACCGTCGGGGGTCGTTTTACACACAAACCTATGACGAACAAGTAAAATTCCTTGAAAATTTCCTAGAAAGACACACTTCTTCCATCATAAGGACCAAACCCAACCAGGGTAAAGTCATGTTAAGTGTTGAGGAGTCCTCATCAGTCGAATACAAACCCATAGCATCCATAGATTTGACTCATGAGCCCTCACCTAAACCACGAACACCGAAGAAAAGATTAATTCATCCTTTGGAGTTCCCTGTCGAATTCAAGGATTATGGCAATACTTCAAAACTCTTTGGGCATGAAAAGCATACACATACTCCTGAGGAAGTTTCTCCTAGGGTAGAACCATCAAAGGAATGGTTAATGGAAGTGAAACGTTCTTCCGAAGCAATTCGAATTCCTTCACCTTCCATGACCATACCCTATTCACTAAGGGGAACTGATGTAGAAGCCTTGTACAACCCCACAATCAAGACTAGCATCATGTCAGAATTCCTTGCTAAAAATCTTTTGGGCAACATGCCGCTAGTCCCGACCAACAAATTTTTCAAAAGTTCCTCAAGACTCATCTTTGAGTGTAGTGGGATTGTCAGGGTCATGCCAGTTGAAGTTGATGGAACCAACATTCACCTAGACTTCCATATTGTAACATTCCATAATTCTGTGTAATAGAAAAATCCCAACTTTTTAAAAGTTTTGATTGAATGTGTGTTGCATGTAAATGTTAGGTCGAACGTAAGCCAAATGTTTCCCCATCCCACCCCAAATTCAAAATCCAAGCATTAAAACTTTTTACAACAAACTACTTGTCATGGAGATTGATCACCTACATGACAAGAGGTGTTGCAAATAAAATGTTTTTAAGGAAGAATTAAAACCTTGGTTGCCCGCTCGCTTGATTTATTATTCCCTAAAACAAAAACCTAACTCTCTCTCATCTTCTTCAAATGGAGTTTACAAAAAATTGATGCACCACAATTAGAGTAAGATGCATGAATGTTTGGTTCTTGTGTTATTTGTGCTTGGAGGTAGCCTCCCTTCCTAAATCCCTAAGAGTGGAAAAAGCTTTTTCCTTTTGTTGCCTTGTAGCACACTTGAGCTATGGGCAAGCTCAATGAGATAGTCATCAGGCCATCTGACCACTCTCCTTCATCCTAAATCCTTCTATGATCATCTTGTTTGTTTGTGAGGCACAGCAGCACTTCTCACTGAGTTGCATGCTCCTATACCCTTGGGCCCACATCTCCTCACGTACTCATCTTATGGCATCACCGTTTCTGGCCTTGCTTGGCCCATTGACTGCCTGCTTGTCTCAAACTAGCAGCTCCTCTAGTGCCCTCCTCTCCCATGGGCCTCGGCCCATGCAACCTAGTAGCTGGACGCAGCCACCTCGTCTCCTCTCGCGTACGTAGCACTAGTAGAGAAACGACTTTTGATCCACTTTGAAATTTGGCTTTAGTCCCAGTATTTTTTGCGCCTGGGACTAGAGAAACCTTTAGTCCTAGTTAGGTAGCTCCAACCGGGACTAAAGGTCCCTGCCCAACGGCTACTGCGGCAGGCTTTTGTTGCAAGGGACCTTTAGTCCTAGGATGGAGCTACCAACCGGGACTAAAGGTTAACTTTTACTCCCGGTTGGTCCCTCCAACCAGGAGTAAAAGTCTACTCCTGGCTAGAGGCTCCATCCAGGACTAGAAAGGGACCTTTAGTCCTGGTTTCTAGTCTCCAACCGGGACTAAAGGTCCCCTCCTATATACCCATTCTTCCTCCCCGAGCCTGAGCCACTTCGAGCTCAGTGTTCTTGCTTCATATCGCCGGCCTCTCTTCTTCCTCATCGTCGGTAATCACAAGATTTCTTTGATTCCTCCATCGATTCTTTGATTCTAAAGGTTATCAACTTTATACTCTCATGTTTCATCAGTAGCATATCTTATTTTGTGGACTAGATATATGTGGTTTTTTATGGTGGATTTTTTTATTTGTAAGCCATTTAAGCTCAGAATCACTTTAAAGTTTGCATATTTGGATGAAGGAAGGTTAAAGTAGTTATTCAAAACTAGTATTCAGCTTTCATTTCTTGCATGCATAGTACACTTCATGGTTTAAAGATATAGAGAATTTTAGAGTTTTTTAATTTTATTTGTTTATAAAATGAGAAATTTATATTATATTAAAAATGAGTATAGAGAGTAGATGGCAACTGCTTCTGGGTCCTCGGCCTCTCATCGGGTTCCAAAGTGACTGAGGCCGAACCTCCCTCTCATTGCATGCGGCAAGTGTGAGGAGAAGATTGTGATGGAGTACCGGGAGAGGAAGGAGTGTCCCAACAAGGGTCATATCTTCTACAAGTGTCTGGATCACAATGTGAGTTATTTTATTGCATTTGATGATTTTGGTTAATTTATACTTATTTTCATGATGGTTGTGATTAAAGTTCTAATTTTTTGTTTTAATTTCAGTGGGATGGCACTGGATGTTCAGGCTAGTACTGAGAGGAAGAGTATGTTGAACACGTGCAAAACTCTCTTGCACAGGCGGCTATGGTGGCTGATGAGGACAGTGATCCTATAGAAGAAGCCCATAGATGTTGAACAAACGCATGATCTTTCTATTTTAGTTGGGATTGGTCGCGAAATCCTTATGCTGCTGAAGTGGCATTTTACCTTTAGTTTTTTTAGTGGTAGTTGGGATTGTCTACATTATAGCGAGACTTTCATAAATTAATACCTTGTGTGGTGGCACGCATGTTATATAATTAACTAATTATGTTCTAGGTTTTAATATGGTATGTATGTCATGTAATGCAGATGAGCTAGCATTGAATGTACAATGCTGATTGCCGCTCCGAAGAGTTCATTGAGGGCGTGCATTCTTTCTTACGTGTGGCCGAGGCAAACAAATGCGATGGTTTCATGTGCTGCCCATGTGCCATATGTAAGAATTTGAAGGAATATGCTAGCTCAAGGATTCTTCATTCACACTTGTTGAAGTCGGGTTTCATGCCAAACTATATTTGTTGGGCGAAGCACGGAGAAACCGGGGTTATAATGGAAGAAGGTGAAGAAGAACAATGGGATGATGATGACATTATTGCTGAATATGGTGCCTTCAATGATACTGCAATGGGGGAAGCTAAAGAAGAGGTAGGGGCAGAAGATGAGCCCACTGATGATCTTGGTCAGGCCATTCGTGACGCACAAAGAGAATACGAAAGTGAAAAGGAGAAGATCAAGTTCGAGCGCATGCTAGAGGAACACAAGAAATTGCTATACCCAACTTGTGATGCGGGGCAGAAAAAGTTGGGTACCACACTAAAATTGCTGCAATGGAAAGCAAAGAATGGTGTATCTAACAAGAGATTTGGGGAGTTACTGAAAATCCAAAAGAAGATGCTTCCTAAGGATAATGAATTGCCCACCACTACATATGAAGCAAAATAGGTAGTCTACCCTTTGGGATTAGAAATCTAGAAGATACATGCATGTCCTAATGACTGCATCCTCTACCGTGGCGAGGAGTACGAGAAGTTAGATGCATGCCCGGTATGTCATGCATCATGATATAAGATCAGGCGAGATGACCCTGGTGATGTTGAGGGCGAATGTCCCATGAAGAAAATCCCTTCCAAGATTATGTGGTATGCTCCTATAATACCATGCTTGAAACGTTTGTTCAGAAACAAAGACCATGCAAAGTTGTTGCGATGGCACAAAGAAGACCGTAAGGTAGACAATATGTTGAGACACCTTGCTGATGGGTCCTAGTGCAGAGCAATCGATAGAGAATTCCTAGAGTTTGCAAATGACACAAGAAACTTAAGGTGAACTGGGTACGCAAATGTACCTGCTAAACAAGTGGTACATGGCGACGTGTGAACGGGGAGAGAACTTTGTTTCTGTCAGAGTTAGAAACCAACATTACTTCCAGTGGCGATGACGTTATATATGTCGAGTTTTTAGAATTACACCAACTATGCCACCTGGACTCTCTCGACAAAAGTGTCATTAGCTGCTATTGTATGTAAGTGTGATTATTTTCTACTATTAAAGTGTATATATATAAAGTTACATGTATATATATAAATTATATATCCTCACACTATATTTTTATATATGCAGATATGAGATGACAGAACTCAAAAGAGAAAGGATAATGATGTTGGTTTGGTTGATCCAAATGTCGTATTCAAACACCCTAATCCCCCTCCTCAATGGAAAGCTGAACTCAAGAAAAATCTCATGAGGTTCTTAGTGAACCAACAAAACAAGGACATACTCTTCCCCTACAAATCATATGGATATTTGTTCAATTATTTTCTTACTAGCTAAGCTATCTCCCATATGATATATGTTGACTCTAGTTAATGTCGATCATATTTATGTATAAAAACATATGCAGCAATCACTGGATATTGATGGTCATCGATATGGCCAATAGTCGGTTGAGCATCTTAGACTCGTTAAGAAAAGAGCAAACAGAGTACCAAGACATGATACATATTATCCAAGGGTAATTTGGTCTCTCTAGCAACTATATATACCCCGATCTCTTAACTGCAATAATTATTAAAGGCCAAATTAATTTTTTATTTTATTGGGCGCAGTGTTTGGAAAAGTTTCATTGAGGAACACCACATGAAACATTGCAAAGTGCCACTGGATGTAATCACACACAATGTAAGTACTAGCAACATTTATATATATATATATATATATAATTCAATTAATGCCATGCATGCTTTCAATTCACCGGATCTTTTTTCTCATAAAAGTGGGTTCTGAGGCAAGAATAGGGAAACAACTACTGCGGATATTATGTTTGCGAGTTCATCATGGCGTACGCAAAAAGAACTCCTGAAGAGATCCTCAAAGTATGTTATATAAATATATTCATATATTCACAATTTCTTTTATTGCTCATATATATAAGTAATCACGTGACCAACACACACACACACACACACACACACACACACACACACACACACATATATATATATATATATATATATATATATATATATATATATATATATTAATACTTTTCCTTTAACTTTTATTGAAGACTCTATGATTGAAGGAAAAAGTCATATGATGTGACCAACTGAAAGCAATTCAAGAGACCATAGCAGGATTTCTTAATGACCAGGTCTTAAACCCCGCCGGCGAGTTCTACAATGACCAGATGGAGTGAATTTGTTATCCCAAGGATATGATAGAATATACAATGCAAGCTTTATTTGTAATATATATATATATATATATACATATTATATGTACATAAAATAACATACAATATATGTATATGCATGTAATATATACATTAATTTCATACTTTAGTTTGTACAAAATGTTCGAACATTATAAGCGTGCAGAATACATATATTATTAGCAGCATAGAATGCGTATTCGAAAACCTATTCGAAAACCAAAATGAATCATCAATTGAAAATAGAAACAAAAAAAGAAAAAATAAGAAAACCTTTAGTCTGGTTGGTAATACCAACCTAGGACTAAAGGGCCGACCCACGTGGCTAGGCCAGGAGGCCTCTTTAGTCCCGGTTGGTATTACCAACCGGGACTAAAGGTGGACCTTTAGTCCTGGGCTAGAAACCGGGACTAAAGGAGGGGCCCTTTAGTCCTGCATTCGTGCTCCCGGTTGGGAAACTGGGACTGAAGGGGTTTCCCAACTAGGAGTACAGCTCATTTTTGTACTAGTGCAGCATACGCACGAATTGAAGGAGCCACCGCCGCTCTTGCCCTTAGAACCTCACATGTATGCTCCTGTACAGGCTTCCGTCCTTGGGCCTTGCACGTCAATGTTGGAGAAGCTCTGGCAGCCGCACCCATCCATCAAGCGCCATCGCCTAGCCCCGTCTCCTTCCCATCACTTTTCCCCAACAGAAACAATGTCGTCTTCCTCCTCTGCCTGCCTCTTCCATCTGGTCAAAGAGGCGCCGCTACAGTCTCTTCCTACCGAACATCGAGGTAGATCCATGATCACTAGCTCTCCCCTTGGAGATGTCAGCTGCACTTTGTTATGCAAATCAGTGAGACTCAAGATGGCATAGTACATATTTCTAGCAGATCTAACAGTCCTAAAGTCTAATGGTGATATTGATGTGATTCTTGGTATGGATTGGTTGACCATGCACAAGGGTTTGATCTCTTGTTTCTCTTGATCTGTTAGCTTAGAGCACCCTAGAGGATTTCGAGTGTAGATTGATGCTACACATCGACTAGTTGATGCAGAGAAAGGTGAACTTCATGCTTTGATAGAGAAGACATTGCAAGATGTGCTAGTTATCTGAGTACCCAGACGTCTTTCTAGATGAGTTTCTAGGAATGACACCTAATCGGGACATTGAGTTCATGATTGACTTAGTCCCTAGAACAAGACCAATAGCCAAGCGTCCTTATAGAATTGCAGTCGATGAATTGACAGAGCTCAAGAAGCAGTTGCAAGAGCTAACTGCTAAGGGTTTCATTAGGCCTAGTGCCTCACCTTGGGGATCTTCCATACTTTTTGTGAAGAAGAAAGATGGTTCTATGCGGATGTGTGTTGAATACCGTAGCTTGAATGCCATCACGATCAAGAACAAGTATCCGTTGCCTCGTATAGATGACTTGCTTGATCAGTTGCAAAAGGAAAAGTACTTCTCCAATTTTGACTTGAGATCTGGCTACCATCAGATGAAGATTAGGCCTGAAGATGTTGTGAAGACAGCCTTTGTCACCAGATATGGCCAATATGAGTGCATGGTTGTTTCATTCGGGTTGACCAATGCACCTGCATACTTCATGAACATGATGAACAAGGTCTTCATGGATGAATTAGAGAAGTTTGTCATGGTTTTCATTGATGATATCTTGATCTACTTAGAGACAGTAGAAGAACATGAGAAGCACCTCAGAATTGTACTAGAGAAGCTAAGGCAGATTCAATTGTATGCCAAGTTTGAGAAGTGTGAGTTCTAGCTTGAGAAAGTTGCTTTCCTTAGCCATGTGTTGACTGCAGATGGTGTTGCTATAGATCCATCTAAGATTGAAGCAGTTACAGAGTGGAAGCAACCATAGAATGTCATCGATATCAGGAGTTTCCTTGGATTAGATGGATATTATCATAGATTCATTGAGAACTTTTCTAAGATTGCTAAGCCAATGATAGAGCTGCTACAAAAGAATGCTCCCTTTGTGTGGAATGAAGCATGTGAGCAAAGCTTCCAAGAACTCATGAAGCGACTCACTACCACTCCCATCCTTGCCTTTCCCGATATTCGCCAGAATTTCATGGTATATTGTGATGCTTCCAAGCAAGGGTTAGGATGTGTGCTTATGTAGAATGATAGAGTGATTGCTTATGCTTCACAACAATTGAGAGATCATGAGAAGAACTACCCCACACATGACCTTGAGTTAGCTATAGTTGTTCATGCTCTCAAGATTTGGAGGCCCCTACAAGATCGTGAGCAGAATTGGAAAGCTCGCCTAGAAGTTGGAACTCCCACCTAACCTAGCTAGAGTGCACCCTGTGTTCCACATCTCATAGCTGAGGAAATGCCTGAGAGTTCTAGATGAAGAAGTCTAGACAGAAACTCTGGATCTCAAGACACACTTGAGTATGTTGAGCATCCTATCAACATTTTGGATATAGCTGTCAAGGAAACAAGAAGAGGCACCATCCCCATGTGCAAGGTTGAATGGAGCAACCACACTAAAAGAGAAGCTACCTGGGAGAAGGAAGAACTTTGGAAGTAGCACCCCCACCTCTTCACCGACTGAGTATCACCTTAATCTCGAGGACAAGATTCCTATAAGGGGGGAGGTGTAACACCCTCGGTATTACACCCTAAATCATTTACTAAAACATTTTATGAGCATCATGTTTATGTGTTAATGCATGTGATAGAATGTACTGATAAATTTCTTGTAACTTAAAATGATCAATAAAAATGCTAAATGAAAGTTGATTCAATAGCTCATGTTTGTCAAGTAAGGTTGAAAACTAATTTTTATTAAGCAAAAATACTATAGAACATGTGTGTGATACATAAATAATGTTTGAAGTACAAACTTTATAGATGACAATGAAATACTCACTGTTGAAAAATGATATTACTGGATAATATTTCTACTAGCCTAGAAATTGCAAATTGAAATCAAGTTTAGCTCAAAAACTTAGAAAATTTCCAAGTTTGTCAATAGCTAGACATTGTTATGTTTAGCAAACTATTTTGAGGGATTGGGTTAAGGTGTGGTGTCATGTTATAGCTCGATTTGGTAGTCTCATTTGTCATCTCGAGCATGGTGAAGATGGTTTAGGTCTAGAAGCAACCGTTTAGTTTTTATAGGCGCTTTAAAATTCATGCACGGCACGTTCTCGGGCTGGCTCGCCGGGTGGACGCAGTCACCAGGCTCAGGCACTTGGCATCACCACACTGGTCATGCATGCACATGCTGCCTCACATGGCCGGCCGTGGCTGCCTCTGGCCTAGCTACGTCTCAACCGCTGCTGGCCCCATCGCACGGAGCCACTACCGGTGCCATCACCTCTTCGTCGTGTTCGCACTATTGCCCTACCTCGCGTTGCTGCTACCAATGCCACTACAATGCTATGCTGTGCTGCCACTCACCTTGTCCTCACGCGCACGTAGGTTGTCCTGGCTGCCTCGCATCACTGCCTCACTTTAATGGTGCTACAGCCATGCATAGCCATGCCCCCACCTGCCTCCACGCGCATGCACGTAGTCTGGCTACATTGTCGTGTAGCGGGTGCACAGATGCTACCTCAGGTTCGGCCAACCGCTTGCCGCCAAGGCAAGGATGAGCCGAGCCAGACTTGCCCCTCCCTCTCTGCCACCACGACCGGCCGACCCCGCTCACTTAATTCGGCATGGTTGAGTCAACATCGCTCGATTCATCATGTCCCGGGATCCAGGATTCTCCATTAAGCCACCCAACCCCGACCCCCACCCAACCTTGAACCGAGCATGACCAAGCTCTTGTGTGGAGGATTCTTCTAGTGGGCACATACGGATCCTTGTATAGTTTTCCGCTAGATGTTTATTTTCATTCCCTTGTTTAATTATCGTACTCTGAACTCTAGTATTATAATAAATAATTTTCATGAACTCTTGTTGTATGAAATGGACTAAGTATTGTAAGCTCGTACTCATTATTGGATTCTGAATGTAAAACGTGGATTGTTTCGAGTTCTCCCTTAGGGTATGCTCGACAGAACTATCCGAGGTAGCTAACTTTTGGGGTGCTTAGTGTCTAGTGGAAGACGAGCGCCTCCGAAAGCATGTTATTTTGGCCAGTTCTACCACAGGTGGTATCAGAGCCAATAATGAGTCTATGAGTTTAAAAACTCTTTTCAAAACCTAAAATTTGACCAACAAGAGCTTTGCGAAAAGTAGGATGCGATAAATTACATAAATAAGTATAAGCTCTAGTAATATGGTCTATCTAGGATAGTGGCACTAGTTTTATCTAATCAATCTTTTGTAGGTACACTAACTCATGCTGCATAAGAATCATTAGCTTATGGAAAGTGAGTGTGCATTGTGCCAGAAATTTTATATGAATGTCGCTATATTCTGGCTTTAGTGAACAAATAGGTCGATCCATGCATCGTGAAAAGAGATTCTTGCTTAAACTAAACTCCCTTCACATGTATAATTTTGGGTAGTAAATTGAAAGGATAATAAATAAAGAGAAATACTTTAACTCTTAAGGAAAAGTTCTTGCTAGTAACCATTTATCGGGCCTTAGCATCTCTCTAGCCTGTTGTTTCTGAATATGGAGGCTTTGTCCCTAATGGTGGGTTCCTATCTGTTTATAGATGAACTTGAGGTCTGGTCGCAGGAGCATCAATGCTGGGACGGGCCATGGTCTTGGTGAAGACCAGGGCAAAAATGGTCATGGCGATGATCATGGCAATGCCAACGGGGAGAGCCATGAGGCCCCATTCCTTGGTCCTCCTCCACTACGACCACCACTGCCTCCAATGACCTATGCCAAGATGATGGCTGAGATTATGGCTGCTCATCATGAGTCAGCCCATGCCCTAGACATGCTGGCATAGGCTATTAGTGGCTTCGCTCATGGAGGCCCCCGGTGGCAATGGCAAGAATGGGGGTGGTGCCCACGGTCCTAAGAGGCCTTGTTCCTATCAGGACTTTTTGGGGACACACCCAATCCACGTTCACACTGACTACTGACCCTTTGGACACAAAACATTGGCCTCATATTCTAGAGCAGAAGTTTCAGCTGCTCAATGTGACTGATGAGCAAAAGGTGTGCTTTGCCACACAACAGCTTCTGGGATCTACCAGTGCTTGGTGGGACACTTTCAATGCCATGCAGCCTATGGACCACCATGTCACTTGGTGGGAGTTTAACACTACTTTTCGTCAGTACTAAATTCCTGCTAGTTTGCTGAACAGGATGTTGTCTGAGTTTCTAGAGTTGAAGCAAGGAAACATGATTGTGATGGAGTATGTGAATAAGTTCAACCATCTTGCATAGTATGCTAGGACTCATGTAGATACTAATGAGAATAAGATGGACCATTTAAATCATGGTCTCTCTTCCATCTTACAAGAGAAGCTGTATACAAGGGGCTATTAGACCTTTGGTGCTTTGATGAATGCTGCCATTGCTATGGAGGGACTTTAGCGTGACTCTCAGGCTGAGTGGAAGAGCAAGAGGGTGATCATTGGGTCTTCTAGTCACCCACAGTCTCATAAGGTATAGGTTGTGAGGAGGGTGTCATATCACTCTCTGGGTGGATAGTCATCTCGCTAGACTCAGCAGACTCACAAGGCATCTCCCACTCAGTACCATGCACCTACGTAGTAGGTGCAACAGCCTTAGGGACAGAAGGTTCTGCCTCATTAGGGATAGGGGAACAAGCCGGGTGCTTGTTTCAAGTGTGGCAAGGAAGGCCACTATGCTCATGAGTGCCCCTAGAACCAGCTTACTCAGTCTTCCTAGCCTTCAGCCAACTCTCGTTTGGTCAAGAGGACTATCATCAAGAAGAAGGTGCCCGTAAGCCACTCGGGATAGGTTAACTTCACTGAGGCTAAGGAGATTCCATAGGGAGAGCCTATGATGGCTGGTATGTTCACCATTGATTCCCACCCAGCATATGTATTATTTGATTCTGGTGCATCATATTCATTCATGAGTATGGGGTTTGCACAAAGGCATAATATATCTACTATGGCTATTCCTATTGCCTATAGAATCAAAACCCTAGGTGCACAGTTGTGCGTTAATACTCGAACGGACATAGTAAGACTAGTGCTAGCAACTCACTCTTATCATCTCCAGTTCATGGTGCTACCTGGGCAAGACATAGATGCAATTCTAGGAATGAACTGGTTGAGAACTTATGGGGTAGTCTAGAACCTTAGGTAGAGAGTTGTTGAGTTGAAGCTTTCTTCTTCTAAGGATAGAATGTCTCTCCTCATATCTTTAGTTTCCACCCTACTAGTTATTGCTCATATTAAAGCCTCTATTGATCTTGTCTCTATTCCTATGGTCTATGAGTTTTCTGATGTCTTCCCCGAGGATTTACCTAGGTTACCACCGGATCGGGAGGTTGAGTTTGTAATTGAGTTAGAACCTAGTACTGCTCTTATTTCCTGGCGTCCTTACTACATGGCTCCAAAGGAACTAGAAGAAATGAAGAAGCAGCTAGAGGAATTGTTGGAGAAGGGATTCATCTATCCTAGTTCTTCACCATGGGGTTGTCCATCTATTTTTGTGAAGAAGGACGGCACCCTTCAGATGTGTGTGGATTATCGCCCTCTCAATGCGGTAGCCATTAAGAACAAGTATCCTTTACCTCATATTGATACTTTGTTCGATCAGTTGGCTGGTACCAAGGTGTTTTCAAAGATTGATGTTCGTTCTGGGTATCACCAAATTAAGATCCGGCCACAAGATATACCAAAGATAGCTTTATCTACTAGGTATGGGCTCTATGAGTACCTAGTCATGTCTTTTGCTCTCACCAATGCTCCTGCATTCTTCATTTATCTCATGAATTCTGTCTTCATGCCGGAGTTAGACAAGTTTGTAGTGGTGTTTATAGATGACATATTGATATATTCTAAGAACAATCAAGAGCATGCACATCATCTATGAATAGTACTGACTTAGTTAAGGGAAATTCAGCAAGTGTGAGTTTTGGTTGGATCGAGTGCAGTTTTTGGGACATGTCCTAACACCTAAAGGCATCTCTGTAGATCCTAGCAAGGTGTAGGATGTGTTGAATTGGAAATCTCCAAAGTCAGTGCATCAGATTCGTTAACTCCTTGGTCTTGCTAGGTATTATTGGTGCTTCATCCCTGATTTTTCCAAAATAGCTCAACCAATGACCAAGCTACTCTAGAAGAATGTCAAGTTTGTATGGAGTCTGGCTTGTGAAGAAGCTTTCCAAGCCCTAAAGAAGTTTCTTACCTCTGCTCATATTCTTGCCCAACCAGATATTGATAGGCCTTTTGATGCGTATTGTGATGCCTCTAGGACTAGACTAGGATGTGTGCTTATGCAAGGTAGACATGTGATCACTTATGCTTCACGTTAGCTAAAAAAGCATGAGTTGAATTATCCCACTCATGATTTAGCACTGGCTGTAGTTGTGCATGCTCTAAAAATTTGGAGACATTACCTATTGGGAAATAAAGTATACATTTACGGATCACAAGAGCCTGAAATATATTTTCACTCAATCTGAGTTGAATATGAGGCAATGGAGGTGGCTTGAGTTAATCAAACATTATAACTTAGAAGTTTAGTATCACCCTAGAAAAGCTAATGTGGTAGCTGAGGCCTTCAGTCAGAAGTCGCATCAAGTTGAAAAAGATTCTTTGTCTCTCAACCATTCTGAGGTGATAGCCCATATTGCTCTAGTCTCGGATCTACTTGAGCAAATTATTATAGAGCAAAGGCAAAATGCTTTAGAAATTCTGCATATCAAGAAGTTAATTGCTAAGGGTGTGATCCTCATTTCAGTGTTGATGATCAAGGTGTGGTGAAGTTCAAGAACCGGTTGGTGCTTCCCTCAAGTGATGAGCTTAGAAGAAAAATTTTGGATGAAGCTCACAATTCCAAATTATCCATTCATCCAGGAAGTAACAAGATGTATCATGATTTGCGTCACTTGTATTGGTGGCCAAATATGAAACAGGATATTACCAAATACATCTCAGAATGTGACACATGTGGAAGGGTTAAGGCAGACCATATGTGTACGCCTAGATTTCTACAGCCCTTGCCTATCCTTGTTTAGAAATTGGAGGATATTTCCATGGACTTTGTTGTGGGTTTGCCCTTCACAGCAAAGGGGTATGATTGTATTTGGGTCATTGTTGATTGCCTCACTAAGTCTGCTAATTTCCTCCTAGTGGATACAAGGTATTCAGCCAAGAAGTATGCCAAGTTGTATTTTGATCGGGTTGTGACCCTACATGGGGTTCCTCTTACCATTATTTTTGATAGAGAGTCAGTCTTTGTCTCTCATTTTTGGGAGCAACTCCGGAAATGTCTTGGTACCCGTTTCCTCAAAAGTTTAGCTTATCACCCGCAAACTGATGGTCAGACAGAAAGGGTCAATCAAGTACTTGAAGACATGTTGAGAGCTTGTGCCATTTCTTATCTAGAAAAATGGGATGAATGCTTGACTTTAGACAAGTTTTCCTATAGCAATAGCTATCAAGAGAGCATTCGAATGGCACCATTCGAGGTCCTATATGGTAAGAAATGTAGAACACCTCTTAACTGGGTTGAAGTGGGTGACCGTGGGTACTTTGGACCTGATTTTATCAAAGAAGCAAGATAACAGGTCAGTGTTATTCAGAGGCATTTGAAAGTAGCTCAAAACCATTAGAAGGCTTATGCGGACAAGAGGAGAAGACTCTTGCAGTTTGAAGTTGGTGACCATGTGTACCTAAAGGTATCCCCGATGAGAGGTGTGCATCGGTTCAGAGTCTGGGGAAAATTAGCTCCTCGTTATGTCAGACCTTATAAAGTTTTGGAACAATGTGGTTTAGTTGACTATCATCTCTAACTTCTAGATATTTTATCAGCAGTACATAATGTCTTTCATGTTTCCCAATTAAAGAAGTGTTTATGGGTTCCTGAGGAAGTGGTGGAAATTGAAGGACTCCCTCTCCAGCCTGATCTTTCTTATATTGAGCATCCTGTCAAAATCTTGGATGAGAAAGAGAGAGTTACTAGAAACAAAGTTGTGAAATTTTATAAAGTCTAGTGGCAAAACCATTCGGAGGACGAAGCAATTTAAGAGCAGGAGAGTTATATTATGGAGCATTATCCCCATCTTCTCTCTAGTGTGTCGATGTAACACCCAAAAATTTTACTACAAATTAGCAATTAATTCTTAGCCTTCATTAAATTTTCTAGATATTTTTAACTTAGGCCAAATAATTAATATTGGATAAATAAAAATAAACTATAAGGTTTAGAAACATGTTTGTTGCATTCATGTCAAAGAATATTATTTTTGGTTGAGTGTAGGGCTAGATGATTTGAAGTTGAATTCAAATTCTATTTGAATTTGGCTTAGAAATGAAAAAAATAGATTTGGAAAAGGATTTGCTTTTGAAAATTTTATCTTTCTTCCATTTTCAACCCAACCGAATCAGGCCCAGCCTTTTCTCTATCTCCCCCTTCCTGTGCTATCCCGCTGGCAGGCCCAGCCACACCTCCCCTTCCTCCCTTCTCTTTTCTCCTGCACAACCTGCCACACCAGCCCGCTCTGCGCGCTTCCCGCTTCGTCCCACGCACGCACCACACGTGGCCTAGTTCGGCCTGCTCCGCTTGCCCTCTCTCTTTTTCTCTCACTGCGCACTAGCCCCGCATGTCAGTGCCCTTCCATTCCTTTCCTTTCTTCTCCGCCCCGGCACTTTCCTTTCTTCTCTGGCCGCCGTTGGCGCTACCTGGCATGGAAAGCCACCGCCGTCGCCCACATATGGTAGGCAGCCAATCCCACCTGATATCCTCGCTCCCTTCCTTTTCCCTACACACCACCTAGTGTATAAGACTCTGCGCTAACCCCTTCTCCCTCTCTCATCCTCTGCTCTCGCCCTCCAGATGTCGCCGCCGCAATTCATCTTCACGCGCGCCTTAGAACTCGATGTCGACGACTCCACGAGCTCCACTGAGACCTTCTACAACCGTAGGTAACACCAATTTTGTCATTTTGGTCACCAATGTCTAGTTCTCACCTAACCCGTACTATCGTCATCTTTCCAGTCGTCGCCGCCGTCGTCGACCTCGCTTCTGGAGCCGTCCTAAACGCCGAGCTTGCTTCCTACAGACTCGCAGGTGAGCTCCCAATCCTTCCCATGCCCTTCCTTCATCTTTTTGCACACTGGAGCGCCGTACCGGTGACCTCCAGTTGACTGCCAGCCATTGCACCACCGTGGAACCAGTCCACCTGGTGTGTTTCCAGCCCTTCGATTTCCATCTCAATGAGTTCACAGGATTCCGTAGATCAGTTTAGGTGCTTTTGTTTTGTCTCAGGATGGCCAGAACCATCGTATCGGGTTTCACCACCGTGGTAGCCTCATCGGCGACCATGGTGAGCTCGCCAGCATCCCTGTATAGCGGCGGTGATATGCCCATGCTACTAGCACCATTAGATCTAGATGGGTGGCCGTGATTAGCCCTGTACCAGCTTCGGTACATTACCGGTCCACCATGGACCCATGCACCCAGTCCATAGTGCCGCGTCAGCGCTGGCCCACACCACGTGGTGTACCGCACCAACCGGAGCGTGCCACACATCTGCCTAGTCAATAGCCGGGTCAAACCCGCAGTCAAGCCAATGCCCCTTTTGCAGAAAAACCCTTCTATTTTTGTAAATTCAACCCGGCAGTCCATATCAGTTCAAAAGAATTGTTTTTCAGTCCTGTTTTATTCACTTTAGACCCTGTATTTTCTAGAATTAGTACCCACAGTCCTATAACCATGAATATTCATATTTTAATTGTTTTAATTCAAAAATATGTTTAGTTTATTTATAGAAATGCCATTACATCTTATTTCATGCATAACTTTCGTGTTTTAAGACCGATTCGAGTGATTCTTTCGCTCACGTGTTTGTAGCAATATGTAGAATAGATTTACAAGCTTTTCAACTTATGTTTTTACTATTTGGTGTACTATTCTAATAGAAGTCTGTCTTGTATGCATGTAATGATTAGAATGATGCTTGATTGGTGATTGGAACATGATTAGAGGGTGAGCCATTTGAGGTGGCAGAGGACCCATAGCAAGATCAGTAGTACTTCTAGGATGACTTTGAGGAAGGCAAGTGTACCAAAGGCCCCTTGTTACCTATGAACTATTACCATTCATATTCATGCATGTGTTTAATTTGAAATATCTTTAAGGACTTTACCTAGATGATTACTTGTACCACATATCTTTGATACCTGGGGTTTTTGGGTAGGCATTTTGGATAGATGCTGCATCGCTTAACATAAAATAATTGTTAAACATGACTAAAGGCTATATGCAATGTGATAAAGTGAAGCTTTGTAGTAACAGATAAGGGGCTAGAGTATGGGGTTGAGTACTCTAGTGCCTCTCCATAAGGACTTAATCCTGAAGTGGCAACCCAGCAGGTTCCGTACAACCTCGAGTGCCATATGTGATGAGGACATCACTACTTCATCGCATACAAGCCAAGGAGAGGAGGAGGTCCTAGCATGGGCGTCCAATTCATCTTTTTCATGGTGGAAGCCCAGTCCAACTCAAGTTCGAGTCCGGCTTGGGCTCCAAGACCAGTCTGCCTTAAACTGGTCACCCAGGACGCATCTGGACTCCGTTTTTGACGATCCACACATGGTTGGAAAGCTAATTTGATAAGGAAGCCAATCCAAGTGGTTTTACTGTCAAAATACCTTTGAAATCAACAGGAATGATTAAAACAATTCAGTGTCCAGAATCTACTAGGGTGCTACGACACCGTCTTTTGGTCAATTGGACTGTGTATCGTGTTTGGGCCCATTAGGGGGTGCGTCCAGGGGGTGATGCCCAAGACTCTATAAATAGCATTCATCACTCTCCTTAGGGTTTGGGTTTTATTTAGTTCTTGATTTCCTCATGAAACAGACATCATTTTGCTGCAACTGTGCCGCCAAGGCTACTTGCTGTGAACCAGGGCCCTAGTTCTTGATCTTGTTCGCCTATGGCGAATAGTCCTTTTGAATAAAGACTTGAACTCCTCTCATTATCATAAGCCTCATATTTATTTGCAATTTTAGATTGTGTTCATCCCGTTCTTGCTTGTGTTCTCAATTCGCTTGCAGGAAAGCCTTCTTAGGCGAGGTCAATCGTGTTCGCGTGGTTGATAACCAATGGAGTAGTGGTGTAACGGTTATGGGGGTCCTGAATCAATCTTGGTTCGAAGCCTAGATCGTGAACAGTCGAGTCTCCACCAATCGACGCTATCATACATTTCGGAAGATCGGGCCTAGTCTACATCAAGTGGTATCAGAGACATTATTGCTCGTTAGGTATAACTTTGTTTTCCCCTTTAGATTGTTACTGTTTTTGCATTACCTATAGTCCACAAAAAGCAAAAAAAATATACACTACCACATATTTCTAGTCCTATAGTCTCATTGTGCCATGCAATTTCAGTCTCTGTTTTGCGTTGTTGAGTTTGTGCCCTAGGTCAAGTTCTGGTTGCT
Organism: Miscanthus floridulus; assembly: GCF_019320115.1. Lineage (NCBI taxonomy): Eukaryota > Viridiplantae > Streptophyta > Magnoliopsida > Poales > Poaceae > Miscanthus > Miscanthus floridulus. The sequence continues at coordinate 61,114,447 of NC_089594.1, forward strand.
GGTTTTAGATCGTTTTTTAGTCCAATTTGTATTTTCCCTTTGTTTTTTCATCATAATCCGTGAACATCTCCAAGTCTTGTTGAGTTTTCCTTTGTATTCATCAAACCCTAGTCCATACCATCTTATTTGTTACACTTGTCTTCACTGTTTCCATCAAATCCTTACTGCCGTGACCAATTTTGCGCGCATTGTTCCCGTTTCGTCCTCTAATTCGGAGTGCGTTCGTAAAACCGGTCTAGTTTTCGCATAGAACTCGGATTTCAACGTTCCATATATCAAAATTGATCAGAAAAAATTTTTGGATCCGTCCATCTCCCACTTTGTCGAGGTCAGAGATTTTTATTTTGGTCAAAAAGTGGTCATAAGATCCTCTTTTCGTGGTCACAAGGTTCTTGTTGATTTCGAGCATGTCTTCTGGAAATTCCACAGGCCCCATCTTTTACTTGTTTAAGCTCATATTTTCTAGTGGTTACTTCTTTTTTGTGCTCCTAAGTGAAGAAAAAAATCAAAAAAGAAAAAGAAAAAGTCAAAATTTCTCAAAAAAACAACGACAACCCAAAAAAATAGAAAAACAAGAGGGGCAAAAGAGGAACAATATCTAGATGAGCACATAGAGAGCGCCATTTGAGCTGTGTTTGTGTGTGCTGATTTCTACCTTGTTCCTAATCATATTCTTGTTGTTCACATCACTTGATATATCTGGTACTTGGAACATGAGTAGGCCAGCAACTAAGACAAGTACTTGGGATACTTATTCAGCTTTGCTATTCAGTTACTGAATTTTGCTATTCCTTGCTACTATATTGTGCCTGTCCAAGCTCCACTTTCTTCTAACCAAGTACAGGTTCGCCTTGCAACTGTTACACTCAAGCTACAATGGTATCACAGTCACCGACCGATTGCACCGCCTATTGCTTTGGTAAGAACACTTGTAAGACCGTGGTAAGACGCTTGAGAGTTGAGTGCCTTATTTTTCCTTGTCCACAACCTAAGTAGTTAGTAGGGATAATACTATTTATGTTGTCTTTTCCTTTCTACTAACCATGTCAGGAAAAGCCAGAGGCAGCGGCCAAGGAAATGAGGACATACCTATAGAATTCAATGACTGTGTTTCTAAGAATGAGCTTCATGTCGTTCTTGATGACAAGTTCAATGAGATCCTTCAACAAATCACCAATTTGGCCAAGAGGATTGAAGATGTTGAACAACGACATCCTGAACCATGTCCTGAAGATGATGATGATGATCTCTCTGAGGAGGACGATGGTGACATGGAGGCTGAAGCCGAAGCTCAATGACATGCTGAGGATGCACGTAACCGTAGTCGGTTGAACTTTAACCTGACGTAGTATGGGAGGTAACAACCAAGGTAATAATGATCCTTTCTCTAAAACCAAGTTTAAGATACCTCCTTTTTCTGGATTCTACTAATCCTAAAGCATATTTAGATTGGGAGATGGCTGTAGATCAAAAATTTAGCTCCCATCAAGTACCCGAAGAATATAGAGTTAGACTTGCTACTAGTGAGTTTACTAGTTTTGCTCTTTTCTGGTGGAATGATATTTGCAATAATGCTAATGCTAATGCTAAAGCTAATGCTCAAATACCTCAAACCTAGACTATACTTAAACAACAAATGAAATCGAGATTTGTTCCTCCATACTATCAGCGTGATCTGCGATTAAAACTACAATGTTTAAATCAAGATAGTAAAACTATTGAGGAATATTATCAGGAGCTTTTAATTGGTCTAGCACGTAGTAACATAAAAGAGGATGATATGGATAAGTGTTCTAGATTTTTTGGAGGTTTGCATCGTGAAATACAGGATGTTCTTGACTATAAAGAATGGACTAGATTTCCCCAATTATATCATTATGCTATTAAAGCTGAAAGGGAAGTACAGGGATGACAACCTAGGCGATCCATGACTCCATCTGCAACTCCATCCATTCCTTCACGTCCAACTGAGGTGAGTAAATTTTCTAATGTGCAGACACCACCAGCGCCTGTAAAGAAGAGTTTTCCTATCACACCTTCTTCTAGTGGATCTGCTACACCTTCCTCTAGTAGCTCTTCTAAAGTTGTGTGCCACCACTACAAGGGAATGGGACATATTGCTAAAGAATGCCCTAGCAAACGCACATATATTGCTACTGATGATGGTGGGTATGCTAGTGCTAGTGATGAAGAGAATGAATTTGCACTTGCAACTGATCTTTATGCAGATAAATTTATGGATAGTGCTGAAAATCCTGATGAGGTAATTGATAGTGTGGCATGCACTGTAGATTACAAATCAATCCTTGTTCAGCGTGTTTTGAGTACACAAGTTGAGCCAGTAGACAAGCTACAACACCATAATTTGTTTCAAATGTTCCTCATTGTCAATAATTTCTGTGTTCATGCTATAATTGATGGAGAGAGCAACAATAACTTGGTAAATTCTAAGCTTCTCAAGACTCTTGGTTTATCTACACGTGCTCTTCCATATTCATACCATGTTCAGTGGTTCAACAATAGTGGTAAGGCAAAGGTAACACAATCTGCTTATGTGTATTTTTCTATCGGGTCATACCATGATTATGCTGATTTTGATGTTGTGCCTATGCAAGCTTGTTCACTTTTGTTAGGCCGCCCTTGGCAATATGATAATAATGTTGTACATCATGGTAGGCAAAATAGATATACTTTTATGTTTAAAGGAAAGACTATTGCTTTACTTCCTTTAACACCTACTGAAATTAGTGCAATATGAAAAGGAACTTGCTAAAAAGAAAAAGAAAGGCCTTGATAATGACTCTAGCAAACCATTAAATGAACCTTCAAGTAACATGAAAGAAGTTTTATTTGCTCTAAAATTTGTTCTTGTTGTTCATGATGAACCATGTTATGCTCTAACTTGTACATCGCCTATATGTCCACTTGGTCCTACTCCTAGTGCTACACCTCTTGTTGGTACTAACCTTTTGTAGGAGAAGGAGGATGAATTCCCAACAGGGAAGCCACCATGGCAGCCGTATTTGCGAAGGATGGGGCGCCAAGATGAACGTCTTCTTCTAGAACCATTGTTGCTGTCATCCAATGGAGGAAACGATCTACTTCAGTCGAGGATGACTTCAATTCAAGAAAGGGAGGATGATGAGGACATCACTACTTCATCACATACAAGCCAAGGAGAGGAGGAGGTCCAGCATGGGTGTCCAATTCATCTTTTTCATGGTGGAAGCCCAATCCAACTCAAGTTCGAGTCCGGCTTGGGCTCTAGGACCAGTCTATCTTAAACTGGTCACCTAGGACGCATCTGGACTCCATTTTTGATGATCCACATATGGTTGGAAAGCTAATTTGATAAGGAAGCCAATCCAAGTGGTTTCACATCAAAAGACATTTGGACTCAACAGGAATCATCGAAACAAGTCAGCGTCCAGAATCTGCCAGGGTACTGCGACACCATCTTTTGGTCCATTGGACCGTGTATCATGTTTGGGCCCATTAGGGGGCACATCCAGGGGGTGATGCCCAAGACTCTATAAATAGCAGCCATCACTCTCCTTAGGGTTTGGGTTCTGTTTAGTTCTTGATTTCCTCGTGAAATAGACATCATTTTGCTGCAACTATGCCGCCAAGGCTGCTTGCTTGTGAACCAGGGCCCTAGTTCTTGACCTTGTTCGCCTATGGCGAATAGTCCTTTCGAATAAAGACTTAAACTCCTTCTCATTATCACAAGCCTCATATTTATTTGCAGTTTTAGATTGCGTTCATCCTGTTCTTGCTTGTGTTCTCGATTCGCTTGCAGGAAAGCCTTCTCGGCGAGGTCAATCGCGTTCGCGTGGTTTATAACCAACGGAGCAGTGGTGTAATGGTTGCAGGGGTTCGAATCAATCTTGGTTCGAAGCCTAGATCGTGAACTGTCGAGTCTCCACCAATCGACGCTATCATACCTTTTGAAAGATCGGGCCTAGTCTACATCAATATGGCTCTGACTTTAACCTGTTAACTAGATTGTACTAGCTCGTCTGTAGCTCTAGTAAGGGTAAGAGGGTATCTTTACTTTTCTGCTAGGGTGTGTACCATGCTGTGATGCCCACATGTGCCACTCCTTTGTAGCTACGACTTGTTAGTGCAACTAGTTAAGGGTTTCATAGTGAAACCCTACCACACTTCCTAGGAAGAGGTGTAGTAGGTCTTGTGAACCCCGGCATTGGGAATCACGGCTTGGTGAGTAAAGATGTACAATTTCTATAGAAATATTTAACCTATTATAACAGCCATGCTCACAGATACTGAGTGGTCTAGATCATTCAAGATTAGTGGTTACTGTGGATGGTGGATGGCTAGGAATTGAGATAAACTTGACTATACTTTAATATCACTTGGGAATTGGGATTGTTCACTAAAGTAGTGATACAGGATGCTAAAACTTGATCAACTAAAACTACGAACCACAATCAAATAGTGTCAAGCCTTTTGAGCCTCATAGATCCCTTTGATGTACTTGCTAAGCATGGTGAGCTTACACTTGCTTTACATCCAATGAAAATCCCAGGATGGGTAACAGATAATGGATATAAAGAGTTCTCGAAGGATGTCCAAGACTTCTAGGGAGACGTTCACCAGTTGGAGTCCCTGTGGCAGTTTGGGCTAGTTATTCTGCTGTGATTGTAATAATATTGCCGTTGAGCACACTTGGTATTAACTTTATGATGAGATATGAGATGTAATAAGTACTTTACTTTGATACTATTGCAATTTGTGATATATGTGTGTGTTTGGACATCCTGGGCGCACATATATGAGTACTTGGTTTTGCTATGCAATATTAGGTGTGACAGACGAGGTAATAGTTTATGTTAAAAGCTCATTCTTACCTTTTTTCCTACACTAGGTCACCAGGCTCGGGTGCTCGGCGTCACCACGCTAGTCACATGTGCGCGCTGCCTCGTGTGGCCGGCTGTGTCTGCCTCTGGCCTAGCTGTGGCCCTGCCGCTGCTGGCCTCGTCGCATGGAGCCACTACTGCTACCACCTACCCTGCCCCATGTTGCAATGGAGCTGCTGCTGGCACCATCACCTCACCATCATGTTTGCACTGCTGCCCTATCTCGTGTTGTCGATACCGACGCCACTATGACATTGTGCTATGCTATCGCTCACCTTGTCCTCATACACACGTGGGTTGTCCCAGCTACATCGCACCATTGCCTCGCTTTAATGGTGCTGTAGCCACGCATGTCATGCCCCACCTGCCTCCACATGCGCGCATGTGGTCTGGCCACATTGTCGCATAGCAGGTACGTAGACGCCGCCTCGGGTCTAGCCGGCTGCTTGCTGCCAAGGTGAGGACGAGCCGAGCTAGACCTGCCCCTCCCTCTCTGCCACCACGACCGGCCGACCCTGCTCACTTAATTCGGCATGGTTGAGTCACTATTGCTTGATTCATCATGTCATGGGATTCTCCATTAAGCCACCCAACCCCCGACCCCTATCCCTACCTTGAAGCAAGCACGGCCAAGCTCCAATTTAGAGTTTTTTCGTGCTGCCATGCCATTAAGGCTATTCTCAGCCATTGTCGAGGGCAACCCTCCTACCGTCACTCCCGAGTCAATTCACCTGCACCACTAGCTTCGCCTTGTCTCTCTCTCCACCTTACGCACACTAGTGGAACCGTTACCGCCTCCCCATCATCATTGACGTGACCATGTCGCCGTGGTGCACCGCCGCATGGCTTGGCCGCATGTGGCTAGCCCTCTTTCATCATCCACCACCCCAACTGTCATCTCGTCCTAGTCTAGGGTAGCCTCCTGATGCTCACGCGCTAACCAATTAGGCTTATATCTACCCTAGCTCACCAGAACAGTGGCGCCACCATCGCGGATGGCCACGCGCCGCTGCAGCCTTCCACAGCCAGTCGTGTCACCCTGCACTGCCACTTAGCATAGCCGTTAGGGTGGTCTGTCGTAGGTCCCTAGTGGCCGGTGCAGCCGTGCTGTGTCACCGGCCGTTGCGCCGCCATGTGCTGAGTCGCCAGAGGTGCACGCGGGTGAATTAGGGAAAGGCCAGGGGGTTAAGTGAGAAGTTTTGAGAGAGGAGAAAATAGTGTTAGTACTTAATTATAAATTGGGAGGAGTTTGAGGTCTCTTTTGCAAAGTCATCGATGCACGCGGGATTCCTCGGCGTGGGCCTTCTCGCGAGGGCCGAGCTTGCGGGCCGCTGCATGCACGCTGTGTCGCGTGGACCACGCGTGTGGGCCATGCGGGAGAATTCATTTTTCTTTTTCATAAGGAATTAGAAATAACTTTCTAATTTAATTTTTGAGTTGATCTTTGCTAAATCATGTAAAATCATGTAGGTATCCAAAAATTGTGAAACAAATTTTGTTGAGTTCCTAAAATAATGCTCTATATGTTAGTGTATTTAGTTCATATATATACATATTGATACTAGGAGCTATTAAATCATTTGAGAGTGCTTAATATTATTAGGTTAAATATTGTGGGAATTTTTATGGTAAATTGGTGATAACTTTAGTCCTAAAATTTTTATGGTAGCTTCATTGTATTATTATGTGCTCAGTATAATTTTTGTAGCTTTAGAATAGACTAAGCATTAGGGTAGTTAAATGCTCTTTGTTTCAATATACATTAAATCATTAGTAGAAATAAAGATATATCCTTCATTTATAAAGCTAGGAGTTTGTTAGTTGAACCCAACACTTTGCTTGGTAAAGATGACAGTTAGCTTAGTACCTTAGTCATTAGAGCTAGCTTAGTATGCGTATTATTAGTTTAGGAGTTGCTATTGCTTAAATGCTAAGTGTTGCATCATCATCGCTTGCATGTAGAGAACGAGTTGATAGAGATCGTGACCATAGGCAATCATGAGTTCGAGGAGATTGTTGAGGAGTACGAGGAGGACATTTTCAGTGTAGTAGGAGGTCCCGAAGCCACCACTGACTAACTCAGCTGACACCGCGCCTGCCCAAGGCAAGCCCCGGTGCATAACCTCTATTTTATAATTCACCATATATAAATGTGTTGTGCATTTATGTTATAGGAATTTTATGGAAACCACATGTGTAGATACACCTATCCTAAGAGTCTTACTAGTGCAAGTTTGAGTAGATGTTATGCTTAGGTTATTGGTAGCGTGGATAACCTGCCATTGCTCACAATAGGGGATTATTATTACTCTCATAATAAAATAATGAAAGGAAAAATGGAGATAGAGCAGGGATATGGTATGGGTATTGGTGAGTGTAACAGGTTGTGTCCCATGGCCAATGGGGCTTAGTTTGGTTACACTGTTTTCTCTATGTTCGTGTTGATTAAGGATCATCCATTGTTGTGGATTGTAGTCAGGTCATAGACTTATTATCCTGAGCGCATACTTGCTTATGGGAGTGGGAAGGCTCGTTACGCTCTTGTCATGGGTTTCGGCTCTTTCCAGACCGACTAATTGGAGGCAGGAAAAGTTGGAGGTCTAAGCACCATACTAAGACTAGGGTCTCAAGTGTGGAGGCTTGGAGTCCAAGTTTAGATGGGGACCTAGACCCTATGATAGGAGTCGAATGGGTTGGTATTGTTTGTGCCTGGGGTATAAATAGGGCGTGTGTTTTGGGGGACCTAGCTGGGATACATTGGGTCATGAATCGTTGTTTCTGTGAGACTGGTATGACTTGGCTATGGTCTAGCACCAGTAGTAAGAACTAGAAGATTGAAAGATGGTAAAATGGTTCTGATTGCTCAACCCTTGCTTGAAAGTAGAATAGGTGCTTACCTAGAATGGTTAGCTAGTGAAGTAATCATGACTGCTAATAAAACTTGACTGTAAGGATGAACTATTTGTAATGCTTTCTGCAAACAAAAAGAAAACAGCAAACCCATATTGCCTATCATATCGTTGAGAGTCAGGAAACTATTCCCACCAGTCGGGTAAGTCTTGCAAGTATATTATGTACTCAGGGTTTATTTTAACCATGTTGCAAGTGCAGCTTGAGGAGTAGCTCTTGTGTGGAGGATTCTTCTGGTGGGCATAGACGGATCCTTGTATCATTTTCGCTAGATGTTTATTTTCATTTCGTTGTTTAATTATCGCACTCTAAACTATAGTATTGTAATAAATAATTTTCAAGAACTCTTGTTGTATGAAATGGACTAAGTATTGTAAGCTCGTACTTATTATTGGATTCTGGATGTAAAAAGTGGATTGTTTTGAGTTCTCCCTTAGGGTGTGCTCGATGAAACTGTCCGATGTAGCTAACTTTCGGGGTGCTTAGTGTCTAGTGGAAGACGAGTGCCTCCAAAAGCGTGTTATTTCAGGCGGTTCTATCATAGGAGGACTGTAACATTCCATAATTCTATGTAATAGAAAAATCCCAACTTTTTAAAAGATTTACTTGAATGTGTGTTGCATGTAAATGTTAGGTTGAACGTAAGCCAAATGTTTCCCCTTCCCGCCCCAAATTCAAAATCCCGGTGAAAGGGCATGACTCGATATAGGTCATAGTCGATCGTTTGACCAAAGTGGCTTATTTCATCCCTAGTGAAAATAGCTTAAACCACAGATAAGCTTGCAGACTTGTACATTGACAACATCTTACGTCTGCATGGAGCTCCCAAGACCGTTGTGTCAGGATTGAGGGCCTCAATTCACAGCTAAGTTCTGGAAGAGCTTCCACAAGGCTATGGGTACAACCCTAGATTATAGCACAGCTTTCCACCCTCAGGCTGATGGTCAGACTGAGAAAGTGAATCGGATTCTAGAAGACTTGCTTATAGCTTGTGTTTTGACTTATGGATCTGATTAGGAGAGAAGTCTATCCTTTGCTGAGTTCTCCTACAACAACAGCTATCAAGCTAGCTTGAAGATGTCCCCATTTGAAGCCTCGTATGGCAGAAAGTGCACAACCCCACTCATGTGGTCAGAATTTGGAGAAAGGTAGTTCCTTGGACCAGTAGTGATCAAAGATGCTGAAGAGCAAGTTGCTAAGGTCAGATAGAACCTAAAGATAGCCTAGACCAGACAGAAGAGCTATGCTGACAAAAGAAGAAGAGACCTCAGTTTCAAGGTTGGTGACTATATGTATCTCAAGGTGTCACCTTTTAGAGGCACCGTGAGGTTTCACGTCAAAGGCAAGCTAGCACCACGCTTTGTAGGCCCCTGCAAGATCGTGAGCAGAATTAGAAAGCTCGCCTACAAGTTGGAACTCCCACCTAACCTAGCTGGAGTGCACCCCGTGTTCCACAAGTCACAGCTGAGGAAATGCCTGAGAGCTTCCAGATGAACAAGTCTAGACCAAAACTCTAGATCTACAAGACACACTTGAGTATGTTGAGCATCCTATCAAGATTTTGGATATTGCGGTCAACGAAACTAGAATAGCAACCATGCCCATGTGCAGGGTTCAATGGAGCAACCACACTGAAAGAGAAGCAACCTGGGAGAAGGAAGAACTTTGGAAGCAGCACCCCCACCTCGTCACCGACTGAATATCACCTTAATCTCGAGGAGGAGATTCCTGTAAGGGGGGAGAATGTAACATTCCGTAATTCTGTGTAATAGAAAAATCCCAACTTTTTAAAAGTTTTGCTTGAATGTGTGTTGCATGTAAATGTTATGTCGAACATAAGCCAAATGTTTCCCCATTCCCGCCCCAAATTCAAAATCCGAGCTTTAAAACTTTTTACAACAAACTGCTTGTCACGAAAATTGATCACCTACAGTGACAAGAGGTGTTTGCAAATAAAATATTTTTTTAGGAAAAATTAAAACCTTGGTTCAACATGCAACCCGCTCGCATGATTTATTATTCCCTAAAACGAAAACCTAACTCTCTCTCATCTTCTTCAAATGGAGTTTGCAAAAAATTGATGCACCACAATTAGAGTAAGATGCATGAATGTTTGGTTCTTGTGTTGTTTGTGCTTGGAGGTAGCCTCCCTTCCTAAATCCCTAAGAGTGGAAAAACCTTTTTCCTTTTGTTGCCTTGTAGCACACTTGAGCTGTGGGCAAGCTCAACTTGACAGTCATCAGGCCATCTGACCACTCTCCTTCATCCTAAATCCTTCTGCGATCAGCTTGTTTGTGCATGAGGCGCAGCAGCACTTCTCACCGAGCTGCATGCTCCTGTACCCTTGGGCCCACATCTCCTCACGTAGTCATCTTATGGCATCACCGTTGCTGGCCTTGCTTGGCCCATCGACTGCCTGCCTGTCTCAAACCAGCACCTCACCTGGTGCCCTCCTCTCCTATGGGCCTCGGCCCATGCAACCCAGCAGATGGACGCAGCCACCTCGTCTCCGCTCGCGTACGTAGCCTGGGCAAATTTAACCGAGAACCAAACCGAAAGAACCGAAACCGAAAGAACCGGAACCAAAAAATTTGGTTCCTTATTCGGTTCCTGATATTGAGGAATCGAAATAACCGAAGAAAATTCGGTTTCTACACTCGGTTAACCGAAAGAACCAAATTACATGAATTATACTTCACTTGTATTTTGTAGGATTATGTTTAGTTTATGTGTAGTGTTTTATATTTGAACTTGTGCTACTATATTGCTATTGTTTTCTTATATATTATTATTATTAAAAATGAATATCACTGGTGCAGCAAGGCTTTTTGCTCCCGGTTGGGAAACCCTTTTAGTCCCAGGTTTCCCAACCGGGAGCACCAATCCGGGACTAAAGTACCCTCCTTTAGTTCCGGCTTAACGTCCGGGACTAAAGGGGGACCTTTAGTCCCGGTTGGAAACACCAATCGGGAGTAAAGGAGCCTCCAGGCCTAGCCAGGGATGGCCACGGGGCAGGACCTTTAGTCCAGAAACACCAACCGGGACTAAATGTCTCTCTCTTTTTTTTCTTTTTCTAGTTTCTATTTTTTATTTCTTTTTTCATTTAATTATTAGTTTTGATATTAAAATACATTTTCGAATACGCTGCTAATAGTAATATATATGTGTACTTCGCACGCGTAAGTTTTCGTTCGAACTTTGTACATAAATAACAAATGAATATACGCGTACATGCAAATATATATGATATCATATATATACACACGTTATTTTATGTACATATAATATGTGCATATATATATATATATATATATATATATATATATATATATATATATATATATATATATTATTATAAAGGTTTGATATATAAATTGTTTATGTCCTTAGCAATTCACTCCTCCAGATTTGGCATCAACGGTTCGTTCAGGGTCATTGTAGAACTCGCCGTTGAGGTTGATGACCTGGTCATTTCGAAATCCTGCTATAGTCTCTCGAATTGCTTTAAGTTGGTCAAGTCGTATAACTCTTTTCCTCAACCATTCAGTCTTCAATAAAAGTTAAAGGAAAAAGTATTAATATATATATGTATGTGTATTGCTCATGTAATTACTTATACAAATGAGACCAATAAAGAAATTGTAAATATACGATCGAAATAATATAAAGGAAAAAGTATTTATATACGTACTTTGAGTTGCTCTTCAGGAGTTCTCTTTGAGTATGCCATGATGAACTTGCAAATATAGTATCCGCAGTAGTTGTTACCCTGCTCCTGCCTTAGAATCCACTTTTACGACAAAAAAATCAATTAGGGTGAATTGAAATCATCATATGGTGTTAATTGAATATAAATGTGTAGTTATAGTACTTACTTTTTGTGCGATTACACCTAGTGGCGCTTTGCAATGTTTCATTTTTCGTTCCTCAATGAACCTTTTCCAAACCCTGCTCCCAATAAAATAAAAAAAATAATTTAACCTTTAATAATTGTTGAGAGATCGGCGCCATTATATATATATATATATATATATATATATATATATGTTGTTATAGAGAAACTAAATTAATTACCCTTGTATAATAGCTATCATGTCTTGAATATCCAGTGATTGCTGCATAAACATATATATATATATATATATATATATATATATATATATATATGTGTGTGTGTGTGTGTGTGTGTGTGTGTGTGTGTGTGTGTGTGTGTGAGAGAGAGAGAGAGAGGTAACTAGCTAGTAAGGAAATATTGATGTCCCATATATATGATCAACATTAATTACTTAGAATAACACCCACTTGAAGTTGTAGGGGAAGAGTATCTCCTTCTTGTTGCGTTGGTTCACTAAGAAATTCATGAGATTTCTCTCAGGTTGAGGCTTATAATCCTTCGGGGGGTTAGGGTGTTTGTATACGACATACGGATCAATGAACCCAACATAATTATCCTTTCTCTTTCTAAGTTCTGTCATCTCATATATGCATACATTAAAATTGTGAATATATATATTGTGAATATATAATAAAGAAATTATGAATATAGTAGAAAATAATCACACTTATAGACAATAGCAGCTAATGAGACTTTTATCGAGAGAGTCCAGGTGGCATAGTTGGTGTAATTCTGCAAGCTCGACATAGATAATGTCATTGCCACGGAAGTAATGGTGGTTTCTAATTCTGACAGAAAGATAGATTTGTCCCACATCAGACGCCGACATGTACCACCCGTTTAGCAGGTACATTTGCGTACCCAGTTCACCTAATTTCTCTAGGTTGTATAGACTCTAGCCTGGTACAAATTTCTTATAAGGATCCACTTCCAGGAGCAGATGGTCCTTCAGCGAGCACTTCGGCAAGGTTCAAACCAGTTTCCTCATAAAACCGAAGAAACGACTCATAGCCGCCTACCTCCGCCACTAAGTTCAAATTTGAACCATATTCGTTAGGAACGACAAGGGGGGGATTGATTGTTGTGTTTGTTGTCCGAGTTATGCAACACCTTTCCCTAGTCTCTTCTTTTTTTGCGCCGCCTCATATGACTTGGTGAGAGAGCGGTCATAGTCCAATATCAGTTGTTTCGCGGTACTCTTAAGAGAATCCTATTTTTTTTGTTCCAACTTCTTTCTTAGCTGATCTGGAGGTAGGAAGAAGTATGATGGCTCTGGGTTCTCCCTTGCTCGTCGTGCCTGTTTTGCACCTTCAAAGAAATCTATCACTTCTTTTTGTACTACATCCTTTAATTCATGTTCACTTTTCTCATAATATAGTTTTTGGGGAATAACTGGATGAGTATTTGCTTTTTGCTTCTTTGCCGGTGGGCAGGGCAACGGCTTCGTTTGCGGGGCGGACCTCTTAGGGGCTGGCTTCCTTGGAGGCGGGGGAGGCATTAGAGACCGCCTTGGAGGCAATGCAGACTTTGGAGGCGGCGAAAGCAGTTGGAGACCTCGGCGGAGGAGTTGTGGACTTCCTTGGAGGCGGCGGAGGAGTTGGAGATGGTGGGGATGCAGCAGTGCCTTTGAAGGCGTCATCATTGCCCTGAGCACTATGATGGTCAGGAGAAGCAACAGCTGGACTTTGGTTGGCGGAGGCCCTGCTTTGTGAGTACAAAAAATAATGAGATATAAGTAAATACTTATTATTAGTCATGCCCATAGAAAATTATCAAAAAATTGTGTTGTTAACTTTTGTCTGCACCTAATGTCTGCTGGCGGTGGAGCAAACGCCCCAGGGATAATGATGTAGCGCTTGCGCCATAGTATATATGCCTTCTCTGCTTCTCCTAGAGTCTTCTCTCCATCACCTCCAGGAATGTCAAGAGCTAGATCCTCGTAACCTTTGCTCACTTTATCCACTGTGACCCTAGCATATCCAGGTTGTATTGGTGCCCCAAGGATTCTTGATGTCTTGGTAGGGTCTGGAGGAGTAAAAACACTGACAGCGACCTTGATTGTGTCATTCCCCCTTGGAATATGTAGCTCAATTGATGTCATTGGAGTAGTGACATCATCCACGAGGAAGCGCAGCACTGCGCCATCTTGCTTTGGCAGCTCAGTGGAAGCGCAGCTGCTTTTCAACTAACCAGGGGGGCTAATATTAGCATTCATTCCTAGCTCTGATGCCTGCCTCTGGGCACTCATTGCTATCTACACTTGCTTTCTGATTTCTTCCTGTATTCTTGCTTCCATTGCTTTTTCTCGCTCCTTTGCTTCAAGCACCATTTCCTCCAACATTGTCACCCGCGCTGCTTGCTCCTCCTTGCTTCTCTGGTGGCTTCAGTAGGTTTCCCTGTCATTAGGGAAACCATGAACCCATGGAGTGTTACATCCTAAGCCTCTGGTTCGGCCAGTGTGTTCAGCAGTCCCGATGGCATACGTCAGCTCATCCTTCTCTCTATTGGGCTTGAACACACCAATCTCTTTAGCTTCTATAGCAAAAGCCAATCGACGTGCTGCTGTTTCAAGTTTTTGCCCATACACTGCTAGGCCGGTCTGTGGGTCGAGTCTTCCCCCATGACCGAAAAAACCAATTCTTCGAGCGTGGGGGCCACTTGGCTGATTCTGGTTTGATCCCCTTAGCAATAATGTCTGCTTCCATTTTTGCCACTTTGGAATGGCAGTATCGTAGCCACCTGATCCCATGTCATGGTGATATACCTTTTTCGGGCATTCTCTTGGTTCCTTCTCACCTGTGCCTCACCCTCTGCTGATGTCTTGTACTCTATGAAATCATTCCAATAGGGCCTCTATTTCGAGATCAGGGCCCGTAGTAGTATTAAAATTCGACGTTTCGTTCTTCTTGATGTATGTGTTGTATAGGTGTTTCTTCCAAGTCTGGAATTGTGTGGCCATCTTCTTCATAGCCCTACGATCGAACTAGCTCCTTCAATTCATCATCGTTGATATCATCATAATCATCCGCTTACAACATGAAATGGGCAAGGATATCATTCTAGAGCAAATTCTTGTCAACATCAAAGACAAAATTAACATCAGGCTCAGTTGATTTTTTTCTTCCATTCACGGATACTGATCGGAATTCTGTCCCTTACAAGGTACCCATAGTGTTCCATGAATTTCCTTTTATGTGGACCAAGTGGTTCGCCTGTCTTGATGTTGAATTCCGATATTATGTACCGGCCCTCCAGTGGTTTCTTCGGTCCTCGAACATTTTTGCTCTTCGCCGTTGTGGTCGCCGATCTAGAGGGCTACATATAAAAAAATAATAAATAAATATCTTTTGTACATAGAAATATATGCATATTCACATATAATATATATTTAGTATATATACCTCGCGTGTATTTTCTTGCAAAACATTTTCTTGCTCATTTTCAAGAGCTAGGTATTGACTTCCGTCATCAACATCCTGCTCACCAGCATTAGCAATAATATTCATCATTTCTTCCTCCATGTTGTCTCCTGGGGCAGCCATATCTAACAAATTTAACAAAATTTAAGTCACATATATAAACAAGTCATATATATACAATAAGTCATATACAAATTTATCTAAGTCACATATATATAAACAAGTCATATATGTAAACAAGTCATATATGTACAATAAGTCATAAACAAAATAAATCTAAGTCACATATATAAACAATTCATATATATAAACAATTCATATATGTAAACAATCATATATGTCAACAAGTCATATATGTAAACAAGTCATATATGTAAACAAGTCATATAAACAAGTCATATATATAAACAAGTCATATATATAAATAAGTCATATATGTAAACAAGTCATATAAACGACGAATTCGTCCTAGCGAGAACGATGAATTTGCCCTAGCGAGAACGATAATTCGCTCTAGCGAGAACGACAGGGCGAATTCGTCGTTCTCGCTAGGGCAAATTCGTCGTTCTCGCTAGGGCAAATCGTCGTTCTCGCTAGGGCGAATCGTTGTTCTCGCTAGGGTATACAACAACGGGGCGGCGTTGCTCCGCATATACAACAACGGGGCGACGTTGCTACGCATACAACACAATGAGGCGGCGTTGCTCCGCATACAACACAACAAGGCAGCGTTGCTCCGCATACAACACAACGAGGCGACGTTGCTCCGCATACAACACAACAAAGCAGCGTTGCTCCGCATACAACACAACGACGGCGTTGCTCCGTATACAACACAATGGGGCGGCGTTGCTCCGCATATACAACAACGGGACGACGTTGCTCCGCATACAACACAACGAGGCGGTGTTGCTCCACATACAACACAACGAGGCGGCATTGCTCCGCATACAACACAACGAGGCGGCGTAGCTCCGCATACAACACAACGAAGCGGCGTTGCTCCGCATACAACACAACAATGGCGTTGCTCCACATATATCACATACAAACACATATCGACGTATGTAGGGGTCGGCGGTGATGGGCGTTCGGAGGTGGTGATGACGAGGCGGCGAGGGGCGTGGCCGGCGGCCGAGGCTCATCCTTCTCCCTTCTCCTTCCTCCTCCCTTCTCCTTCTTCCTTCTCCCTTCTCCTTCTCCTCCCTTCTCCTTCCTCCTTCTCCCTTCTCTCCTCCACCTCCCTTCTCTCCTCTACTGCCTTGCGGCGGAGAAGGGCCGGGGCGGGGACGGCCGCGGCGAAGCGGGGCTAGGTGGGGACAGCCCGCGGCGGAGCGGGGACAGGCCGGGGTGGTCGGGGGGCGGCGCGTCGGCGAGCGCACGACGTCGGGGCGGTGGGGCACCGGTGCACGTGCGGGCGCTCGCAAGGTGTGGCGTCGGTGGCGGATCGGACGAGCGGCGGTGAATCGGACGAGCAGCGGTGGTCTGTTAGGGCTTGGCTCGATAGTGGGGAGGAGGAAGAAGAGGGGCCGGGGCGGGCACAGAGGCTATATAAGGGAGGGGACCTTTAGTCCCGGGCGCCACCACCAGCCGGGACAAAAGGACCTTTAGTCCCGGGCCCTGTTAACGCCCGGGACTAAAGGTCACACCTTTAGTCCCGGCTGGTGGTGGCGCCCGGAACTAAAGGTAACCTTTAGTCCCGGCTGGTGGTGGCGCCCAGGACTAAAGGTTTTTAGCGGGCAGCCGAACTGCAGTTTCGCTGCCCGCCAATTCATTAGGATTTTAATATATAAAAGGATAGTTAATTGCATAAAAAATTAAATAAAAGACATAAAAATATTTTAAAAAAATATAGATTCTATTTTGCTTTATTGCACACAGGAAAATTATGTGACCTAAAGTTTTAATTTTTTTAACAAGTTTTAAAACACAATATAGTGTTTAAATTACTATTTCGATAATGCAAAAATATAGTGTTTAATTAAATTCAGAAAAACTCTTGTGTTTCGACTGGAAATTTATTTTCATATCATTTGAACGTGACATAATCCCACCATCAAACATAAATTTGTTTTCACATCATTTGAACGTGACATAATCCCACCATCAAACATAAATTTATTTTCACATCATTTCAATGTGACATAATCCCAACATCAAACATAAATTTGTTTTCACATCATTTCAATGTGACATAATTCAACATCAAACATAAATTCACAATTATTACATAATATCTCTAATACACACTATTGAACATCAATATATATATTAAGCGGGCATAGTAATGAACTTCTTCTTGACGTATGTCCCTTGGTTATGATCGCACCGTAACCATGGAGTGTCCTCATCGTTTAGCTGGATGCTAGGGTCTTTGTTCACTGTGAAGGGTAAAATTCGGTCATCATTTTCATAATCTTCTGACATGTCTGACTTGTTTTCGATTCCGACGATGTTTCTTTTTCCTGAAAGAACTATGTGGCGCTTTGGCTCATCATTGATTGGGTGGTTGTCATTTTTCCCTCTGTTCGGTTTTGTAGACATGTCCTTGACATAGAACACCTAAGTCACATCCTTCACAAGGACAAACAGTTCGCCTTTGTACCCAATATTGTTGAGGTCCACTGTTGTCATTCCATACTGGTTGTCGACTGCTACGCCGCCTCTAGTCATCTTTATCCACTGGCACTTGAACAAAGGTACCTTAAAATAAGATGCATAGTCTAGTTCCCATATCTCCTCTATGCGGCCATAGTATGTTTGCTTGTTCCCACTAGGGTCGGTGGCATCTATGCGGACAACACTGTTCTGGTTGGTGCTTCCTTTTATCTTGTGCTACTGTGTAAAATATATTCCCATTTATCTCGTACCCTTTGTATGTGAGGATATGCCACGATGGCTGCCTAGCCAACAAATATAGCTCCTCATCAATACTCTCATCACCCTAACATTCTTTTTCAACCAGTCACTAAAAGTTTCCATATGCTGACGCGTAATCCATGCTTCAGACTTCCCTGAGAACTCAGATCAGAGGAGGTTCTTGTGTGTCTCGATATACGGATCTACCAAGGAGGAGTTCTGTAGAACTATATAGTGTGTTTTATTGAAATAATCATCACCCTTACCAATATATGTTTTCTTCCCTAGTGTCCCCTTTCCACTTAGTCTCCCCTCGTGTCGTGATTCAGGAACACCAATCGGGTTAATATCGGGAATGAAGTCAACACAGAACTCAATGACCTCCTCTGTTCCATAGCCCTTGGCGATGCTTCTTTCTGGCCGAGCATGGTTGTGAACATATTTCTTTAGGATTCCCATAAACCTCTAAAAGGGGAACATGTTGTGTAGGAACACAGGACCGAGAATAGTAATCTCCTTGACCAGATGAACTAGGAGGTGTGTCATGATATCAAAGAAGGAAGGAGAGAACACCAACTCAAAGCTGACAAGACATTGAACCACATCATTCTATAGTTTCGCTAGATCCGTTGGATCGATTGCCTTCTGAGAAATTGCATTGAGGAATGCACATAGCTTCACGGTGGCTAGACATACATTTGGTGGTAGAATTCCTCTTAGTGCAACTAGAAGCAATTGAGTCATGAGCACGTGGTAGTCATGGGACTTTAAGTGTCCAAATTTCTTCTCTGGCACATTTATTATACCCATTATATTCGAGGAGAATCCAGATGGTACCTTAATGCTATCTAGGCATTCAAACAAGCTGTCCTTCTCTTCTTTGCTAAGAGTGTAGCTGGCAGGACTTAAGTACTAGGCGTCCATCATCTATCTTCTCTGGATGCAGGTTGTCTCGTTCTTTCAAACACCGTAGGTCCTGTCGTGCTTCAATTGTGTCCTTAGGCTTCCCATACACGCCCATGAAGCCTAGCAGGTTCACACAAAGATTCTTCATCAGGTGCATCACGTCGATCGCGCTACAGACCTCTAGGACTTGCCAATAGGGTAGCTCCCAAAATATGGACTTCTTCTTCCACATGGGTGTGTGACCATTGGTGTCCTTTGAAACAGGTTGGCTGCTAGATCCCTTTCCAAATATTACTTTCACATCATTGACCATATCGAGGACGTCCTCACCAGTTCGGTTGCGAGGCTTGGTCTGGTGGTTTGCCTTACCTTAAAAATGCTTGCCTTTCTTTCTTACGGGGTGATTTGCAGGAAGAAATCATCGATGCCCAAGGTACACGACCTTGCGACACTTTTTCAAGAATATACCTTTCATGTCACCGAAACAGTGCGTGCATGCATTATATCCCTTGTTTGATTGTCCTGAAAGATTACTTAGAGCTGATCAATCATTGATTGTTACGAACAACAATGCTCGCAGGTCAAAGTGCTCCTGCTTGTGCTCATCCCACACACGTACACCTGGCTTGTTCCACAAAAGTAGAAGTTCTTCAACTAGTGGCCTCAGGTACATATCGATGTCGTTGCCAGGTTGTAGATACATAGAGTAACTAGGGAGGAAGGTTGTAGACTTCATGCATAACTAGGGAGGAAGGTTGTAGATACATAGAGTAACAGGCCAAGTGCTGTGACTACTGCTCTACTCCCCAAAAGGATTCATACCATCCGTACTTAAAGCAAACCTTAAGTTTCTTACGTCACTTGCAAACTCGGGGAATTCTCTATTGATTGCTCTCCACTAGGACCCATCAGCAGGGTGTCTCAACATATTGTCTACCTAACGGTCTTCTTTGTGCCATCGCAACAACTTTGCATGGTCTCTGTTTCTAAAAAGACGTTTCAAGCGTGGTATTATAGAAGCATACCACATAACCTTGGCAGGAATTTTCTTCTTGGGACGTTCGCCCTCAACATCACCAGGGTCATCTCGCCTGATCTTATACCGCGACGCGTGACATACAGGGCATGCATCCAACTTCTCGTACTCCGTGTCTTGCATCACCAGGGTCATCTCGGCTGTTCGGGCGTATCGTCAAAAGAGAATGGATTTGCTTCCTATTGCATGGCCTTGCATTGCATCTGTCATACCAGTCAGAGGCACTAGTCCCTATACTCATTTTTTAATACACTATAAATTTATCATTTTATAAACAAATAAAATTAAAAAACTCTAAAATTCTCTATATCTCTAAACAATGAAGTGTGCTATGCATGCTACAAATGAACGGTGAATACTAGTTTTTAATAGCTACTTTAACCTTCCTTCATGTAAATATGCAAGCTTGAAGTGATTTTGAGCTCAAATTGCTTACAAATAAAAAAACCCACAATAAAGAACAATATATATATAGTGAACAAAATGAGATAAGACAATGGTGAAATATGAGAGTATGAAGTTGGTAACCTTTAGAACCGAAGAATCGACGGAGGAATCGAAGAAATCGATGGAGGAATCGAAGAATGGATGGAGAAAGAGCAAGAACACTGCTTAAATTTGAACTGAAGCTCTTGAGCAGGCTCGGGGAGAAAGAAGACGGCCAACAGGATTTATAGGGGGGACCTTTAGTCTCGGTTGGTAGATCCAATCGGGACTAAAGGTCACTTTCCAGTCCCGGGCCACGCCACTAGCCGAGACAAGAGATTTACTCTCGGTTGGAGCCACCAACCGGAAGTAAAGATCGACCTTTAGTCTCGGTTGGTGGCTCCAACCGGGACTAAAGGTCTCTCTAATCCCGGGCGCAATATTTCCCGGGACTAGAGCCTGGTTTGGCCCTTGGAATAAAGGTCTGTTCTCTACTAGTGTATAGTGTTGCATAAATTTGTCTTAGAACAAGTTTATTTATTATTGTCTTAAGGTCTTCTGAAAAATTTCGGTTAGTTCGGTTAGAATCTGAACCTGAACTGAAATGACCAAGAACCGAAATACTCCTAAATACTCCTAAAACTTTTTTGGAACCGATCGATTTCTATTTTCTAAGAACCAAATTTCATCAATAACCGAGCAAACCGAATCGAGAACCGAACGCGTCACGTGACGCGTACTTAGCATGCGCACTAATTGAAGGAGCCGCCATCGCTCTCGCCCTTGGAATGGAACCTCACGTGTATGCTCCTGTACGGGCTTCTGTCCTCGGTCCCTGCACGTCAACGTTGGAGAAGCTCTGGCAGCCGCACCCATCCGTCGAGCGCCGTCGCCCAGCCCCGACTCCTTCCCGTCACTTTTCCCCAACAGAAACAGTGTCGTCTTCCTCCTCTACCTACCTCTTCCGTACGGTCAAAGAGGCGCCGCTGCTTTTCCATCGGTGGCAGCCAGCGCCAGAAGAAGCCAAGCCGCGCCCCCTTGGATGCCTCCCGCGTGACCATGGCCGCGGACCCCACCCACGCGTCACCTTGATCGAGACCCGGACCAACGCCGCGACCCGCTCCCACTAGCGCCTTCGCGAAGCTTCCCTGGACCGGACGCCCGGATGCCCGCCACGTCGCGGCGGCCATCGTATCCACGGGCACGGACGCCCAGGAGCCCCGGCGCCCTAGCCACTCCGAGCCCCGCGCGCCACCCCAGATCGCCGCTCGGAGACACGCCGACCGCCTCTGCACCCAGACCGCCTCGACCGTTCGCACCGCCCGGGATCGCCATCTCACCTACCCACCATGACGCCGGGCCACGCTGCCTCGCTCGTGAACACGTCGACGACGAGCAAGCAGGAGTGGAACCGCGCCTTCACCTGGAGCCGACCACGTCCGCGACCACACCACCTGCACCGGAGTCCGTGCACCGTCGGAACAACCTGTCCGAGCCCCGCGTCAACAGCCGGAGCCCGGCGCTGAGCCGTGAGCACGCGCGGACGGCATTGACGCGACCTCGGCCTTTCCTGCACCGCGCGGACGCCCAGCGCCAAGCCCGTCGGTGAGCCATCCGTATCCCAAGGCCTCGCGTTTCCCTGTTGCTCTGTGTCCATGCCTGTGCCGGCCGTCCGAGCCGGTGTGTTTACCTCACATGGGCGCGATGCCGTGCCGGAGGCCACCCACGGCCGCCGCACGGACACGACGCATTCAAATCAAAGTTTTAAATAGCGGCTAAGTCTCTTAGCAGATCTTCTCAGCAGCTAAGCACAACTATAACGGGAGATAGCTGCAGCTATACCATTTAACTATTTTTTATAAAAAAATGAAAAAAAAAAGACATGACCTTGGCATAACTTCATAATCATTACCGATTGATACATAACCAGTTGAAAGGAATACATTATAGGTTACAGGAGTACATTACAACAGGCTGCACTGGGCCATTTAAAACTAACAGACAAGGCAATAACTAGTTGATAGTTGATAGTTACATAACCAGTTGAATAAAGCTAACACTACAACACAAAAGGTCATCAAGAGTTCTAGTCTCACTAATCAAACAAGGCAATATTGCAATCAGACAGTGGATACTAAATTACTAATACGAGGCAATATTGCAATCTTCATTTCTTCTAGTCTCACTAATCAGACTCAGAGACATAGGGAGAAAGAGACTTATCAGAGTCAATAGTCTACATTAGAGTACCATCAGCATAATCTTCTGAATCGGATGATGAAGCTTCAGGCTGCACTGGGCCATTTCTCATCAAAACTGCAGGCTCCGGACTTTCCTCTTCTTAGGGTGCACAGGCCTTTTCTTTTAGCTTGTGGTTGTGCTTGTTGTGGGGTGTACTTCTGTGATTCTTGTGCACATTGTTGTTGTTCCATTTTACTTGGCAAAGGTGTAATACTAGTATTGAATTCATTAGTCATCATCTACCACAACATCATCTACTTCTTTCTCCAAAGGATCTCTATCCTTCTTCTCTCTCTTATTCCTTAACTTAGAATTAAATTTAACAAACACAAGATCTCTCATCCTTTCATGAAGTAGCCTATTGCGCTTCTTTGTATGAACCTACGAGTCAAGTAGTGAAGACAAGGCTGCAGGTTAGATTTAAATTCCATGAACAAACATTAAAATTCAAAAAAGATAGCATGCACACAAAGATGCATGTCATAATTTTCTTTTTACCTGTTCAAATACTGACCAGTTCCTCTCATAAGTTGAGGAGCTGCAGGTCAGATTCAGAATCCTTGCTGCCAATTTCCTAAGATTTGGTGTGCATGTACCATGGTGCAGCCACCATTTTGTTGCATAAACATTAAACAAGCTAGAATAAAAATACGATATTCAACAATCAAATTAAGTTCACATATTCAGTTGTTCACCTGGATTGAAATTCTTGTTCTTTCGCTGCCTTGTTGTAATTTCACTCTCAAAACTCCCTTGCCGATTTTGATACATGTCGATTATCCTGTCTTGGGTTTCTTCATCACCAGCCACCATCTTTGTAATACAGGAAATCACACCGGCTGTAAATGATCCATCTTTCACAATCTCTGACTTATTTGGGTAATAGTAGTAGAGGTTCAAATAGTACCCAGCCAGGTGTAGTGGAGTCTTGAGCTTGTTGTCCCATCTTCTATCAATGATATCCCAGACTTCTTTGAAGTGGCTCTCATCATTATCAAACCTCTAAGAAATTTCTTTCTTCGCCTCCAACATTAATCCATGGAAGAATCCCATTGATGGTACATCGCTGTCCATTCTTCTCAACACATTAGCCAATGGCTCAAAGTAATTAACTGCAATGTCAACATTTTTCTAGAAGGTTTCGGATCTGATCACTTTGTTGGCTTTCTTCCCCTTGGCTTGCTTCAAGTAACCCAATTCCTCCATCTCATCTAATTTAAATAGTCTTGTCAACTCTTTTTTGTTATCCAGCAAGCTTTTTAGATTCAAGTAAGCAGTGGCAAATCGTGTAACCCTAGAGCGAACCAAGTCTTTCTTAAGAAACTTCCTCATCAAATCCAACACCCTAGTATGAGCATACAAGAAAACAGTCACTTGCCTTGCATTAGCAATGGTCTCCTCAACTGGTCCAAGCTTACCAATATCCTCTAGCATGAGATCCAAGCAATGAGCAGCACATCCATTCCAAAATATTGAAGGTCTTTTTGTTGTCAATAGAGTTGATGCACTTATATTGACGCTAGCATTATCAGTCACCACTTGGACAACATGTTCTTCCCCTATCTCTTCTATGTACCTATCCACAAGTTCAAAGATATATTTGCCATCTTTCCTGTCACCCGAGCAATCCACTGAATCTAAGAAGAGTACCCCATGAGCACTATGCACAACTAAATTCATCACTCCCCTACTCTTCCTATCTGTCCATGCATCTATCATGATAGAACAACCTATGAGCTCCCATGATTCCTTATGCTCCTTGAATCCATCCATCACCTTTTCCTTCCTTTTCTGCAAGAACGGTCCACTCATCTCATAGGGACCCTTTCAGATTTCTACCAAATTGTCCAATGGTCTCTAACATATGATCAAAGCTAGGAAGGGTGACTGTGTTGTGGAATGCTAGCTTCATAGAACCACTGACATATGTACTCACAAGTTCTATCCCTCCTCTCTTCTCTTTTCTGAGTTAGTCAATGTTGTTTGAACCTTTTTGCTTAGATTAATTCCTCTCTGTGTCATACTAGCAGATTCTTCTATAGAAGGATGCTTGTAGTACTTGTCAATAGTTTGACCACCTGCTATAGATCTAGAGCTACTAGATCCTCTTATCGCCTTTGGCTTCACCACAAGAGCATTATTGCCATGATCTGAACCTTCATTGCCACTTTCACAATCTGAGTTTTCTATGTTAACTTCAGCTCTGTCCATTTCCTTTTCTTTGTTTTTCTGTTCTTTTTCACTAGTCTTCTTCATAAGCAAATCAAATATCTCTTGCTGCACTGAAGCTGGAACTTTTCCACACTTAGTAGTATTGAAACCTTTAATTCCTGCAAGATGGTACTTAATTCTTGTAATTCCACCACTGCAGAGCTTGTCACAATACTTGCACCGTAGGTGATATTTCTTGGTTATGTCTGGGCAGAAACAGTGAGCCCATGCAGGGTCATCTGAGTTGATACCAGGTTGTTTTGGTCCAGCTTCTACTAGATAGAGGCAGCACTGGATGGGTTACCTATACAAAGAGCAAACTAAGCCACATTAAAACCTAAATAAGACAAGGTCCTATTGCAAAGGCAAAGTAAGCCACTGTTTAGAACTGGTTCAACAAGCACTGGATCTTTCAACAAGCAAAAATATGAACAAAGAATGTATCTACATATGCCCCAATCAAAATAGTGCAAACTGATATAGCAGTTATTATCAATTACCACCTAGGCCAAACAAGCACGGGAGGCAAGTATATGAAATATTGAAATTACAGGTAACAAATATTGACAGCTTGTTTACATATAGTGAGATCTATGACATACAAGCAAAAAAAAGAGAGGAGGTTGTGAGCACTAACCAGATTGTTGTGCCATGCCGTCGCCGTTGGTGCTCTACTGCTACTTCAGTGCTTTGGAGACGAGGAGCACCCAGCACTGACGAACCTCCTCGTTAGACTTGTGTCGCTTGCTAAGCTGCCTCCTACGCCACCACTGCTGCCCACTCGAAGCAGCCGTCGGCTGTCGGTCGCCTCCACGAGCCGCTGCCAAAGGGCACAGCCGCCAGCCTCTGTTGATCTGCTCGATGTCGATGCCGGGATGGGAAAGATGAAGAACTGAGTTGGGGAAGACAAAGAACGGGAGAGCGGCCAGGCCGCACGGCCGTCTCCGACCCGCCTGTCACCGGAAGAGAAACCACCGTCGCCACGTGCTCTTTTTTTCTAAGATCGAGAGAGACCGACGCTGGCGACGCTCGTGGGTGGAAGTGGAATGAGTGAGTGACCGAGTGTTAGGGTTATGGGATCGGGGGTGGGCTGTGACTCAAGCTGGGCCAGTGGCCCGTGCTGCGTCAGTTTCGCGGGCGGCCAAAAATTTAGCTGCCGCTAAGATGTGGCCCATTTAGCGGCTATCTTTGGATTTAGCCAGCTATTAGCTGCTATCATTTCTTAGCGCAAAAAAATGCATCGCTTAGCTGCTTCCGTCCCCAGCGGCTATCTCCGGCTATAGCTGCAGTTATAGCCGGAGATTTAAAACTTTGATTCAAACACACACTCAAGCGCACCCCGCACGGGCACGGCGCCGCAGACCATCCGTGGTCGCGGCGGCACAACGGAGCATGCACTCACGCATGGTCACTAGCTCTTGCACATTGGGGCACACCTCCTCGACATGGCACCGGCTCACGCTTCACCCTGGCCACAGCACCAGGCACTGCACCATCGAGGCCTTGCTGCCACCACGCATGCACGAACCTTGTCTGTAGCCAGAAGCCCCAACCATTCCCTTGACCCGGAGTCCGCCGCTAGATGGAGCCCGTTTCCACCGTAGTCACGAAGCACCACGACTGGAGCACCGCTAACCTTCCTTGCCACCGTTGGAACCCCGGAGTGGAGTCATGCCCTTTTGCTCCATTTTAGCTAGCCGAGGCCTCCCTTCCCTTGTCTTCCCTCGCACAGCACATTGGAGACCACCTCGCCGCAGGAGCACGCGAGCTCGCGCTTGCTGTGGCAAGAGCTGCCATCGAGCACCTGCTGGCCTCCTATCGAGCACCTACTAGGGTGCCCCCATCCCCCTCTGCCTTCTCTTGCTGTTGGGTCAGCAGCAGCGATTAAGCCTACTAGGCCCATCACTCAGTCTTGGCGTTCGGTTAACTGAAACCGATCGGTTCGGTTCTTTAGCTAATTCAGTTACCTAAGAAGAAGGGACCGATCGGTTACTTTAAAAATGTGGAACCGAGGAATTTTGGTTTCGGATAATTCAGTTCGGTATTGGTTCTAACCGATGGAACGAAATTTTTTAGGAACCAAGAAACAACACATTCAAAATGCAAATTTCGGCAGCATTTTGTCTGATTTTCATGCAGTCAAAAGGGACAATTTAAACAGCAATGCAGCACAAAACAACAGTACAACACATATATGTTATTGTTCTCTCAAATATTCAAGCATAGAGCAATATTCAAGCCTGCATTCTAGGGGCCTTTACATAGTTCAGGTCATTTTAGGTCAATTCGGTTAACGGAGTGCTGGAACCAAATTAACCGTAATAATTTCAGTTCCTGGGAACCTGGAACCGAACCTGGGACCGAATATTTTGGTTTCGGTTACTTCGGTTTTGGTTCCAATTAGTTCAGTTTGGTTCTCGGTTCTTAGTTTTTTTGCCCAGATTGACCCATCACGGTTCCTAGCCTAGAGCTGGCCCCTCTCTCCTTTCCCTCTCTTTTCTTCCCTGGGCTAGCTGGTAACGCCAAGCCTAGCTCGGCTTCTAGCCCACGCACGAGCTCTCTCTTTGCCTTGCTGATGGGCCAGCAGCAGCACAAGTGAGCCCGCCTGGCTCTTAGATTTTTCTTTTATCTATTTTTCAGAGTACCTTGCCACCTTCTATAATTCATAGAACATTCATCCCAGCTCCAAAGATTATGAAACTAGTTTCATATTTTTATAAAATCCTACTCTACCTCCTAGTACAGTCCTTGAGTCTAGTGAGTTAGGTTTTTATCGCGGTTTTATTGCTTCTTATTGGTAGCCATTCTCGGCCTTTCTTGCGTAGCGACGATTCAAGCTCGGATCCGACGACGCACCCGGAGGTGATGGACCTTGTTGGTGGATGACCTCGACTTCTAGCCACTACTTCCTCGACAACGCAGGTGTCATGGCAGCACCTTATCTTAGAGAATCCTATTAGGCATTGCAAGTAGAATTGCTAGCGCTTTATATTTATCCTTTGCTAGTCTATGTGATGCATGCTTTTGCTTAAGCCTTGTTTGCCTTGGTTGAAACCTCTTCACCCTGACTACCCAGCTTCGCGTTCGCACTTATATATTGCCTACCTGCTTGCTTGCATTTACTTTCCATCATAATTACATATATGCCTTGTTATGTGATGTGATGGTTGGTTGGTGATGTGATTGGTGGATCGGGGTTTGTCCGTGAGGCTTCCCCGTGAGATAGATGGTAGGTTGGCGCGATGAGAGCATCAAATCCCGTGTGGGTGGTGGTGATGAGGAGTTTTGGAGGCATTCCTTGTCTTGACCTGTTTCTTTGGTGATATCGGCCGGAGTGAGAGGATTTACCCTGGAGGGGTGCACTTGGTGCATGAAGTGCCCCGGATCTAGTTCTGATGGATATGATGTGACAGGCATGCGGTGGTGGTTGCCCATGAGAGGTGGGCCACGTGGTATTGGTGGAAGGTGCTTGTTCTGGCTAATTAAGGATCGTCATGGGTTGATGCCAAGGGACACGGGACTATGTTAAATGTGCACGCCACATGCCCTGAATGGGTGGGGCCCATTTTGTTGAGTTAGTGCGGACTAAGCTAGTTCCGTGGGAAGAGAGGTGCATGGGGTATCCCCTAGGAGCACAGTGAAAAGGATGTCGATGGGTTTTTTCGGCTACCCTAATCACGATCCCAAGTGTATATGTCGTGTTGTATGCAACTTCACTTGGGGGCAAACTGGTGAGGAATGTGCTAGTTCTTGAGCGGTGTTTGCCTAGACCGTGGCCACGGGCTGATGATGGTGGTCCTAGTTGGGTATAGGGTACATACTCTATAGAGTTAAAACTATACGTATTGCAATGATCTTGGTCATGATCATTCCTAGTGAACTGTTTCATCCCTGCTAGTCTTCTCTTGTGCTCTGCTTTTCTCCCCTGAAGCTAAGGTATGGCTTCAGGACGATTAGATGAGGGGCGCGTGGAAGCCACCTCGTCGACTAGACTGAGAGTATGAGGGTGATGTGAGGGATGATGAGAGGTGAGATGTGAGATGTGATGATGAGTGGATGGTGAGAATGAGTGAATGGGTTGGGATTTAGAGAAGATATACTATTTAATTCACGCTGCTGCATGCGCTAAGGATGCAAACTACAACCAAACTATTAGGATCGCCAGATCCTTTTATTTTCTATTTTCCACTAAAGCTCATTGGTGCTGACCATTGCCTGCACACATCTAGCGATGTGCAGATTTCTTGTCTTGCAGTGATGTTGAGATTATTAGTTGGTTCGCGGTCTACTCTCAAGGATGCCCGTGGATTGGAGATTCTCCAAGCTTCGCTGCTACGAGTAGAGCCTCGTTGTTTTGTTTGATCCTAGACTAGAGGGCTTGTATTAGGTTAGTTTTATTCCTATTTTTGTACTCTGTTGTTGTATGACTTTGTAATCAGCTGAAAAGTGGATGCCCATGATAGATGAGGTATCCTAGGACTATCACAGAGGTGCAAGAGAGACGATGTTTCAAATTTGAAATCCTAGTTTGTTTCACATATCTATGCCATCATTGAATTTGATTTCTTATAGGCTACCCATTGGACAATCTTTTCTAAGAAAAACCTTCCCATGGGAGCCATAACAAAAAGTTGGGAGAAGACTCATTCGAGGAGGTGAAGTTCATATCCCCATTCTTTTCACCTAAGCTTGCTTATGAAACAAAACATCCATCATCACCCTCACTCGAGTTTGAGACAAGTCCTACTGGCCATCCAAACGTTGTTCTCGATAATGGTTGAGATTCAACATTGATCCTGCATGATACATCTCTTGAGAACAAAAACTCTTGTGCCATGGACAATCCCAAAGCATTGACTCTAGAGGCCAAGGAGGTTTCCCCAGATGAGTATGAAAGTTTCTCTTTTGAGATCCTTCAAGATTCATGCTCACTTTTTGAGTCCCTAGAGTTCATTTTGCTTAGTACCACATGCTGCTACAAGGATCCCAACCATCTCTTGATCCTCAGTTTCCAAACTCTTTAAGAGGATGGTTGTGGATGTTTTTGTTTATCATAAATTTTGTAGATCTCAGTGGTTGCACTATGGCGCTAGCCTATGAGAGCTTACTTAGTAATGAGATGACTAAAGAGGAAAATAATCAAACAAAGATCAATCACTGAAGTGCGAAAGCATTACCCTAGCCTTTGGATCTGGCGGTGGCATGGCACGAGGCCAGCAATGGTTTACACAAATTGCAAACAATGAAGAGGAACAATGCATCGAGCATGTGAGAGGAGGCGGCAGAGGTCTATGTTTCGACAACCGGCAGGCGGATGGCCTTGATGTTCAAATCGGTCGGCCGACCTTAGGGTTCAGTCTAGACGAACGGTCCAGATTCAATACACACTAATGGACAGCACATATTCCCAACAACAAAAAATAGTTGCTCTACCATACGCCAAGGAACACATGCATGTCACCGTACTTTATAGTGATGCATAGAGACAAGTAAACGAGCATCAACCATCACCGGATGGAATGACGATGGGAGTTGTAACACCACCGTAACGTACTATGCGCACTAGAGAAATAAATCAATTTGAAACAAATTCACCGTAAGAACAAACTGGCAGTGAAACTTCTGATCATCGCTGGTTCGGCGGACGATGTGGTGTTCTGAACCAGTTGCGAATTTCCACCGCTGGATCATAAGGCAAACCAACGGTGGTAGAGATTTCCACTGTCAGCTCTATGTAACATCCTAGATGTTAAAAAGCAATTAAACATTTGATCATGAGCATCATGGAGCATAAGCATCAAGTGTCATGTCATAAATGCATTTCATGTTGCAATTATAGCTTTCACATGTTCCATATATAGTGTTTCACATGTTACATGAAATGATGTCAATGTTAATGTTTAAGGTTCTTTGTGATTTTATATATGTGAATTTGCTTAAACAAATAATTTTTTGTTAAAATAAGACTTTGTTGTTTAAGTATGCTCTTGAATGTGAAATCAAAATGTGATGATGATTCTAAATCAAATATGTTCAAATTTGATCTCAAACATTGGATTCAATACTTGTTTCTCAAACTTAGCCAATTCTAAGTCCCTAGAAATAGTTATTAAGTTCAATGTTTGGGAATTTATTAAAAGAATTTTCATAAATAAAATGTGTTCAACTTTTGTTCCATTGATTGGTCCTATACTTGAGCTATGATACTGTGTAATTGGTTGAAGTGTTTGATTATTGGTTGCTCATGAATTAAATCCAAAAGGTTGCTAATCAAAACTATTTTTAAAACCTGAAAATGAATTCAGTTTGTTAGTTTCATTGTACCCTTCTTCATAGATCCAAATCTTCAAAACCATCACTCTTTTTTTGTTAATCCCTTAAGCAAAGTTGGAGAGCTGAGATCAGTGAACAAATTTGCATAAGGGATCTCTTTGCCCTTAGTAGAGAAATCAAGGGAAAATGAGAAAAGGAGAGGGCCATTTCAGTCATGAACAGTGCAGGCAGCAGCATGCTCGTCAGCTCACCGCCGATCGCCGAGTTGCTTTGCATCATTTCTCGACCTGTGACATGCAGCTGCTCACCTGTCGGTGGCCGCTCGCCGCTTGTTTTGGCAGCTCTCACACGCAGGGACACGCATTGTTCGCATGGCGTGCTCAAGCAGGTGCTTGGACGCCTAGACGTTTCACCCGAGCCTTTAAACACCCAAGCCACCTGTCGTCTCCCTCTTTCTTCTTCCCCTGCTCACCACCGAGCTCCTTAGTTCCTCGGCCAATTCGTCGCCATCGCATCGCCAGCGCCCAATTACTCTTGCTCAAAGAATCGCCAGCTCCTTGTGCACCCTCCCAACCCGCTCGCATCGGCCCGCTCCGCAAAAATCACCCCCAGCAGTCGGTCGCCATCACGGTCACTGCTGCCATCGCCACCGCACCGGAGTCCCTCTTGCCATCCTAGCTTTTGTTTCAGCTTCTCCTTAACTCCACGATGCTCATCGGCTCCTCCTTTTTATTGCTACCATGCAGGACACGATGGAACACGGTCGTATTCTCTAGTTCATCCCACCACGTCTGGTCTCACCATCGTCAGCCCCCTCCACCACGTACCCGCATCAACCAGCAAGCGCAACTATGTCGCGGTGAGCCCCTAAATCTAACCACGCCCTCTAATTTGACTCTATCTCGCTATAGTCGCCGGACCACCAGTCGTGCCGCCAGTGCCGAGCACCACCTATAATAGAACCGCTCAATTTATACAAGATCAAGTACAGCTGTCCCCATTTAACACTGTTGACGCGCGCATACTTTCACTTATATAAACCCAGTAGTCCATCGAGTGTCACGAAGGACCTCGGTAAATCAACATCATAACCAAGATCGCATGATAGAAAATGCACATCACATACACATAGTTGCAATAGAAATAATGTTTACAATCAGTTCATAAATAATAATACAAGTTTGGGTTTCAAAATCCGATTAGTGAAAACAACATAGCTTTCAAATGATTACAATAATATAAGCTCCAAATATATTGCTAGCATAAGTGACATCCTCTGATAAAAGCATATAGATGAGAGATAAATATAGAGTCATCGAGCCCACCGACTGGTTAGCCACCATCTTCAGCAGGCTGAGAACTTCACCTACAACATGGTGGGATAAACCCTGAGTACTCGAATATACTTAGCTAGACTTACACAGTTATAAACCAGAAATAAAGTGACACCAATGATCATGCAATGCTTTATAAGTGGAGCTAGCTTGACAAAATTTTGCATAAAAGCCACTAGTTGAGCTATACATTTTATCATTCGATAACCAAGTTAATTATAGCTATTCATCTCTAGATTAGCAACTAACATATGCCAAACATGTGGAATATCATTTAGTAACAAGTATTAGTAACCATAGCTAGTGTAACATTTTCATATTCATCATAATCATCAAATTCCATCAATTAATGCTACGTTGTCGCTGCTCAGTCAAGTTCTCACAATCCAGGAGAGACGGCGATTCAAATCTATTCCTACCCAGCTGGGAAGTTATTCCTAACACAAACCCAGACATACCTACGCCAAGGTAGTCTTAGGTTACCTTTGGTACAACTCAGGAACCAACTTCGCAGGTTCGATCAGCACCGCACCCTTAAAGATTCTACCAGTTTGCAAGGAAGTTTAGGCCAGGCCTGCCCTTGGACTCACTGCCACTGGCTCCCCGCACATCCTTACTACCAACTAGGGTGCGTACTTTCACTTATTAGGTCTCGATCTGAGTTAAGCTACTTGGCTTCGCGGAACAAAATGACTTATCCGGCAACTAAGTGTTAGGCATGCGTTCAACATGACATGAGGACGTACAACGAATCAGTCCTTAACCAACACAGATGGGGATAAATAGGCACCAAGACCTTCATGCCTTGTTGCTTCTCTATCACAATCCCATCTAGTCTCCTTTTCTTTATCAACACATGGTTATTTCCACGATAGCAAATATAGCCAACCGTGCTTTGGTATCCACCTATATCTCGCAGGTTACAGGAAATCACCCGACTTCTACTGGTCTAAGCATTACTAAGCATATATTCGATCCTAGACCTACATAGGGTTCAAGGTATATTTTTGGACAAGGTAGTTCTATGCATCAAGTGGTTCCATTCAACTCTTATAACCTAATGCATCAAACATAAAGGACTCAAGTGATATTTGTAAAAACATAGGAGACTTAGAATGCTCTAGAGCTTGCCTTAGATCCAACACTAGGATAGTGTTTATTAGACGACACTCGCTTGGTGAGCATCTCCCATCTTAGCACTTTCTTAGTCCTTCCATCTTCTGGATTCACCAAACTCCATCTTCAGGTTCGGCTCCAACATCACGTCCTTCACATGGTTCATCTAGCGTACCTAGATGAGATGCAAGATGCAAGTGCATGAATATGAAGAATGGTCACATCATATTGATTTAAGCACTAGAGACCAAGTCATTCAACTAAGTAACTAGGGCTACATAATTTAGACCATGCACCAGCAACAATCAAGAATGGGCAATCAACTTAAGTGCATACACAGAATTTGAACAGCAGTACAGTAGTCGCGTGTTTCAACCATAACTAGAGTTACAATCATTCAATAAAAGTTATCATGGACTTTCTGGAAAGCTAATGAAATTGTGTACAACTTTGTTATTCATTCCAAAGCTAACTCACAGGTTAACATGATCAAATATGCCAATATCTCTGGTCTGTACTGATAAGGATAGAAAACTAATATTAATTTTAGAAATGTATAACTGGAGTTCTAATCATCCAACAAGCATGATCCTTAACTTTATAGAAATCTTATTAAGTTATCTATAACTTTCTTACTATAATCTTTAGGTGATTCAATAGTTATTTGGCCTTAAACATACAAAGCAACAATTTTGTCCAAGACATGGACAGAATCTGACATGCAACTTCAGACAACAATAACTTGAGTTCTAGCTTTCGCACAAAGGTGGTTCTAGAATTTTTAGAAATCTTAGCAAACCATGCACAACTTTGTTATAAACACCAAAAGCTAATTCCAAGGTTAACTAGGTCAAACATGCCAATGTTCTAGGTCTGCACAAATAAGGACATAAAATTGATATGAACTTCAAAATGCATATCTGGAGTTCTATCCTGCCAACAAACATGATTCTTAACTTTATGGAAATATTATTAAGTTATATATAACTTTATTATTATCATCTTAAGATGATTCTACTGCTAACAAGGTCAAACAATACAAAGAAGACATCTCTATCCAGATTGGGATAGAATTTGTTATTCCACTTCACAAGCTCATAACTGGAGATTTAGACCACCAAAAGGTGTGATCTTTAACAATTTAGAAAGCTTATGAAAATAAATACAACTCTTATATTATCACCATGATGTGATTCCACATGTACACAGGTCAAACACATCAATCTTTTAAATCTGCACAGAGCATAAGCAAAGTCTGACAACAAACTTCTAAAATCTATAACTCCTAAACCTTCAGTCCTATGGTCATGAAAATTTAACACAAGATAGATTATGAAGTTAGATACAACTTTGGTACTCATCCCATCTATATCAAACATCATTATCATCACGAAAATGATTGCACCATAAAAAGTACACATGCAGCCCAATCATCACATATGCCACAAAGTTATTACTTGATGGGTTAATCAAGATAGCACACACATAAGCCATGCATACACTGCAAGGCACTCCTAACATAACCAAGCAGCATTTTACTTATTCAACATGCATTAGGAGCTTCATAAGAAAACATATATATATATATATATATATATATATATATATATATATATATATAGACACACACACACACACTAGTGAGCTCACATTCATCCTTTATAAATGATTTATATATTAATTATATGTTATGTTGCCAACACAGAATTTAGAGCTGAGATTTTTATGAGAAATGTGATGACAAAACATGGCTACTATACAAATTTCACATGCTTAGGTTTTATAATTTAATTACTACAAAAAAACAAATTGCTATTGCAAGAAAACATGTGAGAGCAAGATAAATCTAAAGATCCATATTTTCTATAAGCACATGGCAATATTATGTATCAACATACATAACAACATCATACCAAGGTAATGGAACAATATTTTCCATTTTTACACCTTTATAAAAATCATAACTTGTTTAAAACCATTTAAAGCTATTTATCAAACACTAAAGAAGATAAACCAATAACTCAGTCATATTGCATCCAATGAACCTAAAATTTTTACCACAGCACACATATAGCATAATTAGCCTACCAAAAAATTTTCATAACAATTGGAGCACCACAACTTTAGATATGAATTTCTTCCTAGAAAACCCTAATTAACATAGATAAATAAAAACAATAAAAACCTTCTACTAACACATATCATATTATTACTCTACGGTGTAGATCTACTCACACGAATTCCAAAAACTCTTCAATTGCTATTTTTGGATTTTCTATAATTTACTATGATTTGTTTCAAAGTTTTAGCCAAATTAAATGCATAGAGGAAAAATGACTTTGCATCAGAGACCCTAAACTTTTCTAGAATTACCCATAGTCTCTCAGCACTATTCATGTGAGTCACGAGATCTACATTTTGAACCCTCAAAAAGCTTCTATTTACGCGCGAGATCCGTCCCTTCTCCTTCCTCGTTGCACAGAGCAGAGGACGACCTCTACCGGCCCAACTCCGGCCATGAGGAGCGTCGCTGGAGGCGAGGGAGGGGTGCTGCGGCGCTATAGGACTAGCACACAATCATGGGGCTCACGTACAAACCGAGGATGGCCCATAGAGGCTGGCCACGGTGCCATGGCGGTAGGAGGTCGACTGCCTAGAGGCTTCAGCTATGGAGTAGCGGCAATGCTAGGAAAGGGGCTAGGGAGACGCGGCATGGAAAGGTGAGGGTGATGGGGTTAGCCTCAAGAGCTAAGGAGGACACGCAGAGGAGTGGCATGGGAGCTTGATTGGCTTGGCAATGGTGGCCATGGTAACTGTTCACGCGAGCAAAGGCGAGGGAGAGTGAGAGCAATGCCTGGGAGTGTGGAGAGGTGAGTGAGGGATGGGGAGGAGTGCGCTCAGGCTCTCCCCATTAGTAGTGGCATTAGCAGAGGAGGTAGGATGTGTGTCGTCCATGGTGGGGGCACGGCCAGTGCATGGAAGACCCGCAGGCACAAGGTCGAACAAGTGGCGGGCATGATTCATCCAATTTTGGAGGCCATGTTAAGGCTAATTACGTGCCGAACTAGGCTATGGTCCTTGAAGCAAAGTTGTTCCTCTCCTGATGCTCTTAAACTCCTATTTAGGGTTCTAGTCCATTAGAGCTCTCCATTAGCTACGTATTAAGCTCCAAATTGACAGTGTCAACGTATTAATAGCGACAAACAAAAATCCAAATTGATGGTCAAAACGAAGTCAAACAAGTGCCATCTTTTTACATGCTCTTCTCCACCATGTATACTCCAACTTTTATTTTGGTACCAAATCAAGTTGCTTAACAAAATTTGGAGAACGCGGAATGCCGACATGTCAATGTTAGTTAACTAACAAATTAAACTTTTGCTATTTTGGAAACTGTTTTTGAAGATCCAAATGAACTCCAAATTTGATGAGACTTGATTTATTGTTTTCACCATGAAAGGTAATTCAACTCATTTTAAGGAATACAATTTAGCTACCACATGAATTTAGACGATAAAATGTCGCAAAGAAGTTAACTTGCTGCTGTCACTTCAAGGGAAAAATTTCTGGGAGCCCAAGATAGCAGCAGATTCATTCTTCAAGCCTCTGTTTGATTTGCTTACAAGATGATCTACCTCTTGGTCCAAAAACAAAGTTTGTTCTATATAATATGGACTACAACTTTTATTTTAGGTCAAATGCCTGAACAAGTACAGAACTTATAGTTCCACTTTGGTCAAAATAGCATCTTAAATATGCTTAAATCATCCTTTTTTATCCATTGAAGCATTTTCTGGACATTTACTCAACATGAACCATTCATAGCTTTTGTTCATGAGCTCAATTAGAGTTGTTTGAGCAAGGTTGCAAGGTTTGGTCGACATCTAAAAGCTCTAGTTTGGTTTTGGTTAATTGATGAAACCCTTAGTGCTAACCTAGTTTATCAAAGTGATTATGAGATAGGTAGCACTACTCCAAGTGATGAAGCAATGGCAAAGATCATGACGATGGTGATGGCATGGTGATGATCAAATGCTTGAACATGGAAAAGAAGAAAGAGAAAAACAAAAGGCTTAAGGCAAAGGTATAAATTGTAGGAGCTATTTTATTTCGGTGATAAAGACACTTAGCGAGTGTGATCATATTTAGGTTAGATAGCCGTACTATTAAGAGGGGTGAAACTCATATTGAAATGCAGTTATCAAAGTGCCACTAGATGCTCTAACTCATTGCATATGCATTTAGGATCTAGTGGAGTGCTAACACCCTTGAAATGCTTTGTGAAAATATGCTAACACATGTGCATAAAGTGATACACTTGGTGGTTGGCACATTTGAGCAAGGGTTAGAAACCTCACCGATGGAGTGTCCACTCATAGAGTGTAGATAGTCCGATGGTGCCACCGGCGCCCTAGATAGAAAAGACAGGGGTTCATAGAGTGACCGGACGCTAGTGGTGTAGTGACCAGACACTGGGTTCAGAGTCTGGTCAGTAGCAGCAGTGAGCACACGTCTCGATCTTGTGACCAAGAATGACTATGCTATCATTGATCCCGATGACCCCACCAACCAAGACAAGACCAACAAGCAATGCAATACAATGGCTCTCAACACCATATACAATGCCATTGATTCCAAAGTGTTTGAGCAAATTAAGGATTGTGAAAGAGCAAATGAGGTGTGGAGGAGATTGGAGGAAACATATGAGGGCACACCGGCGGTGAAGAGTGCTAAGTTGTACATTCTCAAGGATAAGTTGACAAGCTTCAAGATGAAGGAAGATGAGAGCATTCCAGAAATGTTCCATCGGTTGCAAGTGATTGTAAATGACTTGAAGGCCTTGGGAGAGAAGATCAAGGATGATGATGTCTCTCATTGGTTCTTGATGTGCTTACCTCCAAGATTTGAGATGTTGAGATTGCTTATCATAAGAGGAGGATTGAAGGAGATTACCCCTAACCAAATACTAGGTGATGTCATGACCTAAGAGACATACCATGTGGAAAGGGAGGGGGATAACAAGGATGACAAGAAGGAAGAAGAAGAAGAGTATAGCATTCAAGGCTAGCTCATCATCATCCAAGAACAAGGGCAAGTCCAAGAAAGAATCAAGTGATGATGATGATCTTAGTGATATTGATGATGAAGCTATGGCCCTCTTTGTACGCAAGATGGGAAAATTCATGAAGAAGAAGGGCTATGGTGCAAGAAAGAGAAGAGATCACACCAAAAGCAATGAATATGTGAGAAGATGCTATAATTGCAAGAGTCCCGATCATGTTGTAGCAAATTGTCCTTATGATAGTGACAATGATGAGGATGAAAAGAAGAAGCATAAGAAGGATAAGAAAGAAAAGAAGGAGAAGAGAATGACCTTCCAAAAGAATAAGAAGGGTGGAGGCTATATGGTCACTTGGGATAGTGATGGCTCTTCAGATAGTGATGACTCTAGTGATGATGGCAAGAAATCTATCAAGAAAGCACTAGCAAGCATCGCCATCAACAACAAGCCCTCCATCTTTGACACTCCTTCGACATGCCTCATGGCAAAACCTACCAAGGTAAAATATGATGTGAGTGATGATGATGAATGTGAAAGTGATGCTTGTAGGAGTGATGATGATGAGGAGGAGTACTCCAAGGAGGAGCTCATGGACATGTGTGAGCAAATGCATACTTGCTTTGAGATGAAGAGAAAGGAGTGCAAGGAATTGAACAAGAAAGTCAAATTTCTTGAGCAATCTCTTGATGAGCTAAATGCCACTCATGAGAGGCTAATGGAAGCCCATGAGAAGCTTCGTAAAGCTCACTCTAAGGTTGAAAAAGCTCACTCCTCTCTCATCAAGCAAGTCAAGAAGGAGGAGGCTAAGAAGGAGCAAGAGATCGTGTCTTATGATGTGGGACTAACATGTAATCTTTTTTATGAAACTTTTTATATGACCATTGTAGTTGCTCCCACTAACACTTCTTGTAGCACTACTACTTCTACTTCACCTTTGAGTGATGGTCTCACTTGTGATGCCTCATTAATGGTGGAAAATGATACCCTCAAGAAGGAGGTGAATGAGCTCACTTG
Organism: Miscanthus floridulus; assembly: GCF_019320115.1. Classification (NCBI taxonomy): domain Eukaryota; kingdom Viridiplantae; phylum Streptophyta; class Magnoliopsida; order Poales; family Poaceae; genus Miscanthus; species Miscanthus floridulus. Next base: position 61,154,029 of record NC_089594.1, read on the forward strand.
TGCCTTAGGCAATGCCTATGGTGATGCATGCTTGCTAAAGTGCTTGGGTAGCCAAAGGTTTTCTCTCAACAAAGAGGGATTAGGCTATACCCCTAAGAAAGGCAAGGCGGCCTTTGTCACTCCCAAAGTTAACTTTGTGAATGGCAATGGTCGGTTTTGTAATAGATGCAAGCAAGTTGGGCATGTAGAGCAATATTGCAAGATTAACAAGAACAAGCTACCTATTGTATCCTCAATCAAATTTGATTCTTGTTACATGCTTGTTAGGGGTGCTAGTGGTGTGAAGGCTAAGTTCATTGGTACACCAATTGTGGGCCCAAAGAAGAAGGCCATTTGGGTACCAAAGACCTTGGTAACTAACCTTCAAGGACCCAAGCAAGTTTGGGTACCTAAAAGAATTGATCTTCTTTTATAGGTCAAATATAAAGCCGGAGGAAGACATTGGGTGCTTGATAGTGGGTGCACACAACACATGACCGGTGATCCAAGAATGTTCAATTCAATCAATGAAAACAATAGCAATGGGATTGATAGTATCACATTTGGTGACAATGGCAAAGGCAAGGTCAAAGGGCTTGGTAAGATTGCAATATCCAATGATTTGAGCATCTCCAATGTGCTACTAGTAGAGAGCTTGAACTTTAACCTATTGTCGGTAGCTCAATTATGTGATCTTGGTTTTAAGTGCATATTTGGTGTGGATGATGTAGAGATCATAAGTGTAGATGGCTCTAACTCGATATTCAAAAGATTTAGATATGAGAATCTATACTTAGTTGATTTCAATGCTAGAGAAGCTTAATTGTCAACATGTTTGATCACTAAGTCTAGCATGGGTTGGTTATGGCATAGAAGGCTTGGTCATATTGGAATAAAACAATTGAACAAGTTGATTAAGCATGACTTAGTTAGAGGCTTAAAAGATGTCACATTTGAGAAGGATAAGCTATGTAGTGCATGTCAAGCCAGAAAACAAGTTGGTAACACACATCCTAAGAAGAGCATGATGAGCACATCTAAGGCATTTGACTTGATGCACATGGACTTGTTTGGACCAACCACATACACAAGCATTGGTAGAAACAAATATGGATTTGTGATTTTGGATGATTTCACTAGATACACATGGGTATTCTTTCTTGTTGACAAGAGTGATGTGTTTGCAACATTCAAATCATTTGTCAAGGGCATTCACAATGAGTTTGAAACAACCATCAAGAAAGTTAGAAGTGACAATGGTAGTGAATTCAAGAACACTAGAATTGATGAGTTGTGTGATGAATTTGGAATTAGACATCAATTCTCGACCAAGTGCACCCCTCAATCAAATGGCTTAGTTGAAAGGAAGAATAGAACTTTGATTGACATTGCAAGATCAATGTTGAGTGAGTACAATGTGAGTCATTCATTTTGGGCCAAAGCAATCAACATGGCTTGCTATTATAGCAACCAACTCTATTGTCACCCCATGATGGAGAAGACACCTTATGAGCTTTTGAATGGAAGAAAGCCCAACATAGCATACTTTTGGGTTTTTGGTTGTAAATGCTACATATTGAAGAAAGGCACTAGATTAAGCAAGTTTGAAAAGAAATGTGATGAAGGTTTCTTGCTTGGTTACTCCACTACTAGCAAGGCTTATAGAGTTTGGAATTTGGCTAGTGGTACTCTTGAGGAGGTTCATGATGTGAAGTTTGATGAAACAAATGGTTCCCAAGAGGAAGATGAGAATCTAGATGATGTAAGAGGCACTCAATTGGTCAATGCAATGAAGAACATGGACATTGGTGATATAAGGCCTAGAGAGGTGATTGATGTTGAAGATGACAAGAATCAAGTGCTCTCTAACTCAAATGTGCAAGCTAGTGGTTCTCATGATCAAGTTCAAGCAAGAACTAGTGATGACAAAGTGCAAGATCAACAATAAGTGGCTAGTTCATCATCTCAACCAAGTGATCTATCAAATGTAAGCAATCAAGTGCAAGTGCTTCAACCAACCAATGTTGCAAGAGATCATCCCTGGGACATTATCATTGGTGATATTTCAAGAGGTGTGCAAACTAGATCAAGATTGGCTTCATTTTGTGAGCATTTCTCATTTGTGTCATCCATTGAATCTAAAAAGATAGATGAAGCTTTGAAGGATGTTGATTGGGTCAATGCTATGCATGAAGAGCTAAACAACTTTACAAGAAACCAAGTATGGGAGTTAGTTGAGAGGCCTAAAGATCATAATGTGATTAAAACCAAGTGGGTCTTTCGAAACAAGCAAGATCAAGATGGGATAGTAATAAGGAACAAAGCAAGATTAGTGGCTCAAGGTTACACTCACGTTGAAGGTCTTGACTTTGGAGAAACATGTGCCCTGGTTGTAAGATTGGAAGCAATTAGGATCTTATTAGCCTATGCTTGTGCCCACAACATCAAGTTGTACCAAATGGATGTGAAGAGTGCATTTCTCAATGGGTACATCAATGAGCTTGTGTATGTTGAGCAACCTCCTAGTTTTGAAGATGAGAAGAAACCCAACCATGTTTACAAGTTGAGAAAGGCTTTGTATGGATTAAAACAAGCACCTAGAGCATGGTATGAGAGATTGAGGGATTTCCTACTCTCTAAGGGATTCAAGATGGGAAAGGTTGACACCACTCTCTTCACCAAGAAGCCTAGAAATGACTTGTTTGTAATGCAAATCTATGTTGATGATATCATATTTGGGTCAACAAATCAAGATTTTTGTGAGGAGTTTGACAAGATGATGGCAAGTGAGTTTGAGATGTCTATGATTGGAGAGCTTAGTTACTTCCTTGGTCTTCAAATCAAGCAAATGAAGAATGGCACATTTTTGAGTCAAGGCAAGTATATCAAGGACATGCTCAAGAAGTTTGGAATGGATGATGCTAAAGCTATTAGTACACCAATGGGGACAAGTGGAAGCTTGGATAGTGATGCTAGTGGCAACATGGTGGATCAAAAGATGTATCGGTCTATGATTGGAAGCCTACTCTATGTGACCGCATCAAGACCAGATGTGATGTTTAGTGTATGCATGTGTGCTAGATTTCAAGCCTCACCAAGAGAAAGTCATTTGAAAACAACTAAGAGAGTATTAAGGTACTTGAAGCATGCACAAGATATTGGACTGTGATATCCCAAAGGAGCTAGATTTGAGTTGATTGGATATTCGGACTCCGATTATGCGGGATGCAAAGTTGAGAGAAAAAGCACATCGGGCACATGTCAACTATTGGGAAGATCACTTGTGTCTTGGTCATCAAAGAAGCAAAATAGTGTAGCACTTTCAACCACCGAAGCGGAGTACATTTCCGACAGTAGTTGTTGTGCTCAATTACATTAGATGAAGGCTACTTTGAGTGACTTTGGAATTAAATTCAAGCAAGTGTCATTGCTATGTGACAATGAGAGTGCTATAAAGCTCACCAACAACCTAGTTCAACATTCAAGAACAAAGCATATTGATGTCCACCATCATTTCATAAGAGATCACCAACAAAAAGGGGACATTTGCATTGAGAGTGTGGGCACCGAAGATCAACTTGCTGATATCTTCACCAAGCCACTTGATGAGAAGAGGTTTTGCAAGCTAAGGAATGAATTGAACATACTTGACTTCTCCAATATGTGTTGATGCACCCCCAAATTTATATGACATGCCTCTCCTTCGAGCAATTCAAGGTAAAAGTTGATTGGCATGGCATACATCCTTGCTAAGGACATGTTTAGTGCATCTAGACATATGTCACATTTGAATAGGTTCATTCATGAAAGCAAATGAATTTAATGCTTGTATAGTACCACTATTGCTTGTATGCTTGAAATGATCTAGTGATAGCATATGACATGTTTGTGGGCTTGTAAACCTAGTGTTTGATCTAGAAAATAAGCTATAAGTGTTTAACTCAACATGGTACAAGACAACCCTTATTTGGAGGTGTGAAGAAGCTTGTCCTTGGATCAAACCGAGTTAAATATCTTTTGCAAGTGATCTAGATTGAACCAAATTGGGAAAATAATCCTCATTTCACATGGTTTCACCCCAACCTATCTATAATTTGAGCTCACCTTTTGTGCTAATTGTTGACAAAGGAGGAGAGAAATTCACAAAGATAGTAAGATCGGAGAAGAAAACAAATGAAATGACATTGTAAAGGGATCATAAAAAAATGCACACAAGTAGGGGGATCAAGCTCATAAACTTGTATGTTGCATTTGAATGTGCATTTCATATATTTGCTTGCATGGCAGAAGTTCTAAATTTCAATATTCATGCTTGTGTGGTGATGCTAGTTATAGGCTTGAATGATGAAATAAAAAACTAGCATGCATAGGCTAAAGTAACTAGACTTATGTTCATTCTATGGAAACTAAACCCTTGCTTGTAATGTTGATCTCATGGGGTATTCTAGTTTTTGTGTATGTCTAGTTACTAATGGTGCTAAGGATGGTATATTGGTGCACTCCGATTGGTATCATGCTTCAAAGGTCCATCTCTTATACCTTAGCATCATTTGGTAGAAATTGTCTCCTATATTTCCTATCTAAGCATATGTGCAAGCTATAATCCAAACTCTTAGCACATATGTAGGGGGAGCAATTGCTACCATTTGGGATTCATGAAACTTGTCCATATCCTTTACACATGGTAAATATGCTTGGGCAAGCAACTTGGATTCAATTAAATTTCAACTCATATCTTTGTGAAAGGGTTGTCATCAATTACCAAAAAGGGGGAGATTGAAAGCTCTAGTTTGGTTTTGGTTAATTGATGAAACCCTTAGTGCTAACCTAGTTTATCAAAGTGATTATGAGATAGGTAGCACTACTCCAAGTGATGAAGCAATGGCGAAGATCATGACGATGGTGATGGCACGGTGATGATCAAATGCTTGAACTTGGAAAAGAAGAAAGAGAAAAACAAAAGGCTCAAGGCAAAGGTATAAATTGTAGGAGCTATTTTGTTTCGATGATCAAGACACTTAGCGAGTGTGATCATATTTAGGTTAGATAGCCATACTATTAAGAGAGGTGAAACTCATATTGAAATGCAGTTATCAAAGTGCCACTAGATGCTCTAACTCATTGCATATGCATTTAGGATCTAGTGGAGTGCTAACACCCTTGAAATGCTTTGTGAAAATATGCTAACACATGTGCACAAGGTGATACACTTGGTGGTTGGCACATTTGAGCAAGGGTTAGAAACCTCATCGGTGGAGTGTCCACCCATAGAGTGCGGATAGTCCGACGGTGCCATCGGCGCCCTAGACAGAAAAGATAGGGGTTCATAGAGTGACAGGATGCTGGTGGTGTAGTGACCGGATGCTGGGTTTAGAGTCCGGTCAGTAGCAGCAGTGAGCACACGTCTCGGTCTTGTGACTGGATGCTGGCGTGAAGTGTGACTAGACACTAGAAGGGTGCGTCCGGTCAATGCTAACGTACGCTGACGTGTGGTGCAAAGTGGAGACATTGAGTGACCGGACACTGGGTGAGTCTGGTCGAGCATGACCGGACGTCCGGTCATGATTTTGCATGAATGGAACCTTACTGGAAATGACCGAACATTGAGGTCTAACATCTGGTCACCTCGCAGCAGCGCGTCCGGTCATCACTTAACCGTTGGGATCGAATGCTCAGTATTTGAAGAGAGGGGATACATGGTGTGTATCGCGTGACCGGACGCTGGGGTCCAGTGTCCGATCAATCTTATCGGAGCGTTTGATCGGCCCATGTTCAGTGCAGTGAGTAGCCCAATGACTCTATTTTGTGGGGGCTTCTATTTAAGCCCCATGGCTGGCTCAAGCTCACTCTCTTAGCCATTTGCATTGATAGCAATCTTGTGAGCTTAGCCAAAGCCCTCCCACTCATCTCCATCATTGATTCATTATCATTGTGAGATTGGGAGAGAATCCAAGTGCGTTGCTTGAGTGATTGCATCTAGGGGCACTTGGCATTTGTGTTTCGCTGTGGGATTCACTTGTTACTCTTGGTACTTGCCGCCACCTAGATGGCTTGGAGCAGCAAGGATCATTGAGCAGAGGTTGGTGATTGTCTCCGGCTCCGATCATGGTGATTGTGAGGGGTCTTGTGCCTTCCCCAGTGGAGAGCCGAAAGGTAAATCTAGTGGATTACTCGTATCATTGAGTTACCTCACTTGTGGATAGGTTCTTGCGGTGTCCAATTGTGTGGACAAGGTTCATGCAACACCTCTTAGCTACTGAACCACCAAGTGTTGGTCGACACAACAGGGACTAGCGTGCCGGCAAGCACGTGAATCTCAGGAGAAAAATTGGTTGTCTCTTGCCCTTTGGTATTCTCTCATTGATTGATTTAGTATTCATCTTGTGATTGGTTCACTCCTCTATACGGTGGTATAATCACCCTACTCACTCATTTATATTCTTGCAAACTAGTTGTGGCAAGCTCTTTAGTGTAATTAGAATTGAGAGCTTGCTTTGTTATTTTAAGTTCATCTAGTGGAGCTATTTAGAGTAGCAAGATTGAGAGCTCTTAGTGAGTAGTATCATTGCAAGTTGTGTGCCTAGTAATCATTGCAACTAGAATTGTTGGATAGGTGGCTTGCAACCCTTGTAGAGCTAGAGCAAGTTTGCATTTCGCTATTTGTTATACTAATCAAATTGCTCTAGTTGATTTGTAGATTTTTTAAATAGGCTATTCACCCCCCTCTAGCCATATTAGGATGTTTCAACATCCCATGTTTCCATTTGCTTAATGAAGCAATTTAAGCAAAAATGTAACTTATCATTTCATGTGACTTTTTGGCTCCAAACTTCATGATACTTTTCCAATAGTCAATGTAGATGGAAATGGATGCGAGGCACATGAAGGGGCACTTTTAACATTACTCAGGCATACCTCTAAAAAGGGGTCGACATAGCAGCAAAGGTGTGTTGTCCAAGTTTAAGTTGGGGCTCATTCTCAGGGAGTTGATCTCAACACCTTTGTCACCACTTACAAGTTTGAACTAGAGATCATGATTACCACTTAACTTGTCATGTTGGAGCTCAAACCCACTGCTTAACTAGGGACAAACACCTAGGGTGTTACACCATTGTTCCACCATGGCTACGGCCATGCTGCCGTGAAGCCTAATTCCATCAACCGATAGCTTGGTCAGGTTCATGAGGTTGCGTTGGGTCTATTGGTAGCCTCGCTGTCGCCGGAGATCTCGTCGTTCACTGTCTCCTATATGCCAGAATGTCACCAGTTCACCATGGTCATCGTCGTGGTTGCTATGATGCCCTAGAGGGTCAACGGGTGCCACCGGAGTGTGCGCGGGAGGGTGTGGAACCTGTCGGGAAGGGTCCCATCGCCAGAGACCTCGTCGGCGACAAGTACCTGCCGGTGCACCGCGGTCAACACCGGAGAAGGTCGAGTTTGACCCTGGCCCCATGTGTCAGTGAGAGGGGGTAAGGCAGGGGTGAGTAAGAAATGGTTTTGGTGTAGGAAAATGATTTATCTATTTCAGAAAATGTTTAAATGTGTTGATTCTTGTTTAATTCATAACTAAATAATTAGAGCTAATAAAAATGTCAAATTTTTGTGTATCCTTGTTATGACATACTATATCATGGAAAAATATAAGTTTGCCATAATCAGTACTTTTGCTATGTTTAAAATTTACCTCTTTTAATTAATAAATGGACCTTACATGATTTTTACAGATAAAAATATTAATCCTTTAATCGTGAAACTTTTTGTGTAAATTTTATATGCTTATTCCTGCCTTCACAAAAATTTTGGTACTATTTTGATAACTCTAAATTGGTTAATTAATTTAAGTGTGTTAAATGCCTTTTCTTTAATTAAATAAATACCAAAATGATTTATATAAATGCTTAAATGACTTGGGTGTATTTGATACTTGAATTGTAGACCTTGAAACACTAAACCCCTGCTGTTCCTTGGCAACTCTTTTACTTCCTTGTTGTACTCATAATTAACTTGCTAGTTAATAAATAAAATAGTTTACTCAAATAACTAATTAGTAAAAACATGCAATTAGGTCATGAAATGATCCTTGTTTGCCCTCATGTTTGAACTTATGTAATGTTAGTTAAATACATGGCCTTGCTTGACTAGTATAATGTGATAAGTGTTGCTTTCTTAATAGCCACATAATCAACTTGTTTATATAATAATTAATATGCCTTAATTATTAGTTCCTTATAATGATCATGACTTAATATAGATGGTAATCTCTTGCTAATTCAGGTTAGTGTAGTTCCTTTCATGATAGACAACTAATTAACTTAATAGTTAAATAATTAAATGTCTTTTATAATAATAACCCTAGTTCTTTGGCGAAGGAAAGTTGTACTCAACTTATCAACTTTGTTTAACTTCTGTTATGCACTTGTGCATCTCTCATCATGCATCATGTCATGTAGTCCATCATGTTAAGCAAAGCATCATTTACTATGTGTAGTTCATACAAGAGTGAGAAGACTCGTGTTGATCAAGTTTCAGAGAAGGTTCTATCCACTGGACCTTTCTATGGAGTCTAACCTTCTCTACAACGTAGGCAAGCCCTGGTGCATATCACCATTCTCTAGTATTTATAAATCTTTATTACACTTTAAGTCTTGTGAGATGTACATTAAATAATTAGGAGATGGTCGAATACCGTTGCTGCATGATTACCTTGATATACAGGTATCCTTAGTTATACCCTATTAGTACGAATAGGTCGATACATCTTATGCTTAGTAATGCTTAGACTTTGATAGAAGTCGAATGATGGTTTCATCGTTCATGGGAAATAGGTTTTACCTTGCTCCTCTCGGCTCTGCTTTTGGGTCATGAGAATACCATGATGATAATAATATTTAAATTGAGATCAAGCGGGACTGGTTGTTATGGTAAGTTGGGCAGACAGGTTCACTTGGGCGTGCTCGTCCCGCCTATGTTGATTAAGAACCATTCGTTGTAGGCTTGTTATGTGTTTGAGACTTTGCAATACTGGCCTCATACTCTGGTAAGCCTAATACCTCGGTTATTCCATTATGTGAAAAGATAATTGTGCACTGGTGAAAGCTCTAGTTTGGTTTTGGTGAATTGATGAAACCCTAAGTGCTAACCTAGTTTATCAAGTGATCATGAGATAGGTGGCACACTCCAAGTGGTGAAGCAAATGAAGATCATGACATGACAATGACAATGCCATGGTGATGATCGGGTGCTTGGACTTGAAAAGAAGAAAGAGAAAAACAAAAGGCTCAAGGCAAAGGTATAAATGATAGGAGCCATTTTGTTTTTGTGATCAAGACACTTAGCGAGTGTGATCACATTTAGGATTGATAGCCATACTATTAAGAGGAGTGAAACTCGCATCGAAATATGGTTATCAAAGTGCCACTAGATGCTCTAACTCATTGCATATGCATTTAGGGTGAAGAAGATAGAGTTGAAAAGGGGGTTAGTCATGCTGGTCATGCAGTGACCGAACGCTGGTCTCAGATGGACCGGCATGTCCAGTCAGTTGTTGCTGAAGACGCGCAGTGTCGGTCTTCAACTGGACACTAGCGTTAATGTGACCAGACACTAGATGGCTGCATCCAGTCACACTAACGTGGCAGCACACTAAGAGGCAGTGTGTGACCAGACGCTAGGTGCGTCCAGTCGGGCTTGATTGGATGCGTCCGATCATGCGTGGAAGCTTACTAGAAATGACCAGACACTGAGGTCCTATGTTCGGTCGTGATCCAACTAACACGTCCGATCACAGCTTGAACCTTACTGCAAACGATCGGACGCTGGTGCTGGAGCGTCCGATCAGCTTGAGCAGCGTGTCCGGTCAACACTTGACCATTGAGATTGAATGAACAATGTTTGAAGCCGATGACAAGTGGTGAGCATCGGGCAACCGAACGTTGGGGTCCTATGTCCGGTCGATCTGATCGGAGCGTCCGGTAACCCCGAGCAGTGCCTAGTGAAGGGGTACAATGGCTCTATTTCATGGGGGCTTCTATTTCAGCCCCATGGCCAGCTCAAGCTCACCCTCTTAGCCATTTGCATTGGCATAGCAACCTTGTGAGCTTAGCCAAAGCCCTCCCACTCATCTCCATCATTGATTCATCATCTTTGTGAGATTGGGAGTGAATCCAAGTGCATTGCTCGATTGTTTGCATCTAGAGGCACTTGGTGTTCATATTTCGCTATAGGATTTGCTTGTTACTCTTGGTGGTTGCCGCCACCTAGGTGGCTTGGAGCAACGAGGATCATTGAGCGAAGGTTGGTGATTGTCTCTAGCTCTGATCGTGGTGATTGTGAGGGGTTCTTGACCTTTCCCCGATGGAGAGCCAAAAGGTACTTTAGTAAATTGCTCATGGCTTGTGTGATCCTCATCTTGTGTTGGTTGTGCGGTACCCTATTGAGGGTTTGGCGTGTGATGCCAATTAGAGCATGAACCTCCAAGTGAGTGAATCGCCACAACGAGGACTAGCTTGCCGGCAAGCAAGTGAACCTTGGTAAAAAATCATTGTGTCATGATTTGATTCTGAGGTGATTGGTCTCCATTGATATTCATTCTTGTGATTGATTGGTTCACTCCTCGACACGGCAGTACAGCTATCTTGCTCTCTCTTTACATTACCGCAAACTAGTTATCAAGCTCTTTAGCGTAGCTAGTTGTGAGAGCTTGTTGGTTTGGTTACTGTGGCTCTTTAGTTAGCCTATAAGAGCACACTAACTTAGTGTAGTGCCATAGTCATTGTGTGTTTAGAAACAATAGAAACTAGAATTGTGATAGGTGGCTTGCATTTTTAGTAGGCTAGCGCAATACTTGCTTCGCCTCATAATTGTCTAACCGGTTTGTTAAGTATTGTTGTAGAATTTTTACTAGGCTATTCACCCCCACCCCTCTAGCCATTAGGACCTTTCAAGTGGTATTAGAGTTGAGGTCACCATAATTTGAGGCTTATTAACCTTCAGTGTAAAAATGGCTCAAATCAACAACACCAAGAAGCCACCCTAATTTGATGGCTCCAATTATCCCTATTGGAAAGCTAAGATGACAACTTATATCAAGTCAATCAATAGGAAGGTTTGGAAGGTGGTAGAGACAAAGATTGAGATTGAAGATGAAGAGGCTCCCACCACCGCTGAAGAAATGCTACTCCAAAATAATGGCATTGCTCTTAGTGCCATCCATGATGCTTTGGATGAGAGAACTTTTGAGCAAATCAAGAACATTGAGAGAGCTCATGAGGCATGGAAGAAATTGGAGGAATCATTTGAGGGCACTCAAGCCGTGAAGGGTGCAAAGGCATACATTCTCAAAGAGAAGTTTTCAAGCTTCAACATGTAGGAGGATGAGAGTGTGCCAGAGATGTTTCATAGGCTTCAAATGCTTGTAAATGATCTCAAAGCACTTGGAGAAGAAGTGAAGGATAAGGACTTCTCCCACAAGTTCTTGAGATGCTTACCTTCAAGATTTGGCATATTGGTCACGATTCTAGTGAGGAGTGGTTTGGACACCATGACACCAAACCAAGTGTTGGGAGATATTATGACTGATGATACATATAGAGATGATGAGGAGAAGGAACAAAAGAAGGAGAAGAAAGATAAGAAGAAGGATGAGAAGAAGAAAAGCGTGGCATTCAAGGCCACATCATCCAAGGGCAAGGCAAAGCAAGATACTTCAAGTGAAGAGGATAGTTCATGGGATGATGATGAGAAGATGGCTCTCTTTGTCAAGAGATTTGGCAAGTTCATAGTGAAGAAAGGCTACCATGCTAGAAGAAAGAAATCTTCATCCAAGAATAAGTAAGAGTCAAGAAGGTGCTTCAATTGTGGAAGCAAAGATCATCTTATGCTCAATGTCCATATAATAGTGACAAAGATGATGACAAGAAGAACAAGAAGAAGGAGAAGAAGGAAAAGAAAGAGAAGGACAAGATGACCTTCAAGAAGAAGAAGGGTGGTTCATATGTGGTCACTTGGGATAGTGATGCTTCCTCAAGTGATGATGATGATAGTGATGATGACAAGACCACCAAGAAGAAGGCACTTACAAGAATTGCTATCAATGAGAAGCCTTCTCTCTTCGACACTCCATCATGCTTCATGGCTAAGGCCACTAAGGTACAAATTTGTGATGATGGAAGTGATGATGAACATAATAATAAAAATGATAGTGATAGCGATGATGATGAACCTACTAAGGATGAATTATTTGACATGCTAGAAGATGCCAAAGAACACTTTGACATTAAGAGAAGGGAATGCAAGAGCTTGAATAAGGAGGTAAAAGCCCTTAAGCAAGCCCTTGATGAGCTCAAAGCAACTCATGAGAGGCTAGAGGAAGCCCATGAGAAGATTGGTAAGGCTCACAAGAAGCTTGAAAAAGCTCATTCCTCTTTGCTTAATGAACAAAATAAAAAGAAGCATGTTGAGACTTGCAATGTAGGCTTAACTTGTGATATAATTGATGAATCATTATCTATGCCTATCATTGTTGCTCCCACTAACCCTTCTTGTAGTATTTCCACTCCCACCTCATCTAGTAGTGATGGTTTCACTTGTGATACCTCACTAATGGTTGAGAATGAGAACCTCAAGAAGAAGGTCAATAAGCTCACTCACACCTTGGCTAAGGCCTATGGTGGTGAGGACCACTTGCTTATGTGCTTGGGTAGCCAAAGAGCTTCTCTCTACAAAGAGGGATTAGGCTATACCCCCAAGAAAAGCAAGGTGGCCTTTACTCCTCATAAGACTAGTTTTGTGAAGAATAATGGTCGGTTTTGCACTAGTTATAAGCAAGTTGGTCATAAAGAGCATGAATGCACCAATAAGAGCAAAAATGCTAATGTATCATCTATTAAGCTTGATTCTTACTATATGCTTACCAAGGGTGCAAATGGTGTAAAGTCTAAGTTCATTGGTAAACCATGGATGGGCTCAAAGAAGAAAGCCATTTGGGTGTCAAAGAGCTTGGTCACTAACCTTCAAGGACCCAAGCAAGTTTGGGTACCTAAAAAGAATTGATCATCTTTTGTAGGTCAATTACAAAGCCGAAGGAACGCATTGGGTTCTTGATAGTGGGTGCACTCAACACATGACCGGTGATGCAAGAATGTTTAACTCAATCAACACCAATGGCAATGATGGTTATGATAGTATCACATTTGGTGACAATGGCAAAGGCAAGGTCAAGGGGCTTGGTAAGATCACAATATCCAATGACATGAGCATTTCCAATGTATTGCTAGTAGAGAGCTTGAACTTCAATTTGCTATCTATGGCTCAATTGTGTGATCTTGGATTCAAATGCATATTTGGGGTAGATGATGTAGAGATCATAAGTGTAGATGGCTCTAATTTGATCTTCAAAGGCTTTAGATATGAGAATCTATACTTGGTTGATTTCAATGCTAGTGAAATTAAATTATCTACATGCTTGTTCACTAAGTCTAGCATGAGTTGGTTATGGCATAGAAGGTTTGGTCATGTTGGAATGAAATAATTGAATAGATTGGTTAAGCATGACTCAGTTAGAGGCTTGAAAGATGTGTTTGAGAAGGATAAGCTTTGTAGCTCTTGTCAAGCCATTGGAAACACCCATACTAAGAAAAGCTTGATGAGCACTAGTAAAGCATTTGAGTTATTGCACATGAATTTATTTAGGCCAACACAATACACTAGCATTGGTGGTAACAAATATGGCTTTGTGATAGTGGATGATTACACTAGTTACATATGGGTATTCTTTATAGAGGATAAAAGTGATGTGTTTGCAACATTCAAATCATTTTTCAAGGGCATTCACAATGAGTTTGAAACAACCATCAAGAGAGTGAGAAGTGACAATGGGAGTGAGTTCAAGAATACTAGAATTGATGAGTTGTGTGATGAATTTGGAATTAGACATCAATTCTCGGCCAAATACACTCCACAATCAAATGTCCTTGTTGAGAGGAAGAATAGAACACTCATTGATATGGCAAGGTCTATGCTTAGTGATTACAATGTAAGTCAATTCTTTTGGGCCAAAGCTATCAACATGGCTTGCTATTGTAGCAACCATCTCAATTGTCATCCATTAAAAGAGACGACACCAAATGAGCTCTTGAATGGTAGAAAGCCCAACATTACATATTTTTGGGTCTTTGGTTGCAAATGCTATATCTTGAAGAAAGGCACTAGATTGGGTAAGTTTGACAAGAAATGTGATGAAGGATTTCTACTTAGATACTCCACTACAAGCAAAGCATATAGAGTTTGGAATTTGAATAGTGGTACTCTTGAGGAAGTTCATGATGTTGAATTTGATGAAACCAAGGGTTCACAAGTAGAGAATGAGAACTTGGAAGATGTTAGAGGCATTCAACTTTTAAATGCCATGAAGAACATGGATGTTGGTGAATTGAGGCCTAGGGAAGTGAATGATGATGAAGATGATCAAGTGCAAGTGCTCTCCAACTCCAATGTGCAAGATGATACAAATCAAACTAGTGCAAGTGGCTCTCATGATAATGAATAAGATCAAGTGGCTAGTATATCATCTCAACCTAATGATCAAGCAAGTGCAAGCAATCAAGTTCCAATCCTTTAACCAACCAATGTTGTAAGGGATCATCCGTTGGACACTATCATTGGTGATATTTCAAAAGGTGTGCAAACTACATCAAGATTGGCTTCATTTTGTGAGCACTTCTCATTTGTGTCGTCCATTGAACCAAAGAAGATAGATGAAGCTTTGAAGGATGTTGATTGGGTGAATGTTATGCATGAAGAGTTGAATAACTTCACAAGAAATCAAGTATGGGAGTTAGTAGAGAGACCAAAGGGACACAATGTGATTGGAACCAAATGGGTCTTTAGAATTAAGCAAGATCAAGATGGGATAGTAGTAAGGAACAAAGCAAGATTGGTAGCACAAGGCTATATACAAATTGAAGGTCTTGACTTTGGAGAAACATATGCCCCGGTTGCTAGATTGGAAGCAATTAGAATCTTGCTAGCCTATGATTGTGCCCACAACATCAAACTCTATCAAATGGATGTCAAGAGTGCTTTTCTCAATGGTTATATCAATGAAGAAGTGTATGTTGAGCAACCCCCCGGATTTGAAGATGACAAGAAGCCCGACCATGTATACAAGTTGAGGAAGGCATTGTATGGTTTGAAGTAAGCACCAAGAGCATGGTATGAGAGATTGAGGGACTTCCTACTCTCTAAAGGGTTCATAATGGGCAAGGTTGACACCACTCTTTTCATCAAGAAGATTGGAAAAGATTTGTTTGTATTGCAAAGCTATGTTGACGACACCATATTTGGATCAACCAATCAAGATTTTTGTGATGAGTTTAGAAAATGATGGCTAATGAGTTTGAGATGTCCATGATTGGAGAGTTGAGTTACTTCCTTGGTCTTCAAATCAAGTAATTGAAGAATGGTACATTTGTGAGTCAAGGCAAGTATATCAAGGACATGATCAAGAAGTTCAACATGAGTGATAGCAAAACCATTAGCATACCAATGGGAACAAATGGCAACTTGGATAGTGATACAAGTGGAAATATGGTGGATCAAAAGTTGTATCAGTCTATCATTGGAAGCCAACTCTATGTAACCGTAGCAAGGCAGGATGTCATGTTTAGTGTATGCATGTGTGCAATATTTCAAGCCTCACCAAGAGAAAGTCATTTGAAGGCTACCAAGAAAATATTAAGTTACTTGAAGCATACACAAAATATTGGTTTGTGGTATCCCAAAGGAGCAAAGTTTGAGCTAGTTGGTTACTGTGGTAGAACCTCCTAAATTATAGGACCCACATGCACTTGTCATTGTCCAATGACCTTTGACAACTATGCATATGTTCCTGGTAACTTAAGAAGTCTGTCGGGTGTTCTCGGGGAACCTTGAATCATCCACGATTTCCGAGCAGGATCACATTACAGAGTTATTGCAGTATTACAACATTTATTCAAATAACTACATCAGAGTAAAATAGCGGAAGTCTTACGATAACTTAGTTTACAAACCAGTTATTTCAAACCTTACAAACTAAGTTCAGTAATTATTACAAACCATAGTAGTAGTGGAGTGGCATTAGTATCATAATACAAACACACAAAATAAGCATCCTACCCAAGGATCACACATTCACTTATCATCATTGACCTGAACAACAGTCATGTAGCACGGTCCAAAACAGACTTGCTCATGAGGCTCACCTGCAACGAGGGTCAACGAACCCTGAGTACAAAAGTACTCAACAAGACTTAACCGGAATAAAAACTAAGAAGACTCAGGAATGCAGGCTCAGGGATTCAAGGTATGGCTTTAGTAATAATCAAAGTTCTTTTGCGTAAAAGCTCTTTAACAAAATTCTTTACTTCAACATATAAAACTTTATAAGAACCACATATGAATCTGCCATGCTCCATAATGAGATCATGAACTTCATATCAACTCTTTCTCAAACCTTACTCGAGTTCCAGTTATTAACTACGATGATGAACAGAAAGTTGAGTCTCCATAACCGAGGAGCAACGACGATTCGAATCGATTAAAAACCCAGCTAGGGATTCCAGACCACACGACATATGCAGGTCCCCGACTTACATATATCAACCTACTCTCGGATCCTCTAAAACAAGAATGGGTCCACGCCACCCAAGAATATAGTACTCCACCAATCCAGCCCATTGCCATGTGGGTACATGCTATTCCCGCCATCTCTCCACTCCTAGTGCGCGAGTAGCCATTCTCGTAATAGAATAGCCAAGTTAAGGCTTACCAGAGTATGTGGTTAGTACTACAAAGTCTCATCTCACACAGTTCAACAACGGACGGTTCTTAATCGACACAGGCGGAAGGAACCCGCTCACAAGACCTCCATGTCTTGTGGCTCCCCTACACCGAGTCCGCCCGGTCTAGATTTATTACTCCACATGCTCAAATTTCATGATCACATAAGTAACCAAACGTAACCACAGATCCATTTAAAACTTGTAGGTGACAGGTAATCACCCGACTCTTATCTGTCTAAGCATGGCTAAGCATAACTAGGCATTTACGAATTAAGACTAGTAACAAGGTAGATATGGAAGAACAAGGTTGGTAATGCACCAATTAGGTTTCCACTGGACTCCTAATCACTTAATGTAGTATATAGAAGCAAAAGCGGTAAAAACTTGTAAAACACAAGGTAGGTTTAAATGCATCCGGGGCTTGCCTTGGTTCACGGAAAAGTTAGGTTCCTGCGACGTTCCACAATTATTAGGTCTGACCTTAACAGACAGATTAACCTCCTCTACAACTTGATTAACTACCACGTGTTCACCTTCGTTCACTACATGTAGTAACAATGCCATGTTTAACATGATGCGGGATACGAAACATGATGCTTGATGATGGATGCAAAATTAACAACTCGAATACAACTTTCCTTCGCGGAACAATTGCAAGTCAAACGAACTAAACCTTTTTCGTAACACATACATCAATTGCCAAGGATCATTACCAACTAATGATCCAAGGTCATCACTCAATCCAAAATTTCAAACAAAACCTAAATCATTAAAGGTTACTATTTGCTTTTATGAATTAATTATTTAATTCAAAATTATGAAATAAATCAACTTATTCTAATTGAGCTCAAAATTTTTGTAAATGTTCATCACATGATAACTAAATGGCAAAACAATTTTCATAATTTTTGGATAATTAATTAAGCCTAGAAAAATCATGGAAACTCATTTAGTAATTAATTGAGCAATTTTTATCATATTCAAAAAGTACTGAAAATTGACATTTCATATTTTCCCTAAATAATATACATCACAGAGAAGTCACACAAAAATTTTCATAATTTTTGGAGCTCTAAATAAATCTACACAAAAATAGCAAAAACTCATACTATTCATTTAAATGTGAAAAACATAAAATTCATTTTGAACTCACGGTCACTGACACGCGACCCCACCTGTCATCTCCTACCTCCCGCGTTGACCGCGGCGGCGACGGCTCTGACTGGCAAAATCTCGCCGACGGCGAGGTCATCGGCGACAGCGAAGTCACCAACACGATCACAACAACACGGCGCATCGATTGGAGACACTAGCTAACTCAATTACAACACGATTCAAGCCTGCTGGCCATGGCGGAAGCGACTGCACGGCGGTGCTACGCCAATGATAGGAGACCGGTAGCAGTTAAACAAAGGGTCTAGGAAGCACCAGTAGCTCACCCCGAACGCGTTGGAGTCAAAGACCGAGCCGAAGGAGCAACAGCAAGGTGGTTCGACGATCTGAGCAAACACGGCAGAGCAAAACATCATCGGTGGCGGTGTTTTCAGCGACTGTAGTGGACAAAACGATCAAGCAACAAGGTATTAAGCACCATGGCATCGAGATGAAGCTGAAGCAAGGCTTTGCAAGGTCAGAGGCAGACCATAGCGCGCTGGCCACAGCGACGCACACACCATCATGGCGCTGTCGGCCGTGAAGAAGAAAGAAGATGAGCAGCGTTTCCTGGCGCAATCAGGCAACAATAGCTAGAGGACTAGGTTTGTAAGGAGAATACGAAGCTAGGACAGGCTTGGCTGCGACGGTGAAGCACTACGGCGATGGTGCGGGCTCGCCGAAGTTGAGCGGTGGCGACAGGAAAAGCAGAGGAATAGAAAGGAGACGAACAGCGACGGCACCAGGGCTTTATAGGGCGGCAAAGACGCAAGGAGGCGACACGCAGTGGCCTGCTCATACCAACATGAAGTTGAGGGCGGCCACAGGCGCGACCGGAAGCCAGGAGAAGCACGCCGGTGGTGACAACTGCCCGTGGCTACTGTTCAACATATTTATAGAATTGCCATTCGTTTAAATTTCCAAATTACTCCCAAATTTGTATAACTCAAAAATCTCCAAAAATAAAAGCTTCTCAAAATTCAAAGTTCTACAACTTTGCTTTTATAACCACCCCCTAATTCAGTTTACATTTTGAAATGAAATTTTGAATTCAATTAGGGGACATTTAAAGAATTTCGCCTTTTCAAATTACTTCAAATTTTTTATAACAACTTTGAAAACTCCAAAAACAAACTTTGTATAACTTGACAAGCTCTACACTTTTGCTTTTAGACTCAACCCCAAAATGTGCTTAGATTTTTAAATGGGTTTTCAGGGTAGGATTTAAATACTAAAAATTAGGGTTTTCTTGAAAATTCAAATCCAGCCAAAATTTTGAACTTGATTCAAACAATACAATTCAACACATACCACATAAAGGTAAACTTGTTTTAGTGTATGCATATCAAAGTTTTCACTAAAGGCCAAATGCTTTGCAATGCATATGATGACATGGCAGGTTTTAGTATTAAAACACCCGAGGTGTTACAGTTACTCCGACTCAGATTATGCGGGATGCAAGGTTGAAAAGAAGAGCACCTTAGGCACATGTCAATTGTTGGGAAGATCACTTGTTTTGTGGTCATCAAAGAAGCAAAATAGTGTTGCATTATCAACCGCCGAAGCCGAATACATATCCGTCGGTAGTTGTTGTGCACAAATACTTTGGATGAAGGCCACTTTGAGTGATTTTGGAATCAAGTTCAAGAAAGTGTCATTGCTATGTGACAATGAGAGTGCAATCAAGTTGACCAATAATCCGGTTCAACATGCAACAACAAAGCATATTGATGTCTGCCACCATTTCATAAGAGATCACCAACAAAAAGGGAACATTTGCATTGAGAGTGTAGGCACCGAAGATCAACTTGCCGATATAGCCAATGGAGAGAAAAGGTTTTGCAAGCTAAGAAATGAGTTGAACATATTGGATTTCTCAAATATGTGTTGATGCACCCCCACTTATATGACATGCCTCTCCTTCGAGCAATCCAAGGTAAAAGTTGCTTGGCATGGCATACATCCTTGCTAAGGACATGTTTAGTGCATCTAGACATTTTTCACATTTAATAGGCTCATTCATGAAAATCAAATGAATTTGATGATTATATGGTACCACTATTGCTTCTATGCTTACTTTGATCTTGTGGTAGCATATAACATGTTTGTGGGTTTGTAAACCTAGTGTTTAATCTAGACAATGAGCTCTAAGTGTTTAACTCAACATAGTACAAGATAACCCTTATTTGGAGGTGTGAAGAAGCTTGTCCTTGGATCAAACCAAGTTAAATATCTTTGGCAAATGATCTAGATTAAACCAAATTTGGGAAAATGATCCTCACCCCATTGATTGACATTGATAATCCTACCCTATCTATAACTTAAGCCTTTGTGGTCATTGATGACAAAGGGGGAGAAAAACAAAGATATTAGTAATATTGAGAAATAGTGTACAAAGATAGTGAAAAGACAACAAAGGAGAATTTTGACATAGGGAAGAGATATGACAAAGGAAGGGGGTCAATTAAAATTTTAAGCACACAAGTAGGGGGCGCAAGCTCATGAACTTGCATGCTGCATTTGAGTGTGCATTTCATATGTTTGCTTGCATGGCACAAGTTTGAAATTTTAATATCCAAGTTTGTATGGTGTATGCTAGTTGTAGGTTTGGATGATGAAATGAAAAACTAGCATGCATAGGTTATATAGTGAATTCATTTCCAAGTGGTATAAAGCTAACAATGTTGCTAAGGATGGTATATTGGTGCACTCCAATTGGTATCACGCTTCAAAGGTCCATCTTTTATACCTTAGCATCATTTGGTAGACATTGTCTCCTATACTTCCTATTTAAGCATATGTGCAAGCTACAATCCAAACTCTTAGCACATATGTAGGGGGAGCAATTGCTACCATTTGGGGTTCATGAAACTTGTCCATATCCTTTCACACATAGTAAAATATACTTGGACAAGCAACATGGATTCAATTGAATTTCAATTCATATCTTTGTGAAAGGGTTGTCATCAATTACCAAAAAGGGGGAGATTGAAAGCTCTAGTTTGGTTTTGGTGAATTGATAAAACCCTAAGTGCTAAGCTAGTTTATCAAGTGATCATGAGATAGGTAGCACACTCCAAGTGGTAAAGCAAATGAAGATCATGACATGACAATGACAATGCCATGGTGATGATCGGGTGCTTGGACTTGAAAAGAAGAAAGAGAAAAACAAAAGGCTCAAGGCAAAGGTATAAATGATAGGAGCCATTTTGTTTTTGTGATCAAGACACTTAGCGAGTGTGATCACATTTAGGATTGATAGCCATACTATTAAAAGGAGTGAAACTCGCATCGAAATGCGGTTATCAAAGTGCCACTAGATGCTCTAACTCATTGCATATGCATTTAGGATCTAGTGGAATGCTAACACCCTTGAAAATGTTTGTGAAAATATGCTAACACATGTGTACAAGGTGATACACTTGGTGGTTGGCACATTTGAGCAAGGGTGAAGAAGATAAAGTTGAAAAGGGGGTTAGTCACGCTAGTCACACAGTGACCGGACGCTAGTCTTGAATGGACTAACGCGTCCGTTCAGTTGCTGCCGAGGACACGCAACGTCGGTCATCGACCGAACACTAGCGTTAATGTGACTGAACGCTAGTTGGCTGCGTCCGGTCGCACTGACGTGGCAGCACACTAAGAGGTAGTGTGTGACCGAACGCTGGGTGCGTTCGGTCGGGCTTGATCGGACACGTCTGGTCACGTGTGGAAGCTTACTGGAAATGACCGGACGCTGAAGTCATGCGTCCGGTCATGATCCAACTGACATGTCCGGTCATAGCTTGAACCTTACTAGAAACGATCAGATGCTGGTGCTAGAGCATCCAGTCTACTTGAGCAGTGCGTCCGGTCAACACTTGACCATTGAGATCGGATGAACAGCGTTTGAAGCCGATGACACGTGGCGAGCATCGAGCGACCGAACACTGGGGTCCTACGTCCGGTCGATCTGACCGGAGCATCCAGTCACCCCGAGTAGTGCCCAGTGAAGGGGTATAATGGCTCTATTTCATGGGGGCTTCTATTTAAGCCCCATGGCCAGCTCAAGCTCACCCTCTTGGCCATTTGCATTGGCATAGCAACCTTGTGAGCTTAGCCAAAGCCCTCCCACTCATCTCCATCATTGATTCATCATCTTTGTGAGATTGGGAGTGAATCCAAGTGCATTGCTTGAGTGTTTGCATCTAGAGGCACTTGGTGTTCATGTTTCGCTATGGGATTCGCTTGTTACTCTTGGTGGTTGCCGTCACCTAGACAGCTTGGAGCAGCGAGGATCATTGAGCAGAGGTTGGTGATTGTCTCCAGCTCTGATCGTGGTGATTGTGAGGGGTTCTTGACCTTTCCCCGGTGGAGAGCCAAAAGGTACTTTAGTAAATTGCTCGTGGCTTGTGTTATCCTCATTTTGTGTTGGTTGTGCAGCACCCTATTGAGGGTTTGGCGTGTGATGCCAATTAGCGCGTGATCCTCCAAGTGAGTGAATTGCCACAACGAGGACTAGCTTGCCGACAAGCAAGTGAACCTCGGTAAAAAATCATTGTGTCATCATTTGATTCCAAGGTGATTGGTCTCCATTGATATTCATTTTTGTGATTGATTGGTTCACTCTACGACACGGTGGTATAGCTATCTTGCTCTCTCTCTTTACATTACTGCAAACTAGCTATCAAGCTCTTTAGTGTAGCTAGTTGTGAGAGCTTATTTATTTGGTTAGTGTGGCTCTTTAGTTAGCCTTTAAGAGCACACTAACTTAGTCTAGTGCCATAGTCATTGCGTGTTTAGAAACAATAGAAACTAGAATTGTGATAGGTGGCTTGCATTTTTAGTAGGCTAGCTCAACACTTGCTTCGCCTCATAATTGTCTAACCAGTTTGTTAAATATTGTTGTATAATTTTTAATAGGCTATTCACCCCCCCCCCCTCTAGCCATTAGGACCTTTCAACTGGGCATGGGAGATGGTGAGAGTAGCGTGTACACATCCTGTGGATCCACCAGGAGTGGCACAAGGAGGTGGAGTACTGTGATCTCAGGTAGCGTAGACCGGTTCACGTTTTGGAGGATCCGAGTGAGGGTTGATATATGTAGGTTCGGGTGCAGACCTAGAACTGCAAATGTCATGTGGTAAGGAAACCCTAGTTGGGCCTAATCGATTCGAATCGTCGTGCTCCTCGGTTATGGAGACCCGATCATCTGCTAGTTAATCAACTAAAACATGGTTACTTATGGATATGAGACGAATATGAGATGAGGTACTTAAAGAAGTGTTTGAGATAGATTAGGTGCAAACTAGATACTACTAATGACTTAATACCCAGCTAAAACATTGAAAGTAAGGATACACTTGTAGTAAGCTTTTCTGCAAAGGTTACTTCTCGCTTCAATCTTTCCTTTAAAGCTAGCATACCCTTGGAGTCTTTTCTTTTGGTCGAGTAAGACTTGTTGAGTACCCTCAAATACTTAGGGTTTGTTAACCCCTGTTGCAGGTGCTGACTAGTGCTGCTAATTGAGATCATGTCGGTGGGCTCGACATGATTTGGTTGTCTCTCCTACTCTAGATGCTTTCAACTCAGTTGCTTCTGTAGTCCGACTCATCTTTTGGAACTTAAGTTAAGTTTTGACTTGAACATGTTTTGTAAACTAATGTTATAAGTCTTTCGCACTCTGATGTAAGTTATTTTGTACCAACTGTTGTAATGTTGTAGCAACTCTATGTTGATCATGTATGAGTTGTAAAATGTGGATGCTTCGGGGTTCTTCAAGGACACCCGATAGACTATCCAAGTTATCTAGCTCTCATGTGCAGCAGTCAGAGGTCTTAAGGACAATGATAGGTGCATGTGGGCCATATATTTTGGGTGGTTCTGCCACACTCTAACGTGTGGTGCGTCCTTCCATTTTCAAACCGGCAGTGAAACTTCTTATCTCCGCCGGTTTCTTTGTGCGTCATGCATTGGATGACTAGCCAGTGGTGCTAAATGTTTACACCGCTGGTTTAGCGTACGATGCGGTAGCAAAGACCAGCACTGTGTTCACCTCTAGACCATACGTCGGGCCGGTGATGAAAACATTTATCACCACTGGTAGGACACCCAGAAGGGACCCCTCCATCTATGGACCGACGGTGATAAGTATCACCACCAGATGTCTCATAACCGGTGGTGGAAGTCCCGGCAGTGATTAAACTTTTTGTAGTAGTGATTTAGATTGAGTGGCGTGAAAAGGAACAAGATCAAAACCTTTGAAAATGAATTTGAAAATGCTAACTTAGTGCTAAAGGAGGTGTTGTCATGGGAGTTAGTACATTTGAAAACGGTTTTGAAACAAAGATCGGTTTGTTGTTTCAGCCATCACCAAAAATATCCGGTGGTGTCTCACTGAGGGCACCGGAGAAAGCGGCCTAGCTCTGAGTAGCTATTCGCTAACTTGGAGTTTCTGGTGATGGTGTCACCACAAAATCCCAATGTGTTGAAAATGCAGGTCGTCATAAAATGCATCCATATTGATAGAACCAAGAGATGTCACATATAGGAAGCAAATCTTTTATTTCATTGCATAGTACCAGGCGATCACCATTACATAGTAATGCAACATGAACACTCTAGCAACCTAATCATTTGGAGATACATGATGGCAGGCACCTAATTGCTGATTAAAATATAGCCCGAATGCCACGTTTCTTCTTCTCCTCTAGTGCCATGTTCAGATTTCCAATGTCCCTATCCTTTTTAGCATTGTAGCAAGTGCCTCAATTTTTGACTTCATGAGGGCTACCTCAGCCTTCTTAGTGTTCAGTGCTTTCTGGATTGAATTTTTCTCATCAGTTAAGCGTGAATGCTTGGCATCAAGTTTGTTATAGGATGCTTCCAGCATTGACATAGTAACATGGATCTCCTCTAACTCAGCTCTCAAGTCATTGGCCAAGGCATCCTTGTTGCGTACTGCTTCCTCAGCTAATTCCTTGTTAGCTTGGCATTGCTCTACCTCTCTCTTAAGATCCTCTGATTCCTTCATGATCTTTGTCTTCTCAGCATCAAATACCATTGCAGCTGCCTCCTTGGCCTCAGTCAATGCAACCATTTCCATCTTGAGCTTCTCAATCTCTGTTTCAAACAAGCTACGTTTTTGCTCTATAGTGAGAACATCTGACCGAAGCTTATCATTTTCAACCATCACCAACTCCTTGCTGGCCTTGATTTCCTCAACTTTTTCGTTGAGGTCCTCCAGTTCCTTCATGATTTCTGTCTTTTCAGCATCAAACTCCAAGGCGGCTGCCTCCTTCACCGCTGCTAGGGCATCTAGTTCCATCTTGAGCCTCTCAACCTCTTCTTCAGATAAGCTAAGTTTTTGCTCTATGGTCACAAACTCCGATCGAAGCTTATCATTTTCACCTATCACCAAATCCTTATGAGCCTGAATTTCCTCCACCTCCCTCTTAAGATCCTCCAATTCCTTCATGATTTCCGCCTTTTCAGCATTAAATGCTTTGGCACTTGCCTCCTTTGACACTAATTGTGCACCTAGTTCCATCTTGAGCCTCTCAATCTCTTCTTCAAATACTCTAAATTTTAGCTCAGCGGTCAAGACAACTGACCAAAGCTTATCATTTTCACCCATAACCAAATCCTTGTTGGCCTTGATTTCCTCAACTTTTTCGTTGAGGTCCTCCAGTTCCTTCATGATTTCTGTCTTTTTAGCATCAAACTCCAAGGCGGCTGCCTCCTTCACCGCTGCTAGGGCATCTAGTTCCATCTTGAGCCTCTCAACCTCTTCTTCAGATAAGCTAAGTTTTTGCTCTGTGGTCACAACCTCCGATCGAAGCTTATCGTTTTCACCTATCACCAAATCTTTACTGGCTTGGATTTCCTCCACCTTCCACTTGAGGTCCTCCAATTCCTTCATGATTTCGAGCTTCTCAGTTTCAAATGCCTTGGCAGCTTCCTCCTTCGCCTCCACTAGTGTAGCCAATTCCACCTTGAGCCTCTCAACCTCTGCCTCCGACAGTCTATGTTTTTGCTCTGTGGTGAGAACCTCTGACCTAAGCTTATCATTTTCAGTGACCACCAAATCCTTGTTGGCCTGAATTTCCTCCATCCTCCTCTTAAGATCCTCTAATTCTAGCATCATTTCTGCATTCTTAGCATCAAATGCCTTTGTAGCTGCCTCTTTCTCCTCTGCCAGTGCATCTAACTCCATTTTGAGCTTCATAACCTCCGCTTGGGACTGGCTATATTTTTCCTCAGCCGCTGAAACCTTCAACTGAAGTTTATCATTTTCACCCTTCAAGCTCCTCTCCACCTCTTCCTTCTCACTAGACAGCACCTGAGCCGCCTTTTTTGTCTCCTCCAATTGATTCTCCAGTTTACCCTTCTCGCCGAGCAGCTGGCCGCTTTTGCGCTCCAAGTCCCACACCTTTTCCAGATGTGCCAAGACCTGGTCGGACAGCGTCTTCACTCTCTCGTCCGTGAAGATATCTGCAGCTCATTGTTTAGAGTGGGTATTAGAGTAGAGGAGAGAAAAGGCACTGGACCATGGCATGCATGCATTCTACGTCCAAGTTGGAGGGAGAAAATTAAAGAAAGAAAGATGACATCGATGAATGTCTTGGCGCACCTGCATACCACGACGGCGCCATGTCCTGCTGTTGTCACACTCGTTCAGATATATACTTGGAGAGGCAGAAGAGACGTTCACTGCTGATCCGTCTTGTTTCCTGACACACTGACCCTGATCGATGCAGCTGCCCAGGGGTGCAACACATATATATACACAAAATGTAGAAGAAAGAAAGGACTGAGAGGATGAAGTGTAGATGAGGAAGATGGAAGGAGGAGGGGCGACAAGGGATGGAGTGCGGTAAAGAAGAAATGGAGACAGAGGATGAAGTGTCGGTGAGGAAGTGGGATAAAGGAGGAGCTCGTCAGTACTTGCTGGGGCATTGTGGTGGGTGATTGATGATTCTATGTACTTGATGCACTGGATGAACACCTCGTTACTTTCCATCACCCTTTTTTTCCAATTTTTTTGCTTATGTAGTCTTTGATGTACGTGATCCGTGAACTCTGTCCGGAAAATTTTAGTGCTAGCTAATCACTTACTACGTCCGAAGTCTTCTACTGGTTCTCGGCTCGATCTCCGTACCAAGTGTACGTAAAATACGTACGGGTTGTAAATCCAGCTTTTGATCGCATGACAAATACTGTATTTCACGTGAATGTTCTGTAATTTCCAGTGGAACTTAGCAGAATTTCATGTGCAAACGTTCCATAGAGTTTCGTGTGCAATTGAGTTGAGCCTGTTTGGTCCATATGGTGAGTTTCCAAACAAGAGGCCGAGTGTTATCTAAAATTAAGCTAACCTCATAAAAATTCTGGACCACAAAAGTAAACTAAAGTGGTCTAGCAAACTTTAGATCAGAGAATTCAAATTGGTTTAGCCAAGGTCATGCATTTACCCGCAGAACAACTTCACTGAAAAATTGCAGAACATTCACGTGAAATACAGTATTTTTTCTGAAATTTATTTGGATGAGACACGATATACTTTTTTAATATAGAGAAAAAATGTATTAAAAAATCCATCACAAAACATTGTTGCTTGCTCTACAAGATGCTGCTGGGAACAAAACACTCAAAGTAGGAAATAAGAAAAGAAATTCCACGATCTGCACTGTATTGTTGCACAGGTCAAAAGGACAACTTTTATCAGCACAACACTTAATGTCAGGTTTAAAGTTCATCATACATTTTTTTAAGAATTACAAACATGGTATAAGTTGTTTGGTATAAGGTCTGAAATTCATCTCCTTTGTAAAAAAACAATCACCCAACTCCTATTCCATATTATTATTTGACAATCTAAACGGAATGCTCAAGGGAAAGTTTACTTCAAATTGTATGATGTACCATGATGTAGTGGAACAAGCACAAAAATCACCAGAACTACAGCAGCAAAAATAAATGTGCATATTGCAGTCAAATTTTTTTCTCGAAGTGGCAAGAGAGCTGTGTCTTTGTATTGAAGAGAGAGAAAATGATCCCGTACAAAC
Organism: Miscanthus floridulus; assembly: GCF_019320115.1. Classification (NCBI taxonomy): domain Eukaryota; kingdom Viridiplantae; phylum Streptophyta; class Magnoliopsida; order Poales; family Poaceae; genus Miscanthus; species Miscanthus floridulus. The sequence continues at coordinate 61,182,026 of NC_089594.1, forward strand.
CAACCTCCTTAATCCCAAAAGAGAAATAAGGGGCTGCCATAAAAAACTAGAAAAACAAACAAACCAAACGCAAAAAGTCATAGCTCCCCAAAATTTCATAATTGAATCTAAGATTAGTACCTAACCTTGACTATTCTATAGGTTCAGACATGCATCTTCCAAACTATTTTTTTCTCATAAATCTAGAAAACAAATGTTACACTAGAGATCTATATTGTAGTTTCCAAATATATCTAGTCACACTTTCAAAAATATTTGGCCAACTCTGAATCTAAAGAAACAGGATAAGTGGAATATTACAATCTAGCATGCGGCACAAATATATTAGCAAGCATGTGGCGGGCTACAACTACCTAGATTATATACAAACACTGCCATACCAGACAGAGTACTAATAAACCTATGGTCCTGTTGCCAGGTTAACCCGGCCTTGCTGGATTCTAGGCTAAAAGACAGAAGTAGCAATGGAACAGGGAAAGCACTGGTAATGCATAGAGTGACCACATCGCATTATTCAGCCAAGTGTCTATCTATATCACTTTTGTAAATCAAATTAGTTTCTATCATCTGGAGTTCTTTTAAAGTCCATTCCACTGCCAAAAGATTGTCACAACTGAAAAGACGACAACAGAAACTGAAAATGTCTATTTAACATTTTTCAGATGTACTTGACAGTTTCCATGATCAACTGATATTTTTTTCCAAGCTCAGTGTTTAATCCTGTAACCATTTTCTCTCATGATGTTTATAAAACACACCTGCTAGGAAGAAAAAGTTTTTTTTTCTCTTTTGCCTATTTATTCTCTGCCCTTTGGCCCCTTGAGTCTAGACCGAAGAACCAGGAAGTAGACATATACTGCTAAACATCCACCATATTCATACCATTTAGGCAAGCAGCTCTCATGCACAAACACAAAACATTATCCTGTATACAACAACAAAGCCTTTTAGTCCCAAGTAAATTGGGGTAGGCTAGAGTTGAAACCCAACATATAAAACATTATCCTATATAACATACAAAATATAGCATTCTGTGGTATATTTATGAGGTTGGTTCAGAGTTCTATGCTAAATCAATACCTGTTTATAATTAACAGTACTTATTCCATTCCTAATCAATAATTACTTCAAGATCTGGGCTCACGCAAATGAAATGTCAATTTCGATAAGCAGCACCACACTATGCAGGTCTAAAATCATCAATTATCCGTTCCTCATTTTCCTTACCAAGAGGAGATCCAATGTAAAAGAATCTTGTAGTACCTGGTAATTTCGACAAGCGAGAATTACTACGGCTTCTCTTGATGATCTTCCCCGTTGTCCAATCCACCGTCTTGCAGCTCTGCTCCCCTCCTACCTTCATCTTTGACCACTAAGTCATAATTGTATTTGGAGAGTTCAAATTTGGGACGTCCATGATGGATATTGATTATGTTCAGGATGGCAGGTTCTGTTGCCTCCAGATTGCTTTTAGTCGCGCCATCACAATGAATCCCAACCTGGAGCCGCTCTAGACTTGCAAGGTGATTGAACTTGAACTCAAAATCCAGCTGTGACTCTGCTTTTTTTGCCTTGAAAACAATTAAATGTCTGAGCCTTTGCATAGCATCTTGCTCATAGAGAAATCTCAGCCCACCTTCACCCCAGGAGCCAATTTCAAACTCCGTCAGGAAAAAATTGTTGGCTTCCAATACTAAGTTTTTCCGATAGTGCTTCCTTTAATATCAGCTAGATCTAATATATTAACCAAGTGAACGTGATTGGTAGGCTAATCTAATATTTTATATTAACCATCTATTAACGACATTTGTAAGGTGGTTCAACTTTTTTTTGTACGACCAAACGTTCTCTCTTTCTTTATAACAAAAAAAAGTAAGTTTACTGAAAGATCCATAAACGTGATGGGTCCTCATATTTTATATTAATATTAATACATTAACCAAACGTCTACGTGATAGATAGACCGATCTACTATCTTGTATTAACCAACTATGAAATGCATGTACGGCCATTTTTTCTTTTTCTTTTAAAAAAGATTTTATTTACTATAATAGCATAGGTGGGTAATTTTCTATTAAATAAAATAGATCTAATGGTTATGAATGGCTAGAGCCTTTTGATTTAACGGCTGGATATTTCTAATTAATGTGAGATATTCTAGCATTTTTTTTTCTAGCACGTCCGATGAGAATTAACGTGGGGCTCCATTGGTTTGTATGACAAATCCAACAAAGAGACGACCCTAGATGAGGATTGACGTGGCCGCCTTCAGAACAAGGGGATGAGTGACGAGCACACAGCAATGGACCCACTAGCAGTCTTTGCTCAGGCGCACGGAGCGCGGTCATTGCACGATGTGCAGCATGACCCTATGAAGTCACGACTGAACCCCTCGATGGGGGTGGGAACTCTGGCGACAACAAGGCAGCGAGCTAGTCACTCGGATCTTGGTAGGTTGGGTAAGCAGAATGCCTCATGAAGGCTCGAACCAGACGCCCTTGGCCAAGGGATTATTTGGGCCCTTCTCAGACTTGACCGGCTTGTGCTCGCCGATAGCGTTGCCTGGCCTCTGAGTTGGGTCCACGACCTTCTTATCCTCCAAAGGAGAACAACCCCAATGACAAGGACCTTGCGCTGGTCGATCGATCAATTGGAAAAAGTAGAAATCCCCTCGCTGTCACTCCTAAAGACAAATTGGAGAGACCATGATGATCTCGGGGGATCATAATAAATTTCTAGCAGTAGGACTACGTAAGCCCTCAGCTAAACATGCTCACACCTGCATTAACCCCCTGGTTGATTCTACAAATCATCCAGGGGCTCAGGGGCTGCACCTAGCGGGTGTGCTCTCGCACCTGAAAGTCCATGTTTTGTTTTGGTAATTAAGTGACAACCTTGTTGGATTTAGGCCCATGATTGGCCTAATTGAAAATTTTTCAAAGCATGCACAACCTTTAGTCTCATATTGCTAATTCAAGGAGATGTTGCCTTGCTTAAATATGGGAGTCTCCTCTCCATGCAAAATAGGTGCAAATGAGAGAGAAAGAGACTGTTGCTACACGTACGCGCAGCTCGCGTGAAAAATCGCGTGACTTGTGACGCGTACGTGTATAGCAAGCTATTATTTATGTAGTTTCTATTTTTTATGCTGAGCATAATGGCGCTTCAATGTGATTGAAACTGTCGTTTTAAACAGTAATAAGGTGTGTCAGTTTCTGTTATTTGATTGCAGCATTTTCTGTCATTTAAATGGGCAGTTTCTACTGTTTGATGAGGGAAATTGATGTACTATGAAGCCCTATAAAACTAGGAGACGTCCTAGTTGAAGGGTATGCTATCACACGCTCATCTTTCCACCCGCTGTGTTGAGCGTCTCGCTGCTGCGCCTTGTCGACCTTTGAGTTCGGCATGCACCGGACTTGAAGATAGTGGGATCTCCGAAACCATTGCCGCGAGACTCCTGCACGGGGCGGCAATCAGGTTTTTGGGCAACGTCTATACGTGACCGTTTGGTGATCTGCAACATCTACTTCAACACGTTCGACTACGTTCTGCGCAGGATCATTGAGTAATTTCCTTGCGCAATCCTGTTCTAGTCAGTATGTTGCATGTTTACATGTTTTATATGCTTGCATCATTTTTTATCTATGAGTTTTTCCTCCAAATAAAATATGGAATGTATTTTAGGCACATATTTCCAACAAACCTTAGGTGGAATAATGCGTCTCATGTGAGATGAATATGTACGTAGTCCACACAAACACACTGAGCAAGACATAGTAGCCATGGCAGAGAGATGGCTTATGCATTTGATGTAAGTGCTCAACTAATGAAGATGAAGGAGCTTATTGAATATATGAGACATGATCACATAGTCTCATATGGCTGGGTGGAGAAGGTCAAGGCAAGGATTGACTATGAAGGACCGGGTTGTAGGAGTGAAGGATAAGCTAGAGGCTCGGTTGCGATGAACTATTGAGGCGGTGAAGTGCAAGTAGATGGCTTGGCACGGATAGATCAACAGTGAAGAACAAGCAAGGCTACAATTGATGGACCAATAAGGCCATGTGAAGTTATGAAGTGGATCATATCATCCATGGTATCGAACCAAGTGTTGATTTGTGTTGATGATCAAGTGGCTTGATGGAGTGATGATGAAGGAGCTTCTTGGTTTGGACAAATGGTCAATGTAGCATGGTTGGATAAATTTGATGGATGGACATTATTGATCATTTGATGAAGATGGAGGTTGCATGCTTGTGTGGCATCACTGACATGGAGATGGAGTGGAATGCACAAGGCAAAGGCATATTTGCACGGCATTTCATTCTGCCGGTCTAAGGTTATGTAGAGAAGAGCTTGACTGGGTTTAGGATAGATAGTTGTACTATCAAGAGGGACATTCTTGTTGGCTAATCAGTTATCTAGTACCACCAGGTGAGATCTAACTAGCGATGCATCTAGATTGAGTGGCGTGAGAAGGAACAAGATCAAAACCTTTGAAAACGAATTTGAAAATGCTAACTTAGTGTTAAAGGAGGTGTTGTCATGTTATACAACATTTGGGAGTTAGTAAATTTGAAAACGGTTTTGAAACGAAGATGGGTTTGTTATTTCAGCCATCGCCAAAATTTCCCGGTGGTGTCTCGGAGGGCACCGGAGAAAGCGGCCTAGCTTTGAATAGCTGCTCGCTGACTTGGAGTTTCTGGTGATGGTCTCACCATAAAATCCCAATGTGTTAAAAATGCATGTCATCATAAAATGCATCCGTATAAATAGAACCAGTTGATGTCACATATAGGAAGCAAATCTTTTATTTCATTGCATAGTACCAATCGATCACCATTACATAGTAATGCAACATGAACATGTTAGCAACCTGATCATTTGGAGATACATGATGGCAGGCACCTAATTGCTGATGAAAATATAGCCCGAATGCCACGTTTCTTCTTCTTCTCCTCTAGTGCCGCGTTCAGTTTTCCAATCTCCCCATCCTTTTCAGCATTGTAGTTCACAAGTGCCTCAATTTTTGACTTCATGAGGGCTACCTCAGCCTTCTTAGTGTCCAGTGCTTTCTGGATTGAATTCTTCTCATCAGTCAAGCCTGAATGCTTGGCATCAAGTTTGTTATAGGATGCTTGCAGCTATGACATAGTAACATGGAGCTCCTCTAACTCAGCTCTCAAGTTATTGGCCAAGGCATCCTTGTTGTGTACTGCTTCCTCAGCTAATTCCTTGTTAGCTTGGCTTTGCTCTGCCTCTCTCTTAAGATCCTCTAATTCATTCATGATCTTTGTCTTCTCGGCATCAAATACCATTGCAGCTGCCTCCTTGTCCTCAGTCAATGCAACCATTTCCATCTTGAGCTTCTCAATCTCTGTTTCAAACAAGCTATGTTTTTGCTCTATAGTGAGAACATCTGACCGAAGCTTATCATTTTCAACGATCACCAACTCCTTGCTGGCCTTGATTTCCTCAACTTTTTCGTTGAGGTCCTCCAGTTCCTTCATGATTTCTGTCTTTTTAGCATCAAACTCCAAGGCGGTTGCCTCCTTCACCGCTGCTAGGGCATCTAGTTCCATCTTGAGCCTCTCAACCTCTTCTTCAGATAAGCTAAGTTTTTACTCTGTGGTCACAAACCTCCGATCGAAGCTTATCATTTTCACCTATCACCAAATCCTTATGAGCCTGAATTTCCTCCACCTCCCTCTTAAGATCCTCCAATTCCTTCATGATTTCCGCCTTTTCAGCATTAAATGCTTTGGCGCTTGCCTCCTTTGACTCTAATTGTGCACCTAGTTCCATCTTGAGCCTCTCAATCTCTTCTTCATATAGTCTACATTTTAGCTCCACGGTCAAGACATCTGACCGAAGCTTATCATTTTCACCCTTAACCAAATCCTTGCTGGCCTTGATTTCCTCAACTTTTTCGTTGAGGTCCTCCTAGTTCCTTCATGATTTCTGTCTTTTTAGCATCAAACTCCAAGGCGGCTGCCTCCTTCACCGCTGCTAGGGCATCTAGTTCCATCTTGAGCCTCTCAACCTCTTCTTTAGATAAGCTAAGTTTTTGCTCTGTGGTCACAACCTCCGATCGAAGCTTATCGTTTTCACCTATCACCAAATCTTTACTGGCTTGGATTTCCTCCACCTTCCACTTGAGGTCCTCCAATTCCTTCATGATTTCGAGCTTCTCAGTTTCAAATGCCTTGGCAGCTTCCTCCTTCGCCTCCACTAGTGTAGCCAATTCCACCTTGAGCCTCTCAACCTCTGCCTCCGACAGTCTATATTTTTGCTCTGTGGTGAGAACCTCTGACCTAAGCTTATCATTTTCAGGGACCACCAAATCCTTGTTGGCCTGAATTTCCTCCATCCTCCTCTTAAGATCCCCTAATTCTAGCATCATTTCTGCCTTCTTAGCATCAAATGCCTTTGTAGCTGCCTCTTTCTCCTCTGCCAGTGCATCTAACTCCATTTTGAGCTTCATAACCTCCGCTTGGGACTGGCTATATTTTTCCTCAGCCGCCGAAACCTTCAACTGAAGTTTATCATTTTCACCCTTCAATCTCCTCTCCACCTCTTCCTTCTCACTAGACAGCACCTGAGCCGCCTTTTTTGTCTCCTCCAATTGCTTCTCCAGTTTACCCTTCTCGCGGAAGCAGCTGGGCGCTTTTGCGCTCCAAGTCCCACACCTTGTCCCGATGTGCCGAGACCTGATCGGACAGCGTCTTCACTCTCTCATCCGTGAAGAGATCTGCAGCTCATTGTTTAGAGTGGGTATTAGAGTTGAGGAGAGAAAAGGCACTGGACGATGGCATGCATGCATGCTACGTCCAAGTTGGAGGGAGAAAATTAAAGAAAGAAAGATGACATCGATGCATGTCTTGGCGCACCGGCAAACCACGACGCCGCCATGTCCTGCTGTTGTCACACTCGTTCAGATATATACTTGGAGAGGCAGAAGAGACGTTCACTGCTGATCCGTCTTGTTTCCTGACACACTGACCCTGATCGATGCAGCTGCCCAGGGGTGCAACACATATATATACACAAAATGTAGAAGAAAGAAAGGACTGAGAGGATGAAGTGTAGATGAGGAAGATGGAAGGAGGAGGGGCGACAAGGGATGGAGTGCGGTAAAGAAGAAATGGAGACAGAGGATGAAGTGTCGGTGAGGAAGTGGGATAAAGGAGGAGCTCGTCAGTACTTGCTGGGGCATTGTGGTGGGTGATTGATGATTCTATGTACTTGATGCACTGGATGAACACCTCGTTACTTTCCATCACCCTTTTTTTCCAATTTTTTTGCTTATGTAGTCTTTGCTGTACGTGATCCGTGAACTCTGTCCAGAAAATTTTAGTGCTAGCTAATCACTTACTACGTCCGAAGTCTTCTACTGGTTCTCGGCTCGATCTCCGTACCAAGTGTACGTTAAATACGTACGGGTTGTAAATCCAGCTTTTGATCGCACTGACAAATACTGTATTTCACGTGAATGTTCTGTAATTTCCAGTGGAACTTAGCAGAATTTCATGTGCAAACGTTCCATAGAGTTTCGTGTGCAATTGAGTTGAGCCTGTTTGGTCCATATGGTGAGTTTCCAAACAAGAGGCCTAGTGTTATCTAAAATTAAGCTAACCTCATAAAAATTCGGAACCACAAAAGTAAACTAAAGTGGTCTAAAGTTTTAGTCAAAAGCTTTAGCCAGCAAAGCTTTAGATCAGAGAATTCAAATTGGTTGAGCCAAGGTCATGCATTTACCCGCAGAACAACTTCACTGAAAAATTGCTCTCCCGCTGAACGACTTTGTAAAGTCTTTTTCTGGTAAAGCGACAACAGCTTTTTTCTGAAATTTGTTTGGATGAGACACGATATACTTTTTTAATATTGAGAAAAAATGTATTAAAAAATCCATCACAAAACATTGTTGCTTGCTCTACAAGATGCTGCTGGAAACATAGTAAGAATTACAAACATGGTATAAGTTGTTTGGTATAAGGTCTGAAATTCATCTCCTTTGTAAAAAAACAATCACCCAACTCCTATTCCATATTATTATTTGACAATCTAAACGGAATGCTCAAGGGAAAGTTTACTTCAAATTGTATGATGTACCATGATGTAGTGGAACAAGCACAAAAATTACCAGAACTGCAGCAGCAAAAATAAATGTGCATATTGCAGTCAAATTTTTTTCTCGAAGTGGCAAGAGAGCTGTGTCTTTGTATTGAAGAGAGAAAAAATGATCCCGTACAAACCAACCTCCTTAATCCCAAAAGAGAAATAAGGGGCTGCCATAAAAAACTAGAAAAACAAACAAACCAAACGCAAAAAGTCATAGCACCCCAAAATTTCATAATTGAATTTAAGATTAGTACCTAACCTTGACTATTCTATAGGTTCAGACATGCATCTTCCAAACTATTTTTTTGTCATAAATCTAGAAAACAAATGTTACACTAGAGATCTATATTGTAGTTTCCAAATATATCTAGTCACACTTTCAAAAATATTTGGCCAACTCTGAATCTAAAGAAACAGGATAAGTGGAATATTACAATCTAGCATGCGGCACAAATATATTAGCAAGCATGTGGCGGGCTACAACTACCTAGATTATATACAAACACTGCCATACCAGACAGAGTACTAATAAACCTATGGTCCTGTTGCCAGGTTAACCCGGCCTTGCTGGATTCTAGGCTAAAAGACAGAAGTAGCAATGGAACAGGGAAAGCACTGGTAATGCATAGAGTGACCACATCGCATTATTCAGCCAAGTGTCTATCTATATCACTTTTGTAAATCAAATTAGTTTCTATCATCTGGAGTTCTTTTAAAGTCCATTCCACTGCCAAAAGATTGTCACAACTGAAAAGACGACAACAGAAACTGAAAATGTCTATTTAACATTTTTCAGATGTACTTGACAGTTTCCATGATCAACTGATATTTTTTTCCAAGCTCAGTGTTTAATCCTGTAACCATTTTCTCTCATGATGTTTATAAAACACACCTGCTAGGAAGAAAAAGTTTTTTTTTCTCTTTTGCCTATTTATTCTCTGCCCTTTGGCCCCTTGAGTCTAGACCGAAGAACCAGGAAGTAGACATATACTGCTAAACATCCACCATATTCATACCATTTAGGCAAGCAGCTCTCGTGCACAAACACAAAACATTATCCTGTATACAACAACAAAGCCTTTTAGTCCCAAGTAAATTGGGGTAGGCTAGAGTTGAAACCCAACATATAAAACATTATCCTGTATAACATACAAAATATAGCATTCCGTGGTATATTTATGAGTTTGGTTAAGAGTTCTATGCTAAATCAATACCTGTTTATAATTAACAGTACTTATTCCATTCCTAATCAATAATTACTTCAAGATCTGGGCTCACGCAAATGAAATGTCAATTTCGATAAGCAGCACCACACTATGCATGTCTAAAATCATCAATTATCCATTCCTCATTTTCCTTACCAAGAGGAGATCCAATGTAAAAGAATCTTGTAGTACCTAGTAATTTCGACAAGCGAGAATTACTACGGCTTCTCTTGATGATCTTCCCCGTTGTCCAATCCACCGTCTTGTAGCTCTGCTCCCCTCCTACCTTCATCTTTGACCACTAAGTCATAATTGTATTTGGAGAGCTCAAATTTGGGACGTCCATGATGGATATTGACTATGTTCAGGATGGCAGGTTCTGTTGCCTCCAGATTGCTTTTAGTCGCGCCATCACAATGAATCCCATCCTGGAGCCGCTCTAGACTTGCAAGGTGATTGAACTTGAACTCAAAATCCAGCTGTGACTCTGCTTTTTTTGCCTTGAAAACAATTAAATGTCTGAGCCTTTGCATAGCATCTTGCTCACAGAGAAATCTCAGCCCACCTTCACCCCAGGAGCCAATTTCAAACTCCGTCAGGAAAAAAAATGCTGGCTTCCAATACTAAGTTTTTCCGATAGTGCTTCCTTTAATATCAGCTAGATATAGAGCAGTATGGGGCATATGCCCTTGTGGCAAAAACTTCGCAAAAAATTTGCCTTCAAGGGCATATATTCCCATGTGCGTTACCACTGGATGCATATGGGGATGCGTGTGCAGCAGGAGAGAGAACTGCATCGACTTTTGTAAGACGTGGTTCAAGGTGAGAAAGCTTAATAAGATCTGCACTGAACCCAACTAATGCACCTAGTGTATATGAGTTTTTCCAGACAGTGGACAATCTTTGCACATAAGAACTAACAACTCATCTGCAGCCCAGTAATAACCGATGAAGATATCTAGCGATTTAATATTGTGCTTTCCCAATGTAATGAGAAACAATTCCAGTGATTCTCAGGTACCTCACACTGTCATGATGACCAAGTCCATGTCTGACATGCCCATTCCTAGGACTGGTCAACTTTTTTATTGGCTCCAAAAGGTTCTATGAGTTACAGGGTGTGTTTGGTTGTGTGGACTAGCGTAGCCTGGCTCCAATTTTAAGCCTGGCCCTAGCAATGCAACCAGGTGTTGTTTGGTTATGCGTATAAGCTAAGCCAGTATAGCAGAGTTGTTTGGTTGCCTGGCTGCGCTGATAGAATCATCGGCCAGCGCCTATTCATCGAGGAGACAACCTCGCCGCGGCACAGCCGGAGGCCATCTGGGCCTCGCCGCAGCACAGTCGACGGCCATCTTCAGCCTCCAGGACGAACATCTCCTTTTCCCCGTGTTAGGATCAATGATTAGTACCTCTGTGTGTGTAACCCGTAGATCCAGGGAAGACCCTTCTCGCCTTTCACTGTTGCGGCATAGCAGCAACTGTAGACGCCGTTGTAGGGGCAGCTCTGGTTCGGTGGCGAGACGGCGGTTCAGGTGTAGACCTGTAGGGGAACGACGGCGGTGGTGGGGCACATCCCGTCGCTGGCAGCATGTCTTTAGGATCGGTTTAGGGTTTTCTCTATAGGTGGGTAGCGGCTCCATTCAACCTCGTGACCCAAGCCCAGTTCCCCACTCCTCTATATATATGTGCTGTGCGACAGGGGCCCACCAACCAGTTAGGGTTGGGCTCCCCCTGATCAGGGAGCAGAGGCAAAGGCCCAATAGGCCGTTGGGCCTATTGGTGAAGATCAACTAACATTCTCCCCCTTGATCTCATTCCATCTTTCAATTTCATATCATTTACTTTTGTTCATTCCATTACAGATTAGCGCATAGAGCATATCTCATCGTCCCGGTCCATTGCCGATAGATTTAACAGCTACAACACACTAGTCTTTTCTGAAATAGATACTAATCTTTGGGCCTTCTTTTGTCCTAGGAATTTTAGGCTTTCCCTTAAACCCATGCTAGCTACATGTTCTCTGAACACCATGTTCTCTAAACATGTTGGGTGGTAAGCCTTTTGTAAGCGAATCCGCGAGCATCTTTTCTGTACTTATATGCTCAAGACTTATGACTTGATCCCAGACTTTATCTTTCACAACATAATACTCTATGTCAATGTGTTTGGCAGCACCACCTGACTTATGTTGTGAGCATACTGTACTACCAGATTATAATCGCAGTATAACTTAAGTGGTCTATAGATGTCGTCAACCACCTTCAAACTGGGTATGAACTTCTTTAGTCAGTTCACCTGCCCATTGCCTCATAACACGCTACAAACCGTCATACATTGTGGACGATGTAGTGACAGTTTGTTTAGAGCTTTTCCATGAAATAGCTCCCCTTTGCGAGATGATAGAAAATCCACAGTCTGGATATGTATTCACTCTCGCATAATCAGAATCTAATATCCCACCATGTGGAGTGAATCAGATCTTCTATATGTCATCATGAGGCCTTTCGTTCCTTACAAATAATGCAAGACTTTCTTTACTAATTTTAGTTTTCTATTCCAGAATTGCTCTAGAATCTGCCAAGTAAAACCCAATAACAAATGTCAAGTTAGGGCGCGTACATACTTGAGCATGTTGCAAGCTTCCGATAGCTAAAGCATATGGAACCACTTTCACTTTATCGATTGAACTCATATTGGTTCCTAGGGCATTGAAAATCCCCATATCTGTCGCCCTTGACTATGGGAGCAGGTGAGGGACTACATTTGTGCATACTGAATTTCTTTAAGATCTTTTCCATGTATGCCTTTTGTGACAGTCCTTATACCCTTTTTCTTCTATCTCGGTGAATCTCGATCCCTAGAACGAACGAGGCTTTGTCAAGATCTTTCATATCAAATTTCTTTGTCTCCAGTAGTAGACTGACATCACTACCAGCAAGTAAGATATCATCTACATACAGGACAAGGAAGATAAACTTCCCATTCTTAAACTTTGTATTGACACAATTGTCCTCTACATTCTCTTTAAACCCAAAATTCTTTATTATCTGATCAAACTTCAAGTACCACTGTCTTGAAGCTTGTTTTAATCCATAAATGGATTTCTTTATGCGGCATACCATTCGTTCTTTCTTTCCATGACAAAACCTTTCGGTTGTGCCATGTAAATATTTTCCTCCAAGTCTCCGTTGAGAAATGTCGTCTTTACATCCATCTGATGTAATTCTTAATCGTAATGTGTCACTAATGCCATTATGATTCTGAACGAATCCTTACATGAGACTGAAGAAAAGGTCTCATTGTAATCAATCCCTTCTCTTTGCATAAAGCCTTTTGCCACAAGTCATGCTTTATATTCCTCTATATTCCCTTGAGAGTCAAGTTTTGTTTTGTAGACCCATTTTACAGCCTACTATTTTGGCTCCTTTAGGAATTATTTCCAAGTCCCAAACTATATTGGCATTCATTGATTTCATTTCATCATCCATGGCCTCAAGCCACTTTGATGAATGATCACCTCATTTGAAATTCCTCAGTGTTGTACACTTCATAATCAGCAAGAATAGCTAATTTTCTAACTCTTTGAGACCTTCTAGGAGCCTCCACTTTTGGCACATCTTCTGTTTGAGGCTGTTGTTGCTCCTCCTCATGTGTGGCAATAGGTTCTATAGAATCCTGAAGAACATGTTTCTTATCGTCATTCATTGTTGCCACAGGTGGGATAACAATAGGTGCTGGCACCACAATATCTAGCACTGTCGGTGCAGCTATAGCAGGTAGTGAGAAAATTAGGCTCATGAATCATTGGAGTGGGCGCTTACACCCGCTTCACTTCAAGGTCAATTTCTCAAGCTACCATGCTCTCCCTCATCAATTCGTCCTCTAGGAAGACAGCGTGTCTCATTTCCACAAACTTTGTATGTCTCTCTAGGACAGTAGAAAATGAAAACCTTTTGACTTTTCTGGGTAGCTGTAATAGAACCGACCAATTATACGAAATTAAGTAAGAAAATCATCCGCCAGAGCAGACGATTTAGCAAACTTAAGCCCGTATAACCCGGTAGTCCCTGAAATCATGAAGGATTTTCAAACCAACTTCCATTCCAGCCAAGATCGTAATAAGTTTAGCGGTCACCATCACATATTACATAAAAGTTCACAATCTTAGATACATCAGAGTTTCAACATAGTTATTACAAACTAGTTCGAATAAAAGTAGCGGAAGCCATTTGTTCAAACCACACACACACTCACGCTGGAGTTCAAACATAGTGCCAGCGAATGATCATCTCCAACAAAAGCATCAGACGAGACGTAAGGAATGACCATGCCCACGGTCCTAAGCATCACCCATCGCAGGATAAAGGCAGTTGATACAGTAGCCGTAATACATCTGCCCATCTACAACAAGTGGGAATAAAACCCTGAGTACGAGAAGGTACTCAGCTAGACTTACCCGACATAATCGAAAATAAGTGACACCAAGGATTATGAAGGGCTTTATAGTAGGGTAGCTGACTCATTTGCAAAAGAAGAATTTTTAGCATTTCAAGACCCTTTTTAAAGCATTATTGTCAAGTTCCTTGTTATTAACCTGTCGACTAGATTTGCACCTATACTAGAGCAAACATGTGATTAAGCAGATAATGATAACCAATGATCATTAAACAACTTCCATACTGTCATATTCACTATAACTAGTCCAAGTGTTCCATAAACATTTACTACGATGAAGTAACTCAAGTCAAGTGCTCACTATCTAGGAGCGATGGTGATTCGAATCGATTCCTAACCAGCTGCTGATTTATTCCTTACACAAACCTCACTCACCCGCTAAAGTGAGATATTGATCACTGAGTCAACTATCCAGGAATCTTGAGTTTGCCAGGAACCACATGTACCCGGGGGCCGACCGACTGCACTTTGGTCTTATCATCTCGCCCGCGTGTCCTACCACACCTGCTCCGGCACAGTGCGTTGTGGGCAATCTACTCGGCCCAAATAATCTCCCAGCTTCATGGTCGAAAGGTACTTTATCCGGCCAGCTAAATGTAAGGCATGCGTTCAACATGACTCGAGGCCCAACAACGGTCGGTCCTTAATCGACACAGACATAAACACTACAGTCCAAAACTCTGCAAGTCTCCGTCCAGTCTCAATTTCATTTAACACTTAGTTATACCATGACTTCATAGTCATCCAAGCAGATCCAGGTAACCACCTATAGCTCGCAGGTGATAGGAAATCACCCGACTTCTACCGGTCTAAGCTAGCTAAGCATTGACTCGACTGCGGATACCCGGGTAATAAGGATATAGTATAACAAAGGTAGACAAGGTATAATGCAGCAACGGTTGCAAACAACTCCTGAACATAATGCATCAATTAAAGTAAAGCATTTAATTAAATAATTGCAAACTGGGAGAAAATGCTCGGGGGCTTGCCTCTCTCGAAGGAGCTCAGGCGGTGATCGGGGCACTCCGGAAGTTCCTCAACGTCCTCCTCGTCGGCTTCGGGCACTTCCTACGGCTGCACCTCGAGCTGCTCCTCGGGCTCCTCGGGTATGATGACTGGGTTCTCGGTTTGTGATCTTGTATGATGCAATGTGCATAAGTGCTTATGCAATCGGTGCATCTGATGAGATGAATACAATGGATATTATTGAATGCAAGGTAGTCAACATCATCCAAGAAAATATACTACAAGCACATGTCATCTACTGCATTCTCTTCTACTACTAATATGTTAAGTCAACACATCTTATTAAATGCTTCAAAGATACACCAAAGCTTTACTAATTTCTTAATCACACAAAAAGCAACACTTAATTAAACCTTAATTAATAATAGGTTTGAATAGAAACATCTATTTTTATTGCTTAGAAAAATCTTAGAAAATTACCATAGCACATTACTACCCTAAGTAGTCTACCATTAGATTTCCATGGTGTTTGAATGAGTGGATTAGCCTACACAAAAATAACAAGCTATGGCAGGATTATGAACATAAAAATACTTTGAACTGTGAAAAGTGTCAAACAACAGAGTTAGTATTTTTCCTAGGTTCTTCACAGCATACAATGACTGTACAAAAATTATCACATGCATGTTTTATACAAAGTTTGCCCTCTAGCTAAAATAACAAAAATCAGCCATTAAAGGTACTTGAACTACACCTCAAAATTTTCCCACAGCACATGCATGAAACATATTTTTTTCTAGGAAGTACATTACATAAGAATATTAACAAACTTAGGAAATCATATTTTTCTGAAGCCTATAGATTTTTCTACACATTTTTCAAGTTATCAGCAATATACATGATTAAATAAAGTTCTACAGAAAAGTATCTCAAAAGTGACATGCAATAATTTTCCCTAAGTAGATCTAATGATAAGGAACCTAGACAAATTTATTTCAATAGTTTTGGAGCAAATTTGAGTACCCAAACATTTTTCAAACCATTTCTATTTTCAAATAATAAAGAAAAAATGGAAAACAAATCATTCAATCGCTACTAGGCCAGCCCGCTGGAATCAGCTGGCCCACGGCCACATTTGGCCTGCGCGGCCCGAGCGGAGGGGAAAGGGAAAGCTGGCCCGGCAGGGCGTCGGCCCATGGCCTTTCGGCCTGGCTCAGCTGAGGCAGAGGCCACGCCGGCGCTGCGACGTCGTGGACGGCATGGCTCGGCCACGAGGCCGGCGGCCATTCCCGGCCGTGACAGGGCGAGATAGTGGGCGCATGCGGTTCGCAAGAAGATGGCGAAGGCGGGAAGGTAGCTAGGCAGGGTTGGAGAAGAGGAGGAAGGTGTCTTCCATGGCGGCCGAGCACGGCGGCGCCATGGCCGACGGTGGCGGGGCTTGAGACGGCTCTACCTGAGCTCAGCAGTTGGCGTAAACGTGAGCACGACTTGAAGGAGAGCGAGGCGGAGCTGTGAGTGCGTGATTGCTGGCCGAGGTGGAGGAGCCACGGCGGATTTCGCCGGCGGGTGCGGTGGCGCGGCGAGAGGCAGAGTGAGTGCGCTCGGCGCTGGCGGAGAGGAAAGGCAGCGCGGGAGTGAGTGAGCGAGCGCACCGGGCTTCGACAGGAGTAGGCGGGCGCGTGGGCACGGGCGCAGGCTGGCTGCGACGCGCGGACGGCATCGACGGCGCATGGCTGCCATGCGGCGGGCAAGCTCTGCCATGGTCGGGCGCGGCGCGGCACGTCAGCGAGCAGGCGCGCGCGGAGGCAGGCCAGGCGCGGCGCTGGGCTAGGGCTGGGCTGAGGCGAGGTGCTGCGGCGCGGCGGGATGCTGGCTGGGCCTGACTTCGGCCGTGGGCCAGAAGCGAGGCGGCGGCCCGCGAAGGAGAAAAACCCTTTTTCATTTGTATTTTCAAGGAATTTTTAAATGCCAACTTTCAAACATTATTTTGAGCAAGAAAATGACATCTATTGAAAATGTACCAAAAATGAAAGTTGATTAGAATTTAATTCTCTACAACTTTGCTTTTATGACCAAAGCCAAATTCTTTCTAGATTTTGAATTGTAAAATCAAAGTCCATGTTTAACTCAAAACCTTAATTTTTGGGAAATTACTTTGGAAGCAAAATTTTGAATTAATTTGAATACAAACCTTGCTCCAAAAATTGAACTAAATAATCCTAGATGATTTACAATAGTAACCAAACATGTTTTACTAACCTAGCAAGCAAAATCAGGGCAAAACAATTCTAACAAAGGTATGCATCATTCAGGTTTCACAACATGTTTCAAATGTTTCGAAGCAGTGTTTCAATTGTTATTTACATGATTAGGCATGTATGATTAGGATACTTGATGATGCATGATATGTATGATTTGCAGTGCCTAAATGCAGGCATAACACCGGGGTGTTACAGCCCTCCCCCCTTATAAAAATCTCGTCCCGAGATTTGGGTTACGAACCATTTGTTATAAAAATCTTCATAAGCTTTTTGTAGATACTCTCCCGTTTCCCAAGTTGCATCTCCCTCATCATGATGATCCCACTATATCTTGTATGTTTTCACCACACTATTCGAAGTAGCACGTTCCTTAGTGTCTAACACCCAGACTGGTTGCTCACGATACACCAAATTTGATTTGAGTTGGATACCTCGAGGTTCTATTCTTTCCTCCGGAACACGCAAACATTTCTTGAGATGTGATACATGGAAAACTAGGGAAAATGGTACTCATTGTTTCAGGTAACTCTAATTTGTAGGCTACCGGACCTCTTTGTTCTAGGATCTTGTATGGTCCTACGAATCTCACAGGCAAGCTTTCTTCGAACTCCGAACCTTTTCTTCTTCATTGGCGTGACTATCAGATAAACATAGTCACCCACTTCAAGCACAAGGGGTCTCCTTCTTCTGTCTGCATAACTTTTCTGACGTGATTGGGCAGGCTTTCATATTCTGCTGAATAATATGAACTTTCTTCTCGGCTTCTTCTACAAAGTCAATGCCATAATACCTTCTATCTCCAGGCTCGACCCAATTCAATGGTGTTCTACATTTTCTGCCATATAAAAGCTTCAAAGGGAGCCATCTTGATGCTTTCTTGATAACTATTATTATAAGAAAACTCAGCTAACGGTAACCATGACTCCCATGATCCATTAGAAGACAACACATAGGCTCTTAACATATCCTCCAAAACTAGCATTCACTCATTCAGTCTGACCATCTGTCTGAGGATGATAAGCAGGTACTGCGAATCAAACTAGTTCCTAAGCCTTTGTGTAAATGTTCCCAAAAGTGAGCCGTGAACTGTGAGCCTCTATCAGATACTATGGTCTTTGGTATACCATGCAACCTCACAATTTCTGCGATATACTTCACGGCATATTGAGGTGGTCGATAATCTGTTTTGACAGGCAAGAAATGAGCGGTCTTGGTAAGACGATCCACAATTACCCAAATCGAATCATGTCCTTTTTGAGTAGTGGGCAAACCCATGATAAAATCCATACTGATATCGTCCCACTTCCAACTATGGACTGATAAGGGTTGCAACATATCCAGCAGGTTTCATGTGAATGGCTTTCACTCGACAACATGTGTCACATCTGACAACATATGCGGTAATTTCTTTCTTCATTTTGGTCCACCAATAACGAGATCTTAGTTCTTGATACATCTTACTACTTCCAGGATGGATAGATAGCTTAGAAAGGTGAGCTTCATCCATGAGTTTATTCCTAAGCTCTCGATCCTTGGGAACCACAAGACGGTCGTCAAACCACAACACGCCCTGTTCGTCCACTTTAAAGTGTTGAGACGACTTTTCTTTTATTTTCTCTTTGATGTGGAATATCCCCTTGTCGGTTTTCTGGCCTTCTATTATCTTACTCTCCAAAGAGCAACTAATCTAATACTATGTAACACAGCAGGATGCATTAGATCGAACCCATCTTCAAGTAATGGCTGCACATTCAAGTAATGTGACTTTCTGCTTAAAGCATCTACCACTACATTAGCTTTTCCAGGATGATATTGCACATTCAAGTTGTAATCCTTGATCAATTCCAACCATCTACGCTTGTCTCATGTTTAGCTACTGGTTGGGTAAAGATGTACTTAAGACTCTTGTGATCTGTGAAAATATTGCACACATTACCAAGTAGATAATGTCTCCAAATTTTTAGGGCGTGCACAACTGCAGCAAGTTCAAGATCATGTGTTGGATAGTTGACCTCGTGCTTTCTCAATTGAATGTGATGCATAAGCAATGACTCTCCTTTCTTGCATAAGAACACAGCCCAATCCAGTCTTCGATGCGTCGCAAAACACATAAAATGGTTTCTCGATATCTGGTTGTGCTAGAACAGGAGCAGTGGTCAATAGTTTCCGCAAAGTGTGGAAAGCTGCTTCACACTCCTCTGTCCACACAAACTTGTGATCCTTCTGTAGGAGACTTGTCATCAGTTTGGCAATCTTCGAGAAATCTGGTATAAAGCGACGGTAATAACCCACTAGTCCTAAGAAACTTCTAATCTCAGGAACTGTGGTCGGTGCTTTCCAATTCATAACTTCTTGCACCTTACTTGGATCGACTGAAACCCCATTCTCTGATAGAATGTGACCAAGGAAAGGAACTTCCTTCAACCAGAATTCGCATTTGCTAAACTTAGCATATAGTTGATGATCCCTAAGTCTGGTCAAGACAGTTCTCAGATGCTCTTCATGATCTTTCTCATTCTCGGAGTACACCAGAATGTCATCGATGAACACTACCACAAACTTATCCAATTCTGGCATGAAAACTGTATTCATCAAAAACATAAAGTATGTAGGAGCATTTGTCAAGCCAAAGGACATGACAAGATACTCATACAACCCGTATCTGGTGGAAAATGCAGTTTTCGGTATATCATGTGGCCTAATCTTGATCTGATGATAACCGGATCTCAAATCTATTTTTGAGAACACCTTGGCCTTGGATAATTGGTCAAACAGAACATCAATATGAGGCAAGGGATACTTATTCTTTATGGTCATAGCATTGAGTGGCCTATAATCTACGCACATGCTCAACGTGCCCTCTTTCTTCTTCTTCACAAACAAGGCGGGACATCCCCATTCAGACTTGCTTGGCCGTATAAACCCCTTTTTTGATAAATCTTCTAACTGCTTCTTCAGCTCAGCTAACTCATCTGGAGGCATCCGATAGGGTCTCCTTGAAATCAGAGCTGTTCCGAGGGACTAACTCAATTCCAAACTCAATCTCCCTATCCGGCGGAAGACCAGGTAGCTCATCTAGGGAATACATCCTGAAAATTCACACACTACCGGAATATGATGAATAGGAATGACTGCCAGTAGCACATGTAACACTTATAAGGTCTGTTCTTCGAGGCAATGGTACTTGGAAAGTACCCTCACCCAGGGGATCCTTAAGGGTAAGTACTCGACTTCCAGTATCTATGACTGCTCCCCAATCCTTCATCCAATTCATCCCTATAATGACATCCAAAACTAATCCAGGCATAACTATTAAGTTCACTCGGAACTTCCTGCTACCTAATTCAAGGGTTGCCCCTCAAACCATCCGGTTGGTCAAAACATCAGCCCCTGCTAAACTTATACGGTACCCATAACCCAATTCTGTGCATAGTTGTCCATGTTTCTGTGCAAATGCTTGAACTCATAAAAGAATGCGATGATCTAGAATCAAATAGAACAACTGCAGGGTTTTCATTGATAGGAAACTTACCAGCAGTGATGGGCTCTCCCTCAGGAATTTCATCCACTATTGTACTATGCACTCTAGCATTATAAGTCTGCTGCTTCTTCTTGGGCGGGTACAGGACAAAACCTCGAGAAATGGCCGGGTTGATCACAGTTATAGCAGAGTCTCCTCACTATCCCTGGCAGATCCCACAGCTCCCTTGGAACTGCCTTGTACCGCAGTTGTGGCTGCTTTGTTGGGCTATACTGCCATCTTGTAAGGCTTCTGGGGTCCACGGAAAATTCTGACTTCTTTGCTGAGGTGGCCGGAACCTAGCGCCAGGTGCCGATGGGCGATATGGAGGACGAACCTCCCATAGGTGCTCTAGCTTGCGACGGACCACCTTCAAAGGCTCTCTTGCGTGTCTTGGCTGCGGTGTTAGTGCATTGTTATTCTTCTCCTGCTTCAGACAGTCACTGATGAAGTCATTGAATCTGACGTGGTTGTTGATACCAACATGCTTCATCATTTTTGGATTGAGTCCCCTCTTGAAACTGGCTATTCTTTTAGCATCTGTGTCAACCATGTCGGGAGCATAGCGACACAAGTTGTTGAAGGCATGCAAATATTGCGTCACGGTCTTGGTGCCCTAGTTCAACTGCCAGAAACTCTCCCAATTTCATCTCGGTCAGCCCGGGTGGAATGTAGACTCCACGGAAGGCCTCAGCAAACTCTCTCCAAGAAATCTGAGCATTTGGAGGGAAGGTGGTGCGATGGTGCTTCCACCACATTCCCGCTGGTCCTTGCAACTGAAGTGCAGCATACTCCGTTTTCAACACCTCAGTCATCCTTAACACATGGAATTTATCTTCCATCAGTGTTGATCCATTCCTCAGCATCGAGTGGCTCTGTTGCTTCCTTAAATACTGGCGGCCTAGTGTCCATAAAATCTTTGAAGCTGCTATATTGGTTCACTCCCTATGCCACCACCTTGATTGTTACCACGTTGAACGTTGTTGGCGATGGTGCGCAGAAAATCCTCCATGTTCTTCTGGGATTGTTCCGCGTTGCGCTGACTCCCGAGCAACTATGCAAGGAACATCTCTGAGGGTAAACGGGGGAGGAGGTGGCAAATGCAGTTCATGGGGAGGTTCATTGTTGTTGCCGTGGTTTCCACCACCACCACCACCACCTGGTCCCCGCACCGTTAGCATCGGTCTCAAGCGGCCTCATACGTGGTTCGGTGAGTGTTTGTCATCTGCATATTTCAGCAACAAGTAATGATTGAGTGAAGCTATAGTAATTGCGAGTGAAGGAAAAATTATATCGTACTGAATTTACTAGAGAGAATAAATTCATACAATAAAACAGAGGCACAACAATCGCATCCCAATTAAAACAACAGCACTTAATCAAATTACTTCAACTGGCAAACATCGCGTCCATACAATCAAATTGCCAGCATACATACACTGGACTTTTTATGCGTTCAGATATCGCATTCGAAAATCAAGTTCCAACCACATGCCAAGTCTCATACGTTCGAAGCAACATACAATAGGTTACATGCCAACAAAAGAAAGGTCATCGCGACAGGACCTAGATACTAGTGCAAGGCTACTAGCCTACTCCTCGGGGCCATCGTCGGGATCAGGAGACGTCACCATCGCCCCCAGGTGAAACTACAGGCTCGTCCTCATTGTCGTTGTCGATGTCCATGCCAGTGGCGTCTGGTGGAGCATATGGGCCAACCCCATTGTAGAGCGCATGAAACTCCTCGTGCGGGTTGTCGTTGTATTCCTCTAGCTCATCGACCCTCTGCAGTAGAAGGTCCCTCTCGTCCCTAGGCTTCATTCCTTTCCTGAACCAACTATCCAATCATGCGGTCTGCATTGTTGTTGGCTTGAGTCAACGTATGCACCCGTTGCATAGCTCTATCACCTCTCTCAACCGCCTGATCTCGCTAGTAAGTTCATATCAGCCAACTGCTCCTGCAAGCTAGCTATAGCATGTGCCTGTCTCTTCTTCTGCTTTCTCCCCTTGAGCTTATCCTCACCATGCAAGCCAGTCAAAGTCCAGTAGGTACTCTCGAGACCCTCATACTCTCTGATGGCGGCGAACATAGCACTCATTGCCTGGTTGTCGCTAGCTTGTCCTTCAGCTGGACCTCTGACCAATGCACTTCCCTGAGGCTAAACCCAAATGGCATCACGAGGATCATCCCTAGGAAAAGTGCTAGCTAGAGCTACTGCAAGCTCACTAGGGAAATCTGCTCATAATGTCCCTGATGACACGGAAGGCTGCTCCCTCTGCACCCTCAGCTGGAGTGCGACCCTCAAACTCCAAATGCCAACCATCCCAATCTGGAGCATCATCGAGAGCAGGAACCATGATCTCCACCACTGCGAGTCCATCCTCTGCTAATTGGCTCTCATTCCAAGAGTACACCTGGCTCTTGACCCTCTGGTACCCCACATCATGGAGCACTCTCCAAAGCAAAGTCGGCATGCCAAACTCGCTCAAGAAGGTGTCCAGTGGTGCGGTGCTCCCTCAGGGCCAACGGACGTCGAGGTGCTCTTCCTCTGGTGGACTTATGGGCGGTCTGCTTCGTGCGGGCCATCTGTAGCAAAAGTTCTTTTATTACCTTGGGGAAACATCTTTTAGGTGATACAACTTTTATCAAAATGAGATAATCAATTTATAAGGGGAGGAATGCATGACATGAATGAAATGCACAAGTAACATGATGTATGTACGTGCCGTACATTCTCACAAACTTAGGAAATAAATAATTTCTAACGACTAATTTCGGTGGCATACAAACGATCTCTCAAATACTGTAGCTAATACGTTCTACACGATAGCGTTGTTATGTACCTGCAGAAGATTCATTTCAGCCCAATTCCCAATGAATGCATAAAAGCAGTAAAGTTTTATCTACACTGCTCTACACGCATCCCCAGATACGTGTACAACAGTAGTAACTACCCAAACCATCAGTCCTATTGACGGCATCGCCTCAATAGACGAAAGACCCATACATGAGATACCTTTGTAAAATATGCGTAGAACATGTAATTACTCCTAGCATCATATAAGCATTCACCCTAGATCGGCGGTGTATCCGATCATGCTCTCACAACTCACACTTACCGAGGCTGTAGAGGTAAATGATCCATTCATTACCACTCAAACAAGTGGCACTCATACCATAGCACGCCGTATGAGCGACGAAAGAGAAATATGATGCAAGAACCCCAGTCAGTACTTAATTAAGCCACCTAGAGTCCTTAACTGGGCATAAAGGATATGATCACTGGCACACTTTATATTTTGAAAATTACATTTTCCAAATGCCTTTTTGTTTTAAATACACTTGTGAACAGTAACACACTAAACCATGCTCTGATACCAGTTGTAACAGAACCGACCAATTATACGAAATTAAGTAAGAAAATCATCCGCTAGAGCAGACGATTTAGCAAACTTAAGCCCGTATAACCCGGTAGTCCAGTGAAATCACGAAGGATTTCAAACCAACTTCCATTCCAGCCAAGATCGTAATAAGTTTAGCAGTCACCATCACATATTACATAAAAGTTCACAATCTCAGATACATCAGAGTTTCAACATAGTTATTACAAAACCAGTTCGAATAAAAGTAGCGGAAGCCATTTGTTCAAACCACACACACACTCACGCGGAGTTCAAACATAGTGCCAGCGAATGATCATCTCCAACAAAAGCATCAGACGAGACGTAAGGAATGCACCATGCCCATGGTCCTAAGCATCACCCATCGTAGGATAAAGGCAGTTGATACAGTAGCCGTAATGCATCTGCCCATCTGCAACAAGTGGGAATAAAACCCTGAGTACGAGAAGGTACTCAGCTAGACTTACCCGACATAACCGAAAATAAGTGACACCAAGGATTATGAAGGGCTTTATAGTAGGGTAGCTGACTCATTTGCAAAAGAAGCATTTTAGCATTTCAAGACCCTTTTTAAAGCATTATTGTCAAGTTCCTTGTTATTAACCTGTCGACTAGATTTGCACCTATACTAGAGCAAACATGTGATTAAGCAGATAAATGATAACCAATGATCATTAAACAACTTCCATACTGTCATATTCACTATAACTGTCCAAGTGTTCCATAAACATTTACTACGATGAAGTAACTCAAGTCAAGTGCTCACTATCTAGGAGCGATGGCGATTCGAATCGATTCCTAACCAGCTGGTGATTTATTCCTTACACAAACCTCACTCACCCGCTAAAGTGAGATATTGATCATCGAGTCAACTATCCAGGAATCTCGAGTTTGCCAGGAACCACATGTACCCGGGGGCCGACCGACTGCACTTTGGTCTTATCATCTCGCCCAGCGTGTCCTACCACACCTGCTCCGGCACAGTGCATTGCGGGCAATCTACTCGGCCCGAATAATCTCCCAGCTTCGCGGTCGGAAGGTACTTTATCTGGCCAGCTAAATGTAAGGCATGTGTTCAACATGACTCGAGGCCCAACAACGGTCGGTCCTTAATCGACACTAGACGGAAACACTATAGTCCAAAACTCTGCAAGTCTCCGTTCGGTCTCAATTTCATTTGACACTTAGTTATACCATGACTTCATAGTCATCCAAGCAGATCCAGGTTACCACCTATAGCTCGCAGGTGATAGGAAATCACCTGACTTCTATCGGTCTAAGCCAGCTAAGCATTGACTCGACTACGGATACCCGGGTAACAAGGATATAGTATAACAAAGGTAGACAAGGTATAATGCAGCAACGGTTGCAAACAACTCCTGAACGTAATGCATCAATTAAAGTAAAGCATTTAATTAAATAATTGCAAACCGGGAGAAAATACTCCAGGGCTTGCCTCTCTCGAAGGAGCTCGGGCGGTGATCGGGGCACTCCGGAAGTTCCTCAACGTCCTCCTCGTCGGCTTTGGGCACTTCCTGCGGCTGCACCTCGAGCTGCTCCTCGGGCTCCTCGAGGTATGATGACTGGGTTCTCGGTTTGCGATCCTGTATGATGCAATGTGCATAAGTGCTTATGCAATCGGTGCATCGGATGAGATGAATACAATGGATATTTTTTAATACAAGGTAGTCAACATCATCCAAGAAAATATACTACAAGCACATGTCATCTACTACATTCTCTTCTACTACTAATATGTTAAGTCAACACATCTTATTAAATGCTTCAAAGATACACCAAAGCTTTACTAATTTCTTAATCACACAAAAAGCAACACTTAATTAAACCTTAATTAATAATAGGTTTGAATAGAAACATCTATTTTTATTGCTTAGAAAAATCTTAGAAAATTACCATAGCACATTACTACCCTAAGTAGTCTACCATCAGATTTCCATGGTGTTTGAATGAGTGGATTAGCCTACACAAAAATAACAAGCTATGGCAGGATTATGAACATAAAAATACTTTGAACTGTGAAAAGTGTCAAACAACAGAGTTAGTATTTTTCCTAGGTTCTTCATAGCATACAATGACTGTACAAAAATTATCACATGCATGTTTTATACAAAGTTTGCCCTCTAGCTAAAATAACAAAAATCAGCCATTAAAGGTACTTGAACTACACCTCAAAATTTTCCCACAGCACATGCATGAAACATATTTTTCCTAGGAAGTACATTACATAAGAATATTAACAAACTTGGAAATCATATTTTTCTGAAGCCTATAGATTTTTCTACACATTTTTCAAGTTATCAGCAATATACATGATTAAATAAAGTTCTACAGAAAAGTATCTCAAAAGTGACATGCAATAATTTTCCCAAGTAGATCTGATGATAAGGAACCTAGACAAATTTATTTCAATAGTTTTGGAGCAAATTTGAGTACCCAAACATTTTTCAAACCATTTCTATTTTCAAATAATAAAGAAAAAATGGAAAACAAATCATTCAATCGCTACTGGGCCTAGCCCGCTGGAATCAGAGTGAGCGGGCGCACCGGTCGCAGGTAGGCGGGCGTGGGCGCGGGCAGGCGGCTGCGACGCGCGGCGTCGACGGCGCATGGCCGCCACGCGGCGGGCAGCTCTGCCGGGTCGGGCGCGGCGCGCCGTCAGCGGCAGGCGCGCGGAGGCAGGCCAGGCGCGGCTGCTGGGCTGGCTGAGGCAGGCGCGCGGCGCGCGGGAGCTGGCTGGGCCGGCTTCGCGCCGTGGGCCAGAAGCGAGCGGCGGCCCGCGAAGGAGAAAAACCCTTTTTCATTTATTTTCAAGGAATTTTTAAATGCCATCTTTCAAATATTATTTTGAGCAAGAAAATGACATCTTTTGAAAATGTACCAAAAATGAAAGTTGATTAGAATTTAATTCTCTACAACTTTGCTTTTATGACCAAAGCCAAATTCTTTCTAGATTTTGAATTGTAAAATCAAAGTCCATGTTTAACTCAAAACCCTAATTTTTGGGAATTATTTGAAGCAAATTTTGAATTAATTTGAATACAAACTTGCCTCCAAAATTGAACTAAATAATCCTAGATGATTTACAATAGTAACCAAACATGTTTTTTACTAACCTAGCAAGCAAAATTAGGGCAAAACAATTCTACAAAGGTATGCATACATTCAGGTTTCACAACAATGTTTCAAATGTTTCGAAGCAGTGTTTCAATTGTTTATTTACATGATTAGGCATGTATGATTAGGATACTTGATAATGCATGATATGTATGATTTGCAGTGCCTAAATGCAGGCATAACACCGGGGTGTTACAGCCTCCCCCCTTATAAAAATCTCGTCCCGAGATTTGGGTTACGAACCATTTGTTATAAAAATCTTCATAAGCTTTTTTGTAGATACTCATCCCCGTTTCCCAAGTTGCATCTCCCTCATCATGATGATCCCACTATATCTTGTATGTTTTCACCACACTATTCTGAATAGCACGTTCCTTAGTGTCTAACACCCAGACTGGGTTGCCTCACGATACACCAAATTTGATTTGAGTTGGATACCTCGAGGTTCTATTCTTTCCTCTAGGAACACGCAAACATTTCTTGAGATGTGATACATGGAAAACTGGGAAAATGGTACTCATTGTTTCAGGTAACTCTAATTTGTAGGCTACCTGGACCTCTTTGTTCTAGGATCTTGTATGGTCCTACGAATCTCACAGCAAGCTTTCTTCGAAACTCCGAACCTTTTCTTCTTCATTGGCGTGACTATCAGATAAACATAGTCACTCAACTTCAAACACAAGGGGTCTCCTTCTTCTGTCTGCATAACTTTTCTGACGTGATTGGGCAGCTTTCATATTCTGCTGAATAATATGAACTTTCTTCTCGGCTTCTTCTACAAAGTCAATGCCATAATACCTTCTATCTCCAGGCTCGACCCAATTCAATGGTGTTCTACATTTTCTGCCATATAAAAGCTTCAAAGGGAGCCATCTTGATGCTTTCTTGATAACTATTATTATAAGAAAACTCAGCTAACGGTAACCATGACTCCCATGATCCCTTAGAAGACAATACACAGGCTCTTAACATATCCTCCAAAACAGCATTCACTCAGTTCAGTCTGACCATCTGTCTGAGGATGATAAGCGGTACTGCGAATCAAACTAGTTCCTAAGTCTTTGTGTAAATGTTCCCAAAAGTGAGCCGTGAACTGTGAGCCTCTATCAGATACTATGGTCTTTGGTATACCCATGCAACCTCACAATTTCTGCGATATACTTCTCGGCATATTGAGGTGGTCGATAATCTGTTTTGACAGGCAAGAAATGAGCGGTCTTGGTAAGACGGATCCACAATTACCCAAATCGAATCATGTCCTTTTTGAGTAGTGGGCAAACCCGTGATAAAATCCATACTGATATCGTCCCACTTCCAACTATGGACTGATAAGGGTTGCAACATATCCGGCAGGTTTCATGTGAATGGCTTTCACTCGACAACATGTGTCACATCTGACAACATATGCGGTAATTTCTTTCTTCATTTTGGTCCACCAATAACGAGATCTTAGTTCTTGATACATCTTACTACTTCCAAGATGGATAGATAGCTTAGAAAGGTGAGCTTCATCCATGAGTTTATTCCTAAGCTCTCGATCCTTGGGAACCACAAGACGGTCGTCAAACCACAACACGCCCTGTTCGTCCACTTTAAAGTGTTGAGATGACTTTTCTTTTATTTTCTCTTTGATGTGGAATATCCCCTTGTCGGTTTTCTGGCCTTCTATTATCTTACTCTCCAAAGAGCAACTAATCTGAATACTATGTAACACAGCAGGATGCATTAGATCGAACCCATCTTCAAGTAATGGCTGCACATTCAAGTAATGTGACTTTCTGCTTAAAGCATCTACCACTACATTAGCTTTTCCTAGGATGATATTGCACATTCAAGTTGTAATCCTTGATCAATTCCAACCATCTACGCTATCTCATGTTTAGCTACTGGTTGGGTAAAGATGTACTTAAGACTCTTGTGATCTGTGAAAATATTGCACACATTACCAAGTAGATAATGTCTCCAAATTTTTAGGGCGTGCACAACTGCAGCAAGTTCAAGATCATGTGTTGGATAGTTGACCTCGTGCTTTCTCAATTAACGTGATGCATAAGCAATGACTCTCCTTTCTTGCATAAGAACACAGCCCAATCCAGTCTTCGATGCGTCGCAAAACACATAAAATGGTTTCTCGATATCTGGTTGTGCTAGAACAGGAGCAGTGGTCAATAGTTTCCGCAAAGTGTGGAAAGCTGCTTCACACTCCTCTGTCCACACAAACTTGTGATCCTTCTGTAGGAGACTTGTCATCAGTTTGGCAATCTTCGAGAAATCTGGTATAAAGCGACGGTAATAACCCACTAGTCCTAAGAAACTTCTAATCTCAGGAACTGTGGTCGGTGCTTTCCAATTCATAACTTCTTGCACCTTACTTGGATCGACTGAAACCCCATTCTCTGACAGAATGTGACCAAGGAAAGGAACTTCCTTCAACCAGAATTCGCATTTGCTAAACTTAGCATATAGTTGATGATCCCTAAGTCTGGTCAAGACAGTTCTCAGATGCTCTTCATGATCTTTCTCATTCTCGGAGTACACCAGAATGTCATCGATGAACACTACCACAAACTTATCCAATTCTGGCATGAAAACTGTATTCATCAAAAACATAAAGTATGTAGGAGCATTTGTCAAGCCAAAGGACATGACAAGATACTCATACAACCCGTATCTGGTGGAAAATGCAGTTTTCGGTATATCATGTGGCCTAATCTTGATCTGATGATAACCGGATCTCAAATCTATTTTTGAGAACACCTTGGCCTTGGATAATTGGTCAAACAGAACATCAATATGAGGCAAGGGATACTTATTCTTTATGGTCATAGCATTGAGTGGCCTATAATCTACGCACATGCTCAACGTGCCCTCTTTCTTCTTCTTCACAAACAAGGCGGGACATCCCCATTCAGACTTGCTTGGCCGTATAAACCCCTTTTTTGATAAATCTTCTAACTGCTTCTTCAGCTCAGCTAACTCATCTGGAGGCATCCGATAGGGTCTCCTTGAAATCAGGAGCTGTTCCGGGGACTAACTCAATTCCAAACTCAATCTCCCTATCCGGCGGAAGACCAGGTAGCTCATCCGGAATACATCCAGGAAATTCACACACTACCGGAATCTGATGAATAGGAATGACTGCCGTAGCACATGTAACACTTATAAGGTCTGTTCTCTCGAGGCAATGGTACTTGGAAAGTACCCTCACCCAGGGGATCCTTAAGGGTAAGTACTCGACTTCCAGTATCTATGACTGCTCCCCAATCCTTCATCCAATTCATCCCTATAATGACATCCAAAACTAATCCAGGCATAACTATTAAGTTCACTCGGAACTTCCTGCTACCTAATTCAAGGGTTGCCCCTCGAACCATCCGGTTGGTCAAAACATCAGCCCCTGCTAAACTTATACGGTACCCATAACCCAATTCTGTGCATAGTTGTCCATGTTTCTGTGCAAATGCTTGACTCATAAAAGAATGCGATGATCTAGAATCAAATAGAACAACTGCAGGGTTTTCAGTTGACAGGAAACTTACCAGCAGTGACGGGCTCTCCCTCAGGAATTTCATCCACTAGTTGTACTATGCACTCTAGCATTATAAGTCTGCTGCTTCTTCTTGGGCGGGTACAGGACAAAACCTCGAGAAATGGCCGGGTTGATCACAGTTATAGCAGGGTCCCCTCACTAGTCCCGGCAGATCCCACAGCTCCCTTGGAACTGCCTTGTACCGCAGTTGCTGGCTGCTTTGTTGGGCTATACTGCCATCTTGTAAGGCTTCTGGGGTCCACGGAAATTCTGACTTCTTTGCTGAGGTGGCCGGAACCTAGCGCCAGGTGCCGATGGGCGATATGGAGGACGACCTCCCATAGGTGCTCTAGCTTGCGACGGACCACCTTCAAAGGCTCTCTTGCGTGTCTTGGCTGCGGTGCTGGCATTGTTATTCTTCTCCTGCTTCAGACAGTCACTGATGAAGTCATTGAATCTGACGTGGTTGTTGGTACCAACATGCTTCATCATTTTTGGATTGAGTCCCCTCTTGAAACTGACTATTCTTTTAGCATCTGTGTCAACCATGTTAGGAGCATAGCGACACAAGTTGTTGAAGGCATGCAAATATTGCGTTACGGTCTTGGTGCCCTAGTTCAATGCCAGAAACTCTCCCAACTTCATCTCGGTCAGCCCGGGTGGAATGTAGACTCCACGGAAGGCCTCAGCAAACTCTCTCCAAGAAATCTGAGCATTTGGAGGGAAGGTGGTGCGATGGTGCTTCCACCACATTCCCGCTGGTCCTTGCAACTGAAGTGCAGCATACTCCGTTTTCAACACCTCAGTCATCCTAACACACGGAATTTATCTTCCATCATGTTGATCCATTCCTCAGCATCGAGTGGCTCTGTTGCTTCCTTAAATACTGGTGGCCTAGTGTCCATAAAATCTTTGAAGCTGCTATATTGGTTCACTCCCATGCCACCACCTTGATTGTTACCACGTTGAACGTTGTTGGCGATGGTGCGCAGAAAATCCTCCATGTTCTTCTGGGATTGTTCCGCGTTGCGCTGACTCCCAAGCAACTATGCAAGGAACATCTTGAGGGGTAAACGGGGGAGGAGGTGGCAAATGCAGGTTCATGGGGAGGTTCATTGTTGTTGCCGTGGTTTCCACCACCACCACCACCGGTCCCCGCACCGTTAGCACCGGTCTCAGCGGCCTCATACGTGGTTCGGCTGAGTGTTTGTCATCTGCATATTTCAGCAACAAGTAATGATTGAGTGAAGCTATAATAATTGCGAGTGAAGGAAAAATTATATCGTACTGAATTTACTAGAGAGAATAAATTCATACAATAAAACAGAGGCACAACAATCGCATCCCAATTAAAACAACAGCACTTAATCAAATTACTTCAACGGCAAACATCGCGTCCATACAATCAAATTGCCAGCATACATACACTGGACTTTTTATGCGTTCAGATATCGCATTCGAAAATCAAGTTCCAACCACATGCCAAGTCTCATACGTTCGAAGCAACATACAATAGGTTACATGCCAACAAAAGAAAGGTCATCGCGACAGGACCTAGATACTAGTGCAAGGCAACTAGCCTACTCCTCGGGGCCATCGTCGGGATCGGAGACGTCACCATCGCCCCCAGGTGAAACTACAGGCTCGTCCTCAGTTGTCGTTGTCGATGTCCATGCCAGTGGCGTCTGGTGGAGCATATGGGCCAACCCCATTGTAGAGCGCATGAAACTCCTCGTGCAGGGTTGTCCGTTGTATTCCTCTAGCTCATCGACCCTCTGCAGTAGAAGGTCCCTCTCGTCCCAGGCTTCATTCCTTTCCTGAACCAACTATCCAATCATGCGGTCTGCATTGTTGTTGGCTTGAGTCAACGTATGCACCCGTTGCATAGCTCTATCACCTCTCTCAACCGCCTGATCTCGCTATAAGTTCATATCAGCCAACTGCTCCTGCAAGCTAGCTATAGCACTGTGCCTGTCTCTTCTTCTGCTTTCTCCCCTTGAGCTTATCCTCACCATGCAAGCCAGTCAAAGTCCAGTAGGTACTCTCGAGACCCTCATACTCTCTGATGGCGGCAAACATAGCACTCATTGCCTGGTTGTCGCTAGCCTGTCCTTCAGCTGGACCTCTGACCAATGCACTTCCCTGAGGCTGAACCCAAATGGCATCACGAGGATCATCCCTA
This sequence comes from Miscanthus floridulus, assembly GCF_019320115.1. NCBI lineage: Eukaryota > Viridiplantae > Streptophyta > Magnoliopsida > Poales > Poaceae > Miscanthus > Miscanthus floridulus. Next base: position 61,214,805 of record NC_089594.1, read on the forward strand.
GGAAAAGTGCCAGCTAGAGCTGCTGCAAGCTCACTGGGAAATCTAGCTCATAATGTCCCTGATGACACGGAAGGCTGCTCCCTCTGCACCCTCAGCTGGAGTGCGACCCTCAAACTCCAAATGCCAACCATCCCAATCTGGAGCATCATCCGAGAGCAGGAACCATGATCTCCACCACTGCGAGTCCATCCTCTGCTAACTTGGCTCTCATTCCAAGAGTACACTGGCTCTTGACCCTCTGGGTACCCCACATCATGGAGCACTCTCCAAAGCAAAGTCGGCATGCCAAACTCGCTCAAGAAGGTGTCCATGGTGCGGTGCTCCCTCAGGGCCAACGGACGTCGAGGTGCTCTTCCTCCGGTGGACTTATGGGCGGTCTGCTTCGTGCGGGCCATCTGTAGCAAAAGTTCTTTTATTACCTCGGGGAAACATATTTTAGGTGATACAACTTTTATCAAAATGAGATAATCAATTTATAAGGGGAGGAATGCATGACATGAATGAAATGCACAAGTAACATGATGTATGTACGTGCCGTACATTCTCACAAACTTAGGAAATAAATAATTTCTAACGACTAATTCGGTGGCATACAAACGATCTCTCAAATATGTAGCTAATACGTTCTACACGATAGCGTTGTTATGTACCTGCAGAAGATTCATTTCAGCCCAATTCCCAATGAATGCATAAAAGCAGTAAAGTTTTATCTACACGCTCTACACGCATCCCCAGATACGTGTACAACAGTAGTAACTACCCAAACCATCGTCCTATTGACGGCATCGCCTCCACAGACGGAAAGACCCATACATGAGATACCTTTGTAAAATATGCGTAGAACATGTAATTACTCCTAGCATCATATAAGCATTCACCCTAGATCGGCGGTGTATCCGATCATGCTCTCACAACTCACACTTACCGAGGCGTAGAGGTAAATGATCCATTCATTACCACTCAAACAAGTGGCACTCATACAATAGCACGCCGTATGAGCGACGAAAGAGAAATATGATGCAAGAACCCCAGTCAGTACTTAATTAAGCCACCTAGAGTCCTTAACTGGGCATAAAGGATATGATCACTGGCACACTTTATATTTTGAAAATTCACATTTTCCAAATGCCTTTTTGTTTTAAATACACTTGTGAACAGTAACACGCTAAACCATGCTCTGATACCAGCTGTAACAGAACCGACCAATTATACGAAATTAAGTAAGAAAATCATCCGCTAGAGCAGACGATTTAGCAAACTTAAGCCCGTATAACCCGGTAGTCCGTGAAATCACGAAGGATTTCAAACCAACTTCCATTCCAGCCAAGATCGTAATAAGTTTAGCAGTCACCATCACATATTACATAAAAGTTCACAATCTCAGATACATCAGAGTTTCAACATAGTTATTACAAAACCAGTTCGAATAAAAGTAGCGGAAGCCATTTGTTCAAACCACACACACACTCACGCGGAGTTCAAATATAGTGCCAGCGAATGATCATCTCCAACAAAAGCATGAGACGAGACGTAAGGAATGACCATGCCCATGGTCCTAAGCATCACCCATCATAGGATAAAGGCAGTTGATACAGTAGCCGTAATGCATCTGCCCATCTGCAACAAGTGGGAATAAAACCCTGAGTACGAGAAGGTACTCAGCTAGACTTACCCGACATAACCGAAAATAAGTGACACCAAGGATTATGAAGGGCTTTATAGTAGGGTAGCTGACTCATTTGCAAAAGAAGCATTTTTAGCATTTCAAGACCCTTTTTAAAGCATTATTGTCAAGTTCCTTGTTATTAACCTGTCAACTAGATTTGCACCTATACTAGAACAAACATGTGATTAAGCAGATAATGATAACCAATGATCATTAAACAACTTCCATACTGTCATATTCACTATAATTGTCCAAGTGTTCCATAAACATTTACTACGATGAAGTAACTCAAGTCAAGTGCTCACTATCTAGGAGCGATGGCGATTCGAATCGATTCCTAACCAGCTGGTGATTTATTCCTTACACAAACCTCACTCACCCGCTAAAGTGAGATATTGATCATCGAGTCAACTATCCAGGAATCTCGAGTTTGCCAGGAACCACATGTACCCGGGGGCCGACCGACTGCACTTTGGTCTTATCATCTCGCCCCGCGTGTCCTACCACACCTGCTCCGGCACAGTGCATTGCGGGCAATCTACTCGGCCCGAATAATCTCCCAGCTTCGCGGTCGGAAGGTACTTTATCTGGCCAGCTAAATGTAAGGCATGTGTTCAACATGACTCGAGGCCCAACAACGGTCGGTCCTTAATCGACACAGACGGAAACACTATAGTCCAAAACTCTGCAAGTCTCCGTTCGGTCTCAATTTCATTTGACACTTAGTTATACCATGACTTCATAGTCATCCAAGCAGATCTAGGTTACCACCTATAGCTCGTAGGTGATAGGAAATCACCCGACTTCTACCGGTCTAAGCCAGCTAAGCATTGACTCGACTACGGATACCTGGGTAACAAGGATATAGTATAACAAAGGTAGACAAGGTATAATGCAGCAACGGTTGCAAACAACTCCTGAACGTAATGCATCAATTAAAGTAAAGCATTTAATTAAATAATTGCAAATCGGGAGAAAAATGCTCCAGGGCTTGCCTCTCTCGAAGGAGCTCGGGACGGTGATCGGGGCACTCCGGAAGTTCCTCAACGTCCTCCTCGTCAGCTTCGGGCACTTCCTGCGGCTACACCTCGAGCTGCTCCTCGGGCTCCTCGGGTATGATGACTGGGTTCTCGGTTTGCGATCTTGTATGATGCAATGTGCATAAGTGCTTATGCAATCGGTGCATCGGATGAGATGAATACAATGGATATTTTTGAATACAAGGTAGTCAACATCATCCAAGAAAATATACTACAAGCACATGTCATCTACTGCATTCTCTTCTACTACTAATATGTTAAGTCAACACATCTTATTAAATGCTTCAAAGATACACCAAAGCTTTACTAATTTCTTAATCACACAAAAAGCAACACTTAATTAAACCTTAATTAATAATAGGTTTGAATAGAAACATCTATTTTTATTGCTTAGAAAAATCTTAGAAAATTACCATAGCACATTACTACCCTAAGTAGTCTACCGTTAGATTTCCATGGTGTTTGAATGAGTGGATTAGCCTACACAAAAATAACAAGCTATGGCAGGATTATGAATATAAAAATACTTTGAACTGTGAAAAGTGTCAAACAATAGAGTTAGTATTTTTCCTAGGTTCTTCACAGCATACAATGACTGTACAAAAATTATCACATGCATGTTTTATACAAAGTTTGCCCTCTAGCTAAAATAACAAAAATCAGCCATTAAAGGTACTTGAACTACACCTCAAAATTTTCCCACAGCACATGCATGAAACATATTTTTTCTAGGAAGTACATTACATAAGAATATTAACAAACTTAGAAATCATATTTTTCTGAAGCCTATAGATTTTTCTACACATTTTTCAAGTTATCAGCAATATACATGATTAAATAAAGTTCTACACAAAAGTATCTCAAAAGTGACATGCAATAATTTTCCCAAGTAGATCTGATGATAAGGAACCTAGACAAATTTATTTCAATAGTTTTGGAGCAAATTTGAGTACCCAAACATTTTTCAAACCATTTCTATTTTCAAATAATAAAGAAAAAATGGAAAACAAATCATTCAATCGCTACTGGGCCAGCCCGCTGGAATCAGCTGGCCCACGGCCACATTTGGCCTGCGTGGCCCGAGCGGAGGGGAAAGGGAAAGCGGCCCGGCAGGGCGTCGGCCCACGGCCTTTCGGCCTGGCTCGGCTGAGGTAGAGGCCACGCCGGCGCTGCGACGTAGCGGCGGCGCGGCTCGGCCATGAGGCCGGCGGCCATTCCCGGCCATGATAGGGCGAGATAGCGGGCGCATGCGGTTCACAAGAAGATGGCGAAGGCGGGAAGGTAGCTAGTCAGGGTTGGAGAAGAGGAGGAAGGTGTCTTCCATGGCGGCCGAGCACGGCGGCACCATGGCCGACGGTGGCGGGGCTTGAGACGGCTCTACCTGAGTTCAGCAGTCGGCGCAAACGTGAGCACGACTTGAAGGAGAGCGAGGCGGAGCTGCAGGCGTGTGATTGCTGGCCGAGGTGGAGGAGCCGCGGCGGGTGCGGTGGCGCGGCGAGAGGCAGAGTGAGTGCGCTCGGCGCTGGTGGAGAGGAAAGACATCGCGGGAGTGAGTGAGCGAGCGCACCGGCTTCGGCAGGAGTAGGCGGGCATGTGGGCGCCGGGCGCAGGCTGGCTACGATGTGCGGCGGCGTCGACAGCACATGGCCGCCACGCGGCTTGCAAGCTCTGTCGTGGTCGAGCGCGGCGCGGCGTGTCAGCGGGCAGGCACGCGCGGAGGCAGGCCAGGCGCGGCACTGGGCTGGGCTAGGCCGAGGCGAGGCGCGCGGCGTGGCGGGATGCTGGCTGGGCCGGCTTCGGCCATGGGCTAGAAGCGAGGCGGCGGCCCGCGAAGGAGAAAAACCCTTTTTCATTTGTATTTTCAAGGAATTTTTAAATGCCAACTTTCAAACATTATTTTGAGCAAGAAAATGACATCTTTTGAAAATGTACCAAAAATGAAAGTTGATTAGAATTTAATTCTCTACAACTTTGCTTTTATGACCAAAGCCAAATTCTTTCTAGATTTTGAATTGAAAAATCAAAGTCCATGTTTAACGCAAAACCTTAATTTTTGGGAAATTACTTTGGAAGCAAAATTTTGAATTAATTTGAATACAAACCTTGATCCAAAAATTGAACTAAATAATCCTAGATGATTTACAATAGTAACCAAACATGTTTTACTAACCTAGCAAGCAAAATCAGGGTAAAACAATTCTAACAAAGGTATGCAACATTCAGGTTTCACAACATGTTTCAAATGTTTCGAAGCAGTGTTTCAATTGTTATTTATATGATTAGGCATATATGATTAGGATACTTGACGATGCATGATATGTATGATTTGTAGTGCCTAAATGCAGGCATAACATCGGGGTGTTACAGTAGCCAAAGAAATGGCACCTTATTGTTTTGGGATCTAACTTCCCAATGTTTGGGTTAAATACTTTAGCCTCAGCAGGGCTCCCCCACACACACGCAAGTGGTTTAGTAAGGGTACACTTTCTGTCCACAACTCATACGGTGTTTTGGGCACCGACTTACTTGGTACTCTTTTGAGAATATGAATGGGGTTTTTAACGCCTCCATCCACAGGCTCAACTGTAAGGTGGAGTAACTTATCATACTGTCCACCATATCCATCAGGGTATGATTGATTCTTTTAGCTACTCTATTCTACTGAGGTTCACCCGGTATAGAATACTGGGCTACTATGCCATTCTTTTAGGGTATGCCGACCGTAGTACTCCCCCATGGTCAGACCTGACTATCTTAATCTTTAATATCTTAAATTTATCCAATGCTTCTGTTTTTTCTTTGATTGGATAAATATAGCCATAATGGGAGTAATCATCTGTGAATGTTATGAACGGATCATAACCATCCACACTCTTTATAGGAAAGTTGACCATAGATGTCTGTGTGAATAATCTGTAAAATTCCTGCACTTCGTTTGTCATCTTTCTTAATCTTCTTTACATACTTTCTTTTTATGCATTCCCTGCATTGTTCTTAATCTGAGAGCTCTAATGGAGGAAGAATATCATTCTTAACTTGTCTTTCTATTCTCCCCCTCGAAATATGGCCTAAACGACAGTGCCATAATTTTGACAACGCATCGTGAGCTCTCTTATGCCACCATTTCTAGAGTAACACTCTGTCACCAGCTGCTTTATCAGCTGGGTAGCATATATCTTTGAAGAGCCAGTAAACTGACTCTTTATTCTATCGAGGTACTTAGTGACTGTGTCACACTCTGGGATTGAGCCTATAATTGTAGATTCAATCATGTTCTTTATCACAGCCAAAACATTTCTTGTTGGCAATGACCCACTTCCTATGCACAAAAGTCATAGGACTATATTTTGGAATTCAAAATCCCTCTCTTTAGTTGCCTAAGTGGCATCATTCTCTTTTGTCTCCCTCACCAGTGCCACAAACTCAGTGGAACATGGTGAGGTGACTACCCAGTCCACCTTAGACAAGATGAAAACTAGGTCAAAACTTTTCTTATCATAAAAATAACATCATTTGCATGCCTTGATTCCAACGTTGGTCAAAATCAAAACATACAATTATTCTTATACACTAATTCTACATCACCGTTGGGCAGAAATAGAATTAATACATAAATCTTTAACTTTTACAACTGTTCTTACACACTAATTCTACATCACCGTTGGGCAAAAGTAGAATTAATACATAAATCTTTAACTTTTATAACTGTTCTCATACACTAATTCTACACCACCGTTGGGCAGAAATAGAATTAATGCATAAATCATCAAAATTACGATATTGTTATTAATAATGTTGGTCAGAAAATAACAACATCATAATCATGTCAAAACTCTTTTTCTCCAATTAAATACCACATTGGTTCAAAATAACCGGAGAATCAACAATTTCTCTAGCAGCGGAAAAACTTTCTTTTTCTCCAATTAAATATCACATTGGTTCAAAATAACTGGAGTATAAACAACTTTTCTTTGACTGTGGAAAAACTCTCTTTTTCTTGAATTTTACCCACAGGGAAAAATGCTTTTTCTATTTTCTTTAATCCATTAATCAATTTCCAGGAAATAAACATTTTCTGGAAAAACTTTCCTTTTCTCCAATTAAATATCACGTTGGTTCAAAATCACTGGAGAACATACGTTTCTTTAGCAGCGGAAAAACTTTCACTCAATTTCTTGAATTTTACCCCTAGGGAAAAATTACTTTTCTATTTCTTTGAGCTATTAATCAATTTCTAGGAAATAAACATTTACTGGAAAAAGAAAAACAAAAAAATTACTCAAATTCGTACTGTTTCTTTGGCCCAGCCAGTGAAACAGTCCGGCCCATCTCTCCACGCGCGTGCAGACTGCACCTAGGCCGCAACCTGGGCCTGGGCCGGCAAAGTGCCGCGCGGTGCGCTCGCCCGCCTGGGCTGAAAACTGGCCCGGCCACTTGCAACCGTTCGATCAGGATCGACGGCTCGTCCACGCGTCTCGGGAGGTCAAAAAACCCGCCGCGGCCAGTGAACCGAAAACCCCAGAGTCATTTCTTTCCGTCTGCTTCTCTCTCTTCTTCACCGCTCTCTCCTCTCTCTACCTCAGCGCAACCATGAGCGACCGAGAGCGAGACGGCGAGCGAGCGGGCGGTGGAGCGAGGCAACCATGGCGCCGTCATCGGCCCCCTCGCCGGCGTGCGTGCTCCCTAGCGGGTGAGCACGCCACCGTCGAGCAGCCTGGCCTCGGCGCTTCCTTGGCCGAGCCTAGCGAGCCAGCTTCCCTGGCTCGGCTTGTTCTCTCATGATGGTGAAGGGACATCCCGACGCACGGTGAGGTAGATCCACCCCTTCCCCCTTCGGATTTGTATTGTTCTTCCTTTTCTTTTCGGAGTTCATCTGAATGGGAAACTAGGGTTAGGGTTAGGGTTCTGACCCTTGTTCTTTTCTCTTCTTCTTCCCCAATCGGATCTAGATCTTGTTTGTTTTTCTTTGTTTGACCGATTGGGTGGGTTAGGGTTTTATTTTCTTTTGATTTCTTTTAGTTTTTGGAGTTCATCCGAATGGGTTCCCTTCCCATCCGAATCGGTTCCTTTCCCTTCCCCTTCTTTTCGATTTGGACTGTGTTCTTCTCTTTTCCGAACCAGTGGATGGGAATAGGGTTTAGATCTAGGGTTACGATTCAGAAAATGACCTACCCCTTTTCCCTTTCTCTGATTTGAGTTTTCTTTTCTCTTATCCGAACTGATGTGGGGAATTAGGGTTTGGATCTATGGTTCCTCTTCTTCTTCCCCTTCGGATCTGAGCGGGTCTAAGCTAAATCCCTCTTTTCCCCTTCCTTTACTTCTTCTCTAATCCAAACACGGATCTTTTCTTTCTTGCCGTGTTAGTGCGGCACTTTTCCCATGCGGTGGCGGTGGTGACCGGGGTTCCAGTGACCTCCGCCACCCCCGGTCCCTTTTTCTGTTTCTTTTACCCGATTAGGGTTAGAGTCACACAGAGGCAACCAAGCTCTGGTACCATTGTTAGGATCGATGATTAGTACCTCTGTGTGTAACCCGTAGATCCAGGGAAGACCCTTCTCACCTTTCACTGTTGCGGCACAGCAGCAGCGTAGACGCCGTTGTAGGGGCAGCTCCGGCTCGGTGGCGAGACGGCGGTCTGGTGTAGACCTGCAGGGGAACGACGGTGGTGGCGGGGCACATCCCGTCGCTGGCAGCACGTCTTTAGGATCGGTTTAGGGTTTTCTCTGTAGGTGGGTAGCGGCTCCGTTCAACCTCGTGACCCAAGCCCAGTTCCCCACTCCTCTATATATATGTGCTGTGCGACAGGGGCCCACCAACCAGTTAGGGTTGGGCTCCCTCGATCAGGGAGCAGAGACAAGGGCCCAATAAACCGTTGGGCCTATTGGTAGAGATCAACTAACACCCCGTGCTTCGCCTCCACTAGCATCCATCCTAGCTGCCCCATCATGCCTCTTAGGCCATGAACCAGATCCCCGATGTGCTACTTCCAAGCTCCTCTTATGGTTGAAGACAATCAATTTGGACACCGTCAAGCTTCGATTCGTTGCTAATGAGATCGAATCTGACGATTTGGAGCAAATATTTGACGACGTGTGGTTGTCCCTTCCGCACGGAGATGGTGGTGCCATGGGATGTGAGACCGATGCAGGTCGTCTCGATGCCGAAGTGGACGTGAGCTCTGTCGTCGTCCTCGTACGGCCTGCTGCGAGCTCCGGCGCGGACAACAACCACAGACGGGCACGGTGACTGCAGTGTGGACGGCAACAACGGCGCGTGGCCGTAGATGGAGCGGCAGAGGCGGAGCTTGCACGGCAGCCGGTGGTTGCATGGGAGGCTGACGATGCTCGCCAAGGTGGCCTGAGACGAGCGCGCAAAGGGCCGGCGGATCTGGCGTGGTGGTCGGAGATGAGCACGGGAGAGGTGGGTCTCGTGCTCAAGGACCCGGCGGAGCTTGCACAGGGGCCGCCTCGGACGCGCAGGGTGTAGCAGCCGACGGATCTCACGTAGGGGGCAGTGGAGCTCACGGCGACGAGCGGGAGGCGGAGCTCACGGCGTCGAGCATGGTGACGGTGTGAATCCACTCGGTGGTGAAGCGACACGGATGGGTGGCTGGCCAAGCATGGCTTCCTGGAAACGACCGCTCGACTCGTTTCCAGCAAGCCATCCTCTTCCGCCTAGAGCCTGGCTTAGCACTTATGCAGCCATCCAAACACGAAAAAGTTGTATCGTGGAAACTGCCTAAACTACCGAATCAAACGCACCCATAAATTATAAGATAAGACAGCACCTCTAAGCTCTACAGAAAATAGATTTAACAATATATCTAATGATACTAGTTATATTATATACTTTAAATACTAATATTTTTTCGGTCAAAGTTAAAAATCTTTGACTACTCAGAATGCAAGAACGACACATTTTGAGACAGAGCAACCCCAAAGTACAAATAAATATTCAACACATTTGCAACAAAGGAGTAGGTTAATGTAATAGGTACTGTCGTAAGAACTGCAGCCTTAAGTTTCTGCAAAACTGAATTTTCACAACATTAGAGTAAGGAACCTTACAGCAGAGAAATCTATACGAGCACGCAAGGTAACTCTGAAAATTACATTAGATTCAGACCGACAAAACGTTTAGGTCCGTTATTCTTCACAGTACAGTAGTTGTAGTTGATGAGCACATGGATTTGGGCATCACAGGTACTGAATGAAACATAAGAATTTCAGACTGCAGTAATCACAACCGAGAAACAAGGCATCCGCAGATCAGTCAGTAGCAACTTCAACTGAATAGAAACAAAATCAACAACAAAAATAGGAGACAGGACCACAGCAAGTAACAGCAACCGACCATTTCGTTCATTCCAGCAAGCAACAACAAAAATAGGCAGCTTTCATTCACCACAAACTTCACCTGATAAACCATCCATCACAGAACCTAAACCTAACCAACCATAGACAAGACAAGACACTAATACTGCTGCTAATCGACGAAACTTGAACGGCGGAGCGCCTTCATGTCGAAGCATGATTCGAACCAGAGACAGAGAGAAGCCTGCAACCGCCGCCGCCTAGAACTCCTGGGACGCGGATCCGATGTCAGCCTTGCCCTTGCCGCCGACCTTCTTGGGCAGCAGCGTCTGGTGGATGTTGGGCAGCACCCCGCCGGCGGCAATGGTGACGGCGCCGAGCAGCCTGCTGAGCTCCTCGTCGTTGCGCACGGCGAGCTGGATGTGGCGCGGCACGATGCGGTTCTTCTTGTTGTCGCGCGCCGCGTTGCCCGCCAGCTCCAGCACCTGCAAGCAAGCAAGCGATTACGGGCGGCGCACGAGCACGGCAAGGATTCAACAATCATCCGAACGGATTCGCGGAAGGGAGGAGGGGGGAGAAAGAAATGGATTGGGGGCAGTTACCTCCGCGGCGAGGTACTCGAGGACGGCGGAGAGGTAGACGGGCGCGCCGCCGCCGACGCGCTCGGCGTACTTGCCGGTCTTGAGGTAGCGCGCGATGCGGCCGACGGGGACCTGCAGCCCGGCCTTGGTCGACCGCGTCACGGCCTTGGTGCCCTTGGGCTTGCCCCTGCCGCCGCCGGAACTCATACTCGCCTCTTCTCTTCCTCCCAGACTAGTCTCTCCTCTCGTCGGACGGAATCACTGGTGTGGTGCCGCCGCCGGAACTCATATTTTTTCTCTTTTTCTTCTTTCCCGTATTCACGTTGGGCCCGTCCGCCTCTCTTCGTGCGAGAAATCCGGCCCACTCGTAGGCACGCGCAAGCGCACACCCCCGCCCATTGCATGCGTGCGTGCAGCGAAGAAGCAGCAGCCCCGTGTGACCGTGTGTGCCTCACTCCAATGGCCCTTATTAGCTGGATGACATCATGCTTATGTCAAGCCTAAATAAGTTCATTTCTTTTAGAAAAATAATTCAAGATATAACATCTAAATACAAATATAAATAAAGACATCCTTAGCCGTCCGTTCTAAGATCTATGCCCACGATTAAAAGAACCCATAACCCTTCGAGGTGGACATGGTCCGTGGTGAACTGCACCCTCATCCCCCTGCTGGTCCACGACCCGTGGACTGAGTGCGCAGCAGAGTGTTTGCAATCTAGCCCCTCCTTGTATTCTATATGCACATACTAAGCTATTATTTGTGTCGGGTACAACCAGCCAGCAACCTCTGTCGTCTATAGTGAACTGCATATAGACCCTCACCAGATTAAGAATACATCAAAATAATGTTCTAAGTATTTTGTTTTCACAAAAAGTACTACTAATTTCATAATTACTTTATATGACAATATAAATCAGTTTTCAGTAAAAAAAACACTTCCAAAAAATTTTAATGTTTGATTTTTGTGAGCAGATTGCAGATTTGTTGTTGTCGGGTATAAGTATTACGGATACCCGAAGAAGGGATCTGAGGACCGCGGACGACAACTCGCCTAGATAATTAAGGACGTATTTCAGTCTCAACCGACCCCAGAGGGACGGTTTCCGCCTCGCCGGACTCCTCGGACATAGGCCCCGTGTCGCCCGACCCCGAGGGTACGAGAGCCGTCTCGCCCGACCTTAAGGGCGCGGGCTCCGTCTCACCCGACCCTTGGGCGCGGGCTCTGCCTCTCCCGGCAGGGTCCATACCACCCCCAACCACTACGGATCCAAGCGTGAGGGCCTGGGTCAAATCTCTGACACCAGAAGGGGCGTGCGGCATGTCTTGACGTGACCCGTGGCCACGACAGGCTACGCTCGGGGGTTCGCATCGCGAACAGAGACGGGTGCATGGGCACTGTGCTGCCTAATTCCCATATGACCACTGACAAGCATGTCGGTTCACCATGCCGTTCACCGGGACGGGATGGAACGCCATGACCAGCTGATGACGTCGAGGCATAGCACCAGTGGTGAAGAGGAGCCCGACGTGGAGCCATCCCCATCACCATCTATAGCGTTGGCGATACCCGCATGAAGGAGAAGAAGGACGCGGCGGTTCCAGAGAGCTTCTTCTCCTCGATTTTCTCTCTCTCTCTCTCTCTTCTCTTTTTCTGATGTAACCTGCATCTTCCCCTTCTTCTATAAAAGGGAGAACACAATGCAACACAAATAGAGGCACGAGCACAAGGCTGAGCAGCTAAAAAACTCTCAGCACTTTTCAATCATTCCACCAGAGACATGGGATCCGCTCCCTCTCTCGCCCATCTGTAACCCCTACTACAGACAGTGCCGGTAACACGAGCAACAGCAGACTGGACGTAGGGACGTTCTGCCCGAACCACTATAATCCTTATGTCCTCCGAGCACACCATCCGGGCCAGATGTGCAAACTAGAAATTTACTAGCCGGTGATCCGAAACACCGACAGTTGGCGCGCCAGGTAGGGGGTTTTTGCACGTCTTGGCGTCCACATCAGGCCTCAGATGGCTAGTCACAGCGTTACCTGGGTCCTGAGTGCGCAGTGCGCTTCGGAAGCCTGGACTTCATCGTCACGACGGAGGAAGAGTTGGCACAAGCTCCTGCCGCTGTCCAACCTCTCCACTCCGTCGTCCTCGACGCGATTATCGAGGCGCTTGAGCAGCTCCAGCTGCACGCGTCGGAGGCACGTGTCCCCTGGAGCGACCAGCTCCTCAGCTTTGACTATGGGAGGCTAGAGCACCAACTCAACGCCTTCTTGAAACCCCGACCGTCCCGAGAGGAGCTACGCTGCCTTACTTTCTCCTTCGCCAACGCCATGATGCAACTCGCCGGAGGGGAACCGCTCTCCCCGGAACACCTCACCTGGGGCACCCGGCAGCGTTCCCGTTCGACCTGCGCAATGCTGTGGGGACCGTTGACCACCTCATGGCGCAGTGCATGGACCCATTGAAAGGTCCTAATATGGCTAGAGGGGGGTGAATAGCCTATTAAAAATCTTTAAACCAACTAGAGCAATTTGATTAGTATGATAAATAGCAAAAAACAACCTTGCTCTAGCTCTACAAGGGTTGCAAGCCACCTATCCAACAATTCTAGTTACTATGATCATTAGACACATAATTTACTAAGTCACTACTTACTAAGAGCTCCCACACTTGCTAAACTAAAGAGCTCCACTAGATGAACTTAAGCTACAAAGCAAGCTCTCAATTCTAGCTACACTAAAGAGCTTACTACAACTAGTTTATGGGTATGTAAATGAGAAAGTAAGGTGATTATACCACCGTGTAGAGGCGTGAACCAATGACAAGATGAATACTAAATCAATCACCGGGAGAATACCAATGGGCAAGAGACAACCATTTTTTCTCCCGAGATTCACGTGCTTGCCGGCACGCTAGTCCCCATTGTGTCGACCAACACTTGGTGGTTTGGCAGCTAAGAGGTGTTGTGAGAACCTCGTCCACATAATCGGACACCACAAGAACCTATCCACAAGTGAGGTAACTCAATAACACGAGGAATCCACTATAGTTACCTTTCGACACTCCACCGGGGAAGGCACAAGTCTCCTCACAATCACCGTGATCGGAGCCGGAGACAATCACCGACCTCCGCTCAACGATCCTCGCTGCTCCAAGCCGTCTAGGTGGCGGCAACCACCAAGAGTAACAAGTGAATCCCGTAGCGAAACACGAACACCAAGTGCCTCTAGATGCAATCACTCACGCAATGCATTTGGATTCTCTACCAATCTTACAAAGATGATGAATCAATGATGGAGATGAGTGAGAGGGCTTTGGCTAATCTCATAATGTTGCTATGTCAATACAAATGGCCAAGAGAATGAGCTAGAGCCGGCCAAACGATATTTATAGACACCCCCAAACAATAGAGCCGTTGGCTCAATTATTGGGCTGACTATGGGAGGACCGGACGTAGGCCTCCCCTTCCTGCCGTGGGAGATAAAGTCCGGACCGATGGCGACCTCCTCTTGGTGGCGCTGGGGTGGTGGTGGTGTGGTGCCCGCCATGGCCGCGACGAGTGAGGTGGCCAAGGGTGTGCCGGTGGATAGGGTCGACGTGCAAGATGGTGGCTTGGCACGGCTGGCGATGGGGTGTGATGCGGTAGGGGGAAGGGTGTTGCGTGTGTGGGGGGGGCGGGTGCGCGGTGGGGGAAGGGGGCGTTGCGTTGTGGATGCGCGGTGATGCTCTGATAGCCAAATGTGAGTGTGATGGGGATGAGCACACCTATTGGGCAGTCTGCTACACAGACCCATGAAGAAAGTGTTCGAATGGGGGCAGATGCCCGTGTCCATGTATTAGCGAAAATTTATTCTTATTATTAGAACCTAGTCCGCGGATGGTCCAACTAACAATAAAATTGTAATTTGAAATGATGAGCAATTTATTATCGATCTAATCTAAATAAATGTATCTGCAAGTTATACGCATATACCCGCGCAATCAAACCAGGGCTACCAAATGAAAATTGGGGTATCCATTATAATCATGAACATACAGACCAATCCTTGACAGATATGAACTAAGTCCTCAATGACTATAATCATATATTAAAATTACATATTTTTGTAGATCCTTAGAGAAGGTCAAGGAACTCAATATTTAATATCATCAATACGTGGATATTATGAAAATTAAAGTTATGATATATTCATGAGTAAATATTTTTCTACCTTACAATATAGGGAAAAAATCTGTCAAAATTATATTTAGTTTGGTACAACCTTAAGAGGATATTGTCGTATTAGTACCATCGATATTAATTTATATTGTGGATGCCATGGTCACCATAAAATAAATTATAGATTTTAAATTTTATGGAATGATATAATATAAAAGATAAATAGATATGTAACGTTTTCGTCCTTGCTTCCTATTAACATTGATAACTTTTTTTCTTCTGTTGCAATGCACGGGCAATTTTGCTAGTAATACTAAAGAGGTAAAATTTCTGGCTTCTTTTTTTGTCCAACACCGGCTCGGTTTCAACATCCGTTCACGGTTAGGTTAACAATGCCGAGATTAGGAGTGGCGAAGAGAACTGAAAGAAATACGAGGTTCCAGATGTAAAGATGCTAGAGAGAAAGAAACGGTGGAAGGGCTATAATAGTTTTTTAAATAGATTGGGGTTCCTGATGCAAAATGTCTAGGTCCGAGTGGGACTCCCCTAGTGGGCTTCTTTTTTAACCTAGGCTAAATCCTTGCAGTTGAGCCGGCTTTGTTGTGGTTTGGAACAAGCCTATGCAAGCATGTTTCCTTTTCTTTGTTTTTTCTCCTTTTCTATAAAATTAATGATCTTACAAAATTCGCCAAAAATCATAGAAAAATCAGAAAAATGACAAATCAATTTTGTTAGCTTCATAAAAATGTGATATATCCATAGATGTTATGAATCTTGTTAGGTTATGCTTTGTCTGTAGGTGTGTTAAATCGTCCTTGCATATGTTGCATGCATATAGGTTTGTCGATGACAGAGAACGTGCCAGAGGCAGACCCAAAATACGTGGAGGTGGCCGAGGTCGTCATCGGTGTTCCCAAAGACTTCACTAACTTTATGATGGTTTAAGATGGCTGATTCCTACACAAGACAAGCCCCGTTGCATAACCTCTAATTTTCAGTAATTATTATGTTTGTTTGCGTATTAAGTTTTGAGGAGAAAGATTTACACCATCTGATGTAGTTTTGATTAGAAACAAAACTTATTTTTATTAAAAATATGGATTAGTCAATGGTACAACTAATTATTTTGTGAACCAGAATCTTGGGCAGATTATTGTCTAATGAAATCTAAACAAATGTATTTATGTAATCCCTAACGAGGGCTGTCGTGTGAAAAATAGAGGTACGAGATCATTAGCAGACATACCAATCCTTTACACATCGACATAAAAGTTAAGGAGGTTGATATGATACGTCAAAAAAGCTACATAAGTCTATATTTAGAGTCATAGAAACACATGGGTAGTATGTAAAATTAAAGTTATGATATATTTATATCTAAATAATTATGCACTTTGCGATAGAAGAAAAAAATATACCAAGGTGTATTTTAATTCGATACAGGTTTAATAGGACATTGTTATTTATTGTAAGCATTAACTTATGTTATGGACGTGACGATCATCTCAAAATAAATTCTAAAGCATAAAACATAAGTAGATATGTATCATTCACATTATCATTTTGCATGAATGTTTAATAGTTTTTTTTCTCCTGTAATGTACGGACATATTTGCTAGTATAGATTAATATATTAACCAAGTGAACGTAATTGGTAGGCTAATCTAATATTTTATATTAACCATCTATTAACGACATTTGTAAGGTGGTTCAACTTTTTTTTTGTACGGCCAAACGTTCTCTCTTTCTTTATAACAAAAAAAAGTAAGTTTACTGAGAGATTCATAAACGTGATGGGTCCTCATATTTTATATTAATATTAATACATTAACCAAACGTCTACGTGATAGATAGACCGATCTACTATCTTGTATTAACCAACTATGAAATGCATGTACGGCCATTTTTTCTTTTTCTTTTAAAAAAGATTTTATTTACTATAATAACAGAGGTGGGTAATTTTCTATTAAATAAAATAGATCTAATGGTTATGAATGGATAGAGCCTTTTGATTTAACGGCCGGATGTTTCTAATTAATGTGAGATATTCTAGCATTTATCTTTTTTTTCTAGCACACCCAATGAGGATTAACGTGGGGCTCCATTGGTTTGTATGACAAATCCAACGAAGAGTCTTGATACATTTCATGGCCCGGATGGGGGAATATGAAACACTGTGCCGACAGATGACGCAAAACGACCCTAGAAAGGCATTGTTAGAGCCACGACCTAGCGAAGAGGTCCGACGATGGGCCCAGGAGTTTCTCAGGCCTGCAAGACCGAAGGTTCAAAGGCTAGTCGGCAGATGACACGTGGCCGCCTTTGGAACAGGGGATGAGTGGCGTGCACACAGCAATGGACCCACTAGCAGTCTTTGCTCAGGCGCACGGAGCGCTCGGTCATTGCACGATGTGCAGCATGACCCTATGAAGTCACGACTGAACCCCTCGGTGGGGGTGGGAACTCTGGCGACAACAAGGCAGCGAGCTAGTCACTCGGACCTTGGTAGGTTGGGTATGCGGAATGCCTCATGAAGGCTCAAACCAGACGCCCTTGGCTGAGGGATTATTTGGGCCCTTCTCAGACTTGACCGGCTTGTTCTCGCCGATAGCGTTGCCTGGCCTCTGAGTTGGGTCCATGACCTTCTTATCCTCCAAAGGAGAACAACCCCAATGACAAGGACCTTGTGCTGGTCGATCGATCAATTGGAAAAAGTAGAAATCCCCTCGCTGTCACTCCTAAAAACAAATCGGAGAGACCATGATGATCTCAGGGGATCATAATGAATTTCTAGCAGTAGGACTACGTAAGCCCTTAGCTAAACATGCTCACACCTGCATTAACCCCCTGGTTGATTCTACAAATCATCCAGGGGCTCAGGGGCTGCACCTAGCGGGTGTGCTCTCGCACCTGAAAGTCCATGTTTTGTTTTGGTAATTAAGTGACAACCTTGTTGGATTTAGGCCCATGATTGGCCTAATCGAAAATTTTTCAAAGCATGCACAACCTTTAGTCTCATATTGCTAATTCAAGGAGAGGTTGCCTTGCTTAAATATGGGAGTCTCCTCTCCATGCAAAATAGGTGCAAATGAGAGAGAAAGAGACTGTTGCTACACGTACGCGCAGCTCGCGTGAAAAATCGCATGACTTGTGACACGTACGTGTATAGCAAGCTATTATTTGTGCAGTTTCTATTTTTTATGCTGAGCATAATGGTGCTTCAATGTGATTGAAACTGTCGTTTTAAACAGTAATAAGGTGTGTCAGTTTCTGCTATTTGATTGCAGCATTTTCTGTCATTTAAATGGGCAGTTTCTACTGCTTGATGAGGGGAATTGATGCACTATGAAGCCCTATAAAATCAGGAGACGTCCTAGTTGAAGGGTATGCTATCACACGCTCATCTTTCCACCCGCTGTGCTGAGCGTCTCGCTGCTGCGCCTTGTCGACCTTTGAGTTCGGCGTGCACCAGACTTGAAGATAGCGGGATCTCCGAAACCATTGCCGCGAGACTCCTGCACGGGGCGGCAATCAGGTTTTTGGGCAACGTCTATACGCGACCGTTTGATGATCTGCAACATCTACTTCAACACGTTCGACTACGTTCTGCGCGGGATCATTGAGTAATTTCCTTGTGCAATCCTGTTCTAGTCAGTATGTTGCATGTTTACATGTTTTATATGCTTGCATCATTTTTTATCTATGAGTTTTTTCTCCAAATAAAATCTGGAATGTATTTTAGGCACATATTTCCAACAAACCTTAGGTGGAATAATGCGTCTCATGTGAGATGAATATGTACGTAGTCCACACAAACACACTGAGCAAGACATAGTAGCCATGGTAGAGAGATGGCTTATGCATTTGATGTAAGTGCTCAACTAATGAAGATGAAGGAGCTTATTGAATATATGAGACATGATCACATAGTCTCATATGGCTAGGTGGAGAAGGTCAAGGCAAGGATTGACTATGAAGGACCGGGTTGTAGGAGTGAAGGATAAGCTAGAGGCTCGGTTGCGATGAACTATTGAGGCGGTGAAGTGCAAGTAGATGGCTTGGCGCGGATAGATCAACAGTGAAGAACAAGCAAGGCTACAATTGATGGACCAATAAGGCCATGTGAAGTTATGAAGTGGATCATATCATCCATGGTATCGAACCAAGTGTTGATTTGTGTTGATGATCAAGTGGCTTGATGGAGTGATGATGAAGGAGCTTCTTGGTTTGGACAAATGGTCAATGTAGCATGGTTGGATAAATTTGATGGATGGACATTATTGATCATTTGATGAAGATGGAGGTTGCATGCTTGTGTGGCATCACTGACATGGAGATGGAGTGCAATGCACAAGGCGAAGGCATATTTGCAGGGCATTTCATTCTGCCGGTCTAAGGTTATGTAGAGAAGAGCTTGACTGGGTTTAGGATAGATAGTTGTACTATCAAGAGGGACATTCTTGTTGGCTAATCAGTTATCTAGTACCACCAGGTGAGATCTAACTAGCGATGCATCTAGATTGAGTGGCGTGAAAAGGAACAAGATCAAAACCTTTGAAAACGAATTTGAAAATGCTAACTTAGTGTTAAAGGAGGTGTTGTCATGTTATACAACATTTGGGAGTTAGTACATTTGAAAACGGTTTTGAAACGAAGATGGGTTTGTTATTTCAGCCATCACCAAAATTTCCCGGTGGTGCCTCGGAGGGCACCGGAGAAAGCGGCCTAGCTCTGAATAGCAGCTCGCTGACTTGGAGTTTCTGGTGATGGTCTCACCATAAAATCCCAATGTGTTAAAAATGCATGTCGTCATAAAATGCATCCGTATAAATAGAACCAGTTGATGTCACATATAGGAAGCAAATCTTTTATTTCATTGCATAGTACCAATCGATCACCATTACATAGTAATGCAACATGAACATGTTAGCAACCTGATCATTTGGAGATACATGATGGCAGGCACCTAATTGCTGATGAAAATATAGCCCGAATGCCACGTTTCTTCTTCTTCTCCTCTAGTGCCGCGTTCAGTTTTCCAATCTCCCCATCCTTTTTAGCATTGTAGTTCACAAGTGCCTCAATTTTTGACTTCATGAGGGCTACCTCAGCCTTCTTAGTGTCCAGTGCTTTCTGGATTGAATTCTTCTCATCAGTCAAGCCTGAATGCTTGGCATCAAGTTTGTTATAGGATGCTTGCAGCTATGACATAGTAACATGGAGCTCCTCTAACTCAGCTCTCAAGTTATTGGCCAAGGCATCCTTGTAGTGTACTGCTTCCTCAGCTAATTCCTTGTTAGCTTGGCTTTGCTCTGCCTCTCTCTCTTAAGATCCTCTAATTCATTCATGATCTTTGTCTTCTCGGCATCAAATACCATTGTAGCTTCCTCCTTGGCCTCAGTCAATGCAACCATTTCCATCTTGAGCTTCTCAATCTCTGTTTCAAACAAGCTATGTTTTTGCTCTATAGTGAGAACATCTGACCGAAGCTTATCATTTTCAACCATCACCAACTCCTTGCTGGCCTTGATTTCCTCAACTTTTTCGTTGAGGTCCTCCAGTTCCTTCATGATTTCTGTCTTTTTAGCATCAAACTCCAAGGCAGCTGCCTCCTTCACCGCTGCTAGGGCATCTAGTTCCATCTTGAGCCTCTCAACCTCTTCTTCAAATAAGCTAAGTTTTTGCTCTGTGGTCACAACCTCCGATCGAAGCTTATCATTTTCACCTATCACCAAATCCTTACGGGCCTAAATTTCCTCCACCTCCCTCTTAAGATCCTCCAATTCCTTCATGATTTCCGCCTTTTCAGCATTAAATGCTTTGGCGCTTGCCTCCTTTGACTCTAATTGTGCACCTAGTTCCATCTTGAGCCTCTCAATCTCTTCTTCATATAGTCTACATTTTAGCTCCACGGTCAAGACATCTGACCGAAGCTTATCATTTTCACCCTTAACCAAATCCTTGCTGGCCTTGATTTCCTCAACTTTTTCGTTGAGGTCCTCCAGTTCCTTCATGATTTCTGTCTTTTTAGCATCAAACTCCAAGGCGGCTGCCTCCTTCACCGCTGCCAGGGCATCTAGTTCCATCTTGAGCCTCTCAACCTCTTCTTTAGATAAGCTAAGTTTTTGCTCTGTGGTCACAACCTCCGATCGAAGCTTATCATTTTCACCTATCACCAAATCCTTATGAGCCTGAATTTCCTCCACCTCCCTCTTAAGATCCTCCAATTCCTTCATGATTTCCGCCTTTTCAGCATTAAATGCTTTGGCACTTGCTTCCTTTGACTCTAATTGTGCACCTAGTTCCATCTTGAGCCTCTCAATCTCTTCTTCAAATACTCTAAATTTTAGCTCAGCGGTCAAGACAACTGACCAAAGCTTATCATTTTCACCCATAACCAAATCCTTGTTGGCCTTGATTTCCTCAACTTTTTCGTTGAGGTCCTCCAGTTCCTTCATGATTTCTGTCTTTTTAGCATCAAACTCCAAGGCGGCTGCCTCCTTCACCGCTGCCAGGGCATCTAGTTCCATCTTGAGCCTCTCAACCTCTTCTTCAGATAAGCTAAGTTTTTGCTCTGTGGTCACAACCTCCAATCGAAGCTTATTGTTTTCACCTATCACCAAATCTTTACTGGCTTGGATTTCCTCCACCTTCCACTTGAGGTCCTCCAATTCCTTCATGATTTCGAGCTTCTCAGTTTCAAATGCCTTGGCAGCTTCCTCCTTCGCCTCCACTAGTGTAGCCAATTCCACCTTGAGCCTCTCAACCTCTGCCTACGATAGTCTATGTTTTTGCTCTGTGGTGAGAACCTCTGACCTAAGCTTATCATTTTCAGTGACCACCAAATCCTTGTTGGCCTGAATTTCCTCCATCCTCCTCTTAAGATCCTTTAATTCTAGCATCATTTCTGCCTTCTTAGCATCAAATGCCTTTGTAGCTGCCTCTTTCTCCTCTGCCAGTGCATCTAACTCCATTTTGAGCTTCATAACCTCCGCTTGGGACTGGCTATATTTTTCCTCAGCCGCCGAAACCTTCAACTGAAGTTTATCATTTTCACCCTTCAAGCTCCTCTCCACCTCTTCCTTCTCACTAGACAGCACCTGAGCCGCCTTTTTTGTCTCCTCCAATTGATTCTCCAGTTTACCCTTCTCGCCGAGCAGCTGGGCGCTTTTGCGCTCCAAGTCCCACACCTTTTCCCGATGTGCTGAGACCTGATCGGACAGCGTCTTCACTCTCTCATCCGTGAAGAGATCTGCAGCTCATTGTTTAGAGTGGGTATTAGAGTTGAGGAGAGAAAAGGCACTGGACGATGGCATGCATGCATGCTACGTCCAAGTTGGAGGGAGAAAATTAAAGAAAGAAAGATGACATCGATGCATGTCTTGGCGCACCGGCAAACCACGACGCCGCCATGTCCTGCTGTTGTCACACTCGTTCAGATATATACTTGGAGAGGCAGAAGAGACGTTCACTGCTGATCCGTCTTGTTTCCTGACACACTGACCCTGATCGATGCAGCTGCCCAGGGGTGCAACACATATATATACACAAAATGTAGAAGAAAGAAAGGACTGAGAGGATGAAGTGTAGATGAGGAAGATGGAAGGAGGAGGGGCGACAAGGGATGGAGTGCGGTAAAGAAGAAATGGAGACAGAGGATGAAGTGTCGATGAGGAAGTGGGATAAAGGAGGAGCTCGTCAGTACTTGCTGGGGCATTGTGGTGGGTGATTGATGATTCTATGTACTTGATGCACTGGATGAACACCTCGTTACTTTCCATCACCCTTTTTTTCCAATTTTTTTGCTTATGTAGTCTTTGCTGTACGTGATCCGTGAACTCTGTCCGGAAAATTTTAGTGCTAGCTAATCACTTACTACGTCCGAAGTCTTCTACTGGTTCTCGGCTCGATCTCCGTACCAAGTGTACGTTAAATACGTACGGGTTGTAAATCCAGCTTTTGATCGCATGACAAATACTGTATTTCACGTGAATGTTCTGTAATTTCCAGTGGAACTTAGCAGAATTTCATGTGCAAACGTTCCATAGAGTTTCGTGTGCAATTGAGTTGAGCCTGTTTGATCCGTATGGTGAGTTTCCAAACAAGAGGCCTAGTGTTATCTAAAATTAAGCTAACCTCATAAAAATTCGGAACCACAAAAGTAAACTAAAGTGGTCTAAAGTTTTAGTCAAAAACTTTAGCCAGCCAAGCTTTAGATCAGAGAATTCAAATTGGTTTAGCCAAGGTCATGCATTTACCCGCAGAACAACTTCACTGAAAAATTGCTCTCCCGCTGAACGACTTTGTAAAGTCTTTTTCTCGTAAAGCGACAACAGCTTTTTTCTGAAATTTGTTTGGATGAGACACGATATACTTTTTTAATATTGAGAAAAAATGTATTAAAAAATCCATCACAAAACATTGTTGCTTGCTCTACAAGATGCTGCTGGAAAAAAAAAACACTCAAAGTAGGAAATAAGAAAAGAAATTCCACGATCTGCACTGTATTGTTGCACAGGTCAAAAGGACAACTTTTATCAGCACAACACTTAATGTCAGGTTTAAAGTTCATCATACATTTTTTTAAGAATTACAAACATGGTATAAGTTGTTTGGTATAAGGTCTGAAATTCATCTCCTTTGTAAAAAACAATCACCCAACTCCTATTCCATATTATTATTTGACAATCTAAACGGAATGCTCAAGGGAAAGTTTACTTCAAATTGTATGATGTACCATGATGTAGTGGAACAAGCACAAAAATCACCAGAACTACAGCAGCAAAAATAAATGTGCATATTGCAGTCAAATTTTTTTTCTCGAAGTGGCAAGAGAGTTGTGTCTTTGTATTGAAGAGAGAAAAAATGATCCCGTACAAACCAACCTCCTTAATCCCAAAAGAGAAATAAGGGGCTGCCATAAAAAACTAGAAAAACAAACAAACCAAACGCAAAAAGTCATAGCACCCCAAAATTTCATAATTGAATTTAAGATTAGTACCTAACCTTGACTATTCTATAGGTTCAGACATGCTTCTTCCAAACTATTTTTTTCTCATAAATCTAGAAAACAAATGTTACACTAGAGATCTATATTGTAGTTTCCAAATATATCTAGTCACACTTTCAAAAATATTTGGCCAACTCCGAATCTAAAGAAACAGGATAAGTGAAATATTACAATCTAGCATGCGGCACAAATATATTAGCAAGCATGTGGCGGGCTACAACTACCTAGATTATATACAAACACTGCCATACCAGACAGAGTACTAATAAACCTATGATCCTGTTGCCAGGTTAACCCGGCCTTGCTGGATTCTAGGCTAAAAGACAGAAGTAGCAATGGAACAGGGAAAGCACTGGTAATGCATAGAGTGACCACATCGCATTATTCAGCCAAGTGTCTATCTATATCACTTTTGTAAATCAAATTAGTTTCTATCATCTGGAGTTCTTTTAAAGTCCATTCCACTGCCAAAAGATTGTCACAACTGAAAAGATGACAACAGAAACTGAAAATGTCTATTTAACATTTTTCAGATGTACTTGACAGTTTCCATGATCAACTGATATTTTTTTCCAAGCTCAGTGTTTAATCATGTAACCATTTTCTCTCAAGATGTTTATAAAACACACCTGCTAGGAAGAAAAAGTTTTTTTTCTCTTTTGCCTATTTCTTCTCTGCCCTTTGGCCCCTTGAGTCTAGATCGAAGAACCAGGAAGTAGACATATACTGCTAAACATCCACCATATTCATACCATTTAGGCAAGCAGCTCTCGTGCACAAACACAAAACATTATCCTGTATACAACAACAAAGCCTTTTAGTCCCAAGCAAGTTGGGGTAGGCTAGAGTTGAAACCCAACATATAAAACATTATCATGTATAACATACAAAATATAGCATTCCGTGGTATATATTATGAGATTGGTTAAGAGTTATATGCTAAATCAATACCTGTTTATAATTAACAGTACTTATTCCATTCCTAATCAATAATTACTTCAAGATCTGGGCTCACGCAAATGAAATGTCAATTTCGATAAGCAGCACCACACTATGCAGGTCTAAAATCATCAATTATCCGTTCCTCATTTTCCTTACCAAGAGGAGATCCAATGTAAAAGAATCTTGTAGTACCTGGTAATTTCGACAAGCGAGAATAACTACGGCTTCTCTTGATGATCTTCCCCGTTGTCCAATCCACTGTCTTGCAGCTCTGCTCCCCTCCTACCTTCATCTTTGACCACTAAGTCATAATTGTATTTGGAGAGCTCAAATTTGGGACGTCCATGATGGATATTGACTATGTTCAGGATGGCAGGTTCTGTTGCCTC
This sequence comes from Miscanthus floridulus, assembly GCF_019320115.1. Lineage (NCBI taxonomy): Eukaryota > Viridiplantae > Streptophyta > Magnoliopsida > Poales > Poaceae > Miscanthus > Miscanthus floridulus. Next base: position 61,239,912 of record NC_089594.1, read on the forward strand.
CAGATTGCTTTTAGTCGCGCCATCACAATGAATCCCAACCTGGAGCCGCTCTAGACTTGTAAGGTGATTGAACTTGAACTCAAAATCCAGCTGTGACTCTGCTTTTTTGCCTTGAAAACAATTAAATGTATGAGCCTTTGCATAGCATCTTGCTCACAGAGAAATCTCAGCCCACCTTCACCCCAAGAGCCAATTTCAAACTCCGTCAGGAAAAAAAATTGTTGGCTTCCAATACTAAGTTTTTCCGATAGCGCTTCCTTTAATATCAGCTAGATATAGAGCAGTATGGGGCATATGCCCTTATGGCAAAAACAACTTCGCAAAAAATTTGCCTTCAAGGGCATATATTCCCATGTGCATTACCACTGGATGCATATGGGGATGCGTGTGCAGCAGGAGAGAGAACGCATCGACTTTTGTAAGACGTGGTTCAAGGTGGGAAAGCTTAATAAGATATGCTCTGAACCCTACTAATGCAGCTAGTGTATATGAGTTTTTCCCGACATGGACAATCTTTGCACATAAGAACTAACAACTCATCTGTGGCCAGTAATAACCGATGAAGATATCTAGCGATTTAATATTGTGCTTTCCCAATGTAATGAGAAACAATTCCAGTGATTCTCGGTACCTCACACTGTCATGATGACCAAGTCCATGTCTGCCATGCCCATTCCTTGGACTGGTCAACTTTTTTATTGGCTCCAAAAGGTTCTATGAGTTACAGGGTGTGTTTGGTTGTGTGGACTAGCGTAGCCTGGCTCCAATTTTAAGCCTGGCCCAGCAATGCAACCAGGTGTTGTTTGGTTATGCGTATAAGCTAAGCCAGTATAGCAGAGTTGTTTGGTTGCCTGGCTGCGCTGATAGAATGGTGGTGGACTTACCCCCTGCAACCATCGGCCAGCGCCTCTTCACCGAGGAGACAACCTCGCCGCGGCATAGCCGGAGGCCATCTGGGCCTCGCCGCAGCACAGTCGACGGCCATCTTCAGCCTCTAGGACGAACATCTCCTTTTCCCCGTGTTAGGATCGATGATTAGTACCTCTATGTGTGTAACCTGTAGATCCGGGGAAGACCCTTCTCGCCTTTCACTGTTGCGGCATAGCAGCAACGTAGACGCCGTTGTAGGGGCAGCTCTGGTTCAGTGGCGAGACGGCGGTCCGGTGTAGACCTGCAGGGGAACGACGGCGGTGGCGGGGCACATCCCATCGCTGGCAGCATGTCTTTAGGATCGGTTTAGGGTTTTCTCTATAGGTGGGTAGCGGCTCTGTTCAATCTCGTGACCCGAGCCCAGTTCCCCACTCCTCTATATATATGTGCTGTGCGACAGGGGCCCACCAACCAGTTAGGGTTGAGCTCCCCCGATCAGGGAGTAGAGGCAAGGGCCCAATAGGCCATTGGGCCTATTGGTGAAGATCAACTAACATTCTCCCCCTTGATCTCATTCCATCTTTCAATTTCATATCATTTACTTTTGTTTATTCCATTACAGATTAGCGCATAGAGCATGTCTCATCGTCCCGGTCCATTGCCGATAGATTTAATAGCTACAACACACTAGTCTGTTCTGAAATAGATACTAATCTTTGGGCCTTCTTTTGTCCAGGAATTTTAGGCTTTCCCTTAAACCCATGCTAGCTACATGTTCTCCGAACACCATGTTCTCTGAACATGTTGGGTGGTAAGCCTTTTGTAAGCGGATCTGCGAGCATCTTTTCTGTACTTATATGCTCAAGACTTATGACTTGATCCCAGACTTTATCTTTCACAATATAATACTCAATGTCAATGTGTTTGGCAGCACCACCTGACTTATGTTGTGAGCATACTGTACTGCCAAATTATAATCGCAGTATAACTTAAGTGGTCTATAGATGTCATCAACCACCTTCAAACCGGGTATGAACTTCTTTAGTCAGTTCACCTGTCCATTGCCTCATAACACGCTACAAACCGTCATACATTGTGGATGATGTAGTGACAGTTTGTTTTGAGCTTTTCCATGAAATAGCTCCCCTTTGCGAGATGATAGAAAATCCATGTCTGGATATGTATTCACTCTCGCATAATCAGAATCTGAATATCCCACCATGTGGAGTGAATCAGATCTTCTATATGTCATCATGAGGCCTTTCGTTCCTTGCAAATAATGCAAGACTTTCTTTACTAATTTCAGTTTTCTATTCTAGAATTGCTCTAGAATCTGCCAAGTAAAACCCGGTAACAAATGCCAAGTCAGGGCGCGTACATACTTGAGCATGTTGCAAGCTTCCGATAGCTGAAGCATATGGAACCACTTTCACTTTATCGATTGAGCTCATATTGGTTCCTAGGGCATTGAAAATTCACATATCTATCGCCCTTGACTATAGGAGCAGGTGAGGGACTACATTTATGCATACTGAATTTCTTTAAGATCTTTTCCATGTATGCCTTTTGTGACAGTCCTTATACCCTTTTTCTTCTATCTCGGTGAATCTCGATCCCTAGAACGAACGAGGCTTCGTCAAGATCTTTCATATCAAATTTCTTGGTCTCCAGTAGTAGACTGACATCACTACCAGCAAGTAAGATATCATCTACATACAGGACAAGGAAGATAAACTTCCCATTCTTAAACTTTGTATTGACACAATTGTCCTCTACATTCTCTTTAAACCCAAAATTCTTTATTGTCTGATCAAACTTCAAGTACCACTGTCTTGAAGCTTGTTTTAATCCATAAATGGATTTCTTTAGGCGGCATACCATTCGTTCTTTCTTTCCATGACAAAACCTTTCAGTTGTGCCATGTAAATATTTTCCTCCAAGTCTCCGTTGAGAAATGTCATCTTTACATCCACTAAATCGTAATGTGTCACTAATGCCATTATGATTCTGAAGGAATCCTTACATGAGACTGAAGAAAAGGTCTCATTATAATCAATCCCTTCTCTTTGCATAAAGCCTTTTGCCACAAGTCATGCTTTATATTCCTCTATATTCCCTTGAGAGTCAAGTTTTGTTTTGTAGACCCATTTTACAGCCTACTGTTTTGGCTCCTTTAGGAATTATTTCCAAGTCCCAAACTATATTGGCATTCATTGATTTCATTTCATCATCCATGGCCTCAAGCCACTTTGATGAATGATCACCTCATTTGAAATTCCTCAGTGTTGTACACTTCATAATCAGCAGGAATAGCTGATTTTCTAACTCTTTGAGACCTTCTAGGGGCCTCCACTTTTGGCACATCTTCTGTTTGAGGCTGTTGTTGCTCCCCCTCATGTGTGGCAATAGGTTCTATAGAATCCTGAAGAACATGTTTCTTATCGTCATTCATTGTTGCCACAGGTGGGATAACAACAGGTGCTGGGACCACAGTATCTAGCACTGTCGGTGCAGCTATAGCAGGTAGTGAGAAAATTGGCTCATGAATCATTGGAGTGGGCGCTTACACCCGCTTCACTTCAAGGTCAATTTCTCAAGCTACCATGCTCTCCCTCATCAATTCGTCCTCTAGGAAGATAGCGTGTCTCGTTTCCACAAACTTTGTATGTCTCTCTGGATAGTAGAAAACGAAAACCTTTTGACTTTTCTGGGTAACCAAAGAAATGGCACCTTATTGTTTTGGGATCTAACTTCTCAATGTTTGGGTTAAATACTTTAGCCTCAGCAGGGCTCCCCCACACACACGCAAGTGGTTTAGTGAGAGTACACTTTCTGTCCACAACTCATACGGTGTTTTGGGCACCGACTTACTTGGTACTCTTTTGAGAATATGAATGGGGTTTTTAATGTCTCCATCCACAGGCTCAACTATAAGGTGGAGTAACTTATCATACTACCCACCATATCCATCAGGGTACGATTGATTCTTTTAGCTACTCTATTCTGCTGAGGTTCACCCGGTATAGAATACTGGGCTACTATGCCATTCTTTTAGGGTATGCCGACCGTAGTACTCCCCCATGGTCAGACCTGACTATCTTAATCTTTAATATCTTAAATTTATCCAATGCTTCTGTTCTTTCTTTAATTGGATAAATATAGCCATAATGGGAGTAATCATCTGTGAATGTTATGAACGGATCATAACCATCCACACTCTTTACAGGAAAGTTGACCACAGATGTCTGTGTGAATAATCTGTAAAATTTATGCGCTTCGTTTGTCATCTTTCTTAATCTTCTTTACATACTTTCCTTTTATGCATTCCCTGCATTGTTCTTAATCTGAGAGCTCTAATGGAGGAAGAATATCATTCTTAACTTGTCTTTCTATTCTCCCCCTCAAAATATGGCCTAAACGACAGTGCCATAATTTCGACAATGCATCGTGAGCTCTCTTATGCCATCATTTCTAGAGTAACACTCTGTCACCAGCTGCTTTATCAGCTGGGTAGCATATATCTTTGAAGAGCCAGTGAACTGACTCTTTATTCTATTGAGGTACTTGGTGACTGTGTCACACTCTGGGATTGAGCCCACAATTGTAGGTTCAATCATGTTCTTTATCACAGCCAAAATATTTCTTGTTGGCGGTGACCCACTTCCTATGCACAAAAGTCATAGGACTATCTTTTGAGATTCAAAATCCCTCTCTTTAGTTGCCTAAGTGGCATCATTCTCTTTTGTCTCCCTCACCGGTGCCACAAACTCAGTGGAACATGGTGAGGTGACTACCCAGTCCACCTTAGACAAGATGAAAACTAGGTCAAAACTTTTCTTATCATAAAAATAATACCATTTGCATGCCTTGATTTCAACGTTGGTCAAAATCAAAACATACAATTATTCTTATACACTAATTCTACATCACCGTTGGGCAAAAATATAATTAATACATAAATCTTTAACTTTTACAACTGTTCTTACACACTAATTCTACATCACCGTTGGGCAGAAGTAGAATTAATACATAAATCTTTAACTTTTATAACTGTTCTCATACACTAATTCTACATCACCGTTGGGCAGAAATAGAATTAATGCATAAATTATCAAAATTACGATATTGTTATTAACAACGTTGGTCAGAAAATAACAACATCATAATCATGTCAAAACTCTTTTTTTCCAATTAAACACCACATTTGTTCAAAATAACTGGAGAATCAACAATTTCTCTAGTAGCGGAAAAACTTTCTTTTTCTCCAATTAAATATCACATTGGTTCAAAATAACTGGAGTATAAACAACTTTTCTTTGACCGTGGAAAAACTCTCTTTTTCTTGAATTTTACCCACAGGGAAAAATGCTTTTTCTATTTTCTTTAATCCATTAATCAATTTCCAGGAAATAAACATTTTCTGGAAAAACTTTCCTTTTCTCCCGTTAAATATCACGTTGGTTCAAAATCACTGGAGAACATACGTTTCTTTAGCAGCAGAAAAACTTTCACTCAATTTCTTGAATTTTACCCCTAGGGAAAAATTACTTTTCTATTTCTTTGAGCTATTAATAAATTTCTAGGAAATAAACATTTACTGGAAAAAGAAAAACAAAAAATTACTCAAATTCGTACCGTTTCTTTGGCCCAGCCAGCGAAACAGTCCGGCCCATCTCTCCACGCGCGCGCAGACCGCACCTAGGCCGCAACCTGGGCCTGGGCCGGCAAAGTGCCGCGCGGTGCGCTCGCCCGCCTGGGCTGAAAACCAGCCCGGCCACTTGCAGCCGTCGATCGATCAGGATCGACGGCTCGTCCGCGCGTCTCGGGAGGTCAAAAAACCCACCGCGGCCAGTGAACCGAAAACCCTAGAGTCATTTCTTTCCATCTGCTTCTCTCTCTTCTTCGCCGCTCTCTCCTCTCTCTACCCTCAGCGCAACCATAAGCGACCGAGAGCGAGACGGCGAGCGAGCGGGCAGTGGAGCGAGCCAGCCATGGCGCCATCGCCGGCCCCCTCGACGGCATGCGTGCTCCCCAGCGGCCTGGCCACGGCGCTTCCTTGGCCGAGCCCGGCAAGCCAGCTTCCCCGGCTCGGCTTGTTCTCTCGCAACGGTGAAGGGACATCCTGACGCACGGTGAGGTAGATCCACCCCTTCCCCCTTCGGATTTGTATTGTTCTTCCTTTTCTTTTCGAAGTTCATCCGAATGGGAAACTAGGGTTAGGGTTAGGGTTCCGACCCTTGTTCTTTTCTCTTCTTCTTCCCCAATCGGATCTAGATCTTGTTTGTTTTTCTTTGTTTGACCGATTGGGTGGGTTAGGGTTTTATTTTCTTTTGATTTCTTTTCCTTTTTGGAGTTCAGCCGAATGGGTTCCCTTACCATCCGAATCGGTTCCTTTCCCTTCCCCTTCTTTTCGATTTGGACTGTGTTCTTCTCTTTTTCGAACCAGTGGATGGGAATAGGGTTTAGATCTAGGGTTACGGTTCGGAAAACGACCTACCCCTTTTCCCTTTCTCTGATTTGAGTTTTCTTTTCTCTTATCCGAACTGATGTGGGGAATTAGGGTTTGGATCTATGGTTCCTTTTCTTCTTCCCCTTCGGATCTGAGCGGGTCTAAGCCGGATCCCTCTTTTCCCTTCCTTTACTTCTTCTCTGATCCGAACACGGATCTGTTCTTTCTTGCCGTGTTAGTGCGGCACTTTTCCCACGCGGTGGCGGTGGTGACCGGGGTTCCAGTGACCTCCGCCACCCCCGGTCCCTTTTCCGTTTCTTTTACCCGATTAGGGTTAGAGTCACACAGAGGCAACCAAGCTCTAGTACCATTGTTAGGATCGATGATTAGTACCTCTATGTGTAACCCATAGATCCGGGGAAGACCCTTCTCGCCTTTCACTGTTGCGGCACAGCAGCAGCGTAGACGTCGTTGTAGGGGCAGCTCCGGCTCGGTGGCGAGACGGCGGTCCGGTGTAGACCAGCAGGGGAACGACGGTGGTGGCGGGGCACATCCCGTCGCTGGCAGCACGTCTTTAGGATCGGTTTAGGGTTTTCTCTGTAGGTGGGTAGCGGCTCCGTTCAACCTCGTGACCCGAGCCCAGTTCCCCACTCCTCTATATATATGTGTTGTGCGACAGGGGCCCACCAACCAGTTAGGGTTGGGCTCCCTCGATCAGGGAGCAGAGACAAGGGCCCAATAAACCGTTGGGCCTATTGGTAGAGATCAACTAACATCCCGTGCTTCACCTCCACTGGCATCCATCCTAGCTGCCCCATCATGCCTCTTAGGCCATGAACCAGATCGCCGATGTGCTACTTCCAAGCTCCTCTTATGGTTGAAGACAATCAATTTGGACACCGTCAAGCTTCGATTCGTTGCTGATGAGATTGAATCTGACGATTTGGAGCAAATATTTGACGACATGTGGTTGTCCCTTCCGCACGGATATGGTGGTGCCATGGGATGTGAGACCGATGCAGGTCATCTCGACGCCGAAGTGGACGCGAGCTCTGTCGTGTCCTCGTATGGCCTGCTGCGAGCTCCGGCGCGGACAACAACCACAGACGGGCACGGTGACTGCAGTGCGGACGGCAACAACGGCGCGTGACCGTAGATGGAGCGGTAGAGGCGGAGCTTGCACGGCAGCCGGTGGTCGCACGGGAGGCTAACGATGCTCGCCAAGGTGGCCTGAGACGAGCGCGCAAAGGGCCGGCGGATCTGGCGTGGTGATAGGAGATAAGCACGGGAGAGGTGGATCTCGTGCTCAAGGACCCGACGGAGCTTGCACAGGGGCCGCCTCGGACACGTAGGGTGTAGCGGCCGACGGATCTCACGTAGGGGGCAGTGGAGCTCACGGCGACGAGCGGGAGGCGGAGCTCACGGCGTCGAGCATGGTGGCGGTGTGAATCCACTCGGTGGTGAGGCGACACGGATGGGTGGCTGGCCAAGCCTGGCTTCCTACAAACGACCGCTCGACTCGTTTCCAGCAAGCCAGCCTCTTCCGCTTGGAGCCTAGCTTAGCACTTATGCAGCCATCCAAACACGAAAAAGTTATATCGTGGAAACCCCCTAAACTACCGAATCAAACGCACCCATAAATTATGAGATAAGACAGCACCTCTAAGCTCTACAGAAAATAGATTTAACAATATATCTAATGATACTAGTTATATTATATACTTTAAATACTAATATTTTTTGGTCAAAGTTAAAAATCTTTGACTCCTCAAAATGCAAGAATGACACATTTTAAGACAGAGCAACCCCAAAGTACAAATAAATATTCAACACATTTGCAACAAAGGAGTAGGTTAATGGAATAGGTACTGTCGTAAGAACTGCAGCCTTTTCTGCAAAACTGAATTTTCACAACATTAGAGTAAGGAACCTTACAGCAGAGAAATCTATACGAGATTTGGTGTTTGATCACAACGGATATTATGAAATCAACAGCACGTCACCGAGCACGCAAGGTAACTCTGAAAATTACATTAGATTCAGACCGACAAAACGTTTAGGTCCGTTATTCTTCGCAGTACAGTAGTTGTAGTTGATGAGCACATGGATTTGGGCATCACAGGTACTGAATGAAACATAAGAATTTCAGACTGCAGTAATCACAACCGAGAAACAAGCCATCCGCAGATCAGTCAGTAGCAACTTCCACTGAATAGAAACAAAATCAACAACAAAAATAGGAGACAGGACCACAGCAAGTAACAGCAACCGACCATTTCGTCCATTCCAGCAAGCAACAACAAAAATAGGCAGCTTTCATTCACCACAAACTTCACCTGATAAACCATCCATCACAGAACCTAAACCTAACCAACCATAGACAAGACAAGACGCCAATACTGCTGCTAATCGACGAAACTTGAACGGCGGAGCGCCTTCATGTCGAAGCATGATTCGAACCAGAGACAGAGAGAAGCCTGCAACCGCCGCCGCCTAGAACTCCAGGGACGCGGATCCGATGTCGGCCTTGCCCTTGCCGCCGACCTTCTTGGGCAGCAGCGTCTGGTGGATGTTGGGCAGCACCCCGCCGGCGGCAATGGTGACGGCGCCGAGCAGCCTGCTGAGCTCCTCGTCGTTGCGCACGGCGAGCTGGATGTGGCGCGGCACGATGCGGTTCTTCTTGTTGTCGCGCGCCGCGTTGCCCGCCAGCTCCAGCACCTGCAAGCAAGCAAGCGATTACGGGCGGCGCACGAGCACGGCAAGGATTCAACAATCATCCGAACGGATTCGCGGAAGGGAGGAGGGGGGAGAAAGAAATGGATTGGGGGCAGTTACCTCCGCGGCGAGGTACTCGAGGACGGCGGAGAGGTAGACGGGCGCGCCACCGCCGACGCGCTCGGCGTACTTGCCGGTCTTGAGGTAGCGCGCGATGCGGCCGACGGGGAACTGCAGCCCGGCCTTGGTCGACCGCGTCACGGCCTTGGTGCCCTTGGGCTTGCCCCTGCCGCCGCCGGAACTCATACTCGCCTCTTCTCTTCCTCCCAGACTAGTCTCTCCTCTCGTCGGACGGAATCACTGGTGTGGTGCCGCCGCCGGAACTCATATTTTTCCTCTTTTTCTTCTTTCCCGTATTCACGTTGGGCCCGTCCGCCTCTCTTCGTGCGAGAAATCCGGCCCACTCGTAGGCACGCGCAAGCGCACACCCCCGCCCATTGCATGCGTGCGTGCAGCGAAGAAGCAGCAGCCCCGTGTGGCCGTGTGTGCCTCACTCCAATGGCCCTTATTAGCTCGATGACATCATGTTTATGTCAATCCTAAATAAGTTCATTTTTTTAGAAAAATAATTCAAGATATACCATCTAAATACAAATATAAATAAAGATATCCTTAGCCGTCCATCCTAAGATCTATGCCCACATTAAAAGAACCCATAACCCTTCGAGGTGGACATGGTCCGTGGTGGACCGCACCCTCATCCCCCCGCTGGTCCACGGCCCGTGGACTGAGTGCGCAGCAGAGTGTTTGCAATCTAGCCCCTCCTTGTATTCTATATGCACATACTAAGCTATTCTTTGCGTCTGGTAGAACCAGCCAGCAACCTCTGTCGTCTATAGTGAACTACAAATAGATCCTCACCAGATTAAGAATACATCAAAATAATGTTCTAAGTATTTTGTTTTCACAAAAAGTACTACTAATTTCATAATTACTTTATATGACAATATAAATCAGTTTTCAGTAAAAAAACACTTCCAAAAAATTTTAATGTTTGATTTTTGTGAGCAGATTGCAGATCTGCTGTTGTCGGGTATAAGTATTAGAGATACCCGAAGAAGGGATCTGAGGACCACGGACGACAACTCGCCTAGATAATTAAGGACGTATTTCAGTCTCGACCGACCCCGAAGGGACGGTTTCCGCCTCGCCGGACCCCTCGGACACAGGCCCCGTGTCGCCCGACCCCGAGGGTACGAGAGCCGTCTTGCCCGACCCTGAGTGCGCGGGCTCTGTCTCGCCCGACCCCGAGGGCGCGGGCTCCGTCTCACCCGACCCTTGGGCACGGGCTCCGCCTCTCCCGGCGGGGTCCGTACCACCCCCAACCACTACGGATCCCAGCGTGAGGGCCTGGGTCAAATCTCTGACACCAAAAGGGGCGCGCGGCACGTCTTGACGTGACCCGTGGCCACGATAGGCTACGCCCGGGGGTTCACATCGCCAACAGTGACGGGTGCATGGGCACTGTGCTGCCTAATTCCCATATGACCGCTGACAAGCATGTCGGTTCACCACGCCGTTCACCGGGACGGGATGGAACGCCACGACCAGCTGATGACGTCGAGGCATAGCACTAGTGGTGAAGAGGAGCCCAACGTGGAGCCATCCCCATCACCATCTATAGCGTTGGCGATACCCGCATGAAGGAGAAAAAGGACGCGGCGGTTCCAGAGAGCTTCTTCTCCTCGATTTTCTCTCTCTCTCTCTCTCTGTCTCTGTCTCTGTCTCTTCTCTTTTTCTGATGTAACCTGCATCTTCCCCTTCTTCTATAAAAGGGGGAACACAATGCAACACAAACAGAGGCACGAGCATAAGACTGAGTAGCTAAAAAAACTCTCAGCACTTTTCAATCATTCCACCAGAGACATGGGATCCGCTCCCTCTCTCGCCCATCTGTAACCCCTACTACAGACAATGCCGGTAACACGAGCAACAGCAGACTAGACGTAGGGACGTTCTGCCCGAACCACTATAATCCTTATGTCCTCCAAGCACACCATCCGGGCCAGACGTGCAAACTAGAAATTTACTAGTCGGTGATCCGAAACACCGACAGTTGGCACGCCAGGTAGGGGGGGTTTGCACGTCTTGACATCCACATCAGGCCTCAAATGGCTAGTCACAGCGTTAGCTAGGTCCTGAGTGCGCAAATGCGCTTCAGAAGCCTGGACTTCATCGTAACGACGGAGGAAGAGTTGGCACAAGCTCCTGCTGCTCTCCAACCTCTCCACTTCGTCGTCCTCGACGCGATCGTCGAGGCGCTTGAGCAGCTCCAGCTGCACGCACCGGAGGCCCGTGTCCTCAGGAGCGATCGGCTCCTCGGCTTTGACTATGGGAGGCTAGAGCACCAACTCAACGCCTTCTTAAAACCCCGACCGTCCCGAGAGGAGCTACGCTGCCTTACTTTCTCCTTCGCCAACGCCATGATGCAACTCATCGGAGGGGAACCGCTCTCCCCGGAACACCTCACCCGGGGCACTCGGCAGCGTTCCTGTTCGACCTGCGCAATGCTGTGGGGACCGTTGACCACCTCGTTGCGCAGTGCATGCACCCATTGAAAGGTCCTAATATGGCTAGAGGGGGGTGAATAGCCTATTAAAAATCTTTAAACCAACTAGAGCAATTTGATTAGTATGATAAATAGCGAAAAACAAACTTGCTCTAGCTCTACAAGGGTTGCAAACCACCTATCCAACAATTCTAGTTACTATGATCACTAGACACATAATTTACTAAGTCACTACTTACTAAGAGCTCCCACACTTGCTAAACTAAAGAGCTCCACTAGATGAACTTAAGCTACAAAGCAAGCTCTCAATTCTAGCTACACTAAAGAGCTTACTACAACTAATTTATGGGTATGTAAATGAGAAAGTAAGGTGATTATACCACCATGTAGAGGAGTGAACCAATCACAAGATGAATACTAAATCAATCACCGGGAGAATACCAATGGGCAAGAGACAACCATTTTTTCTCCCGAGATTCACGTGCTTGCCGGCACGCTAGTCCCCATTGTGTCGACCAACACTTGGTGGTTCGGCAGCTAAGAGGTGTTGCATGAACCTCGTCCACACAATCGGACACCACAAGAACCTACCCACAAGTGAGGTAACTCAATGACACGAGGAATCCACTAGAGTTACCTTTCGACACTCCACCGGGGAAGGCACAAGACCCCTCACAATCACCGTGATCGGAGCCAGAGACAATCACCGACCTCCGCTCAACGATCCTCGCTGCTCCAAGTCATCTAGGTAGCGGCAACCACCAAGAGTAACAAGTGAATCCCATAGCAAAACACGAACACCAAGTGCCTATAGATGCAATCACTCACGCAATGCACTTGGATTCTCTCCCAATCTTACAAAGATGATGAATCAATGATGGAGATGAGTGAGAGGGCTTTGGCTAATCTCATAATGTTGCTATATCAATGCAAATGGCCAAGAGAATGAGCTAGAGCCGGCCAAATGATATTTATAGACACCCCCAAACAATAGAGCCGTTGGCTCAATTATTGGGCTGACTATGGGAGGACCGGACGTAGGCCTCGCCTTCCTGCCGTGGGAGATAAAGTCTGGACCGATGGCGACCTCCTCTTGGTGGCGCTGGGGTGGTGGTGGCGTGGTGCCCGCCATGGCCGCGACGAGCGAGGTGGCCAGGGGCGTGCCGGTGGATAGGGTCGACGTGCAAGATGGTGGCTTGGCACGGCTAGCGATGGGGTGTGATGCGGTAGGGGGAAGGGTGCTGCGTGCATGGGGGGCGGGTGCACGGTGGGGGAAGGGGGCGTTGCGCTGTGGATGCGCGGTGATGCTCTGATAGCCAAATGTGAGTGTGATGGGGATGAGCACACCTATTGGGCTGTCTGCTACATAGACCCATGAAGAAAGTGTTCGAATGGGGGCGGACGCCCGTGTCCATGTATTAGCGAAAATTTATTCTTATTATTAGAACCTAGTCCGCGGATGGTCCAACTAACAATAAAATTGTAATCTGAAATGATGAGCAATTTATTATCGATCTAATCTAAATAGATATATCTGCAAGTTATACGCATATACCAGCACAATCAAACCAGGGCTACCAAATGAAAATTGGGGTATCCATTATAATCATGAACAGACAGACCAATCCTTGACAGATATGAACTAAGTCCTCATTGACTATAATCATATATTAAAATTACATATTTTTGTAGATCCTTAGAGAAGGTCAAGGAACTCAATATTTAATATCATCAATACGTGGGTATTATGAAAATTAAAGTTATGATATATTCATGAGTAAATATTTTTCTACCTTACAATATAGGGAAAAAATCTGTCAAAATTATATTTAGTTTGGTACAACCTTAATAGGATATTGTCATATTAGTACCATCGATATTAATTTATATTGTGGATGCCATGGTCACCATAAAATAAAATATAGATTTTAAATTTTATAGAATGATATAATATAAAGATAAATAGATATGTAACGTTTTCGTCCTTGCTTCCTATTAACATTGATAACTTTTTTTCTTCCGTTGCAATGCACGGGCAATTTTGCTAGTAATACTAAAGAGGTAAAATTTCTGGCTTCTTTTTTTTTTGTCCAACACCGGCTCTGTTTCAACATCCGTTCACGGTTAGGTTAACAATGCCGAGATTAGGAGTGGCGAAGAGAACAGAAAGAAATACGGCGTTCCAGATGTAAAGATGCTAGAGAGAAAGAAAAGGTGGAAGGGCTATAATAGTTTTTGAAATAGATTGGGGTTCCTGATGCAAAATGTCTAGGTCCGAGTGGGGACTTCCCTAGTGGGCTTCTTTTTCAACCTGGGCTAAATCCTGGCACCGGCTTTGTTGTGGTTTGGAACAAGCCTATGCAAGCATGTTTCCTTTTCTTTGTTTTTTCTCCTTTTCTATAAAATTAATGATCTTACAAAATTCGCCAAAAATCATAGAAAAAACAGAAAAATGACAAATCAATTTTGTTAGCTTCATAAAAATGTGATATATCCATAGATGTTATGAATCTTGTTAGGTTATGCTTTGTCTATAGGTGTGTTAAATCATCCTTGCATATGTTGCGTGCATATAGGTTTGTCGATGACCGAGAACGTGCCAGAGGCAGACCCAAAATACGTGGAGGTGGACGAGGTCGTCATCGGTGTTCCCAAAGACTTCACTAACTTTATGATGGTTTAAGATGGCTGATTCCTACCCAAGACAAGCCCCGGTGCATAACCTCTAATTTTTAGTAATTATTATGTTTGTTTGCATATTAAGTTTTGAGGAGAAAGATTTACACCATTTGATGTAGTTTTGATTAGAAACAAAACTTATTTTTATTAAAAATATGGATTAGTCAATGGTACAACTAATTATTTTGTGAACCAGAATCTTGGGCAGATTATTGTCTAATGAAATCTAAACAAATGTATTTATGTAATCCCTAACAAGGGCTGTCGTGTGAAAAATAGAGGTACGAGATCATTAGCAAACATACCAATCCTTTACACATCGACATAAAAGTTAAGGAGATTGATATGATACGTCAAAAAAGCTACAGAGATCTATATTTAGAGTCATAGAAACACATGGGTAGTATGGAAAATTAAAGTTATAATATATTTATATCTAAATAATTATGCACTTTGCGATAGAAGAAAAAATATACCAAGGTGTATTTTAATTTGATACAGGTTTAATAGGACATTGTTATTTATTGTAAGCATTAACTTATGTTATGGACGTGACGATCATCTCAAAATAAATTCTAAAGCATAAAACATAAGTAGATATGTATTATTCCCATTATCATTTTGCATGAATGTTTAATAGTTTTTTTCTCCTGTTGTAACGTACCGACATATTTGCTAGTATAGATTAATATATTAACCAAGTGAACGTAATTGGTAGGCTAATTTAATATTTTATATTAACCATCTATTAACGACATTTGTAAAGTGGTTCAACTTTTTTTTGTACGGCCAAACGTTCTCTCTTTCTTTATAACAAAAAAAAAGTAAGTTTACTGAAAGATCCATAAACGTGATGGGTCCTCATATTTTATATTAATATTAATACATTAACCAAACGTCTACGTGATAGATAGACCGATCTACTATCTTGTATTAACCAACTATGAAATGCATGTACGGCCATTTTTTCTTTTTCTTTTAAAAAAGATTTTATTTACTATAATAACAGAGGTGGGTAATTTTCTATTAAATAAAATAGATCTAATGGTTATGAATGGCTAGAGCCTTTTGATTTAACGGCCGGATATTTCTAATTAATGTGAGATATTCTAGCATTTATCTTTTTTTTCTAGCACGTCCAATGAGGATAAACGTGGGGCTCCATTGGTTTGTATGACAAATCCAACGAAGAGTCTACATTTCATGGCCCGGATGGGGGAATATGAAACACTGCGCCGACAGATGACGCAAAACGACCCTAGAAAGGCATTGTTAGAGCCACGACCCAACGAAGAGGTCCGATGATGGGCCCAGGAGCTTCTCAGGCCTGCAAGACCGAAGGTTCAAAGGCTAGTCGGCAGATGACACGTGGCCGCCTTCGGAACAGGGGATGAGTGACGAGCACACAGCAATGGACCCACTAGCAGTCTTTGCTCAGGCGCACGGAGCACTCGGTCATTGCACGATGTGCAGCATGACCCTATGAAGTCACGACTGAACCCCTCGGTGGGGGTGGGAACTCTGGCGACGCATGACATGAATGAAATGCACAAGTAACATGATGTATGTACGTGCCGTACGTTCTCACAAACTTAGGAAATAAATAATTTCTAACGAAATTCGGTGGCATACAAACGATCTCTCAAATACGTAGCTAATACGTTCTACACGATAGCGTTGTTATGTACCTGCAGAAGATTCATTTCAGCCCAATTCCCAATGAATGCATAAAAGCAGTAAATTTTATCTACACGCTCTACACGAATCCCCAGATACGTGTACAACGGTAGTAACTACCCGAACCATCGTCCTATTGACGGCATCGCCTCAACAGACGGAAGACCCATACATGAGATACCTTTGTAAAACATGCGTAGAACATGTAATTACTCCAGCATCATATAAGCATTCACCCTAGATCGGCGGTGTATCCGATCATGCTCTCACAACTCACACTTACCGAGGCGTAGAGGCAAATGATCCATACATTACCACTCAAACAAGTGGCACTCATACAATAGCACGCCGTATGAGCGACGAAAGAGAAATATGATGCAAGAACCCCAGTCAGTACTTAATTAAGCCACCTAAAGTCCTTAACTGGGCATAAAGGATATGATCACTGGCACACTTTATAGTTTTGAAAATCACGTTTTCCAAATGCCTTTTTGTTTTAAATACACTTGTGAACAGTAACACGCTAAACCATGCTCTGATGCCAGCTGTAACAGAACCGACCAATTATACGAAATTAAGTAAGAAAATCATCCGCCAGAGCAGACGATTTAGCAAACTTAAGCCCGTATAACCCGGTAGTCCGTGAAATCACGAAGGATTTCAAACCAACTTCCATTCCAGCCAAGATCGTAATAAGTTTAGCGGTCACCATCACATATTACATAAAAGTTCACAATCTCAGATACATCAGAGTTTCAACATAGTTATTACAAAACCAGTTCGAATAAAAGTAGCGGAAGCATTTGTTCAAACCACACACACACACGCGGAGTTCAAATATAGTGCCAGCGAATGATCATCTCCAACAAAAGCATCAGACGAGACGTAAGGAATGACCATGCCCATGGTCCTAAGCATCACCCATCGCAGGATAAAGGCAGTTGATACAGTAGCCGTAATACATCTGCCCATCTGCAACAAGTGGGAATAAAACCCTGAGTACGAGAAGGTACTCAGCTAGACTTACCCGACATAACCGAAAATAAGTGACACCAAGGATTATGAAGGGCTTTATAGTAGGGTAGCTGACTCATTTGCAAAAAAGCATTTTTAGCATTTCAAGAACCTTTTAAAAGCATTATTGTCAAGTTAATTTATTAACCTGTCGACTAGATTTGCACCTATACTAGAGCAAACATGTGATTAAGCAGATAATGATAACCAATGATCATTAAACAACTTCCATACTGTCATATTCATTATAACTGTCCAAGTGTTCCATAAACATTTACTACGATGAAGTAACTCAAGTCAAGTGCTCACTATCCAGGAGCGATGGCGATTCGAATCGATTCCTAACCAGCTGGTGATTTATTCCTTACACAAACCTCACTCACCCGCTAAAGTGAGATATTGATCACCGAGTCAACTATCCAGGAATCTCGAGTTTGCCAGGAACCACATGTACCCGGGGGCCGACCGACTGCACTTTGGTCTTATCATCTCGCCCCCGTGTCCTACCACACCTGCTCCGGCACAGTGCTTGCGGGCAATCTACTCGGCCCGAATAATCTCCCAGCTTCGCGGTCGGAAGGTACTTTATCCGGCCAGCTAAATGTAAGGCATGCGTTCAACATGACTCGAGGCCCAACAACGGTCGGTCCTTAATCGACACAGACGGAAACACTACAGTCCAAAACTCTGCAAGTCTCCGTCCGGTCTCAACTTCATTTAACACTTAGTTATACCATGACTTCATAGTCATCCAAGCAGATCCAGGTAACCACCTATAGCTCGCAGGTGACAGGAAATCACCCGACTTCTACCGGTCTAAGCCAGCTAAGCATTGACTCGACTGCGGATACCAGGGTAACAAGGATATAGTATAACAAAGGTAAACAAGGTATAATGCAGCAACGGTTGCAAACAACTCCTGAACGTAATGCATCAATTAAAGTAAAGCATTTAATTAATAATTGCAAACCGGGAGAAAATGCTCCGGGGCTTGCCTCTCTCGAAGGAGCTCGGGGTGATCGGGGCACTCCGGAAGTTCCTCAACGTCCTCCTCGTCGGCTTCGGGCACTTCCTGCGGCTGCACCTCGAACTGCTCCTCGGGCTCCTCGGGTATGACTGGGTTCTCGGTTTGCGATCCTGTATGATGCAATGTGCGTAAGTGCTTATGCAATCGGTGCATCGGATGAGATGAATACAATGGATATGTTTAATGCAAGGTAGTCAACATCATCCAAGAAAATATACTACAAGCACATGTCATCTACTGCATTCTCTTCTACTACTAATATGTTAAGTCAACATCTTATTAAATGCTTCAAAGATACACCAAAGCTTTACTAATTTCTTAATCACACAAAAGCAACACTTAATTAAACCCTAATTAATAATAGGTTTGAATAGCAACCTCTATTTTTTTGCTTAGAAAAATCTTAGAAAATTACATAGCACATACTACCCTAAGTAGTCTACTCAGATTTTCATGGTATTTGAATGAGTGGATTAGCCTACACAAAAATAACAAGCTATGGCATGATTATGAACATAAAAATACTTTGAACTGTGAAAAGTGTCAAACAACAGAGTTAGTATTTTTCCTAGTTCTTCATAGCATACAATGACTGTACAAAAATTATCACATGCATGTTTTATACAAAGTTTGCTCTCTAGCTAAAATAACAAAAATCAGCCATTAAAGGTACTTGAACTACACCTCAAAATTTTCCCACAGCACATGCATGAAACATATTTTTCCTAGGAAGTACATTACATAAGAAGATTAACAAACTTGAATCATATTTTTCTGAAGCCTATAGATTTTTCTACATATTTTTCAAGTTATCAGCAATATACATGATTAAATAAAGTTCTACAGAAAAGTATCTCAAAAATGACATGCAATAATTTTCCCAAGTAGATCTGATGATAAGGAACCTAGACAAATTTATTTCAAGATTTGGAGCAAATTTGAGTACCCAAACATTTTTCAAACCATTTCTATTTTCAAATAATAAAGAAAAATGAAAACAAATCATTCAATCGCTACTGGGTAGCCGCTGGAATCAGCTGGCCCACGGCCAACTTTTGGCCTGCGGGCCCGAGGAGGGAAGGGAAGACGGCCCGGCAGGGCGTCGGCCCACGGCCTTCGGCCTGGCTCGGCTGAGGCAGAGGCCACGCCGGCGCTGCGAGTCGCGGCGGGCGGCTCGGCCACGAGGCCGGCGGCCATTCCGGCCGTGACAGGGCGAGCTAGCGGGCGCATGCGGTTCGCAGAGAGCGAAGGGGGAAGGTAGCTAGGCAGGGTGGAGAAGAGGAGGAAGGTGACTTCCATGGCGGCCGAGCACGGCGGCGCCATGGCGACTCGGTGGCGGGCTGAGACGGCTCTACCTGAGCTCAGCAGTGGCGCAAACGCGAGCACGACTTGAAGGAGAGCGAGGCGGAGCTGCGGGCGTGATTGCTGGCCGAGGTGGAGGAGCCGCGGGATTTCGCCGGCGGGTGGGTGCGCGGCGAGAGGCAGAGTGAGGCGCTCGGCTGGCGGAGAGGAAGGCAGCGCGGGAGGGAGTGAGAGCGAGCGCACCGGTGCAGGAGTAGGCGGGCGGGGGCGGGGCAGGCGGCTGCGAGCGGCGGCGTCGACGGCGCATGGCCGCCACGGGCAAGCTCAGGCGGGGCGGCGCGGGCGTCAGCGGGCAGGCGCGCGGAGGCAGGCCAGCGCGGCGCTGGGCTGGGCTGGGCCGAGGCGAGGCGCGCGGGGGGGGAGCTGGCTGGGCCGGCTTCGGCCGTGGGCCAGAAGCGAGGGCGGCGGCCCGCGAAGGAGAAAACACCCCTTTTTCATTTGTATTTTCAAGGAATTTTTAAATGCCAACTTTCAAACATTATTTTGAGCAAGAAAAATGACATCTTTGAAAATGTAACCACAAAATGAAAGTTGATTAGAATTTAATTCTCTACAACTTTTGCTTTTATGACCAAAGCCAGAATTCTTCTTCTAATTTGAAATTGAAAAAATCAGAGTCCATGTTTAACATCAAACCCTTAATTTTGGGAAAATTACTTTGGAAACAAAATTTTGAATTAATTTGAATACAAACCTTGATCCAAAAATTGAACTAAATAATCCTAGATGATTACATAGTACCAAAACTGTTTTACTAACCTAGCAAGCAAAATCAGGGCAAAACATTCTAACAAAGGTATGCAACATTCAGGTTTCACAACATGTTTTCAAATGTTTTGAAAGCATGTTTCAATTGTTTATTTACATGATTAGGCATATATGATTAGGATACTTGATTGATGCATGATATGTATTGATTTGTAGTGCCTAAATGCAGGCATAAACACCGGGGTGTTACAGTAGCCAAAGAAATGACACCTTATTGTTTTGGGATCTAACTTCCCAATGTTTGGGTTAATACTTTAGCCTCAGCAGGGCTCCCCCACACACACGCAAGTGGTTTAGTGAGGGTACACTTTCTGTCCACAACTCATACGGTGTTTTGGGCACCGACTTACTTGGTACTCTTTTGAGAATATGAATGGGGTTTTTAACGCCTCCATCCACAGGCTCAACTGTAAGGTGGAGTAACTTATCATACTACCCACCATATCCATCAGGGTACAATTGATTCTTTTAGCTACTCTATTCTACTGAGGTTCACCCGGTATAGAATACTAGGCTACTATGCCATTCTTTAGGGTATGCCGACCGTAGTACTCCCCCATGGTCAGACCTGACTATCTTAATCTTTAATATCTTAAATTTATCCAATGCTTCTGTTCTTTCTTTGATTGGATAAATATAGCCATAATGGGAGTAATCATCTGTGAATGTTATAAACAGATCATAACCATCCACACTCTTTACAGGAAAGTTAACCATAGATGTCTGTGTGAATAATCTGTAAAATTCCTGCGCTTCGTTTGTCATCTTTCTTAATCTTCTTTACATACTTTCTTTTTATGCATTCCCTGCATTGTTCTTAATCTGAGAGCTCTAATGGAGGAAGAATATCATTCTTAACTTGTCTTTCTATTCTCCCCCTCAAAATATGGCCTAAATGACAGTGCCATAATTTCGACAACGCATCATGAGCTGTCTTATGCCACCATTTCTAGAGTAACACTCTGTCACCAGCTGCTTTATCAGCTGGGTAGCATATATCTTTGAAGAGCCAGTAAACTGACTCTTTATTCTATCGAGGTACTTAGTGACTGTGTCACACTCTGGGATTGAGCCCACAATTGCAGGTTCAATCATGTTCTTTATCACAGCCAAAATATTTTTTGTTGGCAATGACCCACTTCCTATGCACAAAAGTCATAGGACTATATTTTGGGAATTCAAAATCCCTCTCTTTAGTTGCCTAAGTGGCATCATTCTCTTTTGTCTCCCTCACCAGTGCCACAAACTCAGTGAATATGGTGAGGTGACTACCCCAGTCCACCTTAGACAAGATGAAAACTAGGTCAAAACTTTCTTATCATAAAAATAACACCATTTGCATGCCTTGATTCCAACGCTGGTCAAAATCAAAACATACAATTATTCTTATACACTAATTCTACATCATCGTTGGGTAGAAAATAGAATTAATACATAAATCTTTACTTTTACAACTGTTCTTACACACTAATTCTACATCACCGTTGGGCAAAAGTAGAATTAATACATAAATCTTTAACTTTTATAACTGTTCTCATACACTAATTCTACATCACCGTTGGGCAGAAATAGAATTAATGCATAAATTCATCAAAATTACGATATTGTTATTAACAATGTTGGTTAGAAAATAACAACATCATAATCATGTCAAAACTCTTTTTCTCCAATTAAATACCACATTGATTCAAAATAACTGGAGAATCAACAAATTTCTCTAGCAGCGGAAAAACTTTCTTTTTCTCCAATTAAATATCACATTGGTTCAAAATAACTGGAGTATAAAACAACTTTTCTTTGACTGTGGAAAAACTCTCTTTTTCTTGAATTTTACCCACAGGGAAAAATGCTTTTTCTATTTTCTTTAATCCATTAATCAATTTTCAGGAAATAAACATTTTCTGAAAAAAACTTTCCTTTTCTCCAATTAAATATCACGTTGGTTCAAAATCACTGGAGAACATACGTTTCTTTAGCCGCGGAAAAACTTTCACTCAATTTCTTGAATTTTACCCCTAGGGAAAAATTACTTTTCTATTTCTTGAGCTATTAATCAATTTCTAGGAAATAAACATTTACTGGAAAAAGAAAAACAAAAAAATTACTCAAATTCGTACTGTTTCTTTGGCCCAGCCAATGAAATAGTCCGGCCATCTCTCCACGCGCGTGCAGACTGCACCTAGGCCGCAACCTGGGCCTGGGCCGGCAAAGTGCCGCGCGGTGCGCTCGCCCGCCTGGGCTGAAAACTGGCCCGGCCACTTGCAACCGTTCGATCAGGATCGACGGCTCGTCCGCGCGTCTCGGGAGGTCAAAAAAACCCGCCGTGGCCAGTGAACCGAAAACCCCAGAGTCATTTCTTTCCGTCTGCTTCTCTCTCTTCTTACACCGCTCTCTCCTCTCTCTACCTCAGCGCAAACCATGAGCGACCGAGAGCGAGACGGCGAGCGAGCGGGCGGTGGAGCGAGGCAGCCATGGCGCCGTCGCCGGCCCCCTCGCCGGCATGCGTGCTCCCCAGCGGGTGAGCACGCCACCGTTGAGCAGCCTGGCCACGGCGCTTCCTTGGCCGAGCCTGGCGAGCCAGCTTCCCTGGCTCGGCTTGTTCTCTCATGACGGTGAAGGGACATCCCGACGCACGGCGAGGTAGATCCACCCCTTCCCCCTTTGGATTTGTATTGTTCTTCCTTTTCTTTTCGGAGTTCATCTGAATGGGAAACTAGGGTTAGGGTTAGGGTTCTGACCCTTGTTCTTTTCTCTTCTTCTTCCCCAATCGGATCTAGATCTTGTTTGTTTTTCTTTGTTTGACCGATTGGGTGGGTTAGGGTTTTATTTTCTTTTGATTTCTTTTCCTTTTTGGAGTTCATCCGAATGGGTTCCCTTCCCATCCGAATCGGTTCCTTTCCCTTCCCCTTCTTTTCGATTTGGACTGTGTTCTTCTCTTTTCCGAACCAGTGGATGGGAATAGGGTTTAGATCTAGGGTTACGGTTCAGAAAACGACCTACCCCTTTTCCCTTTCTCTGATTTGAGTTTTCTTTTCTCTTATCCGAACTGATGTGGGGAATTAGGGTTTGGATCTATGGTTCCTTTTCTTCTTCCCCTTCGGATCTGAGCGGGTCTAAGCTGAATCCCTCTTTTCCCCTTCCTTTACTTCTTCTCTAAT
The DNA here is from genome assembly GCF_019320115.1 of Miscanthus floridulus. Lineage (NCBI taxonomy): Eukaryota > Viridiplantae > Streptophyta > Magnoliopsida > Poales > Poaceae > Miscanthus > Miscanthus floridulus. Next base: position 61,263,200 of record NC_089594.1, read on the forward strand.
CCAAACACGGATCTGTTCTTTCTTGCCGTGTTAGTGCGGCACTTTTCCCACGCGGTGGCGGTGGTGACCGGGGTTCCAGTGACCTCCGCCACCCCCGGTCCCTTTTCTGTTTCTTTTACCCGATTAGGGTTAGAGTCACACAGAGGCAACCAAGCTCTGGTACCATTGTTAGGATCGATGATTAGTATCTCTGTGTGTAACCCATAGATCCGGGGAAGACCCTTCTCACCTTTCACTGTTGCGGCACAGCAGCAGCGTAGACGCCGTTGTAGGGGCAGCTCCGGCTCAGTGGCGAGACGGCGATCCAGTGGTAGACCTGCAGGGGAACGACGGTGGTGGCGGGGCACATCCCGTCGCTGGCAGCACGTCTTTAGGATCGGTTTAGGGTTTTCTCTGTAGGTGGGTAGCGGCTCCGTTCAACCTCGTGACCCAAGCCCAGTTCCCCACTCCTCTATATATATGTGCTGTGTGACAGGGGCTCACCAACCAGTTAGGGTTGGGCTCCCTCGATCAGGGAGCAGAGACAAGGGCCCAATAAATCGTTGGGCCTATTGGTAGAGATCAACTAACACCCCGTGCTTCGCCTCCACTAGCATCCATCCTAGCTGCCCCATCATGCCTCTTAGGCCATGAACCAGATCGCCGATGTGCTACTTCCAAGCTCCTCTTATGGTTGAAGACATCAATTTGGACACCGTCAAGCTTCGATTCGTTGCTAATGAGATCGAATCTGACGATTTGGAGCAAATATTTGACGACGTGTGGTTGTCCCTTCCGCACGGAGATGGTGGTGCCATGGGATGTGAGACCGATGCAGGTCGTCTCGATGCCGAAGTGGACGTGAGCTCTGTCGTCGTCCTCGTACGGCCTGCTGCGAGCTCCGGCGCGGACAACAACCACAGACGGGCACGGTGACTACAGTGTGGACGGCAACAACGGTGCGTGGCCGTAGATGGAGCGGCAGAGGCGGAGCTTGCACGGCAGCCGGTGGTTGCACGGGAGGCTGACGATGCTCGCCAAGGTGGCCTGAGACGAGCGCGCAAAGGGCCGGCGGATCTGGCGTGGTGGTCGGAGATGAGCACGGGAGAGGTGGGTCTCGTGCTCAAGGACCCGGCGGAGCTTGCACAGGGGCCGCCTCGGACGCGCAGGGTGTAGCGGCCGACGGATCTCACGTAGGGGGCAGTGGAGCTCACGGCGACGAGCGGGAGGCGGAGCTCACGGCGTCGAGCATGGTAACGGTGTGAATCCACTCGGTGGTGAAGCGACACGGATGGGTGGCTGGCCAAGCATGGCTTCCTGAAACGACCGCTCGACTCGTTTCCAGCAAGCCATCCTCTTCCGCCTAGAGCCTGGCTTAGCACTTATGCAGCCATCCAAACACGAAAAAGTTGTATCGTGGAAACTGCCTAAACTACTGAATCAAACGCACCCATAAATTATAAGATAAGACAGCACCTCTAAGCTCTACAGAAAATAGATTTAACAATATATCTAATGATACTAGTTATATTATATACTTTAAATACTAATATTTTTTCGGTCAAAGTTAAAAATCTTTGACTACTCAGAATGCAAGAACGACACATTTTGAGACAGAGCAACCCCAAAGTACAAATAAATATTCAACACATTTGCAACAAAGGAGTAGGTTAATGTAATAGGTACTGTCGTAAGAACTGCAGCCTTAAGTTTCTGCAAAACTGAATTTTCACAACATTAGAGTAAGGAACCTTACAGCAGAGAAATCTATACGAGCACGCAAGGTAACTCTGAAAATTACATTAGATTCAGACCGACAAAACGTTTAGGTCCGTTATTCTTCGCAGTACAGTAGTTGTAGTTGATGAGCACATGGATTTGGGCATCACAGGTACTGAATGAAACATAAGAATTTCAGACTGCAGTAATCACAACCGAGAAACAAGCCATCCGCAGATCAGTCAGTAGCAACTTCCACTGAATAGAAACAAAATCAACAACAAAAATAGGAGACAGGACCACAGCAAGTAACAGCAACCGACCATTTCGTCCATTCCAGCAAGCAACAACAAAAATAGGCAGCTTTCATTCACCACAAACTTCACCTGATAAACCATCCATCACAGAACCTAAACCTAACCAACCATAGACAAGACAAGACGCCAATACTGCTGCTAATCGACGAAACTTGAACGGCGGAGCGCCTTCATGTCGAAGCATGATTCGAACCAGAGACAGAGAGAAGCCTGCAACCGCCGCCGCCTAGAACTCCTGGGACGCGGATCCGATGTCAGCCTTGCCCTTGCCGCCGACCTTCTTGGGCAGCAGCGTCTGGTGGATGTTGGGCAGCACCCCCGCCGGCGGCAATGGTGACGGCGCCGAGCAGCCTGCTGAGCTCCTCGTCGTTGCGCACGGCGAGCTGGATGTGGCGCGGCACGATGCGGTTCTTCTTGTTGTCGCGCGCCGCGTTGCCCGCCAGCTCCAGCACCTGCAAGCAAGCAAGCGATTACGGGCGGCGCACGAGCACGGCAAGGATTCAACAATCATCCGAACGGATTCGCGGAAGGGAGGAGGGGGGAGAAAGAAATGGATTGGGGGCAGTTACCTCCGCGGCGAGGTACTCGAGGACGGCGGAGAGGTAGACGGGCGCGCCGCCGCCGACGCGCTCGGCGTACTTGCCGGTCTTGAGGTAGCGCGCGATGCGGCCGACGGGGACCTGCAGCCCGGCCTTGGTCGACCGCGTCACGGCCTTGGTGCCCTTGGGCTTGCCCCTGCCGCCGCCGGAACTCATACTCGCCTCTTCTCTTCCTCCCAGACTAGTCTCTCCTCTCGTCGGACGGAATCACTGGTGTGGTGCCGCCGCCGGAACTCATATTTTTTCTCTTTTTCTTCTTTCCCGTATTCACGTTGAGCCCGTCCGCCTCTCTTCGTGCGAGAAATCCGGCCCACTGGTAGGCACGCGCAAGCGCAGACCCCCGCCCATTGCATGCGTGCTTGCAGCGAAGAAGCAGCAGCCCCGTGTGGCCGTGTGTGCCTCACTCCAATGGCCCTTATTAGCTCGATGATATCATGCTTATGTCAATCCTAAATAAGTTCATTTTTTTAGAAAAATAATTCAAGATATACCATCTAAATACAAATATAAATAAAGATATCCTTAGCCGTCCAGTCATAAGATCTATGCCCACGATTAAAAGAACCCATAACCCTTCGAGGTGGACATGGTCCGTGGTGGACCGCACCCTCATCCCCCCGCTGGTCCACGGCCCGTGGGGACTGAGTGCGCAGCAGAGTGTTTGCAATCTAGCCCCTCCTTGTATTCTATATGCACATACTAAGCTATTCTTTGCATCTCGGTAGAACCAGCCAGCAACCTCTGTCGTCTATAGTGAACTACAAATAGACCCTCACCAGATTAAGAATACATCAAAATAATGTTCTAAGTATTTTGTTTTCACAAAAAGTACTACTAATTTCATAATTACTTTATATGACAATATAAATCAGTTTTCAGTAAAAAAACACTTCCAAAAAATTTTAATGTTTGATTTTTGTGAGCAGATTGCAGATCTGCTGTTGTCGGGTATAAGTATTAGGAGATACCCGAAGAAGGGATCTGAGGACCACGGACGACAACTTCGCCTAGATAATTAAGGACGTATTTCAGTCTCGACCGACCCCGAAGGGACTGTTTCCGCCTCGCCGGACCCCTCGGACACAGGCCTCGTGTCGCCCGACCCTGAGGGTACGAGAGCTGCCTCTGCCCGACCCTGAGCGTGCGGGCTCTGTCTCGCCCGACCCCGAGGGCGCGGGCTCCGTCTCACCCGACCCTTGGGCGCGGGCTCCGCCTCTCCCGGCGGGGTCCGTACCACCCCAAACCACTACGGATCCCAGCGTGAGGGCCTGAGTCAAATCTCTGACACCAAAAGGGGTGCGCGGCACGTCTTGACGTGACCCGTGGCCACAATAGGCTACGCTCGGGGGTTCGCATCGCCAACAGTGACGGGTGCATGGGCACTGTGCTGCCTAATTCCCATATGACCACTGACAAGCATGTCGGTTCACCACGCCGTTCACCGGGACGGGATGGAACGCCACGACCAGCTGATGACGTCGAGGCATAGCACCAGTGGTGAAGAGGAGCCCGACGTGGAGCCATCCCCATCACCATCTATAGCGTTGGCGATACCCGCATGAAGGAGAAAAAGGACGCGGCGGTTCCAGAGAGCTTCTTCTCCTCGATTTCTCTCTCTCTCTCTCTCTGTGTCTGTGTGTGTGTGTCTTCTCTTTTTCTGATGTAACCTGCATCTTCCCCTTCTTCTATAAAAGGGGGAACACAATGCAACACAAACAGAGGCACGAGCACTAAGACTGAGTAGCTAAAAAAACTCTCAGCACTTTTCAATCATTCCACCAGAGACATGGGATCCGCTCCCTCTCTCGCCCATCTGTAACCCCTACTACAGACAAGTGCCGGTAACACGAGCAACAGCAGACTAGGACGTAGGGACGTTCTGCCCGAACCACTATAATCCTTATGTCCTCCGAGCACACCATCCGGGCCTAGACGTGCAAACTAGAAATTTACTAGTCGGTGATCCGAAACACCGATAGTTGGCAGTGCCACGTAGGGGGGGTTTGCACGTCTTGAATGTCCACATCAGGCCTCAGATGGCTAGTCACAGCGTTAGCTAGGTCCTGAGTGCGCAAGTGCACTTCAGAAGCCTGGACTTCATCAGTAACGACGGAGGAAGAGTTGGCACAAGCTCCTGTCTGCTCTCCAACCTCTCCACTCCGCCGTCCTCGACGCGATCGTCGAGGCGCTTGAGTAGCTCCAGCTACACGCAGCCGGAAGGCCCAGTGTCCCTAGGAGCGATCGGCTCCTCGGCTTTGACTATGGGAGGCTAGAGCACCAACTCAACGCCTTCTTGAAAACCCCGACCGTCCCGAGAGGAGCTACGCTGCCTTACTTTCTCCTTCGCCAACGCCATGATGCAACTCATCCGGAGGGGAACCACTCTCCCCGGAACACCTCACCCGGGGCACTCCGGCAGCGTTCCTGTTTCGACCTGCGCAATGCTGTGGGGACCGTTGACCACCTCAGTGGCGCAGTGCATGCACCCATTGAAAGGTCCTAATATGGCTAGACGGGGGTGAATAGACTACTAAAAATCTTTAAACCAACTAGAGTAATTTGATTAGTATGATAAATAGCGAAAAACAAACTTGCTCTAGCTCTACAAGGGTTGCAAAGCCACCTATCCAACAATTCTAGTTACTATGATCACTAGACACATAATTTACTAAGTCACTACTTACTAAGAGCTCCCACACTTGCTAAACTAAAGAGCTCCACTAGATGAACTTAAGCTACAAAGCAAGCTCTCAATTCTAGCTACACTAAAGAGCTTACTACAACTAGTTTATGGGTATGTAAATGAGAAAGTAAGGTGATTATACCACCAGTGTAGAGGAGTGAACCAATCACAAGATGAATACTAAATCAATCACCTGGGAGAATACCAATGGGCAAGAGACAACCATTTTTTCTCCCAAGATTCACGTGCTTGCCGGCACGCTAGTCCCCATTGTGTCGACCAACACTTGGTGGTTCGGCAGCTAAGAGGATGTTGCATAAACCTCGTCCACACAATCGGACACCACAAGAACCTACCCACAAGTGAGATAACTCAATAACACGAGGAATCCACTAGAGTTACCTTTCGACACTCCACCGGGGAAGGCACAAGACCCCTCACAATCACCGTGATCGGAGCCAGAGACAATCACCGACCTCCGCTCAACGATCCTCGCTGCTCCAAGCCGTCTAGGTAGGCGGCAACCACCAAGAGTAACAAGTGAATCCCAGTAGCAAAACACGAACACCAAGTGCCTATAGATGCAATCACTCACGCAATGCACTTGGATTCTCTCCCAATCTTACAAAGATGATGAATCAATGATGGAGATGAGTGAGAGGGCTTTGGCTAATCTCATAATGTTGCTATAGTCAATACAAATGGCCAAGAGAATGAGCTAGAGCCGGCCAAATGATATTTATAGACACCCCCAAACAATAGAGCCGCTGGCTCAATTATTGGGCTGACTATGGGAGGACCGGACGTAGGCCTCCCCTTCCTGCCGTGGGAGATAAAGTCCGGACTGATGGCGACCTCCTCTTGGTGGTGCTGGGGTGGTGGTGGCGTTGGGGTGGTGGTGGCGTGGTGCCTGCCATGGCCGCGACGAGCGAGGTGGCCAGGGGCATGCCGGTGGATAGGGTCGACGTGCAAGATGGTGGCTTGGCACGGCTAGCAATGGGGTGTGATGCGGTAGGGGGAAGGGTGCTGCGTGCATGGGGGGCGGGTGCGCGGTGGGGGAAGGGGGCATTGCGCTGTGGATGCGCGGTGATGCTCTGATAGCCAAATGTGAGTGTGATGGGGATGAGCACACCTATTGGGCTGTCTGCTACATAGACCCATGAAGAAAGTGTTCGAATGGGGGCGGATGCCCGTGTCCATGTATTAGCGAAAATTTATTCTTATTATTAGAACCTAGTCCGCGGATGGTCCAACTAACAATAAAATTGTAATCTGAAATGATGAGCAATTTATTATTGATCTAATCTAAATAAATATATCTGCAAGTTATACGCATATACCAGCACAATCAAACCAAGGCTACCAAATGAAAATTGGGGTATCCATTATAATCATGAACAGACAGACCAATCCTTGATAGATATGAACTAAGTCCTCAATGACTATAATCATATATTAAAATTACATATTTTTGTAGATCCTTAGAGAAGGTCAAGGAACTCAATATTTAATATCATCAATACGTGGGTATTATGAAAATTAAAGTTATGATATATTCATGAGTAAATATTTTTCTACCTTACAATATAGGGAAAAAATCTGTCAAAATTATATTTAGTTTGGTACAACCTTAATAGGATATTGTCATATTAGTACCATCGATATTCATTTATATTGTGGATGCCATGGTCACCATAAAATAAAATATAGATTTTAAATTTTATAGAATGATATAATATAAAAGATAAATAGATATGTAACGTTTTCGTCCTTGCTTTCTATTAACATTGATAACTTTTTTCTTCCGTTGCAATGCACGGGCAATTTTGCTAGTAATACTAAAGAGGTAAAATTTCTGGCTTCTTTTTTTTTGTCCAACACCGGCTCGGTTTCAACATCCGTTCATGGTTAGGTTAACAATGCCGAGATTAGGAGTGGCGAAGAGAACAGAAAGAAATACGGCGTTCCAGATGTAAAGATGCTAGAGTGAAAGAAAAGGTGGAAGGGCTATAATAGTTTTTGAAATAGATTGGGGTTCCTGATGCAAAATGTCTAGGTCCGAGTGGGACTTCCCTAGTGGGCTTCTTTTTCAACCTGGGCTAAATCCTGGCACCGGCTTTGTTGTGGTTTGGAACAAGCCTATGCAAGCATGTTTCCTTTTCTTTGTTTTTTCTCCTTTTCTATAAAATTAATGATCTTACAAAATTCGCCAAAAATCATAGAAAAAACATAAAAATGACAAATCAATTTTGTTAGCTTCATAAAAATGTGATATATCCATAGATGTTATGAATCTTGTTAGGTTATGCTTTGTCTATAGGTGTGTTAAATCATCCTTGCATATGTTGCATGCATATAGGTTTGTCGATGACCGAGAACGTGCCAGAGACAGACCCAAAATACGTGGAGGTGGCCGAGGTCGTCATTGGTGTTCCCAAAGACTTCACTAACTTTATGATGGTTTAAGATGGCTGATTCCTACCCAAGACAAGCCCCGGTGCATAACCTCTAATTTTTAGTAATTATTATGTTTGTTTGCGTATTAAGTTTTGAGGAGAAAGATTTACACCATCTGATGTAGTTTTGATTAGAAACAAAACTTATTTTTATTAAAAAATATGGATTAGTCAATGGTACAACTAATTATTTTGTGAACCAGAATCTTGGGCAGATTATTGTCTAATGAAATCTAAACAAATGTATTTATGTAATCCCTAACAAGGGCCGTCGTGTGAAAAAATAGAGGTATGAGATCATTAGCAGACATACCAATCCTTTACACATCGACATAAAAGTTAAGGAGATTGATATGATATGTCAAAAAAGCTACAGAGGTCTATATTTAGAGTCATAGAAACACATGGGTAGTATGGAAAATTAAAATTATAATATATTTATATCTAAATAATTATGCACTTTGCGATAGAAGAAAAAATATACCAAGGTGTATTTTAATTCGATACAGGTTTAATAGGACATTGTTATTTATTGTAAGCATTAACTTATGTTATGGACGTGACGATCATCTCAAAATAAATTCTAAAGCATAAAACATAAGTAGATATGTATTATTTACATTATCATTTTGCATGAATGTTTAATAGTTTTTTTCCTCCTGTTGTAACGTACGGACATATTTGCTAGTATAGATTAATATATTAACCAAGTGAACGTAATTGGTAGGCTAATTTAATATTTTATATTAACCATCTATTAACGACATTTGTAAAGTGGTTCAACTTTTTTTTGTACGGCCAAACGTTCTCTCTTTCTTTATAACAAAAAAAAAGTAAGTTTACTGAAAGATCCATAAACGTGATGGGTCCTCATATTTTATATTAATATTAATACATTAACCAAACGTCTACGTGATAGATAGACCGATCTACTATCTTGTATTAACCAACTATGAAATGCATGTACGGCCATTTTTTCTTTTTCTTTTAAAAAAGATTTTATTTACTATAATAACAGAGGTGGGTAATTTTCTATTAAATAAAATAGATCTAATGGTTATGAATGGCTAGAGCCTTTTGATTTAACGGCTGGATATTTCTAATTAATGTGAGATATTCTAGCATTTATCTTTTTTTTCTAGCACGTCCAATGAGGATAAACGTGGGGCTCCATTGGTTTGTATGACAAATCCAACGAAGAGTCTACATTTCATGGCCCAGATGGGGGAATATGAAACACTGCGCCGACAGATGATGCAAAACGACCCAGCATTGTTAGAGCCACGACCCAGCGAAGAGGTCCGACGATGGGCCCGGGAGCTTCTCAGGCCTGCAAGACCGAAGGTTCAAAGGCTAGTCGGCAGATGACACGTGGCCGCCTTCGAACAGGGGATGAGTGACGTGCACACAGCAATGGACCCACTAGCAGTCTTTGCTCAGGCGCACGGAGCGCTCGGTCATTGCACGATGTGCAGCATGACCCTATGAAGTCACGACTGAACCCCTCGGTGGGGGTGGGAACTCTGGCGACAACAAGGCAGCGAGCTAGTCACTCGGACCTTGGTAGGTTGGGTATGTGGAATGCCTCATGAAGGCTCGAACTAGACGCCCTTGGCCAAGGGATTATTTGGGCTCTTCTCAGACTTGACCGGCTTGTGCTCGCCGATAGTGTTGCCTGGCCTCTGAGTTGGGTCCACGACCTTCTTATCCTCCAAAGGAGAACAACCCCAATGACAAGGACCTTGTGCTGGTCGATCGATCAATTGGAAAAAAGTAGAAATCCCCTCGCTGTCACTCCTAAAAACAAATCGGAGAGACCATGGTGATCTCGGGGGATCATAATGAATTTCTAGCAGTAGGACTATGTAAGCCCTCAGCTAAACATGCTCACACCTGCATTAACCCCCTAGTAGATTCTACAAATTATCCAGGGGCTCAGGGACTGCACCTAGCGGGTGTGCTCTCGAACCTGAAAGTCTATGTTTTGTTTTGATAATTAAGTGATAACCTTATTGGATTTAGGCCCATGATTGGCCCCATCAGAAAAATTCCAAAGCATGCACAATCTTTAGTCACATATTGCTAATTCAAGGAGAGGTTGCCTTGCTTAAATATGTTAGTCTCCTCTCTATGCAAAATAGGTGCAAATGAGAGAGAAGGAGACTGTTGCTACACGCACGCGCAGCTCGCGTGAAAAATCGTGTGACTTGTGACTTGGGACGAGTACATGTATAGCAGGCTATTATTTGTGCAGTTTCTATTTTTTATGCTGAGCATAATGGCGCTTCAATGTGATTGAAACTGTCGTTTTAAACAGTAATAAGGTATGTCAGTTTCTGCTATTTGATTGCAGCATTTTCTGTCATTCAAATGGGCAGTTTCTACTGCTTGATGAGGGGAATTGATGCACTATGAAGTCCTATAAAACCAGAATACGTCCTAGTTGAAGGGTACGCTATCACACGCTCACCTTCCCACTCGCTGTGCTGAGCTTCTCGTTGCTGCGCCTCGTCGACCTTTGAGTTCGGCGTGCACCGAACTTGAAGATAGCGGGATCTCCGAAACCATTGCCGCGAGACTCCTGCAGGGGCGACAATCAGGTTTTTGGGCAGCGTCTATACGCGACCGCTTGGTGATCTGCAACATCTACTTCAACACGTTCGATTACGTTCTGCGCGGGATTATTGAGTAATTTCCTTGCACAATCCTGTTCTAGTCAGTATGTTGCATTGTTTACATGTTTTATATGCTTGCATCATTTTTTATCTATGAGTTTTTCCTCCAAATAAAATCTAGAATGTATTTTAGGCACATATTTCCAACAAACCTTAAGTGGAATAATGCGTCTCTGTGAGATGAATATGTACGTAGTCCACACAAACACACTAGGTCGAGCAAGACATAGTAGCCATGGCAGAGAGATGGCTTATGCATTTGATGTAAGTGCTCAACTAATGAAGATGAAGGAGCTTATTGAATACCATTGCAGCTGCCTCCTTGGCCTCAGTCAATGCAACCATTTCCATCTTGAGCTTCTCAATCTCTGTTTCAAACAAGCTATGTTTTTGCTCTATAGTGAGAACATCTGACCGAAGCTTATCATTTTCAACCATCACCAACTCCTCGCTGGCCTTGATTTCCTCAACTTTTTCGTTGAGGTCCTCCAGTTCCTTCATGATTTCTGTCTTTTTAGCATCAAACTCCAAGGCAGCTGCCTCCTTCACCGCTGCTAGGGCATGTTGTTCCATCTTGAGCCTCTCAACCTCTTCTTCAGATAAGATAAGTTTTTGCTCTATGGTCACAAACTCCGATCGAAGCTTATCATTTTCACCTATCACCAAATCCTTATAAGCCTGAATTTCCTCCACCTCCCTCTTAAGATCCTCCAATTCCTTCATGATTTCCGCCTTTTCAGCATTAAATGCTTTGGTGCTAGCCTCCTTTGACTCTAATTGTGCACCTAGTTCCATCTTGAGCCTCTCAATCTCTTCTTCAAATAGTCTACATTTTAGCCCTGCGGTCAAGACATCTGACCAAAGCTTATCATTTTCATCCATAACCAAATCCTTGTTGGCCTTGATTTCCTCAACTTTTTCGTTGAGGTCCTCCAGTTCCTTCATGATTTCTAGTCTTTTTAGCATCAAACTCCAAGGCGGCTGCCTCCTTCACCGCTGCTAGGGCATCTAGTTCCATCTTGAGCCTCTCAACCTCTTCTTCAGATAAGCTAAGTTTTTGCTCTGTGGTCACAACCTCCGATCGAAGCTTATCGTTTTCACCTATCACCAAATCTTTACTAGCTTGGATTTCCTCCACCTTCCACTTGAGGTCCTCCAATTCCTTCATGATTTCGAGCTTCTCAGTTTCAAATGCCTTGGCAGCTTCCTCCTTCGCCTCCACTAGTGTAGCCAATTCCACCTTGAGCCTCTCAACCTCTGCCTCCGACAGTCTATGTTTTTGCTCTGTGGTGAGAACCTCTGACCTAAGCTTATCATTTTCAGGTGACCACCAAATCCTTGTTGGCCTGAATTTCCTCCATCCTCCTCTTAAGATCCTCTAATTCTAGCATCATTTCTGCCTTCTTAGCATCAAATGCCTTTGTAGCTGCCTCTTTCTCCTCTTCCAGTGCATCTAACTCCATTTTGAGCTTCATAACCTCCGCTTGGGACTGGCTATATTTTTCCTCAGCCGCCGAAACCTCCAACTGAAGTTTATCATTTTCACCCTTCAAGCTCCTCTCCACCTCTTCCTTCTCACTAGACAGCACCTGAGCCGCCTTGTTTGTCTCCTCCAATTGCTTCTCCAGTTTACCCTTCTCGCGGAGCAGCTGGGCGCTTTTGCGCTCCAAGTCCCACACCTTGTCCCGATGTGCCGAGACCTGGTCGGACAGCGTCTTCACTCTCTCATCCGTGAAGAGATCTGCAGCTCATTGTTTAGAGTGGGTATTAGAGTAGAGGAGAGAAAAGGCACTGGACCATGGCATGCATGCATGCTACGTCCAAGTTGGAGGGAGAAAATTAAAGAAACAAAGATGACATCGATGCATGTCTTGGCGCACCTGCAAACCACGACGCCGCCATGTCCTGCTGTTGTCACACTCGTTCAGATATATACTTGGAGAGGCAGAAGAGACGTTCACTGCTGATCCGTCTTGTTTCCTGACACACTGACCCTGATGATGCAGCTGCCCAGGGGTGCAACACATATATATACACAAAATGTGGAAGAAAGAAAGGACTGAGAGGATGAAGTGTAGATGAGGAAGATGGGATGGAGTGCGGTAAAGAAGAAATTGGGACAGAGGATGAAGTGTCGGTGAGGAAGTGGGATAAAGGAGGAGCTCGTCAGTACTTGCTGGGGTATTGTGGTGGGTGATTGATGATTCTATGTACTTGATGCACTGGATGAACACCTCGTTACTTTCCATCACCTTTTTTCCTTTTTTTTTTTTTTTTTGCTTATGTAGTCTTTGCTGTACGTGATCCGTGAACTCTGTCCGGAAAATTTTAGTGCTAGCTAATCACTTACTACGTCCGTAGTCTTCTACTGGTTCTCGGCTCGATCTCCGTACCAAGTGTACTGTTAAATACGTACGGGTTGTAAATCCAGCTTTTGATCGCATGACAAATACTGTATTTCACGTGAATGTTCTGTAATTTCCAGTGGAACATAGCAGAATTTCATGTGCAAACGTTCCATAGAGTTTCGTGTGCAATTGAGTTGAGCCTGTTTGGTCCATATGGTGAGTTTCCAAACAAGAGGCCTAGTGTTATCTAAAATTAAGCTAACCTCATAAAAATTCTGGACCAAAAAAGTAAACTAAAGTGGTCTAAAGTTTTAGTCAAAAACTTTAGCCAGCCAAGCTTTAGATCAGAGAATTCAAATTGGCCCTCACTGGAGAATGATTTTAGCCAAGGTCATGCATTTACCCGCAGAACAACTTCACTGAAAAATTGCTCTCCCGCTGAACGACTTTGTAAAGTCTTTTTCTCGTAAAGCCGACAACAGCTTTTTTTGAATTTATTTGCATGAGACACTGATATACTTTTTTAATATAGAGAAAAATTGTATTAAAAAATCCATCACAAAACATTGTTGCTTGCTCTACAAGATGCTGCTGGAAAAAAAAACACTCAAAGTAGGAAATAAGAAAAGAAATTCCACGATCTGCACTGTATTGATTGCACAGGTCAAAAGGACAACTTTTATCAGCACAACACTTAATGTCAGGTTTAAAGTTCATCATACATTTTTTTAAGAATTACAAACATGGTATAAGTTGTTTGGTATAAGGTCTGAAATTCATCTCCTTTGTAAAAAACAATCACCCAACTCCTATTCCATATTATTATTTGACAATCTAAACGGAATGCTCAAGGGAAAGTTTACTTCAAATTGTATGATGTACCATGATGTAGTGGAACAAGCACAAAAATCACCAGAACTACAGCAGCAAAAATAAATGTGCATATTGCAGTCAAATTTTTTTCTCGAAGTGGCAAGAGAGTTGTGTCCTTGTATTGAAGAGAGAAAGAATGATCCCGTACAAACCAACCTCCTTAATCCCAAAAGAGAAATAAGGGGCTGCCATAAAAAACTAGAAAAACAAACAAACCAAACGCAAAAAGTCATAGCACCCCAAAATTTCATAATTGAATTTAAGATTAGTACCTAACCTTGACTATTCTATAGGTTCAGACATGCATTCTTCCAAACTATTTTTTCTCATAAATCTAGAAAACAAATGTTACACTAGAGATCTATATTGTAGTTTCCAAATATATCTAGTCACACTTTCAAAAATATTTGGCCAACTCTGAATCTAAAGAAACAGGATAAGTGGAATATTACAATCTAGCATGCGGCACAAATATATTAGCAAGCATGTGGCGGGCTACAACTACCTAGATTATATACAAACACTGCCATACCAGACAGAGTACTAATAAACCTATGGTCCTGTTGCCAGGTTAACCCGGCCTTGCTGGATTCTAGGCTAAAAGACAGAAGTAGCAATGGAACAGGGAAAGCACTGGTAATGCATAGAGTGACCACATCGCATTATTCAGCCAAGTGTCTATCTATATCACTTTTGTAAATCAAATTAGTTTCTATCATCTGGAGTTCTTTTAAAGTCCATTCCACTGCCAAAAGATTGTCACAACTGAAAAGATGACAACAGAAACTGAAAATGTCTATTTAACATTTTTCAGATGTACTTGACAGTTTCCATGATCAACTGATATTTTTTTTCCAAGCTCAGTGTTTAATCCTGTAACCATTTTCTCTCAAGATGTTTATAAAACACACCTGCTAGGAAGAAAAAGTTTTTTTTCTCTTTTGCCTATTTCTTCTCTGCCCTTTGGCCCCTTGAGTCTAGATCGAAGAACCAGGAAGTAGACATATACTGCTAAACATCCACCATATTCATACCATTTAGGCAAGCAGCTCTCGTGCACAAACACAAAACATTATCCTGTATACAGCAACAAAGCCTTTTAGTCCCAAGCAAGTTGGGGTAGGCTAGAGTTGAAACCCAACATATAAAACATTATCCTGTATAACATACAAAATATAGCATTCCGTGGTATATATTATGAGATTGGTTAAGAGTTCTATGCTAAATCAATACCTGTTTATAATGAACAGTACTTATTCCATTCCTAATCAATAATTACTTCAAGATCTGGGCTCACGCAAATGAAATGTCAATTTCGATAAGCAGCACCACACTATGCAGGTCTAAAATCATCAATTATCCATTCCTCATTTTCCTTACCAAGAGGAGATCCAATGTAAAAGAATCTTGTAGTACCTGGTAATTTCGACAAGCGAGAATTAACTATGGCTTCTCTTGATGATCTTCCCCGTTGTCCAATCCACCGTCTTGCAGCTCTGCTCCCCTCCTACCTTCATCTTTGACCACTAAGTCATAATTGTATTTGGAGAGTTCAAATTTGGGACGTCCATGATGGATATTGACTATGTTCAGGATGGCAGGTTCTGTTGCCTCCAGATTGCTTTTAGTCGCGCCATCACAATGAATCCCAACCTGGAGCTGCTCTAGACTTGCAAGGTGATTGAACTTGAACTCAAAATCCAGCTGTGACTCTGCTTTTTTTGCCTTGTAAACAATTAAATATCTGAGCCTTTGCATAGCATCTTGCTCACAGAGAAATCTCAGCCCACCTTCACCCCAGGAGCCAATTTCAAACTCCGTCAGGAAAAAAAATTGTTGGCTTCCAATACTATGTTTTTCCGATAGTGCTTCCTTTAATATCAGCTAGATATAGATCAGTATGGGGCATATGCCCTTATGGCAAAAACAACTTCGCAAAAAAATTGCCTTCAAGGGCATATATTCCCATGCGCGTTACCACTGGATGCATATGGGGATGCGTGTGCAGCAGGAGAGAGAACGCATCGACTTTTGTAAGACGTGGTTCAAGGTGGGAAAGCTTAATAAGATCTACTCTGAACCCTACTAATGCAGCTAGTGTATATGAGTTTTTCTAGACGTGGACAATCTTTGCACATAAGAACTAACAACTCATCTGCAGCCCAGTAATAACCGATGAAGATATCTAGCGATTTAATATTGTGCTTTCCCAATGTAATGAGAAACAATTCCAGTGATTCTCGATACCTCACATTGTCATGATGACCAAGTCCATCTCTGCCATGCCCATTCCTAGGACTGGTCAACTTTTTTATTGGCTCCAAAAGGTTCTATGAGTTATAGGGTGTGTTTGGTTGCGTGGACTAGCGTAGCCTGGCTCCAATTTTAAGCCTGACCAGCTGCAACCTCGCCCAGCAATGCAACCAGGTGTTGTTTGGTTACGCGTATAAGCTAAGCCGGTATAGTAGAGTTGTTGTTTGGTTGCCTGGCTGCGCTGATAGAATGACCATGTACTAGATGGGGGTGGACTTACCCCCTGCAACCATCGGCCTGCGCCTCTTCACCGAGGAGACAACCTCGCCGCGGCACAGCCGGAGGCTATCTGGGCCTCGCCGCAGCACAGTCGACGGCCATCTTCAGCCTCCAGGACGAACATCTCCTTTTCCCCGTGCTTCACCTCCACTAGCATCCATCCTAGCTGCTCCATCACGCCTCTTAGGCCATGAACCAGATCGCCGATGTGCTACTTCCAAGCTCCTCTTATGGTTGAAGACAATCAATTTGGACACCGTCAAGCTTCGACTCGTTGCTGATGAGATCGAATCTGATGATTTGGAGCAAAGATTTGACGACATGTGGTTGTCCCTTCCGCACGGAGATGGTGGTGCCATGGGATGTGAGACCGATGCAGGTAGTCTCGACGCCGAAGTGGATGCGAGCTCTGTCGTCGTCCTCGTACGGCCTGCTGCGAGCTCCGGCGCGGGCAACAACCACAGACGGGCACGGTGACTGCAGTGCGGACGGCAACAACGGCGCGTGACCGTAGATGGAGCGGCAGAGGCGGAGCTTGCACGGCAGCCGGTGGTCGCATGGGAGGCTGACGATGCTCGCCAAGGTGGCCTGAGACGAGCGCGCAAAGGGCCGGCGGATCTAGCGTGGTGGTCGGAGATGAGCACGGGAGAGGTGGATCTCGTGCTCAAGGACCCGACGGAGCTTGCACAGGGGCCGCCTCGGACGCGCAGGGTGTAGCGGCCGACGGATCTCACGTAGGGGGCAGTGGAGCTCACGGCGACGAGCGAGAGGCGGAGCTCACGGCGTCAAGCATGGTGGCGGTGTGAATCCACTCGGTGGTGAGGCGACACGGATAGGTGGCTGGCCAAGCCTGGCTTCCTGGAAACGACCGCTCCACTCGTTTCCAGCAAGCCAGCCTCTTCCGCCTGGAGCCTGGCTTAGCACTTATGCAGCCTTCCAAACACGAAAAAGTTGTATCGTGGAAACCCCCTAAACTACCGAATCAAACGCACCCATAAAATATAAGATAAGACAGCACCTCTAAGCTCTACAGAAAATAGATTTAACAATCTATCTAATGATACTAGTTATATTATATACTTTAAATACTAATATTTTTTTTGTCAAAGTTAAAAATCTTTGACTCCTCAAAATGCAAAAATGACACATTTTGGGACAGAGCATGTCATTTTGGGACAGAGCAACCCCGTAGTACAAATAAATATTCAACACATTTGCAACAATGGAGTAGGTTAATGTAATAGGTAAGTTTTTCTGGCATGAGAATGAATAAAAGGAGACTCTTAATAGCAGCGAAAACGAGGAATAAATTCATATCCAAATTCGTACCGCTACGCATTAAGTAGTGTTTTTCTCTCACAACATTCCAGCATGAACAATGTTTTTTCAGCATAAACAGTAAATAATCCCACTCAGCTGAACAGACTCACATTGACCATGAGCGCATGACACAAGGTTCTTGCAAGCTGGCCACGGCAACTGAAACTGAAAGTAACGGTGACTAAACTATTCAGGTTACAGTCACCACAATTAGTGGCTAAAGCATCCCATCGGTACGATACTGTCGTAAGAACTGCAGGCTGCAAGTTTGTGCAAAACTGAATTTTCACAACATTAGACTAAGGAACCTTACAGCAGAAAGATCTATACTAGATTTGGTCTTTGATCACAACGGATAGTATGAAAATTCAGTTTTGCAGAAAAATCTATATGAGATTTGCATGCTTGCTGGCGTGCTACTTCTTTTGATTTCATACTACTCTGAAAATTACAGTAGATTCAGACAACGCATAATTCACCCGCCAACGCAATACATTGAGCATGAGCGCATGACAAGGTTCGTGCAAGCTGGCCACGGCAACTGAAACTAAAAGTAACGGTGAGCAAACTATTCAGATTACAGTGAGACCACAATTGGTGGCTAAAGCATCACATTGGTACTGTCGTAAGAACTGCAGCCTTCAAGTTTCTGCAAAACTGAATTTTCACAACATTAGAGTAAGGAACCTTACAGCAGAGAAATCTATACGAGATTTGGTGTTTGATCACAACGGATATTATGAAATCAAAAGCAACAGCACGTCACCGAGCACGCAAGGTAACTCTGAAAATTACAGTAGATTCAGACCGACAAAACGTTTAGGTCCGTTATTCTTCACAGTACAGTAGTTGTAGTTGATGAGCACATGGATTTGGGCATCACAGGTACTGAATGAAACATAAGAATTTCAGACTGCAGTAATCACAACCGAGAAACAAGGCATCCGCAGATCAGTCAGTAGCAACTTCAACTGAATAGAAACAAAATCAACAAAATTAGGCAGCTTTCATTCACCAAACTTCACCTGACAAACCATCCATCACAGAACCTAAACCTAACCAACCATAGACAGGACAAGACGCCAATAATGCTGCTAATCGACGAAACTTGAACGGCGGAGCGCCTTCATGTCGAAGCATGGTTTCGAACCAGAGACAGAGAGAAGCCTGCAACCGCCGCCGCCTAGAACTCCTGGGACGCGGATCCGATGTCGGCCTTGCCCTTGCCGCCGGCCTTCTTGGGCAGCAGCGTCTGGTGGATGTTGGGCAGCACCCCGCCGGCGGCGATGGTGACGGCGCCGAGCAGCTTGCTGAGCTCCTCGTCGTTGCGCACGGCGAGCTGGATGTGGCGCGGCACGATGCGGTTCTTCTTGTTGTCGCGCGCCGCGTTGCCCGCCAGCTCCAGCACCTGAAAGCAAGCAAGCGATTACGGGCGGCGCACGAGCACGGCAAGGATTCAGCAATCATCCGAACGGATTCGCGGAAGGGAGGAGGGGGGAGAAAGAAATGGATTCGGGGCAGTTACCTCCGCGGCGAGGTACTCGAGGACGGCGGAGAGGTAGACGGGCGCGCCGCCGCCGACGCGCTCGGCGTACTTGCCGGTCTTGAGGTAGCGCGCGATGCGGCCGACGGGGAACTGCAGCCCGGCCTTGGTCGACCGCGTCACGGCCTTGGTGCCCTTGGGCTTGCCCCTGCCGCCGCCGGAACTCATACTCGCCTCTTCTTCCTCCCAGACTAGTCTCTCCTCTCGTCGGACAGAATCACTGGTGTGGTGGCGGTGGTGGATTTGGGATTTTGGGTGGGAGTGGAATGGGAGCGGAGGCGGCGGGGTTATGTAGACGCCGCGGTGGATGACTGGCGGAGCGGGCGGGGCGCGGATCGCTGACGTGGAGGAGGCCAGGGCCGTCGGATCGGGGAGCGGGCGGGCGCGCGCGCGGGGTCTCTCGCGTCTGGACGGGGGGAGGGGTTTCGGCTTGGCGGTTGGATTTGCGCGCGGCAGACGCAGAATTTGGAAAGCCGCCTGCGATTCCGGTTTCCCCCCAATCTGGCATTTTGATGATGAGGCGTCGTCGGGCGCACCGCGCACGCACGCACGTGGCTGCTTGGGCTGGGCCCTGGGCCTGAATGGACCGACTGGTGATCGATTGCAGAGTGACGCTAAGGCCCCTTTCTGGTTGATGAAGTTGCAGCATCAGTATCGTCGTACTTTTTTATTTCCCTTTTTAAACTTCAAAATGGCGTCTTACTCTTATCCTATGACCACTCAAAACCGTTTAGATTTTCTTTAACCTGATTTAAAGTTTGTGAGGCTCTCTTAAGGCTTGTTTGGTGGGGTTTACCGGGGACTCTTGCTCCTCTAGTGTATCCCATTCTATTACCGTGTGTTTGGTTGTAGGGACAAAGTGGGATGGGATGGGGACGGATCTGGGACGAGCTGTGTTTGGTTGGGAGGCAAGCAGGGTCGAGGACATCCCACATGCGAATATACCCATCAAATGCAGGGCGTCCCCGTCGCTAGAAATTTCATGGACGGGGACGCCCCAGGTGGGACGAACCGCTGGCTGGCGACTGCGAGGAAGAAGAGGAGGTGACGCCGGGCTTGGACGGGGTCGTGGGCAAGGGCTTCGGTCGTGGCCACGGGCGAGGCTCCAGTCGCTGGCGAGGGCTCCAGTTGCTGCTAGCCGGTATAGTTGCGGCGGCGAAAGGGCTCCTATTGCGGCGGCGCGAGGGGCTGTGCGTGGTGGCAGCGCGAGGGCTCCGGTCTAGTTGCGGGCTGCGGCGTGAGGGCGCGCAGGGCCGCCAGCTGGGGCCGCGAGTGGGTCGGGCGAGTGCGCGGGAGCGGGAGCAGTGAGACGGGTGCTGGGGCCGCACGGGACGGGGGTGAGACGAGCGAGCGGCGGCCTCCGGCGGATGGGGGAGGACGGGGGCGAGGCTGCGGCCTCTGGACGCCGGTAGAGCGCGGGCGAGCAGGCGGCCGGGAGAGGGCAGAGCCGCAGAAATTCCCTCAGAGCGCGGCCGGAAATTCCAGTGGGGAGGAAGAAAAGAAAAAAACAGAAAAAAAAAATAAACTGACAATTGGACTCCACGTGTAATTGGGTGATCCCACTTGTGATGTCCCCAAACCAAACAGAAAATGGGTTTGTCCCCTCCCTCTTCAACCAAACAGAATCTGGAGTCGTCCCGTCCTCGTCCCATCCTAGAAACCAGAGACGGGACCGTCCCACCCCACCTTGACTTCCAACCAAACGCTACCTTGGCCAAAAATGACAAGGGCAGTTATAGTTGGAGCCATTCGAACTCCGGCCAAATAAGGCATTTGTAATTGTTTGAAAAATAAAAAAATATGGTTGTGCCTGTGTTTCCTATTTGCGTCATCATCGCCGCGCGAGCTGCTAGGTGGATCTAGTCACGCCCGCACCACCGCGACTCGCCCTAGGATGCACCACGCCAACTAGATCTGCCTTGCCCTTGCCATGGAGGACAAAGGGTCATCCTGGATCTGCAGCGCCAACATGGGAATAGAAGGAGGGAGCGACGGTGTTGGGGAGGAGGAGGGGCCAACCTAGATCTAGAGCGCTCGTGGGAGAGGAGGAGGGGCCGAGGGTTTTGGGGAGGAGGAGGAGGCATCGACCCAGATTTGGAGTGTCCATGGGGGAGAAGGAGGAAGGGGCGACAATGCTGGGTAGGAGGTGGGACCTCCCAGATCTTGAGTGTCCGTGGGGGAGGAGGAGGCAGCGGTGGCGTTGGGCAAAGGCACGGGTGGGGGAGAAAGGAGGGGGCGATGGTGTTGGGGAGGAGGAGGGACCGCCTAGATCTGGAGCATCCATGGGGGAGGAGGAGGTGGCAGTGGCATTGGGCGAAGGCATGGGTAGGGGGTGTAACAGAACCGACCAATTATACGAAATTAAGTAAGAAAATCATCCACCAGAGTAGACGATTTAGCAAACTTAAGCCCGTATAACCCGGTAGTCCGTGAAATCACGAAGGATTTCAAACCAACTTCCATTCCAGCCAAGATCGTAATAAGTTTAGCGGTCACCGTCACATATTACATAAAAGTTCACGATCTCGGATACATCAGAGTTTCAACATAATTATTACAAAACCAGTTCGAATAAAAGTAGCGGAAGTCATTTGTTCAAACCACACACACTCACGCGGAGTTTAAATATAGTGCCAGCGAATGATCATCTCCAACAAAAGCATCAGATGAGACGTAAGGAATGACCATGCCCATGGTCCTAAGCATCACCCATCGCAGGATAAAGGCAGTTGATACAGTAGCCGTAATACATCTGCCCATCTACAACAAGTGGGAATAAAACCCTGAGTACGAGAAGGTACTTAGCTAGACTTACCCGACATAACCGAAAATAAGTGACACCAAGGATTATGAAGGGCTTTATAGTAGGGTAGCTGACTCATTTGCAAAAAGAAGCATTTTTAGCCTTTCAAGAACTTTTCGAGAAGCATTATTGCCAAGTTAATTATTATTAACCTGTCGACTAGATTTGCACCTATACTAGAGTAAACATGTGATTAAGCAGATAATGATAACCAATGATCATTAAACAACTTCCATACTGTCATATTCATTATAACTGTCCAAGTGTTCCATAAACATTTTCTACGATGAAGTCACTCAAGTCAAGTGCTCACTATCTAGGAGCGATGGCGATTCGAATCGATTCCTAACCAGCTGGTGATTTATTCCTTACACAAACATCACTCACCCGCTAAAGTGAGATATTGATCACCGAGTCAACTTTCCAGGAATCTCGAGTTTGCCAGGAACCACATGTACCCGGGGGCCGACCGACTGCACTTTGGTCTTATCATCCCGCCCCCGTGTCCTACCACACCTGCTCCGGCATAGTGCGTTGCGGGCAATCTACTCGGCCCGAAAAATCTTCCAGCTTCGCGGTCGGAAGGTACTTTATCCGGCCAGCTAAATGTAAGGCATGCGTTCAACATGACTCGAGGCCCAACAACGGTCGGTCCTTAATCGACACAGACGGAAAACACTACAGTCCAAAACTCTGCAAGTCTCCGTCCGGTCTCAACTTCATTTATCACTTAGTTATACCATGACTTCATAGTCATCCAAGCAGATCTAGGTAACCACCTATAGTTCGTAGGTGACAGGAAATCACCTGACTTCTACCGGTCTAAGCCAGCTAAGCATTGACTCGACTGCGGATACCCGGGTAACAAGGATAAAGTATAACAAAGGTAGACAAGGTATAATGCAGCAACGGTTGCAAACAAATCCTGGATGTAATGCATCAATTAAAGTAAAGCATTTAATTAAATCATTGCAAACCGGGAGAAAAATGCTCCGGGGCTTGCCTCTCTCGAAGGAGCTCGGACGGTGATCGGGGCACTCCGGAAGTTCCTCAACGTCCTCCTCGTTGGCTTCTGGCACTTCCTGCTGCTGCACCTCGAGCTGCTCCTCGGGCTCCTCGGGTATGATGACTGGGTTCTCGGTTTGCGATCCTGTATGATGCAATGTGCGTAAGTGCTTATGCAATCGGTACAACGGATGAGATGAATACAATGGATATGCTCGAATGCAAGGTAGTCAACATCATTCAAGAAAATATACTACAAGCACATGTCATCTACTGCATTCTCTTCTACTACTAATATGTTTAAGTCAACACACTTTATCAAATGCTTCAAAGATACACCAAAGCAATTATTATTAACTAATCTTGTATTGAAGATGATTATTTTATTTCCTTTTAAATTAGGGCTACAACAGCAATCTATATTTCTGGTGCTTATAAAATCTGAGAAAATTACAGTAGCATGGTACTACTCTAATTAGCCTACCATCAGATTTTCATGGTGTTTGAATGAGTGAATTTAGCCTACACAAAAATCACAAGCTATGGCATGATTTTGTACATAAAAATACTTTGAACTGTGAAAAGTGTCAAACAACAGAATTAGTATTTTTCCTAGGTTCTTCATAGCATACAATAACTGTACAAAAATTGTCACATGCATGTTTTATACAAAATTTGTTCTCTAGCAAAAATAACAAAAATCAGCCATTAAAGGTACTTGAACTACACCTCAAAATTTTCCCACAGCACATGCATGAAACATATTTTTCCTAGGAAGTACATGACATAAGAAGATTAACAAACTTAGAATCATATTTTTCTGAAGCCTATAGATTTTTCTACACATTTTTCAAGTTATCAGTAATATACATGATTAAATAAAGTTCTACAGAAAAGTATCTCAAAAATGACATGCAAAATTTTCTCAAGTAGACCTGGTGATAAGGAACCTAGCAAAATTTGTTTCAACAAATTTGGAGCTAAAAGGAGTACACAAACATTTTCTAAAGCATTTAAATAGAATTCTGAAAAATCATTTTTGAAATCCTTTTAAACTTCATGCTCAAAACTGCTAGATACACCCGGTTATCCACCCAGATCCCATGCCAGAGAGACAGACAAGCGGGACCCAGCAGGTCAACCGACCCACTGGCCAGCCACCCGGGGCCTTTGCCAGCCACTGCGGCTAGGCCCCGTGGGTCAGCGACCCAGTGGCAGGGGAGGTGCCCGGCCACGGCGGTTCTCGCCGCCGGTGGACTTGCCGGCGGTGAGGTCACCACCGGAGGTTCCCCGAGATAAGGTGGACCTAACGGTACCCCTACCACGGCCAGTGGAGCTCGGGAGCAAGCTCACCGGCGTCCATGGCGGCATGGTGGTGCGGCCCAACGCCGGTCGGCCAGCTCCGGCTGAGAGGTGGCGCGAGCAGTGGCTGGCGAGCTCTACCACGTCAGTGTGGTGCTGGTGCGCGCGGAAAGAGGGAGATAGGTGAGGCAGAGAGGCGAGTCCCAGGGAGCGCAGCATTCCGGCGAGGCGGAGTTCACCCGATGAGCGATTGGCGAGGAAGGGGAGCTCCCCAAGGCTTACCGAGGCGAGCCCGGGGTGCACGAGGTGACGTCGGAGCTGTAGGCGAGACGGAGTGGTCGCCGGCGAGCTGTAGTGGCTGGACGAGCGGGCTCCAGCAAGGCGCGGCGTGCGGTGGTGATGGTGGGCGCGCGCGCTGCTGCTGTCCGAGAGAGAGACGAAGGGAGGAGCAGGAAATGAGATGCCGGGCGAGCTCTGGGGCAGCTTAAGCAGTGGCCAGCAGTGCCAGAGCTGCCGTGGCACGTGGACGCGGTGTCAGGCCGCCGTCGACGGGTGGCGCCACACGGTGGGCAAGCCCTGACGCGGTCGAGGGCGTGGCGCGGCAACGGGCGTGGCGCACGCGAAGCAGGCCGGACGAGGGGGCCAGCGCGGGAGCTGGGCCGAGGCGGGACACGCGCGGTAGGCGGGGACGCGTGGGCCGACGCGCGAGGTGGGCTGGCGCACGCGGGTGGGTTCGCTGGCGCGCTGGGCCGGCTTCGGCCGTGGGCCAGAAGCGAGGCGGCGGCCCGCGAAGGAGAAAAAGTCCTTTTTCATTTATATTTTCAAGAAATTTTTAAATGCTAGATTTCAAATATTATTTTGAGCAACAAAATGACATCTTTTGAAAATGTACCAAAAATGAAAGTTGATTAAAATTTAATTCTCTACAACTTTGCTTTTATGACCAAAGCCAAATTCTTTCTAGATTTTGAATTGTAAATTCAAAGTCCAAATTTAACTCAAAACCCTAATTTTTGGGAATTTATTTTGAAGCCAAATTTTGAATTAAATTGGAATACAAACCTTGCTCCAAAAATTGAACTAAACATCTTTAGATGATTTACCATGATATCCAAACATGTTTTACTAACCGAGCAAACAAAATCAGGGCAAAACAATTCTAACAAAGGTATGCAACATTCAGGTTTCACAACACGTTTCATATGTTTCGAAACAGTGTTTCAATTGTTATTTACATGATTAGGCGTGTATGATTAGGATGCTTGATGATGCATGATATGTATGATTTGTAGTGCCTAAATGCAGGCATAACACCGGGGTGTTACAGCCCTCCCCCCTTATAAAAATCTCATCCCGAGATTTGGGTTACGAACCATTTGTTATAAAAATCTTCATAAACTTTTTGTAGATACTCTCCTGTTTCCCAAGTTGCATCTCCCTCATCATGATGATCCCACTGTATCTTGTATGTTTTCACCACACTACTCCGAGTAGCATGTTCCTTCGTGTCTAACACCCGGACTGGCTGTTCACGATACACCAAATCTAATTTGAGTTGGATACCTCGAGGTTCTATTCTTTCCTCTGGAACACGCAAACATTTCTTGAGATGTGATACATGGAAAACTGGGAAAATGGTACTCATTGCCTCAGGTAACTCTAACTTGTAGGCTACCAGACCTCTTCGTTCCAAGATCTTGTATGGTCCTACGAATCTTGCGGCAAGCTTTCTTCGGATTCCAAACCTTTTCTTCTTTATTGGCGTGACTTTCAGATAAACATAGTCACCAACTTCAAATGCAAGGGGTCTCCTTCTTTTGTCTGCATAGCTTTTCTGACGTGATTGGGCAGCTTTCATATTCTGCTGAATAATATGAACTTTCTTCTCGGCTTCTTCTACAAAGTCAATGCCATAATACCTTCTATCACCAGGCTCGACCCAATTCAATGGTGTTCTACATTTTCTGCCATATAAAGCTTCGAATGGGGCCATCTTGATGCTTTCTTGATAACTATTATTATAAGAAAACTCAGCTAACGGTAACCAAGACTCCCATGATCCTTTAGAAGACAATACACAGGCTCTTAACATATCTTCCAAAACAGCATTCACTCGTTCAGTCTGACCATCTGTCTGAGGATGATAAGCGGTACTGCGAACCAAACTAGTTCCTAAGCCTTTGTGTAAATGTTCCCAAAAGTGAGCCATGAACTGTGAGCCTCGATCAGATACTATGGTCTTTGGTATACCATGCAACCTCACAATTTCTACGATATACTTCTCGGCATATTGAGGTGGTCGATAAGTCTGTTTTGACAGGTAGGAAATGAGCGGTCTTGGTAAGACGATCCACAATTACCCAAATCGAATCATGTCCTTTTTGAGTAGTGGGCAAACCCGTGATAAAATCCATACTGATATCGTCCCACTTCCAACTAGGGACTGATAAGGGTTGCAACATACCGGCAGGTTTCATGTGGATGGCTTTCACTCGACAACATGTGTCACATCTGACAACATATGCTGTAATTTCTTTCTTCATTTTGGTCCACCAATAATGAGATCTTAGTTCTTGATACATCTTACTACTTCCAGGATGGATAGATAGCTTAGAAAGGTGAGCTTCATCCATGAGTTTATTCCTAAGCTCTCGATCCTTGGGAACCACAAGACGGTCGTCAAACCACAACACGCCCTGTTCATCCACTTTAAAGTGTTGAGACGGCTTTTCTTTTATTTTCTCTTTGATATGGAATATCCCCTTGTCGGTTTTTTGGCCTTCTATGATCTTACTTTCCAAAGAGCAACTAATTTGAATACTATGTAACACAGCAGGATGCATTAGATCGAACCCATCTTCAAGTAATGGCTGCACATTCAAGTAATGTGACTTTCTGCTCAAAGCATCTGCCACTACATTGGCTTTTCCAGGATGATATTGCGCATTCAAGTTGTAATCCTTGATCAATTCCAACCATCTACGCTTGTCTCATGTTTAACTCTGGTTGGGTAAAGATATACTTAAGACTCTTGTGATCAGTGAAGATGTTGCACACATTACCAAGTAGATAATGTCTCCAAATTTTTAGGGCATGCACAACTGCAGCAAGTTCAAGATCATGTGTTGGATAGTTGACCTCGTGCTTTCTCAATTGACGTGGATGCATAAGCTATGACTCTCCTTTCTTGCATAAGAACACTAACCCAATCCAGTCTTCGATGCGTCACAAAACACATCAAATGGTTTCTCGATATCTGGTTGTGCTAGAACAGGAGCAGTGGTCAACAGTTTCCGCAAAGTGTGGAAAGCTGCTTCACACTCCTCTGTCCACACAAACTTGTGATCCTTCTGTAGGAGGACTTGTCATCAGGTTTGGCGATCTTCGAGAAATCTGGTATAAAGCGACGGTAATAACCCTCTAGTCCTAAGAAACTTCTAATCTCAGGAACTGTGGTCGGTGCTTTCCAATTCATAACTTCTTGCACCTTACTTGGATCGACTGAAACTCCATTCTCTGACAGAATGTGACCAAGGAAAGGAACTTCCTTCAACCAGAATTCGCATTTGCTAAACTTAGCATACAATTGATGATCTCTAAGTCTGGTCAAGACAGTTCTCAGATGCTCTTCATGATCTTTCTCGTTCTCGGAGTACACCAGAATGTCATCGATGAACACTACCACAAACTTATCCAATTCTGGCATGAAAACTGTATTCATCAAAAACATAAAGTATGCAGGAGCATTTGTCAAGCCAAAGGACATGACAAGATACTCATACAACCCGTATCTGGTGGAAAATGCAGTTTTCGGTATATCATGTGGCCTAATCTTGATCTGATGATAACCGGATCTCAAATCTATTTTTGAGAACACCTTGGCCTTGGATAATTGGTCAAACAGAACATCAATATGAGGCAAGGGATACTTATTCTTGATGGTCACAGCATTGAGTGGCCTATAATCTACGCACATGCTCAACGTGCCCTCTTTCTTCTTCTTCACAAACAAGGCGGGACATCCCCATTCAGACTTGCTTGGCCGTATAAACCCCTTTTTTGATAAATCTTCTAACTTGCTTCTTCAGCTCAGCTAACTCATCTGGAGGCATCCGATAGGGTCTCCTTGAAATTAGAGCTGTTCCGGGGACTAACTCAATTCCAAACTCAATCTCCCTATCCGGCGGAAGACCAGGTAGCTCATCTAGGAATACATCAGGAAATTCACACACTACCGGAATATGATGAATAGGAATGACTGCCAGTAGCACATGTAACACTTATAAGGTCTGTTCTTCGAGGGCAATGGTACTTGGAAAGTACCCTCACCCAGGGGATCCTTAAGGGTAAGTACTCGACTTCCAGTATCTATGACTGCTCCCCAATCCTTCATCCAATTATCCCTATAATGACATCCAAACTAATCCAGGCATAACTATTAAGTTCACTCGGAACTTCCTGCTACCTAATTCAAGGGTTGCCCCTCGAACCATCCGGTTGGTCAAAACATCAGCCCCTGCTAAACTTATACGGTACCCATAACCCAATTCTGTGCATAGTTGTCCATGTTTCTGTGCAAATGCTTGACTCATAAAAGAATGCGATGATCTAGAATCAAATAGAACAACTGCAGGGTTTTCATTGACTAGGAAACTTACCAGCAGTGATGGGCTCTCCCTCAGGAATTTCATCCACTATTGTACTATGCACTCTAGCATTATAAGTCTGCTGCTTCTTCTTGGGCGGGTACGGACAAAACCTCGAGAAATGGCCGGGTTGATCACAGTTATAGCAGAGTCCCTCACTATCCCGGCAGATCCCACAGCTCCCTTGGAACTGCCTTGTACCGCAGTTGTGGCTGCTTTGTTGGGCTGTACTGCCATCTTGTAAGGCTTCTGGGGTCCACGGAAATTCTGACTTCTTTGCTGAGGTGGCCGAAACCTAGCGCCAGGTGCCGATGGGCGATATGGAGGACGACCTCCCATAGGTGCTCTAGCTTGCGACGGACCACCTTCAAAGGCTCTCTTGCGTGTCTTGGCTGCGGTGTTAGGCGTTGTTATTCTTCTCCTGCTTCAGACAGTCACTGATGAAGTCATTGAATCTGACGTGGTTGTTGGATACCAACATGCTTCATCATTTTTGGATTGAGTCCCCTCTTGAAACTGGCTATTCTTTTAGCATCTGTGTCAACCATGTCGGGAGCATAGCGACACAAGTTGTTGAAGGCATGCAAGGTATTGCGTCACGGTCTTGGTGCCCTAGTTCAACGCCAGAAACTCTCCCAACTTCATCTCGGTCAGCCCGGGTGGAATGATAGACTCCACGGAAGGCCTCAGCAAACTCTCTCCAAGAAATCTGAGTATTTGGAGGGAAGGTGGTGCGATGGTGCTTCCACCACATTCCCGCTGGTCCTTGTAACTGAAGTGCAGCATACTCCGTTTTCAACACCTCAGTCATCCTCAACACACGGAATTTATCTTCCATCGTGTTGATCCATTCCTCAGCATCGAGTGGCTCTGTTGCTTCCTTGAAATACTGGCGGTCCTAGTGTCCATGAAATCTTTGAAGCTGCTATATTGGTTCACTCCCATGCCACCACCTTGATTGTTACCTACGTTGAACGTTGTTGGCGATGGTGCGTAGAAAATCCTCCATGTTCTTCTGGGATTGTTCGCGTTGCACTGACTCCTGAGCAACTGTGCAAGGAACATCTCGGGGGTAAACGGGGGAGGAGGTGGCAAATGCAGTTCATGGGGAGGTTCATTGTTGTTGCCGTGGTTTCCACCACCACCACCACCACTGGTCCCCGCACCGTTAGCATCGGTCTCAACGGCCTCATACGTGGTTCGGTGAGTGTTTGTCATCTGCATATTTCAGCAACAAGTAATGATTGAGTGAAGCTATAGTAATTGCGAGTGAAGGAAAAATTATATCGTACTGAATTTACTAGAGAGAATAAATTCATACAATAAAATAGAGGCACAACAATCGCATCCCAATTAAAACAACAGCACTTAATCAAATTACTTCAATGGCAAACATCATGTCCATACAATCAAATTGCCAGCATACATACACTGGACTTTTTATGCGTTCAGATATCGCATTCGAAAATCAAGTTCCAACCACATGCCAAGTCTCATACGTTCGAAGCAACATACAATAGGTTACATGCCAACAAAAGAAAGGTCATCGCGACAGGACCTAGATACTAGTGCAAGGCAACTAGCCTACTCCTCGGGGCCATCGTCGGGATCGGAGACGTCACCATCGCCCCCTAGGTGAAACTGACAGGCTCGTCCTCGTTGTCGTTAGTCGATGTCCATGCCAGTGGCGTCTGGTGGAGCATATGGGCCAACCCCATTGTAGAGCGCGTGAAACTCCTCGTGCAGGTTGCCGTTGTATTCCTCTAGCTCATCGACCCTCTGTAGCAGTAGAAGGTTCCTCTGCGTCCAGGCTTCATTCCTTTCCTGAACCAACTATCCAATCATGCAGGTCTGCATTGTTGTTGGCTTGAGTCAACGTATGCACTCGCTTGCATAGCTCTATCACCTCTCTCAACCGCCTGATCTCGCTGTAAGTTCATATCAGCCAACTGCTCCTGCAAGCTAGCTATAGCACTGTGCCTGTCTCTTCTTCTGCTTCTCCCCTTGAGCTTATCCTCACCTATGCAAGCCAGTCAAAGTCCAGTAGGTACTCTCGGAGACCCTCATACGCTCTGATGGCGGCGAACATAGCACTCATTGCCTGGTTGTCGCTAGCTTGTCCTTCAGCTGGACCTCTGACCAATGCACTTCCCTGAGGCTAACCCAAATGGCATCACGAGGATCATCCCTAGGAAAAGTGCCTAGCTAGAGCTACTGCAAGCTCACTAGGGAAATCTGCTCATAATGTCCCTGATGACACGGAAGGCTGCTCCCTCTGCACCCTCAGCTGGAGTGCGACCCTCAAACTCCAAATGCCAACCATCCCAATCTGGAGCATCACCGAGAGCAGGAACCATGATCTCCACCACTGCGAGTCCATCCTCTGCTAATTGGCTCTCATTCCAAGAGTACACCGGCTCTTGACCCTCTGGTACCCCACATCATGGAGCACTCTCCAAAGCAAAGTCGGCATGCCAAACTCGCTCAAGAAGGTGTCCGTGGTGCGGTGCTCCCTCAGGGCCAACGGACGTCGAGGTGCTCTTCCTCTGGTGGACTTATGGGCGGTCTGCTTCGTGCGGGCCATCTGTAGCAAAAGTTCTTTTATTACCTTCGGGGAAACATATTTTAGGTGATACAACTTTTATCAAAATGAGATAATCAATTTATAAGGGGAGGAATGCATGACATGAATGAAATGCACAAGTAACATGATGTATGTACGTGCCGTACGTTCTCACAAACTTAGGAAATAAATAATTTCTAACGACTAATTCGGTGGCATACAACGATCTCTCAAATACGTAGCTAATACGTTCTACACGATAGCGTTGTTATGTACCTGCAGAAGATTCATTTCAGCCCAATTCCCAATGAATGCATAAAAGCAGTAAAGTTTTATCTACACGCTCTACACGCATCCCCAGATACGTGTACAACAGTAGTAACTACCCAAACCATCGTCCTATTGACGGCATCGCCTCAACAGACGAAAGACCCATACATGAGATACCTTTGTAAAATATGCGTAGAACATGTAATTACTCCAGCATCATATAAGCATTCACCCTAGATCGGCGGTGTATCCGATCATGCTCTCACAACTCACACTTACCGAGGCGTAGAGGTAAATGATCCATTCATTACCACTCAAACAAGTGGCACTCATACCATAGCACGCCGTATGAGCGACGAAAGAGAAATATGATGCAAGAACCCCAGTCAGTACTTAATTAAGCCACCTAGAGTCCTTAACTGGGCATAAAGGATATGATCACTGGCACACTTTATATTTTGAAAATCACGTTTTCCAAATGCCTTTTTGTTTTAAATACACTTGTGAACAGTAACACGCTAAACCATGCTCTGATACCAGTTGTAACAGAACCGACCAATTATACGAAATTAAGTAAGAAAATCATCCGCTAGAGCAGACGATTTAGCAAACTTAAGCCCTGTATAACCCGGTAGTCCGTGAAATCACGAAGGATTTCAAACCAACTTCCATTCCAGCCAAGATCGTAATAAGTTTAGCGGTCACCATCACATATTACATAAAAGTTCACAATCTCAGATACATCAGAGTTTCAACATAGTTATTACAAAACCAGTTCGAATAAAAGTAGTGGAAGCCATTTGTTCAAACCACACACACACTCACGCGGAGTTCAAACATAGTGCCAGCGAATGATCATCTCCAACAAAAGCATCAGACGAGACGTAAGGAATGCACCATGCCCATGGTCCTAAGCATCACCCATCGTAGGATAAAGGCAGTTGATATAGTAGCCGTAATGCATCTGCCCATCTGCAACAAGTGGGAATAAAACCCTGAGTACGAGAAGGTACTCAGCTAGACTTACCCGACATAACCGAAAATAAGTGACACCAAGGATTATGAAGGGCTTTATAGTAGGGTAGCTGACTCATTTGCAAAAGAAGCATTTTTAGCATTTCAAGACCCTTTTTAAAGCATTATTGTCAAGTTCCTTGTTATTAACCTGTCGACTAGATTTGCACCTATACTAGAGCAAACATGTGATTAAGCAGATAATGATAACCAATGATCATTAAACAACTTCCATACTATCATATTCACTATAACTGTCGAAGTGTTCCATAAACATTTACTACGATGAAGTAACTCAAGTCAAGTGCTCACTATCTAGGAGCGATGGCGATTCGAATCGATTCCTAACCAGCTGGTGATTTATTCCTTACACAAACCTCACTCACCCGCTAAAGTGAGATATTGATCATCGAGTCAACTATCCAGGAATCTCGAGTTTGCCAGGAACCACATGTACCCGGGGGCCGACCGACTGCACTTTGGTCTTATCATCTCGCCCACGTGTCCTACCACACCTGCTCCGGCACAGTGCATTGTGGGCAATCTACTCGGCCCGAATAATCTCCCAGCTTCGCGGTCGGAAGGTACTTTATCCGGCCAGCTAAATGTAAGGCATGTGTTCAACATGACTCGAGGCCCAACAACGGTCGGTCCTTAATCGACATAGACGGAAACACTATAGTCCAAAACTCTGCAAGTCTCCGTTCGGTCTCAATTTCATTTAACACTTAGTTATACCATGACTTCATAGTCATCCAAGCAGATCCAGGTTACCACCTATAGCTCGCAGGTGATAGGAAATCACCTGACTTCTATCGGTCTAAGCCAGCTAAGCATTGACTCGACTACGGATACCCGGGTAACAAGGATATAGTATAACAAAGGTAGACAAGGTATAATGCAGCAACGGTTGCAAACAACTCCTGAACGTAATGCATCAATTAAAGTAAAGCATTTAATTAAATAATTGCAAACCGGGAGAAAATACTCCAGGGCTTGCCTCTCTCGAAGGAGCTCGGGCGGTGATCGGGGCACTCCGGAAGTTCCTCAACGTCCTCCTCGTCGGCTTTGGGCACTTCCTGCGGCTGCACCTCGAGCTGCTCCTCGGGCTCCTCGAGTATGATGACTGGGTTCTCGGTTTGCGATCCTGTATGATGCAATGTGCATAAGTGCTTATGCAATCGGTGCATCGGATGAGATGAATACAATGGATATTTTTAATACAAGGTAGTCAACATCATCCAAGAAAATATACTACAAGCACATGTCATCTACTACATTCTCTTCTACTACTAATATGTTAAGTCAACACATCTTATTAAATGCTTCAAAGATACACCAAAGCTTTACTAATTTCTTAATCACACAAAAAGCAACACTTAATTAAACCTTAATTAATAATAGGTTTGAATAGAAACATCTATTTTTATTGCTTAGAAAAATCTTAGAAAATTACCATAGCACATTACTACCCTAAGTAGTCTACCATCAGATTTCCATGGTGTTTGAATGAGTGGATTAGCCTACACAAAAATAACAAGCTATGGCAGGATTATGAACATAAAAATACTTTGAACTGTGAAAAGTGTCAAACAACAGAGTTAGTATTTTTCCTAGGTTCTTCATAGCATACAATGACTGTACAAAAATTATCACATGCATGTTTTATACAAAGTTTGCCCTCTAGCTAAAATAACAAAAATCAGCCATTAAAGGTACTTGAACTACACCTCAAAATTTTCCCACAGCACATGCATGAAACATATTTTTCCTAGGAAGTACATTACATAAGAATATTAACAAACTTGGAAATCATATTTTTCTGAAGCCTATAGATTTTTCTACACATTTTTCAAGTTATCAGCAATATACATGATTAAATAAAGTTCTACAGAAAAGTATCTCAAAAGTGACATGCAATAATTTTCCCAAGTAGATCTGATGATAAGGAACCTAGACAAATTTATTTCAATAGTTTTGGAGCAAATTTGAGTACCCAAACATTTTTCAAACCATTTCTATTTTCAAATAATAAAGAAAAAATGGAAAACAAATCATTCAATCGCTACTGGGCTAGCCCGCTGGAATCAGCTGGCCCACGGCCACATTTGGCCTGCGTGGCCCGAGCGGAGGGGAAAGGGAAAGCGGCCCGGTAGGGCGTCGGCCCATGGCCTTTCGGCTTGGCTCGGCTGAGGCAGAGGCCACGCCGGCGCTGCGATGTCGCGGCGGCGCGGCTCGGCCACGAGGCCGGCGGCCATTGCCGGCCGTGACAGGGCGAGATAGCGGGCGCATGCGGTTCGCAAGAAGATGGCGAAGGTGGGAAGGTAGCTAGTCAGGGTTGGAGAAGAGGAGGAAGGTGTCTTCCATGGCAGCCGAGCACGGCGGCACCATGGCCGACGGTGGCGGGGCTTGAGACGGCTCTACCTGAGCTCAGCAGTTGGCGCAAATGTGAGCACGACTTGAAGGAGAGCGAGGCGGAGCTGCAGGCGTGTGATTGCTGGCCGAGGTGGAGGAGCCACGGCGGATGTCGCCGGCGGGTGCGGTGGCGCGGCGAGAGGCAGAGTGAGTGCGCTCGGCGCTGGTGGAGAGGAAAGGCAGCGCGGGAGTGAGTGAGCGAGCGCACCGGCTTTGACAGGAGTAGGCGGGCACGTGGGCGCGGGCGCAGGCCGGCTACGACGCGCGGCGGCGTCGACGGCACATGGCCGCCACACGGCTTGCAAGCTCTGCCGCGGTCGGGCGCGGCGCGGTGCGTCAGCGGGCAGGCACGCGCGGAGGCAGGCCAGGCGCGGCGCTGGGCTGGGCTGGGCCGAGGCGAGGCGCGCGGCGTGGTGGGATGCTGGCTGGGCCGGCTTCGGCCATGGGCCAGAAGCGAGGCGGCGGCCCGCGAAGGAGAAAAACCCTTTTTCATTTGTATTTTCAAGGAATTTTTAAATGCCAACTTTCAAACATTATTTTGAGCAAGAAAATGACATCTTTTGAAAATGTACCAAAAATGAAAGTTGATTAGAATTTAATTCTCTACAACTTTGCTTTTATGACCAAAGCCAAATTCTTTCTAGATTTTGAATTGAAAAATCAAAGTCCATGTTTAACTCAAAACCTTAATTTTTGGGAAATTACTTTGGAAGCAAAATTTTGAATTAATTTGAATACAAACCTTGATCCAAAAATTGAACTAAATAATCCTAGATGATTTACAATAGTAACCAAACATGTTTTACTAACCTAGCAAGCAAAATCAGGGCAAAACAATTCTAACAAAGGTATGCAACATTCAGGTTTCACAACATGTTTCAAATGTTTTGAAGCAGTGTTTCAATTGTTATTTACATGATTAGGCATATATGATTAGGATACTTGATGATGCATGATATGTATGATTTGTAGTGCCTAAATGCAGGCATAACACCGGGGTGTTACAGTAGCCAAAGAAATGACACCTTATTGTTTTGGGATCTAACTTCCCAATGTTTGGGTTAAATACTTTAGCCTCAGCAGGGCTCCCCCACACACACGCAAGTGGTTTAGTGAGGGTACACTTTCTGTCCACAACTCATACGGTGTTTTGGGCACCGACTTACTTGGTACTCTTTTGAGAATATGAATGGGGTTTTTAACGCCTCCATCCACAGGCTCAACTGTAAGGTGGAGTAACTTATCATACTACCCACCATATCCATCAGGGTACAATTGATTCTTTTAGCTACTCTATTCTACTGAGGTTCACCCGGTATAGAATACTAGGCTACTATGCCATTCTTTTAGGGTATGCCGACCGTAGTACTCCCCCATGGTCAGACCTGACTATCTTAATCTTTAATATCTTAAATTTATCCAATGCTTCTGTTCTTTCTTTGATTGGATAAATATAGCCATAATGGGAGTAATCATCTGTGAATGTTATAAACAGATCATAACCATCCACACTCTTTACAGGAAAGTTAACCATAGATGTCTGTGTGAATAATCTGTAAAATTCCTGCGCTTCGTTTGTCATCTTTCTTAATCTTCTTTACATACTTTCTTTTTATGCATTCCCTGCATTGTTCTTAATCTGAGAGCTCTAATGGAGGAAGAATATCATTCTTAACTTGTCTTTCTATTCTCCCCCTCAAAATATGGCCTAAATGACAGTGCCATAATTTCGACAACGCATCATGAGCTGTCTTATGCCACCATTTCTAGAGTAACACTCTGTCACCAGCTGCTTTATCAGCTGGGTAGCATATATCTTTGAAGAGCCAGTAAACTGACTCTTTATTCTATCGAGGTACTTAGTGACTGTGTCACACTCTGGGATTGAGCCCACAATTGCAGGTTCAATCATGTTCTTTATCACAGCCAAAATATTTTTTGTTGGCAATGACCCACTTCCTATGCACAAAAGTCATAGGACTATATTTTGGAATTCAAAATCCCTCTCTTTAGTTGCCTAAGTGGCATCATTCTCTTTTGTCTCCCTCACCAGTGCCACAAACTCAGTGGAATATGGTGAGGTGACTACCCAGTCCACCTTAGACAAGATGAAAACTAGGTCAAAACTTTTCTTATCATAAAAATAACACCATTTGCATGCCTTGATTCCAACGCTGGTCAAAATCAAAACATACAATTATTCTTATACACTAATTCTACATCATCGTTGGGTAGAAATAGAATTAATACATAAATCTTTAACTTTTACAACTGTTCTTACACACTAATTCTACATCACCGTTGGGCAAAAGTAGAATTAATACATAAATCTTTAACTTTTATAACTGTTCTCATACACTAATTCTACATCACCGTTGGGCAGAAATAGAATTAATGCATAAATCATCAAAATTACGATATTGTTATTAACAATGTTGGTTAGAAAATAACAACATCATAATCATGTCAAAACTCTTTTTCTCCAATTAAATACCACATTGATTCAAAATAACTGGAGAATCAACAATTTCTCTAGCAGCGGAAAAACTTTCTTTTTCTCCAATTAAATATCACATTGGTTCAAAATAACTGGAGTATAAACAACTTTTCTTTGACTGTGGAAAAACTCTCTTTTTCTTGAATTTTACCCACAGGGAAAAATGCTTTTTCTATTTTCTTTAATCCATTAATCAATTTTCAGGAAATAAACATTTTCTGAAAAAAACTTTCCTTTTCTCCAATTAAATATCACGTTGGTTCAAAATCACTGGAGAACATACGTTTCTTTAGCCGCGGAAAAACTTTCACTCAATTTCTTGAATTTTACCCCTAGGGAAAAATTACTTTTCTATTTCTTTGAGCTATTAATCAATTTCTAGGAAATAAACATTTACTGGAAAAAGAAAAACAAAAAAATTACTCAAATTCGTACTGTTTCTTTGGCCCAGCCAATGAAATAGTCCGGCCCATCTCTCCACGCGCGTGCAGACTGCACCTAGGCCGCAACCTGGGCCTGGGCCGGCAAAGTGCCGCGCGGTGCGCTCGCCCGCCTGGGCTGAAAACTGGCCCGGCCACTTGCAACCGTTCGATCAGGATCGACGGCTCGTCCGCGCGTCTCGGGAGGTCAAAAAACCCGCCGTGGCCAGTGAACCGAAAACCCCAGAGTCATTTCTTTCCGTCTGCTTCTCTCTCTTCTTCACCGCTCTCTCCTCTCTCTACCTCAGCGCAACCATGAGCGACCGAGAGCGAGACGGCGAGCGAGCGGGCGGTGGAGCGAGGCAGCCATGGCGCCGTCGCCGGCCCCCTCGCCGGCATGCGTGCTCCCCAGCGGGTGAGCACGCCACCGTTGAGCAGCCTGGCCACGGCGCTTCCTTGGCCGAGCCTGGCGAGCCAGCTTCCCTGGCTCGGCTTGTTCTCTCATGACGGTGAAGGGACATCCCGACGCACGGCGAGGTAGATCCACCCCTTCCCCCTTTGGATTTGTATTGTTCTTCCTTTTCTTTTCGGAGTTCATCTGAATGGGAAACTAGGGTTAGGGTTAGGGTTCTGACCCTTGTTCTTTTCTCTTCTTCTTCCCCAATCGGATCTAGATCTTGTTTGTTTTTCTTTGTTTGACCGATTGGGTGGGTTAGGGTTTTATTTTCTTTTGATTTCTTTTCCTTTTTGGAGTTCATCCGAATGGGTTCCCTTCCCATCCGAATCGGTTCCTTTCCCTTCCCCTTCTTTTCGATTTGGACTGTGTTCTTCTCTTTTCCGAACCAGTGGATGGGAATAGGGTTTAGATCTAGGGTTACGGTTCAGAAAACGACCTACCCCTTTTCCCTTTCTCTGATTTGAGTTTTCTTTTCTCTTATCCGAACTGATGTGGGGAATTAGGGTTTGGATCTATGGTTCCTTTTCTTCTTCCCCTTCGGATCTGAGCGGGTCTAAGCTGAATCCCTCTTTTCCCCTTCCTTTACTTCTTCTCTAATCCAAACACGGATCTGTTCTTTCTTGCCGTGTTAGTGCGGCACTTTTCCCACGCGGTGGCGGTGGTGACCGGGGTTCCAGTGACCTCCGCCACCCCCGGTCCCTTTTCTGTTTCTTTTACCCGATTAGGGTTAGAGTCACACAGAGGCAACCAAGCTCTGGTACCATTGTTAGGATCGATGATTAGTATCTCTGTGTGTAACCCATAGATCCGGGGAAGACCCTTCTCACCTTTCACTGTTGCGGCACAGCAGCAGCGTAGACGCCGTTGTAGGGGCAGCTCCGGCTCAGTGGCGAGACGGCGATCCAGTGTAGACCTGCAGGGGAACGACGGTGGTGGCGGGGCACATCCCGTCGCTGGCAGCACGTCTTTAGGATCGGTTTAGGGTTTTCTCTGTAGGTGGGTAGCGGCTCCGTTCAACCTCGTGACCCAAGCCCAGTTCCCCACTCCTCTATATATATGTGCTGTGTGACAGGGGCTCACCAACCAGTTAGGGTTGGGCTCCCTCGATCAGGGAGCAGAGACAAGGGCCCAATAAATCGTTGGGCCTATTGGTAGAGATCAACTAACACCCCGTGCTTCGCCTCCACTAGCATCCATCCTAGCTGCCCCATCATGCCTCTTAGGCCATGAACCAGATCGCCGATGTGCTACTTCCAAGCTCCTCTTATGGTTGAAGACAATCAATTTGGACACCGTCAAGCTTCGATTCGTTGCTAATGAGATCGAATCTGACGATTTGGAGCAAATATTTGACGACGTGTGGTTGTCCCTTCCGCACGGAGATGGTGGTGCCATGGGATGTGAGACCGATGCAGGTCGTCTCGATGCCGAAGTGGACGTGAGCTCTGTCGTCGTCCTCGTACGGCCTGCTGCGAGCTCCGGCGCGGACAACAACCACAGACGGGCACGGTGACTACAGTGTGGACGGCAACAACGGTGCGTGGCCGTAGATGGAGCGGCAGAGGCGGAGCTTGCACGGCAGCCGGTGGTTGCACGGGAGGCTGACGATGCTCGCCAAGGTGGCCTGAGACGAGCGCGCAAAGGGCCGGCGGATCTGGCGTGGTGGTCGGAGATGAGCACGGGAGAGGTGGGTCTCGTGCTCAAGGACCCGGCGGAGCTTGCACAGGGGCCGCCTCGGACGCGCAGGGTGTAGCGGCCGACGGATCTCACGTAGGGGGCAGTGGAGCTCACGGCGACGAGCGGGAGGCGGAGCTCACGGCGTCGAGCATGGTAACGGTGTGAATCCACTCGGTGGTGAAGCGACACGGATGGGTGGCTGGCCAAGCATGGCTTCCTGGAAACGACCGCTCGACTCGTTTCCAGCAAGCCATCCTCTTCCGCCTAGAGCCTGGCTTAGCACTTATGCAGCCATCCAAACACGAAAAAGTTGTATCGTGGAAAACTGCCTAAACTACTGAATCAAACGCACCCATAAATTATAAGATAAGACAGCACCTCTAAGCTCTACAGAAAATAGATTTAACAATATATCTAATGATACTAGTTATATTATATACTTTAAATACTAATATTTTTTCGGTCAAAGTTAAAAATCTTTGACTACTCAGAATGCAAGAACGACACATTTTGAGACAGAGCAACCCCAAAGTACAAATAAATATTCAACACATTTGCAACAAAGGAGTAGGTTAATGTAATAGGTACTGTCGTAAGAACTGCAGCCTTAAGTTTCTGCAAAACTGAATTTTCACAACATTAGAGTAAGGAACCTTACAGCAGAGAAATCTATACGAGCACGCAAGGTAACTCTGAAAATTACATTAGATTCAGACCGACAAAACGTTTAGGTCCGTTATTCTTCGCAGTACAGTAGTTGTAGTTGATGAGCACATGGATTTGGGCATCACAGGTACTGAATGAAACATAAGAATTTCAGACTGCAGTAATCACAACCGAGAAACAAGCCATCCGCAGATCAGTCAGTAGCAACTTCCACTGAATAGAAACAAAATCAACAACAAAAATAGGAGACAGGACCACAGCAAGTAACAGCAACCGACCATTTCGTCCATTCCAGCAAGCAACAACAAAAATAGGCAGCTTTCATTCACCACAAACTTCACCTGATAAACCATCCATCACAGAACCTAAACCTAACCAACCATAGACAAGACAAGACGCCAATACTGCTGCTAATCGACGAAACTTGAACGGCGGAGCGCCTTCATGTCGAAGCATGATTCGAACCAGAGACAGAGAGAAGCCTGCAACCGCCGCCGCCTAGAACTCCTGGGACGCGGATCCGATGTCAGCCTTGCCCTTGCCGCCGACCTTCTTGGGCAGCAGCGTCTGGTGGATGTTGGGCAGCACCCCGCCGGCGGCAATGGTGACGGCGCCGAGCAGCCTGCTGAGCTCCTCGTCGTTGCGCACGGCGAGCTGGATGTGGCGCGGCACGATGCGGTTCTTCTTGTTGTCGCGCGCCGCGTTGCCCGCCAGCTCCAGCACCTGCAAGCAAGCAAGCGATTACGGGCGGCGCACGAGCACGGCAAGGATTCAACAATCATCCGAACGGATTCGCGGAAGGGAGGAGGGGGGAGAAAGAAATGGATTGGGGGCAGTTACCTCCGCGGCGAGGTACTCGAGGACGGCGGAGAGGTAGACGGGCGCGCCGCCGCCGACGCGCTCGGCGTACTTGCCGGTCTTGAGGTAGCGCGCGATGCGGCCGACGGGGACCTGCAGCCCGGCCTTGGTCGACCGCGTCACGGCCTTGGTGCCCTTGGGCTTGCCCCTGCCGCCGCCGGAACTCATACTCGCCTCTTCTCTTCCTCCCAGACTAGTCTCTCCTCTCGTCGGACGGAATCACTGGTGTGGTGCCGCCGCCGGAACTCATATTTTTTCTCTTTTTCTTCTTTCCCGTATTCACGTTGAGCCCGTCCGCCTCTCTTCGTGCGAGAAATCCGGCCCACTGGTAGGCACGCGCAAGCGCAGACCCCCCGCCCATTGCATGCGTGCTTGCAGCGAAGAAGCAGCAGCCCCGTGTGGCCGTGTGTGCCTCACTCCAATGGCCCTTATTAGCTCGATGATATCATGCTTATGTCAATCCTAAATAAGTTCATTTTTTTAGAAAAATAATTCAAGATATACCATCTAAATACAAATATAAATAAAGACATCCTTAGCCGTCCGTCATAAGATCTATGCCCACGATTAAAAGAACCCATAACCCTTCGAGGTGGACATGGTCCGTGGTGGACCGCACCCTCATCCCCCCGCTGGTCCACGGCCCGTGGGGACTGAGTGCGCGGCAGAGTGTTTGCAATCTAGCCCCTCCTTGTATTCTATATGCACATACTAAGCTATTCTTTGCATCTCGTAGAACCAGCCAGCAACCTCTGTCGTCTATAGTGAACTACAAATAGACCCTCACCAGATTAAGAATACATCAA
This sequence comes from Miscanthus floridulus, assembly GCF_019320115.1. Lineage (NCBI taxonomy): Eukaryota > Viridiplantae > Streptophyta > Magnoliopsida > Poales > Poaceae > Miscanthus > Miscanthus floridulus. The sequence continues at coordinate 61,305,642 of NC_089594.1, forward strand.
AATAATGTTCTAAGTATTTTGTTTTCACAAAAAGTACTACTAATTTCATAATTACTTTATATGACAATATAAATCAGTTTTCAGTAAAAAAACACTTCCAAAAAATTTTAATGTTTGATTTTTGTGAGCAGATTGTAGATCTGCTGTTGTCGGGTATAAGTATTAGGGATACCCGAAGAAGGGATCTGAGGACCGCGGACGACAACTTGCCTAGATAATTAAGGACGTATTTCAGTCTCGACCGACCCCGAAGGGACTGTTTCCGCCTCGCCGGACCCCTCGGACACAGGCCTCGTGTCGCCCGACCCTGAGGGTACGAGAGCTGCCTCGCCCGACCCTGAGCGTGCGGGCTCTGTCTCGCCCGACCCCGAGGGCGCGGGCTCCGTCTCACCCGACCCTTGGGCGCGGGCTCCGCCTCTCCCGGCGGGGTCCGTACCACCCCAAACCACTACGGATCCCAGCGTGAGGGCCTGAGTCAAATCTCTGACACCAAAAGGGGTGCGCGGCACGTCTTGACGTGACCCGTGGCCACAATAGGCTACGCTCGGGGGTTCGCATCGCCAACAGTGACGGGTGCATGGGCACTGTGCTGCCTAATTCCCATATGACCACTGACAAGCATGTCGGTTCACCACGCCGTTCACCGGGACGGGATGGAACGCCACGACCAGCTGATGACGTCGAGGCATAGCACCAGTGGTGAAGAGGAGCCCGACGTGGAGCCATCCCCATCACCATCTATAGCGTTGGCGATACCCGCATGAAGGAGAAAAAGGACGCGGCGGTTCCAGAGAGCTTCTTCTCCTCAATTCTCTCTCTCTCTCTCTCTGTGTGTGTGTGTGTGTGTCTTCTCTTTTTCTGATGTAACCTGCATCTTCCCCTTCTTCTATAAAAGGGGGAACACAATGCAACACAAACAGAGGCACGAGCACAAGGCTAAGCAGCTAAAAAAACTCTCAGCACTTTTCAATCATTCCACCAGAGACATGGGATCCGCTCCCTCTCTCGCCCATCTGTAACCCCTACTACAGACAGTGCCGGTAACACGAGCAACAGCAGACTGGACGTAGGGACGTTCTGCCCGAACCACTATAATCCTTATGTCCTCCGAGCACACCATCCGGGCTAGACGTGCAAACTAAAATTTACTAGCCGGTGATCCGAAACACCGATAGTTGGCGTGCCACGTAGGGGGGTTTTGCACGTCTTGATGTCCACATCAGGCCTCAGATGGCTAGTCACAGCGTTAGCTGGGTCCTGAGTGCGCAAGTGCACTTCAGAAGCCTGGACTTCATCATAACGACGGAGGAAGAGTTGGCACAAGCTCCTGTCGCTCTCCAACCTCTCCACTCCGCCGTCCTCGACGCGATCGTCGAGGCGCTTGAGTAGCTCCAGCTACACGCGCCAAAGGCCCATGTCCCTAGGAGCGATCGGCTCCTCGGCTTTGACTATGGGAGGCTAGAGCACCAACTCAACGCCTTCTTGAAACCCCGACCGTCCCGAGAGGAGCTACGCTGCCTTACTTTCTCCTTCGCCAACGCCATGATGCAACTCACCGGAGGGGAACCACTCTCCCCGGAACACCTCACCCGGGGCACCCGGCAGCGTTCCTGTTTGACCTGCGCAATGCTGTGGGGACCGTTGACCACCTCATGGCGCAGTGCATGCACCCATTGAAAGGTCCTAATATGGCTAGACGGGGGTGAATAGACTACTAAAAATCTTTAAACCAACTAGAGTAATTTGATTAGTATGATAAATAGCGAAAAACAAACTTGCTCTAGCTCTACAAGGGTTGCAAGCCACCTATCCAACAATTCTAGTTACTATGATCACTAGACACATAATTTACTAAGTCACTACTTACTAAGAGCTCCCACACTTGCTAAACTAAAGAGCTCCACTAGATGAACTTAAGCTACAAAGCAAGCTCTCAATTCTAGCTACACTAAAGAGCTTACTACAACTAGTTTATGGGTATGTAAATGAGAAAGTAAGGTGATTATACCACCGTTGTAGAGGAGTGAACCAATCACAAGATGAATACTAAATCAATCACTGGGAGAATACCAATGGGCAAGAGACAACCATTTTTTCTCCCAAGATTCACGTGCTTGCCGGCACGCTAGTCCCCATTGTGTCGACCAACACTTGGTGGTTCGGCAGCTAAGAGATGTTGCATAAACCCTCGTCCACACAATCGGACACCACAAGAACCTACCCACAAGTGAGATAACTCAATAACACGAGGAATCCACTAGAGTTACCTTTCGACACTCCACCGGGGAAGGCACAAGACCCCTCACAATCACCGTGATCGGAGCCAGAGACAATCACCGACCTCCGCTCAACGATCCTCGCTGCTCCAAGCCGTCTAGGTGGCGGCAACCACCAAGTAGTAACAAGTGAATCCCGTAGCAAAACACGAACACCAAGTGCCTATAGATGCAATCACTCACGCAATGCACTTGGATTCTCTCCCAATCTTACAAAGATGATGAATCAATGATGGAGATAAGTGAGAGGGCTTTGGCTAATCTCATAATGTTGCTATGTCAATACAAATGGCCAAGAGAATGAGCTAGAGCCGGCCAATGATATTTATAGACACCCCCAAACAATAGAGCCGCTGGCTCAATTATTGGGCTGACTATGGGAGGACCGGACGTAGGCCTCCCCTTCCTGCCGTGGAGATAAAGTCCGGACTGATGGCGACCTCCTCTTGGTGGTGCTGGGGTGGTGGTGGCGTTGGGTGGTGGTGGCGTGGTGCCTGCCATGGCCGCGACGAGCGAGGTGGCCAGGGGCATGCCGGTGGATAGGGTCGACGTGCAAGATGGTGGCTTGGCACGGCTAGCAATGGGGTGTGATGCGGTAGGGGGAAGGGTGCTGCGTGCATGGGGGGCGGGTGCGCGGTGGGGGAAGGGGGCATTGCGCTGTGGATGCGCGTGATGCTCTGATAGCCAAATGTGAGTGTGATGGGGATGAGCACACCTATTGGGCTGTCTGCTACATAGACCCATGAAGAAAGTGTTCGAATGGGGGCGGATGCCCGTGTCCATGTATTAGCGAAAATTTATTCTTATTATTAGAACCTAGTCCGCGGATGGTCCAACTAACAATAAAATTGTAATCTGAAATGATGAGCAATTTATTATTGATCTAATCTAAATAAATATATCTGCAAGTTATACGCATATACCAGCACAATCAAACCAAGGCTACCAAATGAAAATTGGGGTATCCATTATAATCATGAACAGACAGACCAATCCTTGATAGATATGAACTAAGTCCTCAATGACTATAATCATATATTAAAATTACATATTTTTGTAGATCCTTAGAGAAGGTCAAGGAACTCAATATTTAATATCATCAATACGTGGGTATTATGAAAATTAAAGTTATGATATTCATGAGTAAATATTTTTCTACCTTACAATATAGGGAAAAAATCTGTCAAAATTATATTTAGTTTGGTACAACCTTAATAGGATATTGTCATATTAGTACCATCGATATTCATTTATATTGTGGATGCCATGGTCACCATAAAATAAAATATAGATTTTAAATTTTATAGAATGATATAATATAAAGATAAATAGATATGTAACGTTTTCGTCCTTGCTTTCTATTAACATTGATAACTTTTTTTCTTCCGTTGCAATGCACGGGCAATTTTGCTTAGTAATACTAAAGAGGTAAATTTCTGGCTTCTTTTTTTTTGTCCAACCACCGGCTCGGTTTCAACATCCGTTCATGGTTAGGTTAACAATGCCGAGATTAGGAGTGGCGAAGAGAACAGAAAGAAATACGGCGTTCCAGATGTAAAGATGCTAGAGTGAAAGAAAAGGTGGAAGGGCTATAATAGTTTTTGAAATAGATTGGGGTTCCTGATGCAAAATGTCTAGGTCCGAGTGGGACCTTCCCTAGTGGGCTTCTTTTTCAACCTGGGCTAAATCCTGGCACCGGCTTTGTTGTGGTTTGGAACAAGCCTATGCAAGCATGTTTCCTTTTCTTTGTTTTTTCTCCTTTTCTATAAAATTAATGATCTTACAAAATTCGCCAAAAATCATAGAAAAAACATAAAAATGACAAATCAATTTTGTTAGCTTCATAAAAATGTGATATATCCATAGATGTTATGAATCTTGTTAGGTTATGCTTTGTCTATAGGTGTGTTAAATCATCCTTGCATATGTTGCATGCATATAGGTTTGTCGATGACCGAGAACGTGCCAGAGAGACAGACCCAAAATACGGTGGAGGTGCCGAGGTCGTCATTGGTGTTCCCAAAGACTTCACTAACTTTATGATGGTTTAAGATGGCTGATTCCTACCCAAGACAAGCCCCCGGTGCATAACCTCTAATTTTAGTAATTATTATGTTTGTTTGCGTATTAAGTTTTGAGGAGAAAGATTTACAACACATCTGATGTAGTTTTGATTAGAAACAAAACTTATTTTATTAAAAATATGGATTAGTCAATGGTACAACTAATTATTTTGTGAACCAGAATCTTGGGGCAGATTATTGTCTAATGAATCTAAACAAATGTATTTATGTAATCCCTAACAAGGGCCGTCGTGTGAAAAATAGAGGTATGAGATCATTAGCAGACATACCAATCCTTTACACATCGACATAAAAGTTAAGGAGATTGATATGATATGTCAAAAAAGCTACAGAGGTCTATATTTAGAGTCATAGAAACACTATGGGTAGTATGGAAAATTAAAATTATAATATATTTATATCTAAATAATTATGCACTTTGCGATAGAAGAAAAAATATACCAAGGTGTATTTTAATTCGATACAGGTTTAATAGGACATTGTTATTATTGTAAGCATTAACTTATGTTATGGACGTGACGATCATCTCAAAATAAATTCTAAAGCATAAAACATAAGTAGATATGTATTATTTACATTATCATTTTGCATGAATGTTTAATAGTTTTTTCCTCCTGTTGTAACGTACGGACATATTTGCTAGTATAGATTAATATATTAACCAAGTGAACCGTAAAAGGGTAGGCTAATTTAATATTTTATATTAACCATCTATTAACGACATTTGTAAAGTGGTTCAACTTTTTTTTTGTACGGCCAAACGTTCTCTCTTTCTTTATAAAAAAAAAAGTAAGTTTACTGAAAGATCCATAAACGTGATGGGTCCTCATATTTTATATTAATATTAATACATTAACCAAACGTCTACGTGATAGATAGACCGATCTACTATCTTGTATTAACCAACTATGAAATGCATGTACGGCCATTTTTTCTTTTTCTTTTAAAAAAGATTTTATTTACTATAATAACAGAGGTGGGTATTTTCTATTAAATAAAATAGATCTAATGGTTATGAATGGCTAGAGCCTTTTGATTTAACGGCTGGATATTTCTAATTAATGTGAGATATTCTAGCATTTATCTTTTTTTTCTAGCACGTCCAATGAGGATAAACGTGGGGCTCCATTGGTTTGTATGACAAATCCACGAAGAGTCTACATTTCATGGCCCAGATGGGGGAATATGAAACACTGCGCCGACAGATGATGCAAAACGACCCAGCATTGTTAGAGCCACGACCCAGCGAAGAGGTCCGACGATGGCCCGGGAGCTTCTCAGGCCTGCAAGACCGAAGGTTCAAAGGCTAGTCGGCAGATGACACGTGGCCGCCTTCGAAACAGGGGATGAGTGACGTGCACACAGCAATGGACCCACTAGCAGTCTTTGCTCAGGCGCACGGAGCGCTCGGTCATTGCACGATGTGCAGCATGACCCTATGAAGTCACGACTGAACCCCTCGGTGGGGGTGGGAACTCTGGCGACAACAAGGCAGCGAGCTAGTCACTCGGACCTTGGTAGGTTGGGTATGTGGAATGCCTCATGAAGGCTCGAACTAGACGCCCTTGGCCAAGGGATTATTTGGGCTCTTCTCAGACTTGACCGGCTTGTGCTCGCCGATAGTGTTGCCTGGCCTCTGAGTTGGGTCCACGACCTTCTTATCCTCCAAAGGAGAACACCCCCATGACAAGACCTTGTGCTGGTCGATCGATCAATTGGAAAAAGTAGAAATCCCCTCGCTGTCACTCCTAAAAACAAATCGGAGAGACCATGGTGATCTCGGGGGATCATAATGAATTTCTAGCAGTAGGACTACGTAAGCCCTCAGCTAAACAAGCTCACACCTGCATTAACCCCCTAGTTGATTCTACAAATTATCCAGGGGCTCAGGGACTGCACCTAGCGGGTGTGCTCTCGAACCTGAAAGTCTATGTTTTGTTTTGATAATTAAGTGATAACCTTATTGGATTTAGGCCCATGATTGGCCCCATCAGAAAAATTCCAAAGCATGCACAATCTTTAGTCACATATTGCTAATTCAAGGAGAGGTTGCCTTGCTTAAATATGGTAGTCTTCTCTCTATGCAAAATAGGTGCAAATGAGAGAGAAGGAGACTGTTGCTACACGCACGCGCAGCTCGCGTGACTTGTGACTTGGGACGAGTACATGTATAGCAGGCTATTATTTTTGCAGTTTCTATTTTTTATGCTGAGCATAATGACGCTTCAATGTGATTGAAACTGTCGTTTTAAATAGTAATAAGGTATGTCAGTTTCTGCTATTTGATTGCAGCATTTTCTGTCATTCAAATGGGTAGTTTCTACTGCTTGATGAGGGGAATTGATGCACTATGAAGTCCTATAAAACCAGAATACGTCCTAGTTGAAGGGTACACTATCATACGCTCACCTTCCCACTCGCTGTGCTGAGCTTCTCGTTGCTGCGCCTCGTCGACCTTTGAGTTCGGCGTGCACCGAACTTGAAGATAGCGGGATCTCCGAAACCATTGCCGCAAGACTCCTGCAGGGGCGACAATCAGGTTTTTGGGCAGCGTCTATACGCGACCGCTTGGTGATCTGCAACATCTACTTCAACACGTTCGATTACGTTCTGCGCGGGATCATTAAGTAATTTCCTTGCACAATCCTGTTCTAGTCAGTATGTTGCATGTTTACATGTTTTATATGCTTGCATCATTTTTTATCTATGAGTTTTTCCTCCAAATAAAATCTAGAATGTATTTTAGGCACATCTTTCCAACAAACCTTAAGTGGAATAATGCGTCTCTGTGAGATGAATATGTACGTAGTCCACACAAACACACTAGGTCGAGCAAGACATAGTAGCCATGGCAGAGAGATGGCTTATGCATTTGATGTAAGTGCTCAACTAATGAAGATGAAGGAGCTTATTGAATACCATTGCAGCTGCCTCCTTGGCCTCGGTCAATGCAACCATTTCCATCTTGAGCTTCTCAATCTCTGTTTCAAACAAGCTATGTTTTTGCTCTATAGTGAGAACATCTGACCGAAGCTTATCATTTTCAACCATCACCAACTCCTCGCTGGCCTTGATTTCCTCAACTTTTTCGTTGAGGTCCTCCAGTTCCTTCATGATTTCTGTCTTTTTAGCATCAAACTCCAAGGCAGCTGCCTCCTTCACCGCTGCTAGGGCATGTTGTTCCATCTTGAGCCTCTCAACCTCTTCTTCAGATAAGATAAGTTTTTGCTCTAGTGGTCACAAACTCCGATCGAAGCTTATCATTTTCATCTATCACCAAATCCTTATAAGCCTGAATTTCCTCCACCTCCCTCTTAAGATCCTCCAATTCCTTCATGATTTCCGCCTTTTCAGCATTAAATGCTTTGGTGCTAGCCTCCTTTGACTCTAATTGTGCACCTAGTTCCATCTTGAGCCTCTCAATCTCTTCTTCAAATAGTCTACATTTTAGCCCTGCGGTCAAGACATCTGACCAAAGCTTATCATTTTCATCCATAACCAAATCCTTGTTGGCCTTGATTTCCTCAACTTTTTCGTTGAGGTCCTCCAGTTCCTTCATGATTTCTATCTTTTTAGCATCAAACTCCAAGGCGGCTGCCTCCTTCACCGCTGCCAGGGCATCTAGTTCCATCTTGAGCCTCTCAACCTCTTCTTCAGATAAGCTAAGTTTTTGCTCTGTGGTCACAACCTCCGATCGAAGCTTATCATTTTCACCTATCACCAAATCTTTACTGGCTTGGATTTCCTCCACCTTCCACTTGAGGTCCTCCAATTCCTTCATGATTTCGAGCTTCTCAGTTTCAAATGCCTTGGCAGCTTCCTCCTTCGCCTCCACTAGTGTAGCCAATTCCACCTTGAGCCTCTCAACCTCTGCCTCCGACAGTCTATGTTTTTGCTCTGTGGTGAGAACCTTGGACTTAAGCTTATCATTTTCGGTGACCACCAAATCCTTGTTGGCCTGAATTTCCTCCATCCTCCTCTTAAGATCCTCTAATTCTAGCATCATTTCTGCCTTCTTAGCATCAAATGCCTTTGTAGCTGCCTCTTTCTCCTCTTCCAGTGCATCTAACTCCATTTTGAGCTTCATAACCTCCGCTTGGGACTGGCTATATTTTTCCTCAGCCGCCGAAACCTCCAACTGAAGTTTATCATTTTCACCCTTCAAGCTCCTCTCCACCTCTTCCTTCTCACTAGACAGCACCTGAGCCGCCTTGTTTGTCTCCTCCAATTGCTTCTCCAGTTTACCCTTCTCGCGGAGCAGCTGGGCGCTTTTGCGCTCCAAGTCCCACACCTTGTCCCGATGTGCCGAGACCTGGTCGGACAGCGTCTTCACTCTCTCATCCGTGAAGAGATCTGCAGCTCATTGTTTAGAGTGGGTATTAGAGTAGAGGAGAGAAAAGGCACTGGACCATGGCATGCATGCATGCTACGTCCAAGTTGGAGGGAGAAAATTAAAGAAACAAAGATGACATCGATGCATGTCTTGGCGCACCTGCAAACCACGACGCCGCCATGTCCTGCTGTTGTCACACTCGTTCAGATATATACTTGGAGAGGCAGAAGAGACGTTCACTGCTGATCCGTCTTGTTTCCTGACACACTGACCCTGATGATGCAGCTGCCCAGGGGTGCAACACATATATATACACAAAATGTGGAAGAAAGAAAGGACTGAGAGGATGAAGTGTAGATGAGGAAGATGGGATGGAGTGCGGTAAAGAAGAAATTGGGACAGAGGATGAAGTGTCGGTGAGGAAGTGGGATAAAGGAGGAGCTCGTCAGTACTTGCTGGGGTATTGTGGTGGGTGATTGATGATTCTATGTACTTGATGCACTGGATGAACACCTCGTTACTTTCCATCACCTTTTTTCCTTTTTTTTTTTTTTTTTGCTTATGTAGTCTTTGCTGTACGTGATCCGTGAACTCTGTCCGGAAAATTTTAGTGCTAGCTAATCACTTACTACGTCCGTAGTCTTCTACTGGTTCTCGGCTTGATCTCCGTACCAAGTGTATGTTAAATACGTACGGGTTGTAAATCCAGCTTTTGATCGCATGACAAATACTGTATTTCACGTGAATGTTCTGTAATTTCCAGTGGAACATAGCAGAATTTCATGTGCAAACGTTCCATAGAGTTTCGTGTGCAATTGAGTTGAGCCTGTTTGGTCCATATGGTGAGTTTCCAAACAAGAGGCCTAGTGTTATCTAAAATTAAGCTAACCTCATAAAAATTCTGGACCAAAAAAGTAAACTAAAGTGGTCTAAAGTTTTAGTCAAAAACTTTAGCCAGCCAAGCTTTAGATCAGAGAATTCAAATTGGCCCTCACTGGAGAATGATTTTAGCCAAGGTCAAGCATTTACCCGCAGAACAATTTCACTGAAAAATTGCTCTCCCGCTGAACGACTTTGTAAAGTCTTTTTCTCGTAAAGCCACAACAGCTTTTTTTGGAATTTATTTGGATGAGACACGATATATTTTTTTAATATAGAGAAAAATTGTATTAAAAAATCCATCACAAAACATTGTTGCTTGCTCTACAAGATGCTGCTGGAAAAAAAAACACTCAAAGTAGGAAATAAGAAAAGAAATTCCACGATCTGCACTGTATTGATGCACAGGTCAAAAGGACAACTTTTATCAGCACAACACTTAATGTCAGGTTTAAAGTTCATCATACATTTTTTTAAGAATTACAAACATGGTATAAGTTGTTTGGTATAAGGTCTAAAATTCATCTCCTTTGTAAAAAACAATCACCCAACTCCTATTCCATATTATTATTTGACAATCTAAACGGAATGCTCAAGGGAAAGTTTACTTCAAATTGTATGATGTACCATGATGTAGTGGAACAAGCACAAAAATCACCAGAACTACAGCAGCAAAAATAAATGTGCATATTGCAGTCAAATTTTTTTTCTCGAAGTGGCAAGAGAGTTGTGTCTTTGTATCAAAGAGAGAAAGAATTATCCCGTACAAACCAACCTCCTTAATCCCAAAAGAGAAATAAGGGGCTGCCATAAAAAACTAGAAAAACAAACAAACCAAACGCAAAAAGTCATAGCACCCCAAAATTTCATAATTGAATTTAAGATTAGTACCTAACCTTGACTATTCTATAGGTTCAGACATGCTTCTTCCAAACTATTTTTTTCTCATAAATCTAGAAAACAAATGTTACACTAGAGATCTATATTGTAGTTTCCAAATATATCTAGTCACACTTTCAAAAATATTTGGCCAACTCCGAATCTAAAGAAACAGGATAAGTGAAATATTACAATCTAGCATGCGGCACAAATATATTAGCAAGCATGTGGCGGGCTACAACTACCTAGATTATATACAAACACTGCCATACCAGACAGAGTACTAATAAACCTATGGTCCTGTTGCCAGGTTAACCCGGCCTTGCTGGATTCTAGGCTAAAAGACAGAAGTAGCAATGGAACAGGGAAAGCACTGGTAATGCATAGAGTGACCACATCGCATTATTCAGCCAAGTGTCTATCTATATCACTTTTGTAAATCAAATTAGTTTCTATCATCTGGAGTTCTTTTAAAGTCCATTCCACTGCCAAAAGATTGTCACAACTGAAAAGATGACAACAGAAACTGAAAATGTCTATTTAACATTTTTCAGATGTACTTGACAGTTTCCATGATCAACTGATATTTTTTTTCCAAGCTCAGTGTTTAATCCTGTAACCATTTTCTCTCAAGATGTTTATAAAACACACCTGCTAGGAAGAAAAAGTTTTTTTTCTCTTTTGCCTATTTCTTCTCTGCCCTTTGGCCCCTTGAGTCTAGATCGAAGAACCAGGAAGTAGACATATACTGCTAAACATCCACCATATTCATACCATTTAGGCAAGCAGCTCTCGTGCACAAACACAAAACATTATCCTGTATACAACAACAAAGCCTTTTAGTCCCAAGCAAGTTGGGGTAGGCTAGAGTTGAAACCCAACATATAAAACATTATCATGTATAACATACAAAATATAGCATTCCGTGGTATATATTATGAGATTGGTTAAGAGTTATATGCTAAATCAATACCTGTTTATAATTAACAGTACTTATTCCATTCCTAATCAATAATTACTTCAAGATCTGGGCTCACGCAAATGAAATGTCAATTTCGATAAGCAGCACCACACTATGCAGGTCTAAAATCATCAATTATCCGTTCCTCATTTTCCTTACCAAGAGGAGATCCAATGTAAAAGAATCTTGTAGTACCTGGTAATTTCGACAAGTGAGAATAACTACGGCTTCTCTTGATGATCTTTCCCGTTGTCCAATCCACCGTCTTGCAGCTCTGCTCCCCTCCTACCTTCATCTTTGACCACTAAGTCATAATTGTATTTGGAGAGCTCAAATTTGGGACGTCCATGATGGATATTGACTATGTTCAGGATGGCAGGTTCTGTTGCCTCCAGATTGCTTTTAGTCGCGCCATCACAATGAATCCCAACCTGGAGCCACTCTAGACTTGTAAGGTGATTGAACTTGAACTCAAAATCCAGCTGTGACTCTGCTTTTTTTGCCTTGAAAACAATTAAATGTCTGAGCCTTTGCATAGCATCTTGCTCAGAGAAATCTCAGACCACCTTCACCCCAGGAGCCAATTTCAAACTCCGTCAGGAAAAAAATTGTTGGCTTCCAATACTAAGTTTTTCCGATAGTGCTTCCTTTAATATCAGCTAGATATAGAGCAGTATGGGGCATATGCCCTTATGGCAAAAACAACTTCGCAAAAAAATTGCCTTCAAGGGCATATATTCCCATGTGCGTTACCACTGGATGCATATGGGGATGCGTGTGCAGCAGGAGAGAGAACGCATCGACTTTTGTAAGATGTGGTTCAAGGTGGGAAAGCTTAATAAGATCTGCTTTGAACCCAACTAATGCACCTAGTGTATATGAGTTTTTCCAGACGTGGACAATCTTTGCACATAAGAACTAACAACTCATCTGCAGCCCAGTAATAACCGATGAAGATATCTAGCGATTTAATATTGTGTTTTCCCAATGTAATGAGAAACAATTCTAGTGATTCTCGATACCTCACACAGTCATGATGACCAAGTCCATCTCTGCCATTCCCATTCCTAGGACTGGTCAACTTTTTTATTGGCTCCAAAAGGTTCTATGAGTTATAGGGTGTGTTTGGTTGCGTGGACTAGCGTAGCCTGGCCAGCTGCAACCTGGCCCAGCAATGCAACCAGGTGTTGTTTGGTTACACGTATAAGCTAAGCCAGTATAGCAGAGTTGTTGTTTGGTTGCCTGGCTGCGCTGATAGAATGACCATGTACTAGATGGGGGTGGACTTACCCCCTGCAACCATCGGCTAGCGCCTCTTCACCGAGGAGACAACCTTGCCTCGGCACAGCCGGAGGCCATCTGGGCCTCGCCGCAGCACAGTCGACGGCCATCTTCAGCCTCCAGGAAGAACACCTCCTTTTCCCGTGCTTCACCTCCACTAGCATCCATCCTAGCTGCTCCATCACGCCTCTTAGGCCATGAACCAGATCACCGATGTGCTACTTCCAAGCTCCTCTTATGGTTGAAGACAATCAATTTGGACACCGTCAAGCTTCGATTCGTTGCTGATGAGATCGAATCTGATGATTTGGAGCAAAGATTTGACGACATGTGGTTGTCCCTTCTGCACGGAGATGGTGGTGCCATGGGATGTGAGACCGATGCAGGTCATCTCGACGTCGAAGTGGATGCGAGCTCTATCGTCGTCCTCGTACGGCCTGCTGCGAGCTCCGACGTGGGCAACAACCACAGACGGGCACGGTGACTGCAGTGCGGGCGGCAACAACGACGTGTGGCCATAGATGGAGCGGCAGAGGCGGAGCTAGCACGGTAGCCGGTGGTCGCATGGGAGGCTGACGATGCTCGCTAAGGTGGCCTGAGACGAGCGCGCAAAGGGCCGGCGGATCTAGCGTGGTGGTCGGAGATGAGCACGGGAGAGGTGGATCTCGTGCTCAAGGACCCGACGGAGCTTGCACAGGGGCCGCCTTGGATGCGCAGGGTGTAGCGGCCGACGGATCTCACGTAGGGGGCAGTGGAGCTCACGGCGACGAGTGGGAGGCGGAGCTCACGGCGTCGAGCATGGTGGTGGTGTGAATCCACTCGGTCTTGAGGCGACACGAATGGGTGGCTGGCCAAGCCTGGCTTCCTAGAAACGACCGCTCGACTCGTTTCCAGCAAGCCAGCCTCTTCCGCCTGGAGCCTGGCTTAGCACTTATGCAGCCATCCAAACACAAAAAAGTTGTAGAGCCTTTTATGCCAGTGCCATTAAAAAAGATGGCCTAATCGTCAATGCCCCTACAAAGTTGGGTCTATCACTGCCGTCCCTGGGTTTAGAAACTTCTTTCGCCCAAGCCATTCTGTCGCCTCTCCGCTTGTTTTTCCCCGTGAGGGAGGCCTGACATGTGGGGTCGGGCATGGGAAATGACCTAGTTGCCCATGGGTATAGAGACAAAATAGGTCTCCGTGTTGACCGGTATTGACCGCTCTCACTCTCCCCATCTCGCTCGATTCCTCCTCTGTCCCCATCCCCCAAGCCCTAGTGGCGATAGGACAGTCACTGGCTGCGGCGGTGGCGGCGGGGAGAGAAGAAATCGATCCCTCATTCCTAAGCCTCGGCTGCAACGAAGATAACGTTGCTCATCCTATACATTGGCGGCCCATGGAGGCGAACACGGCGACGGCCGACCGACCTTCCTGGTTCCGAGAAGGGTGAGTTCTATTTTTCCCCCTTGCTTGCTTGTTCATGGTGATTGTGGACAGTTAGGTCTAAGTGTGTTATGTGTGAATGTGTGATTGCTGCCTTTTGTGATCGTTGTTGTTCATCTATATGATGGATCCAAATAGTAGCTACAACATAGAATTTCGGATTGTTGCTGAAAATACTCATGCGTCGTGGTTTAGCTTGAACGAAGTTGTGGATGCTGATGTTGCAAACTACTCAAATGTGGTGTCTGGCATTGTGGATAAGTATCCTAGGCGTTATGGGGATGTTTTCAGTCTGTTTTACTGGTGCCATGACATAAAGATGAACATCCCCTTGACCAATGACCAGCAGTTACTTGAGATGTTTGCCAAAAATAAAGCTAGCAAGTGTTGTTACATGACTTTAGCCAACCATAAACCCAACACTGACCCTCCTGTCATTCCTTCTTGGGATACCACTGCTAAGCAATCTGTTGAACCCACCATAACTCCTTCCATGTCTTGTCCTAGCTTTGCAGAACCAAGTCAAACAAACAGTGAAAATGTAGATGATGCAGTCCTTGCAAACCCAAACCCAGAGAATGAGTATGTGGGTGTTGATGAGGAAGGGTTGTACATTGACCTTGGTCCACAGCACCCACCACCTCCACAACCTCAGTCTCAGCCTCAACCTACCAGCACACAAAATGAGTGCCCAAGTCCTGATAGAGCTGCATGCAATGAAAGTGACAGTGGTGATAGAGTTGTTTCTGATGATAGTCCTGATAGAGCTGTTTCTGATGATGACTATGAAATTGACCCTGATGACTTAGATGAAATGGTGAAAGACCATGAGCCTAATCTGATGGCACCAACTGATTATGACAGAAACAACCCCTCTATGGCTGTAGGCAGTATGTTTGCAGACATGTTTCAATTTAAGATGGCTTTAGCTACTCATGCTGCAATAAGAGAGAATCGATATTTCATTCAAAAGAGTGATACAGGAAGGTACAGAGTGTACTGCCACTAGAGGAATGATGGTTGCCCCTAGAGAATCCATACATCAACCATGAGGGATGGTAAAACAATTCAGGTGATATATATGTTCATTAGTATTTAGCATTGTTCTTTGTTCATATTTAACATAGTCTATTGCCTTAACTTTGATGATTTGATTCACAGGTAAAGGTGAACCCAGCTAGCCATGACTGTCAGAGCAAGAGGAGGACTGGAGTCCCTATTGGCTGCACCCAGTACTAGGTTTGTGAGAAAGTTATGGACTGGATCAAAGAAGATGGAACTTTGGGTACTACTGAATTGATCAAGAAACTCAAGGAACATTTCAAGGTGGAGATGCCCTACATGAGAGTGTACAATGGTAAGAATCTTGCCATTGATAAGATTTATGGTCCATGGGACAAAAGTTTTGACAACTTGTATAGATTTAAGACACAGATTGAGAGTGAGAGTCCTGGGTCATTGGTTGCGATTGATAACCACATAATCAACAACAAGCTAAGGTTCAATAGGTTCTTTTTTGTAATGAAAGCTTGTGTTGATGGTTTCCTTAGGGGTTGTAGACCTTACTTGGCAGTAGATAGCACATTCTTGTATGGAAGGTTCAGGGGACAGTTATGCATAGCATGTGCAGTTGATGGTCACAACTGGATGTACCCAGTTGCTGTAGATATCATAGACTGAAACAAATAAGAATTGGGTTTGGTTCATGGAGAGGCTGAAGGATGCAATAGGCACCCTAGATGGTCTGACAATAAGCACAGACTATGGACAGGCTATAATGCATGGGGTTAGTGAGGTTTTTCCATAGGCTGAGCACAGAGAGTGCATGTACCACCTTGTGTAGAACTTTAAGAAGAGGTACAATGGCAAAATATTTGTTGATCATTTATGGGCATCCTCTTATTCTTGGACTAGGTACATGTTTGATAAGCATTACAATGCTATGGCTAGAGCCAAACCAGAGAGTATGAAGTACCTACAAGAAACTCATAAGAAGTTGTGGAGTAGGAGCCAGTATGGAGTACAGAGCAAGGTTGACTATGTGACCAACAATTTAGCTGAGTCCTTCAATAATTGGATAAAGAAAGAAAAGGGCAAGCATTTAGATGATTTGATGGATACCATTAGACAGAAGATGCTAATTAAATAAAATAACAGGAAAAAAGTTGCAAAGAAGTTTGAAGGCAAGATCCTACCCCACATTGTGCAGAAGTTGAGGGAGGACAGCTTCAACCTAGACATTGATGTCATTACAGAGAATGATGGAGTAGCAGAAGTTTGTGCAAAGGGGAGCAGTGATACAACATTTAGGTTTGTGGTGAACTTAAAGGAGAGAACCTATGTTTGCAGGGTTTGGCAAGGAACAGGAATACCATGCAAGCATGCAATTGCATACATCACTTTCATTCCTGGATAGAAGCTAGAGGACTATGTGGATGACTGCTATTCAGTGGAGAGGTTCAGAGCTGCATATGATGGTGTGATCCCATCCATTCCAGACAAGTCTATGTGGCCCAAAGCCACACATGGCTTTTTTATGCATCCTCCATTATTGAAGTCCACGGCAGGAAGAAGGAAGAACAGACACAAAGGAGCATTAGAAGGAGGAAGCAGTAGGAAGACAAAGAGGCATGAGTGCCCTATATACCATCAGTTGGGGCACCACTGGTACACTTGCAAGAATGGTGATCCAGCAGACATTGCTGCAATGAAACTGGAAAGGTAAGCATTTCTTGAGTCATCTTGCAAATTTTTCTAATATGGTGTCCTAACTGCTGTTTTCTGCTAACTGCAGGGGTTAGCCAAAGAAGAAGCTAAAGAAAGCTACTGCAGCCAACACAGAGACAAGTATTGTGGTGGCCACACCTGCTGCAGGGATGGTTTTCCCTCCAAATGAGGCTGTGGACAATGCTGTTACCAAGAAAAGGAAGAGAAAGGCCTCATCCACATCTACAAGTGCATCAACATCTCAGAAGCAATTTTCTAGCCGGTATGATAGTCATTCCTCTCCCTGTCATGTTTTCAATTTTCTAACTGTGGATAATGTTTTGAATGTGTGTTTACTTCTTCAAGATCTGGAACTGGATCAAATGATCCTGTTCCTATCCAAGCTGTGCACCTGGCACCTTACCATGGCCCAGCTGAAGCCACAACTGAAGCCACAGCTGAAGCCACAACTGAAGCCACAGACAGTGCCACAGTGATGGCATCACTGAATGAGCAGAGAAGCAGCCAGGTTGTCAGTCCAAGGAGGAGGAAGATTGGTCTCAAGAAGAAGCTCACTCCAAAGAAGGTTGCTACTTCCACTCCACAGGGTGCAGCTGACCCATCGAGCCCAGCAGCAAATACCAGAGGTAGGAAAAAGCTTCATCTTGATTAAAAAACAGGTGACTCAGCTAGGTGACTCAACTCTTGTCCTTTTGAAACAACTCATGTTGGAGAACACCCATCTTTTGTGAACTTATGCCTGTCATGTTAACATTATGTTGAACTTATGCCTATGATGTGAACTGATGACTGTGTTGTGAACTTATGGCTGTGTTGAAATACTATGTTGAACTTATGCCTGTGCAATGTTGGTATCATCAGTTTGGTCAAATGAAATGTTCACCATAAATTAGCACTGTTGTGTGGTCTGCAATGACATTCCAACATTGATTCATTCATTGATACATCATTGTTCATTCATACATGCATATAGATGAGCACAGCCAAACACACAAACACACACCTACTTCTTCATTATTGCATACAAGGCAAGAAAGATGGCAACAAAGACTAGCTTCTCGATCCATTTTAACTGCTGCATAACCCCATCAGCTCTGTCTTCCACTCCACCTCTAGCAGCATCCTGGGTAGCTTCATGGATGATGGGCAAATGAGCTGGATCTGTAGTAGGTCCTGCTGCAACTAGCTACAGAGCCACTGGAGCTGCAATTTGTGCAGGAGTGACATCCATCTCATCCTCCCACTGATAGAACTGGCAACCTCCAGCCTGAGCACAAAATGGTCACCAGATTGTAGGAACCAAGCACTTGAGAAGTAGGAACAAACAAGAACATGACTAATGAACAAAGACATACCGAGAAGTATGGACACTTGTGGAAGACACGCTTGGTGTTCTTGCCGGTCATCGAGGTGAATCGATTGGCAAGCACCCTATAGTTGGGGCAAAACACCTGCCTGGTGAGTCACCTCTCATAGCTACTGATTGAAGCTTCAGACATGGTGAGTGTTGAGAGAAGTGAGTGGTGAAGAAATGGTGAGTGTTGAGAGAAGTGAGTGGTTAAGAAATGAGGAGTGCACTGCCTAGGGGAGCCAGGGTCATTTTGGCGCCAAAGCCAACAAGATTGGCGCCAAAACCCACCTGAATGGCGCCAAGAGGCTAGGTCCTGGGAGTGACATAGAAAAAACACACAAGTTTTCAGTCATCCTCTTACTCCCAGTGGCATTCAAGTCTTTTTCCACCTCCGTTACCCACCGTTAGTAGCTACAATGGACGGAATGGCTTGGGCGAAAGAAGTTTCTAAACCCAGGGAGGGCAGTGATAAACCCAACTTTGTAGGGGCATTGACGATTAGGCCATCTTTTTTAATGGCACTGGCGTAAAAGGCCCAAAGTTGTATCGTGGAAACCCCCTAAACTACTGAATCAAACGCACCCATAAAATATAAGATAAGACAGCACCTCTAAGCTCTACAGGAAATAGATTTAACAATATATCTAATGATACTAGTTATATTATATACTTTAAATACTAATATTTTTTCAATCAAAGTTAAATATCTTTGACTCCTCGGAATGCAAGAATGACACATTTTGGAACAGAGCAACCTTGTAGTACAAATAAATATTCAACACATTTGCAACAAAGGAGTAGGTTAATGTAATAGGTAAGTTTTTCTTGCATGAGAATGAATAAAAGGAGACTCTTAATAGCAGCGAAAACAAGGAATAAATTCATATCCAAATTCGTACCGCTGCGCATTAAGTAGGTTAATTCACAAACCAACGCAATACATTGAGCATGAGCGCATGACATAAGGGTCACGTTCGCTTAGAGGAATTTTGGATGAATCTGGAAGAATTTTGGATGAATCTGGAGGAATTTGTGAGAGGAAAATACTGTTCCGGATGAAAAAAAAAAAAACAGATCAAATCAGATTTAAGGGCACGCGAACGGGCCAAAGGTTCTCGCAAGCTGGCCACGGCAACCGAAACTGAAAGTAACGGTGACTAATCTATTCAGGTTACAGTCACCACAATTAGTGGCTAAAGCATCCCATCGGTACGATACTGTCGTAGGCTGAATTTTCACAACATTAGACTAAGGAACCTTACAGCAGAAAGATCTATACTGGATTTGGTCTTTGATCCCAACGGATAGTATGAAAATTCAGTTTTGCAGAAAAATCTATATGAGATTTGCATGCTTGCTGGCGTGCTACTTCTTTTGATTTCATACTATTCTGAAAATTACAGTAGATTCAGACTGACAGAACATTTAGGTCCATTCAGCCTGTTTGCTTGGTCGTAAACGATCATAAATTTACCCGCCAACGCAATACATTGAGCATGAGCGCATGACACAAGGTTCATGCAAGCTGGCCGCGGCAACTGAAAAGTAACGGTGACTAAACTATTCAGATTACAGTGAGACCACAATTGGTGGCTAAAGCATCCCATTGGTACTGTGGTAAGAACTGCAGCCTTCAAGTTTCTGCAAAACTGAATTTTCAAAACATTAGAGTAAGGAACCTTACAGCAGAGAAATCTATACGAGATTTGGTGTTTGATCACAACGGATATTATGAAATCAACAGCACGTCACCAAGCACGCAAGGTAACTCTGAAAATTACATTAGATTCAGACCGACAAAACGTTTCGGTCCGTTATTCTTCACAGTACAGTAGTTGTAGTTGATGAGCACATGGATTTGGGCATCACAGGTACTGAATTAAACATAAGAATTTCAGACTGCAGTAATCACAACCGAGAAACAAGGCATCCGCAGATCAGTCAGTAGCAACTTCAACTGAGGGTGCGTTTAGATCCAAAAAATTTTGGATTTTGGCTCACTGTAGCATTTCGTTTGTATTTGGTAATTAGTGTCTAATTATGGACTAATTAGATTCAAAAGTTTCGTCTCGCGATTTCTCAACCAACTGTGTAATTAGTTTTTTTTTCCGTCTACATTTAGTACTCCATGCATGTGCCGCAAGATTCGATGTGACAGTTACTATGCAAATTTTTTTGGCAACTAAACAGGGTAGAAACAAAATCAACAACAAAAATAGGCAGCTTTCATTCACCAAACTTCACCTGACAAACCATCCACCACAGAACCTAAACCTAACCAACCATAGACAAGACAAGACGCCAATAATGCTGCTAATCGACGAAACTTGAACGGCGGAGCGCCTTCATGTCGAAGCATGGTTTCGAACCAGAGACAGAGAGAAGCCTGCAACCGCCGCCGCCTAGAACTCCTGGGACGCGGATCCGATGTCGGCCTTGCCCTTGCCGCCGGCCTTCTTGGGCAGCAGCGTCTGGTGGATGTTGGGCAGCACCCCGCCGGCGGCAATGGTGACGGCGCCGAGCAGCTTGCTGAGCTCCTCGTCGTTGCGCACGGCGAGCTGGATGTGGCGCGGCACGATGCGGTTCTTCTTGTTGTCGCGCGCCGCGTTGCCCGCCAGCTCCAGCACCTGCAAGCAAGCAAGCGATTACGGGCGGCGCACGAGCACGGCAAGGATTCAGCAATCATCCGAACGGATTCGCGGAAGGGAGGAGGGGGGAGAAAGAAATGGATTGGGGGCAATTACCTCCGCGGCGAGGTACTCGAGGACGGCGGAGAGGTAGACGGGCGCGCCGCCGCCGACGCGCTCGGCGTACTTGCCGGTCTTAAGGTAGCGCGCGATGCGGCCGACGGGGAACTGCAGCCCGGCCTTGGTCGACCGCGTCACGGCCTTGGTGCCCTTGGGCTTGCCTCTGCCGCCGCCGGAACTCATATTCGCCTCTTGTCTTCCTCCCAGACTAGTCTCTCCTCTCGTCGGACGGAATCACTGGTGTGGTGGCGGTGGTGGATTTGGGATTTTGGGTGGGAGTGTAATGGGAGCGGAGGCGGCGGGGTTATGTAGACGCCGCGGTGGATGACTGGCGGAGCGGGCGGGGCGCGGATCGCTGACGTGGAGGAGGCCAGGGCCGTCGGATCGGGGAGCGGGCGGGCGCGCGCGCGGGATCTCTCGCGTCTGGACGGGGGGGAGGGAAATCAATTCGTTTCGGCTTGGCGGTTGGACCATGTTTAGGCCCTGTTTAGTTGCTAAAAAATTTTACATAGTAACTGTCACATCGAATCTTGCGGCACATGCATGGAGTACTAAATATAGACGAAAAAAAAACTAATTACACAGTTGGTCGAGAAATAGCGAGACGAAACTTTTGATCCTAATTAGTCCATAATTAGACACTAATTACCAAATACAAACGAAATGCTACAGTGAGCCAAAATCCAAAAAAAATTGGATCTAAACGCACCCTTAGTTGCCGAGGGAATCGGCGCCGCCGGATTTCCTGGCTTCACTGTAGGTACAGTAACGTTTTGTTTTTATTTGGTAACAATTGTCCAATCGTTGACTAATTAGGCTCAAAACGTTCGTCTCGCAAAGTAGAACCAAACTGTGCAATTAGTTTTTGATTTCGTCAACATATAGTACTCCATGCATATACCGTAAATTTGATATGACGGGGAATCTTCTTTTTTGCATAATGCTAAATTCTGGAAAGCCGCCTGTGATTCCGGTTCCCCCCATTTTGGCATTTTGATGATGAGGCGCCGCGCACGCACGCACGTGCCTGCTTGGCCCTTTAGTTTCTCTAAACTCCTAAAAAGTGTATTATATAAAAAGAAGATTCCTCATCACATCAAATTTACGGTATATGCATGGAGTACTAAATGTAGACGAAATCAAAAACTAATTGCACAGTTTGCTTTAACTTTGCGAGACGAATCTTTTGAGCCTAATTAGTCAATGTTTGAACAATAATTCACAAATACAAACGAAATACTACAATAAAAAATCTTCACTATACAAAGTTTGTCTGCGCAAACTTTGCCCAACTAAACACCGCCTTGGGCTGGGCCCTGGGCCTGAATGGACCCGACTGGTGATCGATTGCAGAGTGACGCTAAGGCCCCTTTCTGGTTGATGAAGTTGCAGCATCAGTATCGTCGTACTTTTTTATTTCCCTTTTTAAACTTCAAAATGGCGTCTTACTCTTATCCTATGACCACTCAAAACCGTTTAGATTTTCTTTAACCTGATTTAAAGTGGTTTCAAGGGCGGTTTTCTCCTTTTTGAGCAAAAATGATGTAGATGTTTGATAAAGTTTTTAAACCGCACAAATTGCTACTGAGTTTCTAAAAATCCTGATATGGATCCTTTAGATAGATTGGACGATAAATCACAATAAAATATCTCTAGAAACTTTCAAGAATAAGATTTAGATCTATAAAATGGGGAAAATATGTAGAAAAAATATAGAAAGTTCACAAACCACTATAATGGGTGTCTAAAAACGTTTTTAAAATGGCAAACTCACAACAATATATTAGATGACATTTTTCTGTAAAAAGTTTGTAAAAATGTTTAGATATCCATTAAATGTTTTGGGACTTTTCTCGATTATTTTGGATATTTTCCATTTTCCTAGTGTCAAATGTATTTTTTAAGCTTCTAGAGATATTTTCATGAGCTCTAGATATTTTGGGGGTGTGGGTTTCTAGTCCCAACCTATCTCTACGATCTTTCTCGATTTTTTCAGAATGTTAGAGGCATTTTCCATGGTTTATAAATCTTATCAAGTATTTATTAGATTTTTATTACCTAAAAAGGATAAAACCGCCTTCAAACCCACTTCAATTCAAAGCAGGGATATAAAATTGAATGGCTTTTAGAGTTCATGAGCAAGATGTCTGGTTCTAGAGTTCGAGGAGGAAAATTAGACATGATGATAGTTTAGGAAATTAAAATGGACTTTTTCCAAGTTGTAGATGACACGTGCATGTGGATGTGGGGAGGCCTGGCTGGCTTTCATATGGGTTTGTGAGGCTCTCTTAAGGCTCGTTTGGTGGGGTTTACCGGGGACTCTTGCTCCTCTAGTGTATCTCGTTCTATTACCGTGTGTTTGGTTTTAGGGACGAAGTGGGATGGGATGGGACGGACCTGGGATGAACTGTGTTTGGTTGGGAGGCCAGTAGGGTCGAGGACATCCCGCATGCGAATATACCCATCAGATGCAGGGTGTCCCCGTCCCCAGAAATTTCATAGACGGGGACGCCCCAGGTGGGACGAGCCGCTGGCTGGCGACTGCGAGGAAGAAGAGGAGGTGACGCCGGTCCGGTTGCGGCGGCGAAAGGGCTCCTATTGCAGCGGCGCGAGGGGCTGTGCGTGGCGGTGTGAGGGCGCGCAGGGACGGGTGATGGGGCCGCACGGGACGGGGGTGAGATGAGCGAGCGGCGGCCTCCGATGGATGGGGGAGGACGGGGGCGAGGCTGCGGCCTCTAGAGGCCGGTAGAGCGCGGGCGAGCAGGCGGCTGGGAGAGGGTGGAGCCGTAGAAATTCCCTCAGAGCGCGGCCAGAAATTCCGCCCGAAAATTCTGGTGGGGAGGAAGAAAAGAAAAAAACAGAAAAAATAAGCTGACAATTGGACTCCACGTGTCAGTGGGTGATCCCACTTTGTGATGTCCCAAACCAAACAGAAAATGGGTTTGTCCCCTCCCTCTTCAACCAAACAGAAACTGGAGTCGTCCCGTCCTCGTCTCATCCTAGAAACTAGAGACGGGAGCGTCCCACCCCACCTTGACTTCCAACCAAACGCTACCTTGGCGAAAAATGACAAGGGCAGTTATAGTTGGAGCCATTCGAACTCTGGCCAAATAAGGCATTTGTAATTGTTTGAAAAATAAAAAAAAATATGGTTGTGCCAGTGTTTCCTATTTGCGTCATCATCGCCACGCGAGCTGCTAGGTGGATCTAGTCACGCCCGCACCACCGTGACTCGCCCTAGGATGCACCATGCCAACTAGATCTGCCTTGCCCTTGCCATGGAGGACAAAGGGCCGTCCTGGATCTGCAGCGCCAACATGGGAGTAGAAGGAGGGAGCGACGGTGTTGGGGAGGAGGAGGGGCCAACCTAGATCTAGAGCGCCCGTGGGAGAGGAGGAGGGGCCGACGGTTTTGGGGAGGAGGAGGAGGCACCGACCCTGATTTGGAGTGTCCATGGGGGAGAAGGAGGAAGGGGCGACAATGCTGGGTAGGACGAGGGACCTCCCAGATCTTGAGTGTCCGTGGGGGAGGAGGAGGCAGCGGTGGCGTTGGGCAAAGGCACGGGTGGGGGAGAAAGGAGGGGGCGACGGTGTTGGGGAGGAGGAGGGACCGCCTAGATCTGGAGCATCCGTGGGGGAGGAGGAGGCGACAGTGGCGTTGGGCGAAGGCACGGGCAGGGGGGAGGAGGGGGCGACGAAGTTATAGGGAAGGAGGGGCACAAGAAGGGGGCGGTGAGGGGACGGAGAGAGAGAGCGGCTATGGGCCAAGAGGGAGAGTGGGGAGAGAGGGGGGTGGCGACTGTGCCAGGGTTTGTTGTATATATATAAAAGTAGAGTTGGGAAAAATGGTTTCTATAGAGTAGTGTTAATTTGGGAGGGAGTAGCAAGTCTGATGGTAGTAGGCTTTAGAAATATTATATACTACTAATAATAGTTACTCATACATTAAAAAATATAAGACGTTTTAACTTTCTTAGACACATTGTTTTTATTATATGTGTGTAGGCATAGTGTATAACGAAAAACTATAGCCATGTTCGCTTCTCTTATAATCCATTCTTTTCAGCTTATTTTTCAGCCGGAACAGTGTTTTTCTCTCACAACAAATCAGTCGAAACAATGTTTCGGCTTGTTTTTTTAGTGAAGCGAACGGAGCCATGTATCCAGAAAAAATAAAACATCTTATAATTTGGATTGGAGGGAGTAGTATGCTAAATTTAGCAACAAGAGATCCAAACATGGAGTGCCAATGTCTAGTTTTTTAGTTAACCTTTGTACCTAGGAATCTATTAGCAAGAGAGTTTTTTTAATTAGTAATTGCTAAGTATTTAGCAAGGTGACTACTGAATAAGGGATGCAACTATGACCATGATCTCGACGGGATTAACACACAGCCAGCAATTTCCTGGTCAATTCATTCATCTGACTTTTGACAGCTCCACATCTACTGTATATATGAACAGAAGAGTAATGTACTGTATATATGAACAGCAGAGTAATGTACTACCATGAGGACGTACAACAGCAAGAACCAATCCAAGGTAAAAAAAAAACACCTCCAGTTATACATGTATATATGTATGTATACTAATTACCACCCAGTAGTGACCCACTCCCCTAAATATAATCTATACCTACTAATAAAGAGGCAAAATTTCTTATCACAAAAATTTTTCATCCAACTTTATCTCTATTGGGATTCTGTTTTTTTGTCTAGCGTATCCGTATATTTTTTTTTCTCTTTTTTCTCTTTTTCTTCTTTCCTGTATTCACGTTGGGCCCGTCCGCCCAACGTGAGAGTAATGTACTGTATATATGAACAGCAGAGTAATGTACTACCATGAGGACGTACAACAGCAAGAACCAATCCAAGGTAAAAAAAAACACCTCCAGTTATACATGTATATATGTATGTATACTAATTACCACCCAGTAGTGACCCACTCCCCTAAATATAATCTATACCTACTAATAAAGAGGCAAAATTTCTTATCACAAAATTTTTTCATCCAACTTTATCTCTATTGGGATTCTGTTTTTTTGTCTAGCGTATCCGTATATTTTTTTTTCTCTTTTTTCTCTTTTTCTTCTTTCCTGTATTCTCGTTGGGCCCGTCCGCCTCTCTTCGTGCTAGAAATCCGGCCCACTCGTAGGCACGCGCAAGCGCACACCCCTGTCCATTGCATGCGTGCGCGCAGCGAAGAAGCAGCAGCCCCGTGTGTGCCTCACTCCATTGGCGATGACATCATGCTTATGTCAAGCCTAAATAAGTCCATTTCTTTTAGAAAAATAAATCAAGATATACCATCTAAATATAAATGTAAATATAAATAAAAGACATCCTTAGCCATCCGTCCTAAGATCTATGCCCACGATTAAAAGAACCCATAACCCTCTTTCGGTGGACATGGTCCGTGGTGGACTGCACCCTCATCCCCCCGCTGGTCCACGACCCGTGGACTGAGTGCGCAACAGAGTGTTTGCAATCTAGCCCCTCCCTGTATTCTATATGCACATACTAAGCTATTCTTTGAGTCTGGTAGAACCAGCCAACAACCTCTGTCATCTATAGTGAACTACAAATAGACCCTCACCAGATTAAGAATACATCAAAATAATGTTCTAAGTATTTTATTTTCACAAAAAGTACTACTAATTTCATAATTACTTTATATGACAATATAAATCAGTTTTCAGTAAAAAAACACTTCCAAAAAATTTTAATGTTTGATTTTTGTGAGCAGATTGCAGATCTGCTGTTGTCGGATATAAGTATTAGGGATACCCGAAGAAGGGATCTGAGGACCATAGACGACAACTCGCCTAGATAATTAAGGACGTATTTCAGTCTCGACCGACCCCAAAGGGACGGTTTCCGCCTCGCTAGACCCCTTAGGCACAGGCCCCATGTCGCCCGACCCCGAGGGTACGGGAGTGAAAGGATCAAGATGCCCAAGAGGGGGGTTGAATTGGGCTAATTACAAATTTCTTTGCAATAATCAAATCCTATGGTTAGCTCAATTAACCCCTTATGCCTACAAAGTGTTTCTATTGATCTAATGCACAAAAGTTTAGCACCCTAAGTTCTAATCCTACTCTAGCATGGCAATTCTAGTAATGTAAATGACAAGTATTGAATTGCTCAAAATAAATGCTTAAAGTAAAGAGAGGAGAAGGAACGCGGCGATGTTTTGCCGAGGTATCGAAGAGTCGCCACTCCCCACTAGTCCTCGTTGGAGCACCCACGCAAGGGTGTAGCTCTCCCTTCCGCGCAAGGATTAAGTGCTCTCTACGGGTTGATTCTTTGACACTCTGTTATGGTGAATCACCCACAACCGCTCACAACTTGAGTTGGGTCACCCACAAGCTCCGCTAGATGATCATCAAACTCCCAATCACCACCAAGCCATCTAGGTGATGGCGATCACCAAGAGTAACAAGCACGAACTCTCACTTGACCACGATAAGCCTAATGAAAAGGGTGGATGCACACTTTGCTACTCTTGCTTCACTAATGAGGGCTCTCTTTGGGGTTCTCAAATCTCAATCACCTCACTAGGACCTTGCTCTTCTTGGTACTCTCAAACGTATTTCTCAGTTGTTGGAATGAGCAAAAGTACCCCCACACACGAATAGAGGTGGTATTTATAACATGGGCTAAAAAACGAACCGTTATGTGCCTCTACGGGATGACCAGATGCTCCAGTCATGTTGACCAGACATGCCGATCAGTTTACCTCGAACTTCAGTGTTTATAGTGTGATCGAACGCTGGCCAGCATCTGGTCAGCACTGACCGGACGCGTCTGATCGAGATTTTCCCTCTTTGGAACCTTACTGGAGTTGACCGGACGCTGGCCTTCAGCGCCCGATCACTTGACCTCTCAGTGTCTGGTCACTTCCAGACGACTTCACCTTGATCAAATGAACTGACTGGACTCTGAGCCAGCGTCCGGTCACACCGAAGCCAGCGTCTGGTCAGTATTTGACCCTCCATTCACTTCCAACTCTCGATCATACGTGAATGAAGTTTACTCTATTGGATCTAAGGACTATTTTGGAGCTACCTAGTGCAACACCTCTGGTGTTTTGACCTAGCACTAAAAATTGATATGTCATCATGTGCATTGCAAAGCATTCATATAGTATAAAGTTTTGAATGCATTCACTAAATAAGGTTTATTTCATAATGTTGTTATTTCATGTGATGTGTTTCAAAAACCCTAAATAAAGATCATGACCACAAGGGTCAAATTTCATGTGATCATGTGAGGCCATGTGTCATTTGACTCAAATAACCCTAATGGGCCATGTTACTGGTCAAAAATCAAAATTTAAGTAAAAGGAAGACAAATCAAATTTGAATTCAAATTCAATTTATAAAAGTCCTTTTTGCCCCTTTTCACTAATTCAAAATCCATGTGGAATTTGGGGTTGAGGCAAAAGCAAAGTTGGAGATTATTTTATGTCGATCAACTTTGGTATTCAAAGTTTTTCAAGTTTACATATCAAATTTGGAGTAATTTTGAAATTATTCAAATGCTCAAATGTACCCCAAATTCAAATTTCAAAATGGAGGCAGAATTTGAAAATATTTCTAGAAGCAAAGTTGTAGAGTTTGAAAAATTGAACAACTTTCATTTTTGGAGATTTTCAACTTCTTTAGAAAATTTGTGAGTAATTTGAAAAATGGACGCAGTGGCAGTTCTGTAAATTTTTCAAAAATCTACCTCCACCTCTCTCCTTGCCGCCGGCGCCACGCGGAGATCACCGCCGATCGGGTTTCGCCGCTTTCACGCGCAGTGACACGCCAATACCTCCGTGGCGAGTTCGCCCGTGTGCTGTCAACACCGCACGCCCTCCTTCTTGCTATAAATAGGAGCACACCGTCGTCATTCGAAGTTTTTCCGTCGACTGCTCGTCGCCGGTGTCTTGCCCGCACTTGCGCAATTCGTCCTCGCCGTAGTATCTAGGGCCAATTGCTTTGGCCAGAAGCTCCGCCTCGTCTTCCTGCTCCTCCCAAGCCTGATCGTGTCGCTCCTGGAAGTCCAGCGCCACCGCGCGACTTCGTCTTCTTCGGAGCCGGCCGGAGCTCCGCCATCCTCGGTCTCACGTTGTCTCGTTGATCCAGTACATCTCCGCCTTCACCGAGTCTACCTACGTGATCACGGTGAGCTCCTGAATGTGAAGACCGTTTCGCTTTAGTCCCTACTGCAGCATCACCGTGGCTACGCCATACACCATCGTGCCCAGTCCACCATGCCCAGCATGGAGGTGTCTCCAGTGCACCTTTTTCCTTTCTGATAGCTGGGATTGGTTCGGGGGAAGTAGTAGATCATTTTGGTGAGGTCTGTTTCGCCGGAGCATCACCGTCGACGCATTTTGCGGCCGGTCAGTGAGGGCAGCGCCGTCGTGACATGTTTGAGTCACTGACGGGTGGGGTCAGTCTGTCAGTGCGAGTGAGGAAGAAGAACAGTGCAATTTTGTATTTTCTGAAATTGTGAATAGTGCTAAAACTTTGGGAATTTGTAGGAAATTCATCATAGCTCCAAAAATTCTAAAATTTTGTATGTAGCTTCTGTACATGTTCTAGTATGGTTTAAAAATATGAAACTTGAAATTTGAATAAATTTTTAATGTTCAAATATTCAGTCCATTATTTGATAAATGCAATTTCCATGATTTTTATAGGTCACTGAATAATTCCAAAAATTATGAAATTTGTTTTGGTACACTAATTTGATATGAGGAAGCTTACATAAAATTTTGAAGTCTTTTGGAACAAGTTCATTTTTGGGCTTATTTCCAAATTAATTTAAAAATAAATAAAAGCAAACCCTAAGTGTTTGATTAGTGTTTGGTCTTGTTTTGGTCATGTTTTGTGACCAGTAGGGTTCAAGATCAGTGTGGTCGGAAAGTTCACCATAGTGGTCGGAAAGTTCACCATAGTGGTCGGAGAGTTCACTGTAGTGGTCGAAAAGTTCACTGAAGTGGTCGGAGAGCTCGCCAAAGTGGTCGGAGAGCTCGCTGAAGTGGTCGGTGCTGGCATGGTCACATCCGTTACGAATATGGTTTGGTTAGTTTTGCTTGTAACTGTACCATGGAGGAAAGTTGTATTCAAGGTGTTGTTATATTTCATGCACCATGAAAGCATCATGTTTACATTATCATCATGTTGAAGCATATGCTATTATTTCGTGTAGAAACCGAGAGTGAAACGATTCTAGTTGAACAAGTTCTGGAAGAGTCCCTAGTTGTCACGGGATTCGATAATCGTGGTACTGATCCGAAACCTGAGATCATCAACGAAGGCAAGCCCCGGTTTATGCATTAAACCCTTACCTTGTTTACTTTGAAAAGTTTATCAACTATGTTACTTATTGCATTAAGTTAATTTATTCAAATGTTTCCTACTTGATGCATTGCCTACCTTGATAATTGTTTACCATCCTTGAAGATGATTTCATTTACAAAGGCGTAGTATGCTTAGTATGCTTTATGGTAGGCTTTCAAAGTAAAAGTTTTGATACAATCAAAGATGGCATACTGGCCAAAGAAAGAAAGAAGGTAGAATGAACTAGAGACTAGTTAGGTGACTTATCTTGAATGTTGGGTAATGTTGCCGACTATGTCACTTAAAGGCCACTCATTGTGGATCTTCTGAATAAGACACTTTGTAGTACTGGTCACATACTCCGGTAAGCCTACTTCGGCTAATCCGATACTAAGACGAATGCCCACGCACTGGGAGTGGAGAGATGACGGGAGTAGCGTGTACCCTCGTGGCTAGAATGTGGCCAAATTTGAGGCGTGCTGTGCTCTCGGGTGGCATGGAGACGGCTTAGTATAGGAGGATCCAGTAGTGAGGTTGATGTATGCAAGATTAAGTTCTACATATGTCGTGTGATAAGGAATCCCCAGCTGGGACTTGAATCAATTCGAATTGCCAGTGCTCCGCGGATATGGAGACTCGTTTCATTATAGAAGCAATGCAGGACTAGTGAATTATTAAAATATGAGAAGAGAATGGAATGAGAAGGAATGGAATATAGGAAATGTATATTTAGTTGAGAAAATGAACAAAAAGGACTTAGTGGTAAAACTTGAAAATAGAATGAAGAATAGTAAGCTTTTGGCAAAGAACTTTTGAAACTTGCTACATCCTTACCTTGCCCCAAACCCCTACATCTCTAAAGTCTTACATCCCATTATGTCGGGTTAGTCTTGTTGAGTACCTTTGTATTCAGGGTTTGTTAACCCTTGTTGCAGGTGAGTCGCATGCGCAGGCTTGTTTTGGTCCCTGCTGCATGTCTGTGTTTGAAGTCAATGACAATGAGGAGTGATGAATGGCCTTTGGACAAGGCACTAGTTTATTTGATAAATAAAGTTAATGTAATATTATCCCGCTACTATGGTTGTATGACACTTATGGTATTGTAAGTTTGAAAACAACTAGTTTGTAACTATGTTATCTTAAGACTTCCGCTATCTTTTACTCTGGTATATATATTTGAATAAACTATTGTAATCTGCAATGTCTGTGATTGGGATCCTGTTTGAAAAGAGAATCGTGGATGATTCGGGTTTCCCGAGGACACCCGACAGACCTGTTGAGTTGTTGGGAACTCGTGTTCGCTATCCGAGGTCTGTCAAGACAACGATAGGTACATGTGGGCCCAATTTCTTAGGAGGTTCTGCCACACCTAGTGCTAGTTTTAGCAAGTGTGCACCACACCTAACCCACTAGACTTGCCTAGGTCAAGCTACCTATCCATACCCCCCTTAATAGTATGGACAAAGGAAAAACAAAGTCCTAAATTACTCTAAGTATCACTCCAACTCCAATCGACACTTAGAACTAGTCCATCCTTAACCTTGTAGTCCATCTTTTGAAAACTGAAATGATTTCCATTGTAGGGGTATGACCATCATGATAGCCCAATCGATCTCCATTACCGTGACCTAACTTAATTGCCTCTATAAAACACACGTTAGTCACAGTAATCATGTAATATCATTAATCGCTGAAACCCAACTAGGGGCCTAGATGCTTTCAATCTCTCCCTTTTTGGTGATTGATGACAATACCACCTCGAGTATGTGAAAGAGATGAGGTTTTTAACATGCTTGATTCATATAAGCTTTTGGTAGTAAGAATAAAAGTGTTAGGCAAGCTTATATGACCCAAGCCAACATGATGTACTCAAAAGATATGAAATAAGCATGAGTACAAGTAATAGAGCTCATTTGCATCAGAGTAAAATGTGGAAGCAAAGCAAATGAGCATAGCACAAGTGATATGACATATAAATAATTCAAAGTAGAGAGCACACATATCATATATCATGTTCACGTAGATATCACTATCACATAGATATAGTTTAATGCATAGAAGTAAACACATGACGAATGCATAAAAGTGTATCACACATAAAACTCCAAATGTACTAGATAATAAGCTAAGTAAGCTAAGATCCCCCTAAATAGTCACTCCCCCTAAGACTATCATACTTGAACCCTCTCCCCCTTTGGCGTCAAACACCAAAACCTAAGGGTCGATCAACGGGGCTGCAGCGGTCGAGCCAGGCGCTGAGGTACGAGGAGCGAGCTAAAACTGGGCACCATCATCATCTGACCCTAAGTTCTGAGCAGTCTGACCCTCTGTAGCTGGTAGTGAAGCTAAAGCAATCTGGGTCGAATCAGGAACTAGAGCTGCTGAAGACTCTACAGGTATAACTGTAGCAGCTGGCTCTAATGATGCCACTAAGGAAGGGAGCATCTCTATAGTCACTGTGATAGGTGTAGTTGTAGAAGGACCTAGAACATGTAGGTATGGTGGAGTAGGCTACCCTGTCAACTCACTAAAGGATGCACCAAAGATCCTAGACACTATAGTCTCTAGCACTAGCAGCGAGGATGTCTTAGCCGGTGTGAAGCCCGTCTGAAGAGGTGTGAACTGCGGGGCTATCACTAGCGAAGCAAAATACTAGGACACCTGCTCTGTAGGAGAAGCAAACTATGATGGTGGCTATCCCTGACTTTGAAGCCCACTAGGCTATAACGCTAGAGTCATAGAGGTAGTGGCAGTCTGACTAAGCTAGGGCAAAGGCTGTGGCGGTGGAGCCCTAATAGCTATCACAACATGCTGCATAAATCTAGGTAGCTGCTGCTGCATGAGGATCTACTACTGATGCATGGCCTGCTACTGCTGAATAGCTAGCTGCTGTCGCTAAAACTCATCCTACCGAGTCTAGAACTATGCAAAGGTGGCAGCGGTCTCCTAAGCCTGGCGTGCCTGATCCTGCCTCATCCGCTCAAGTATAGCAAGGAGAGTGGGGTCTGTTTGTGGTGCAGGTAGAGCTGAACTAGAGCTGCCGGCCTCATGATCATGTCGACATGCAGGCATCTGAGGAATGTCCTGGTAGTCCTTGTCTGAGCAGTCACTGGGGTCGGTCTCGACCATCCCCTCCTGCTGAGCAAACTGATCCTCCTCAGTAGTTGCAATATCCCTAATAATAGCATCCTACTGGGCTGCAGTCTCTAGTACATCTGGACAACGGCATGGCTAACTAGGTGCCTGTGGTGTACTATGGTGGATCATCTGAGTTAGGTTGTATGTAGGGAATTCTATAGTAGCACCACTATACTCAGCTAACATCTCAGGCGACCTCACTATAACTGCCCTATGAATAAGAAATGTGATCCAATGGGCATAGGGCAACTGTCGATAACCTCTAAACCCCTCAGCAATAGTATCCTCCATCTCTAAAAGAAGGAGATCCCAAATGTCAAATATGGTCTACTGCATCAGGGAGTTGAGAAGTCATAGCTATAAGCGAGTCAAGCCCTCATGATACCCCATCCTTAGAATCAAGGTCCTCCTCATAATGGCATCCAACACTCTAGCTATAGGAGTGAGATCACCGGGAGTCCTGCTCGACCCCTTGCCAAAAGTCTCCTTGAAGCAGTGGTGAACTAAATATGTGGGAGGAACCATACCACCATGTGGGCGTCTAGGAGGTGCTGTCTATCCATAGCAAACATCATGTAACCTGATAGGCTACTCCTGAAGCCTGAGAATCTCCCTAACCCTAGTGCTCGTTAGCTTGTAATCTCTACCTTTGAATGCAAAGTGAATGTATCTGTGCTATGGGTCAATCCATAGTGTAGCATAGAACTGATGTACCCAAGATGGAACATATAATCCTATCCATCCAATCAAGTCTGTCAGCCCTGGCAGATATGTAAGATAGGGGCGAATGTGCTCTCCAGCTGCAGCAACTATAGACTCAATGTTGCACACCCTCTGAGGTCTTAATATAGCTCCACTGTTAAGATATGCATTGTAGAAATCCTCCTGGAGTGGTGTGTAAAAGTCCTCTAATGCTCTGTCATCCCTCCTCGGTGGGAACCACTGCTCAAACTCCACAAACCTGAGCTACTGCACCTGCTTGGCCGTGGTAGCCCTCAAGTCTAGGTGTGTCATAGGAGGTGGACCCTGTGGTCTGGGCGGTGGATGAGAACCCCTCCGCTATGTATCTGCCCTCAGCGTGACTGGAGCATGGGTATGACTAGAGCAGTGAAGCTATGGCTGAGATGCCTGCTCTGTCTCCTCGGCCAGCTATCCCTCCTGAGTTAGCTCTACTGATGGTGCCTACTACTGTGACTCCCCCTGAGGCTGACCCTCATTGATGGCAACACGCCATCCTCCAATCATGAGAGTCCCAGGTGGACCACCATGAAGGCGCTCAACCTACTCAAGTGTAGCCCTTGCTTCTAGTGAAAGCTGATATGCAATCTGGACTCCACTGCGAGCACCTCCTCTCTCGGCACGCTCTACAGCCTCTGCAACTGCGGCTGCTCTAGCTATCTCTGCATCTGGGTACTAAAGCTTCTTTGTTGCAGTCTTCTTCGTTGCCTTGCCTTTTGGATCTATAGGCAAGCGAGGTGGACACCTTGTATCCTCATCACCCGGACCGCCTCCAACATTCTTGATGCGAACCATCGATTGGATCTGAAAGGAACAACTGCCAACTGTCACTTCTGAGGCTTGGCCTCGATCCATACTCGCGAGCTTAGCCTCGAGTTGACTGATGACTATCACTGAGACCTCAATAGTGCTGACTCACTACATGATGGAATAGATCAGGTTTATAAATAATAACACTAAATCTAGAGATGCGAAACCCTAATAGAGCAAGCAATTGGGTATGAAATTGAATCGTGGGCTTGCTACCTGACGAACCATCAATCCGAGGAGAAGAGAAATGACGCGTGGGGAACCACCGAAATGTGAGGCTAGGGTTAGGTTCAAATGTCACAACTTGGCACTGGATGGATCTGGTGGCATGGGCAGTGATCAATGCGGCTCAAGTGCGTGGAGTAGAGGCAAATCCTAGGGCACGACGGTGGCACTGGAGCATGGGACGATGTCGGTGCTAGGGCAAGAAGTAGTGGTGCTAGAGCACGGGACGACATCGGCGCTAGGGCAAGCGGCGGCGACATTGGAGCATGGGACGACATCGGTGCTAGGGCAAGCGACGACAGCGCTACGGTTGTGGCACGAGTAGGGCGCTGCGGCGACACTGTGTCCTAGGGTAGTAAGCATGGAGATGTGAGGAGATGCGTAGGCATGTGGGGATGGCATCATGGGGTGCGGCGGCGCTGCTAGCATGGCTGTGCGGGAGCAGCGTAGAGGAGCATGGCACGGATGCGACTGCGACGGTGGCTAGGGCTGGATCATGGCGATGACGGCACGGATGCGGAGTTGGCCAAGGTGACGCTGTGATTATAAAGGGTCCCCCACGGGATTGAAAAGGAAACGGAGTGAGAGTCCTGATTATGCACGCTTCCTATTGAGCGGACGCTCCGGTGGCAACGATCAGACGCTACCACCCAGCGTCTGGTTGATTCCAGAGAGGTCCAAATCTTTTGGAATCGTGACTGGACGTGTCCGGTGGACACTGACTGGACGTAGCTAGAGTCCAGTCACCTTGCCTTGAACGCCTTCATGCTCAACTGGACGCTGAAGCTCCATTTGACCAGACACTGAAACACAGAGTCTGGTCACTCCTTCGCAGCGAGTTCACCTCTTGTGAACTCACCAGACGTTGGACATTAGAGTCCGGTGCAGCGTTCGGTCACCCCTTTTCCAGCGAATCTTCAAGGTCCTTCGTGCTGCCTATTCCTAATCAAGTCCCAACTCAAATAAGATCCAAATAAAGACCAATTGGGACTGATGTGAGTGACCTCTCTCAAACCCTCATGTTTTTCAAAAATATTTTGCCTTAGGCTATAATTCTTTTTAAGAAAATAGGCAATAAAAGGGCAATTTGAAGACAAACGACAAAACAACATTCATGCATATGCAATGCAATACTCGTAAGTAAATCAAGTTGCTTGTCAAGTTTGATCCAAGGTTAAGCTTCTTCACACGCTTTTCGGTGGTTATCTTAACCATGTTAGACAAGCCCTGTATGCATTACATAACATTAAACATGTTGTATATTACAATGCAATGCAAGGGACAACATAAGCTCATTTTTTAGTGAAGTTACTAAAATCAAGCACATTTAGCTCATTTCGCAATCTACAAAATGTTGTCTCATCTAGCAGTTTAGTGAAGATATCCGCCAATTGATCCTCGGTCCTTATACCTTCTAGTGATATATCATTTTTAGCAACATGATCTCTAAGAAAGTGATGGCGGATATCTATGTGCTTGGTGCGAGGGTGTTGAACCGGATTATTTGTAAGTTTTACCATACTTTTATTGTCGCGCAAAAGAGGTACTTTATCTAGAACTACACCATAGTCTAGCAAAGTTTGTTTCATGTAAAGTATTTGTGCACAACAAGCACCCGCGTCAATGTATTCCGCTTCGGCGGTGGACAAAGCCACACTATTTTGCTTCTTGGAGGACCAAGACACAAGTGATCTATCAAGCAAATGGCACCCTCCGGATGTGTTTTTTCTATCAACGTTGTAACCGGCATAATCCGAGTCAGAATAGCCAATTAACTCAAATATTGCTCCTTTGGGATACCAAAGGCCAATGCTTGGTGTGTGCTTAAGATACCTAAGGATTCTTTTAACGTCAATCAAATGAGTTTCCTTAGGATTAGCTTGAAATCTAGCACACATACACACACTAAACATGATGTCGGGCCTAGATGCGGTTAAATATAATAAACTACCAATTATAGAGCGGTAGAGAGTTTGATCAACTGGGTTACCTCCCTCATCTAGGTCGAGATGTCCATTAGTTGGCATTGGTGTCTTGATTGGCTTACATTCATCCATCTTGAATCTCTTGAGAAGATCATTAGTATATTTCTCTTGAGAGATGAAAATCCTTTCTCTCATTTGCTTGACTTGAAAACCAAGAAAGAATGTAAGCTCTCCAATCATTGACATCTTAAACTCCTTCGACATCAATTCACCAAACTCTTTGCAAGAATCTTCATTTGATGATCCAAAGATGATATCATCAACATACGCTTGACAAATGAAGATATACCCATTAAGCTTCTTGGTGAATAGTATGGTGTTGACCTTCCCAATGGTGAAGCCCTTCTTAATGAGGAAGTCCCAAAGGCGCTCATACCAAGCTCTTAGGGCTTGCTTAAGCCCATATAATGCCTTGGACAACCTATAAACATGGTTAGGATATCTAGGGTCTTCAAACCTAGGAGGTTGATCAACATAGACTAGTTCATTAATAAAGCCATTTAAAAATGCACTTTTCACATCAATTTGAAGTTTCATTTCATGATGTGATGCATATGCAAGGAGGATACGGATGGCTTCTAATCTTGCAAACGGTGCAAAGGTCTCTCCAAAATCCAAACCTTCAACTTGAGAGAACCCCTTTGCCACTAGTCTTGCCTTATTCCTCACAACAATGCCTTGATCATCTTACTTGTTTCGGAACACCCACTTTGTTCCAATGACTCTTGCACCTTTTGGCCACTCTTCAAGAGTCAAAACTTCATTGCGGGTGAAGTTGTTCAACTCTTCATGCATTGCATTTATCCAATCTAGATTTTGAAGAGCTTCTTCTACCTTAGTAGGCTCAAAGCAAGAGACAAAAGAGTGATGAGCGATAAATGAAGCAAGTTTTTGTGAGCGAGTCATTACACCCTTTGATGGACTCCTTATGATGAGATCTTGTGGATGATCTTGTAGTAGAGGTGTATTTCTTCTATTGACCACTTGATGAGGAGGTTGTGGAGCATCAACATCTTGTGCTTGTACCACCATTTGATCATGGGAGACATGAGTGTCTTCATTTTCTACTCTCCCATCTTTATCACCATCTTATGGCACACTTGATGAAGAAGGTGGATCAATCACTTGTACATCATCTTCATCATCTTTAGGCTTGATGTCTCCAACCAAAATGTTCTTCATAGCCTCCCTCAATGGTTCATCACCTACATCATCAAGATTCTCATGTGCTCCTTGGGAGCTGTTAGATTCATTAAATTCCACATCATATGTTTCTTCAACCAAGCCGGTGGCATGATTAAATACTCTATATGCTTTGGACTTTGATAAGTAACCAACAAGAAAACCAATATCACAACGTCTTTGAAACTTCCCTAAGTGTTGGCGCTTCTTGTAGATGTAGCATTTGCAACCAAACACCCTAAAGAAGGAGACATCTGGCTTCTTCCCATTGAGCAACTCATAAGGTGTCTTGCCAAGGAACTTTTGAAGGAATAAGCGGTTTGATGCATAGCATGCGGTGTTGATAGCTTCCGCCCATAGAGCTTCAGAGGTGTTGTACTCATCAAGCATTGTTCTTGCAAGAGTGATCAATGTCCGGTTCTTCCTCTCAACTACACCATTTTGTTGAGGAGTATATGTTGCGGAGACCTCAAGCTTGATCCCAACTTCATCACAATAGGCTTCTATGTTTGTGTTGTCAAATTCCTTCCCATTGTCACTTCTTATCTTCTTAAGCTTCACTTCAAATTCATTTTGTGCTCTCTTGGCAAACTTCTTGAAACAAGATGCAACTTTGGATTTGTCATGAAGGAAGAATACCCATGTATACCTTGAATAGTCATCAACAATCACAAGATAATAAAGATTTCCTCCCAAACTCTTGTATATTGTTGGTCCAAATAAATCCATATGAAGGAGTTCTAGCACTCTTGCGGTTGACATAAAGGCTTTTGTTGGATGGGTATTTGCAACTTGCTTGCCGGCTTGACATGCACTACAAAGCTTGTCCTTCTCAAACTTCACATCCTTCAACCCTCTCACCAAATCATTCTTCATTAGCTTCTTGAGTGAGCTCATCCCAACATGAGCAAGTCTTCTATGCCATAGCCACCCAAGTGTTATTTTGGTGAATAGGCATGTCTTCAAGTTTGCATCTTTGGAGGTGAAGTCCACTAGATATAGGTTGTTGTATCTAAATCCTTTGAATATCACATGATCATCATCCTTCTTGGATACAACAACCTCCTTCTTGGTAAATAAGCATTAGAAGCCAAGATCACACAATTGTCCAACGGATAGCAAGTTGAAACTCAATGAAGCAACATATAGCACATTGGAGATGGAATGATCATTTGATATAGCCACTTTGCCCAATCCTTTGACCTTGCCCTTTGAGTTATCTCCAAATATGATTCTTTCTTGTCCATCTACTTCTTCATCTAGTGAAGTGAACATATGAGGATCACCGGTCATATGTTGTGTGCAACCACTATCAATAATCTAATGACTTCCACCGGTCTTGTAGTTCACCTACACACACAAGAGATCAAGCTTTAGGAATCCAAACTTGTTGAGGGCCCTTCACCTTCTCAACAAGTGACTTTGCAACCCAAATTTTCTTAGGCCTATTTTTATTGGGAGGTCCTAAGAACATCACTTTCATCTTTCCACTAGAATCCTTTCTAAGCATGTAGTGAGCATTGAAAGCAAAAGGTCTAGCATGCTTGGGCAAGGGTTGTGGTGGTGGAGTTTGACACTCATGAGCAAAGTGGCCTTCTTGTCCACACTCAAAACATCTCTTTGGCTTTGGCTTGGACTTATGTTGTTGTTGAGCTTGAGCCTTCTTTTCTTGGTTTGCCAAGTACCCAATGCCACTTCTATTCATCTTCATGACGGTGTTCATTAGTAGCTCACTTTGAAGATGCTTGCCTCTAGTGAACTTGCTCAATCCAATCTTAAGATGCTCTTTCTCCAACTTGAGCTTCTTGTTTTCTTCCTTGAGAACATCATTGTTTTTCTCTTCCTTGAGCTTCTTGTTCTCATCTTTGAGCTTCTCATTCTCAAGGATCAAACCATCATCATGAACAATAGTTTCTAGCACAATAGACTTGGTGGTTTTGAGTTCTTCAAGATCTTTCTTGAGCTTCTCATTGTCATTCTTGAGCTTGACAAACTCATCATAATCATCGGCTTCAACCACTTGCTTGCCCTTGCTACTAGAACTTTGCTCAATGCTCTCAATAATCAAGTCATCACATGATGTAGCTATATCAATCTTAACAACATTGTTAGTAGCATCATGTGGCTCATTGGATAAGAATTCTTGAGCAATAACAAGATTATCATGATTAACCTTAAGAGTAGTATATTCTTCTCTTAGCTTGTTGTGGCTAGTGATGAGCTCATTATGTGTCCTCTCAAGTTTATCATGTTTTTCTTTAAGCTCTTTCTTAGAAGATTTGAGCTCCTTGAGTTTGGATGATATAGTATCATTTGCTTCTTTAAGCTCAACACTAGCCTTTTCCGCTATATCACATTTGGCTAAAAGAGAATCATTTTTAGCTTCTAGCTTTTCATTTTTAGCTCTAGTTTTTATAATGATCTTAGTGTATTGTTTTAGCAATCTAGCAAGATCATCATAAGAAGGTGATTCATATTCATCATCATCACTATCGCTATCATCGTCACTAGCATGCTCATCATCACTACTATCATCATTATTAGATACCTTGCGGTCACCCTTGGCCATAAGGCATAGGTGTGTAGAGGATGA
This sequence comes from Miscanthus floridulus, assembly GCF_019320115.1. NCBI lineage: Eukaryota > Viridiplantae > Streptophyta > Magnoliopsida > Poales > Poaceae > Miscanthus > Miscanthus floridulus. The sequence goes on from NC_089594.1 coordinate 61,346,588, forward strand.
TGGTGGTGGTGGCAGTGAAGATGATGAAGAGTCGATAACAATTGCGGCCACCTTCTCGTTGTCACTATCATCACCGGATGAGGTACTAGATGAATCAATGTCCATGAGCCAATCACCGACAATGTATGCCTTTCCACTCTTCTTCTTCTTGTGGAAGTCCTTCTTACCATCTCTCTTCTTGTATGGCTTGTTCTTCTTCTTCATTACTTGAGTCATCTTTCTTGCCCTTGTATTTGTTCTTGAACTTGTCTTTCTTGGGCTTAGTGCATTGGTGTGCTAGATGACCAAGTTCTCCATAATTGAAGCAACCCATCTCGGAGATTGGCTTCCTTCTAGAGCTAGTGAAGAACTTCTTCTTGCCATCAAACTTGATGCCACTCTTGTTGAGCTTCTTTAGCATCTTGGCGGTCTTTTTCACCATGAGAGCAAGACTTTCATCATCACTTGAGCTCTCATACTCAAGTCTTGCTTTACCCTTCTCTTGGCTAGCTTTGAATGCTAAGTCCTTATCTTTCTTCTTGGTAGAGGATGAGCCATCTTGTGGCGTGATGTGCATGTACATCTCATGAGCATTGATCTTTCCCAAGATTTGTGTCGGTGTAGCGGTGGAAAGATCACCTTGATGAAGCACGGTCACAATATGCCCATATTTATCAATGGGGAAGACACTCAAGATCTTTCTTACAACATCGGATGGTTGCATTTGAGTGAGTCAAAGCCCATTGACTTCCTCTACAAGAACATTCAAACATGAATACATCTCATTAGCACATTTTTTAGGAAGCATTTCAAAAGAGTTGAGCTTTTTCATGACAAGATGATAACGTTCCTCATGCTCACTCTTAGTTCCCTCATGGAGCACACAAACGTCCGACCATAGTGCATGTACGTCTTTGTGGTTCCTCACCCGATTGAACACATCTTTGCAAAGGCCTCTCAAGATGGTGTTTCGAGCCTTTGCATTCCACTTCTTGTAATTAACCTCATCGCCTTGTAGGTGAGTAGCATCCTGAGGTTTTAGGAAGCCTTGTGAGGCGGCTCTAAGAATACCAACATCTAGAGCTTCTAGATATGCCTCCATGTGAATTTTCTAATAAGAAAAATCATCTTCCTCAAAGATAGGAGGAGGTCCATCCCCATGAGACATCATGCTCTAGGCGGTTAAGCCTAAATACGTGAGCACGAGGCTCCGATACCAATTGAAAGGATCAAGTTGCCCAAGAGGGGGGGAGGGTGAATTGGGCTAATTACAAATTTCTTTGCAATAATCAAATCCTATGGTTAGCCCAATTAACCCCTTATGCCTAGAAAGTGTTTCTATTGATCTAATGCATAAAAGTTTAGCACCCTAAGTTCCAATCCTACTCTAGCATGGCAATTCTAGGAATGTAAATGACAAGTATTGAATTGCTCAAAGTAAATGCTTAAAGTAAAGAGAGAAGAAGGAACGCGGTGATGTTTTGCTGAGGTATCGGAGAGTCGCTACTCCCCACTAGTCCTTGTTGGAGCACCCATGCAAGGGTGTAGCTCCCCCTTGATCCGCTCAAGGATCAAGTGCTCTCTACGGGTTGATTCTTTGACACTCCGTCACGATGAATCACCCATAACCGCTCACAACTTGAGTTGGGTCACCCACAAGCTTCGCCGGATGATCACCAAACTCCCAATCACCACCAAGCCATCTAGGTGATGATGATCACTAAGAGTAACAAGCACGAACTCTCACTTGACCATGACAAGCCTAATGAGAAGGGTGGATGCACACTTTGCTACTCTTGCTTCACTAATGAGGGCTCTCTTTGGGATTCTCAAATCTCAATCACCTCACTAGGACCTTGCTCTTCTTGGCACTCTCAAACATGTTTCTCAGCTGTTGGAATGAGCAAAAGTACCCCCCCACATGAATGGAGGTGGTATTTATAACATGGGCTAAAAAATGAACTATTATGTGCCTCTACGGGGTGACCGACACTCCGGTCATGTTGACCAGACGCGCCAGTCAGTTTACCTCAAACTACAGTGTTTACAGTGTAACCGGACGCTGGCCAGCATCTGGTCAGCACTAACCGGACGCGTCTGGTCGAGATTTTCCCTCTCTAGAACCTTATTGGAGTTGACCGGACGCTGGCCTTCAGCGTTCGGTCACTTGGCCTCTCAGCGTCTGGTCACTTCCAGATGACTTCACATTGATCAAATGAATTGACCGGTCTCTGAGCCAGTGTCTGGTCACACCGAAGCCAGCGTCCAATCAGTATTTGACCCTTCATTCACTTCCAACTCTCGATCATACATGAATGAAGTTTGCTCCATTGGATCTAAGGACTATTTTGGAGCTACCTAGCACTAGTTTTAGCAAGTGTGCACCACACCTAACCCACTAGACTTACCTAGGTCAAGCTACCCATCCGTACCCCACTTAATAGTATGGCCAAAGGAAAAACAAAGTCCTAAATTACTCTAAGTGTCACTCCAACTCCAATCGACACTTAGAACTAGTCCATCCTTAATCTTGTAGTCCATCCTTTGAAAACCGAAATAATTTCCATCATAGGGGCATGACCATCATGATAGCCCAATCGATCTCCATTTCTGTGACCTAACTTAATTGCCTCTACAAAACATATGTTAGTCATAGTAATCATGTATTGTCATTAATCACCGAAACCCAACTAGGGGCCTAGATGCTTTTAGGGAGCCGTCTCGCCCAACCTTGAGGGCGCGGGCTCTGTCTCGCCCGACCCGAGGGCGTGGGCTCTGCCTCCCCCAGCAGGGTCCATACCACCCCCAACCACTATGGGGCCAAGCATGTGGGCCTAGGTCAAATCTCTGACACCAGAAGGGCACGGGCACGCCTTGACGTGACTCATGGCCACGATAGGCCACACCCTAGGGGTTTGCATCACCAATAGTGATAGGTGCGTGGGCACTGTGCTGCCTAATCCCCGTACGACTGCTGACAAGCACGTTGGTTCACCACACCGTTCACTGGGATGGGATGGAACACCATGACCAGCTGATGACATCGAGGCATAGCACCAGTGGTGAAGAGGAGCCCAACGTGGAGCCGTCCCCGTCACCATCTATAGTGTTGGCGGTACCCGCATGAAGGAGAAGAAGGATGCGGCGGTTCTAGAGAGCTTCTTCTCCTCAATTTTCTCCCTCTTTCTCTCTCTCTTCTCTTTTTCTGATGTAACCTACATCTTCCCCTTCTTCTATAAAAGGGGAACACAACGCAACACAAACAGAGGCATGAGCACAAGGCTGAGCAGCTAAAAAAACTCTCAGCACTTTTCAATCCTTCCACTAGAGACATGGGATCCGTTCCCTCTCTCGCCCATCTATAACCCGTACTATAGACAGTGCCGGCGACACAAGCAACAGTAGACTGGACATAGGGACGGTCTACCTGAACCACTATAATCCTTGTGTCCTCCGAGCACACCATCCGGGCCAGACATGCAAACTAGAAATTTACTAGTTGGTGATCCAAACCACCGATAGTTGGCGCGTCAGGTAGGGTTTTTGCACGTCTTGATGTCCACATCAGGCCTTGGATGGCTAGTCACAGCGTTAGCTGAGTCCCGAGTGCGCACGTGCGCTTTGAGAGCTTGGACTTCATTGTCACAATGGAGGAAGAGTTGGCACAGGCTCCTGCCGCTGTCTAGCCTCTCCACTCCACCGGCCTTGACGCGATTATCGAGGTGCTTGAGGAGCTGCAGCTACATGCGCCGGAGGCCCGTGTCCTTAGGAGCGACCGGCTCCTCAGCTTCGACTATGGGAGGCTAGAGCACCAACTCAATGCCTTCTTAAGACCCCAACCATCCCAAGAGGAGCTACGCTGCCTTACTTTCTCCTTCACCAATGCCATGATGCAACTCGCTGGAGGGGAACTGCTCTCCCTAGAACACCTCACCCGGGGCACCCCGACAGCATTCCCGTTTGGCCTACGCAATGTTGTGGGGACCATTGGCCACCTCATGGCGCAGTGCATGCACCCATTGAAAGGTCCTACTATGGCTAGAGGGGGGTGAATAGCCTATTAAAAATCTTCAAACCAACTAGAGCAATTTGATTGGTATGACAAATAGCAAAAAACAAACTTGCTCTAGCTCTACAAGGGTTGTAAGCCACCTATCCAATAATTCTAGTTACTATGATCACTAGACACATAATTTACTAAGTCACTACTCACTAAGAGCTCTCACACTTGCTAAACTAAAGAGCTCCACTAGATGAACTTAAGCTACAAAGCAAGCTCTCAATTCTAGCTACACTAAAGAGCTTACTACAACTAGTTTATGGGTATGTAAATGAGAAAGTAAGGTGATTATACCACCATGTAGAGGAGTGAACCAATCATAAGATGAATACTAAATCAATCACCGGGAGAATACCAACAGGCAAGAGACAACCATTTTTTTCTCCCGAGGTTCACGTGCTTGCCGGCACACTAGTCCCCATTGTGTCGACCAACACTTGGTGGTTCGGCAGCTAAGAGGTGTTGCACGAACCTCGTCCACAGAATTGGACACCACAAGAACCTACCCACAAGTGAGGTAACTCAATGACACGAGGTATACACTAGAGTTATCTTTCGACACTCCGCCGGGAAAGGCACAAGACCCCTCACAATCACCGCGATCGAAGCCGGAGACAATCACCGACCTCCGCTCAACAATCCTCGCTGCTCCAAGCCGTCTAGGTGGCGGCAACCACCAAGAGTAACAAGTGAATTCCACAGTGAAACACGAACACCAAGTGCCTCTAGATGTAATCACTCATGCAATGCATTTGGATTCTCTTCCAATCTCACAAAGATGATGAATCAATGGTGAAGATGAGTGGAAGGGCTTTGGCTAATCTCACAAAGTTGCTATGCCAATGCAAATGGCCAAGAGAATGGGCTAGAGCGGGCCAAACGATATTTATAGACACCCCCAAATAATAGAGCCGTTGGCTCAATTATTGGGCTGACTACAGGATGACCGGACGTAGGCCTCCCCTTCCTACCGTGGGAGATAAAGTCCAGACTGATGGCGACCTCCTCTTGGTGGCGTGGTGCCTGCCATGGCCGCGACGAGCGAGGTGGACAGGGGCGTGCCGATGGATAGGGTCGACCTGCAGGATGGTGGCGTGGCACGGCTGGCGATGGGGTGTGATGCGGTAGGGGGAAGGGCGCTGCGTGCGTGGGGGGCGGGTGCGCGGTGGGGGAAGGGGGCGTTGTGTTGTGGATGGGTGGTGATGCTCTGCTAGCCAAATGTGAGTGCGATGGGGATGAGCACACCTATTGGGCTGTCTACTACACAGGCCCATGGAGAAAAGCGTTCGAATGGGGGCGAACGCCCGTGTCCATGTATTAGCGAAAATTTATTCTTATTATTAGAACCTAGTCCGTGGATGGTCCAACTAATAATAAAACTATAATTTGAAATGATGAACAATTTATTATCGATCTAATCTAAATAAATGTATCTGCAAGTTATACGCATATACTAGCGCAATCAAACCAGGGCTACCAAATGAAAATTGGGGTATCCATTATAATCATGAACAGACAGACCAATCCTTGATAGATATGAACTAAGTCCTCACTGACTATAATCCATATTAAAATTACAGATTTTTGTCGATCCTTAGAGAAGGTCAAGGAACTCAATATTTAATATCATCAATACGTGGGTATTATGAAATTTAAAGTTATGATATATTCATGAGTAAATATTTTTCTACCTTACAATATAGGGAAAAAAATCTGTCAAAATTATATTTAGTTCAGTACAACCTTAATAGGATATTGTCATATTAGTACCATCGATATTAATTTATATTGTGGATGCCATGGTCATCATAAAATAAATTATAGATTTTAAATTTTATAGAATGATATAATATAAAAGATAAATAGATATGTAACGTTTTCTTCCTTGCTTCCTATTAACATTGACAACTTTTTTCTTCCGTTGCAATGCACGGGCAATTTTGCTAGTAATACTAAAGAGGTAAAATTTCTGACTTCTTTTTTTTGTCCAACACCGGCTCGGTTTCAACATCTGTTCACGGTTAGGTTAACAATGCTGAGATTAGGAGTGGCTAAGAGAACATAAAGAAATACGACGTTTCAGATGTAAAGATGCTAGAGAGAAAGAAAAGGTGGAATGGCTATAAGCTTATAATAGTTTTTGAAATAGATTGGGGTTCCTGATGCAAAATATCTAGGTCCGAGTGGGCCTCCCCTAGTGGGCTTCTTTTTCAACCTGGGCTAAATCCTTGTAGTTGGGCCGACTTCGTTGTGGGTTGGAACAAGCCTATGCAAGCATGTTTCCTTTTCTTTGTTTTTTCTCCTTTTCTATAAAATTAATGATCTTGCAAAATTCGCCAAAAATCATAGAAAAATCAGAAAAATGACAAACCAATTTTGTTAGCTTCATAAAAATGTGATATATCCATAGATGTTATGAATCTTGTTAGGTTATGCTTTGTCTATAGGTGTGTTAAATCATCCTTGCATATGTTGCATGCATATAGGTTTGTCGATGACCGAGAACGTGCCAGAGGCAGACCCGAAACACGCGGAGGTGGCCGAGGTCGTCATCGGTGTTTCCAAAGACTTCACTAACTTTATGATGGTTTAAGATGGCTGATTCCTACCCAAGACAAGCCCCGGTGCATAACCCCTACTTTTCAGTAATTATTATGATTGTTTGCGCATTAAGTTTTGAGGAGAAAGATTTACACCATCTGATATAGTTTTGATTAGAAACAAAACTTATTTTTATTAAAAATATGGATTAGTCAATGGTACAACTAATTATTTTGTGAACCAGAATCTTGAGTAGATTATTGTCTAATGAAATCTAAACAAATGTATTTATGTAATCCCTAACGATGGCTATCGTGTGAAAAATAGAGGTACGAGATCATTGGCAGACAGACCAATCCTTTACACATCGACATAAAAGTTAAGGAGGTTGATATGATACATCAAAAAAGCTACAGAAGTCAATATTTAGAGTCATAGAAACACATGGGTAATATGGAAAATTAAAGTTATGATATATTTATATCTAAATAATTATGCACTTTGCAATAGAAGAAAAAATATACCAAGGTGTATTTTAATTTTTAATAGGACATTGTTATTTATTGTCAGCATTAACGTATGTTATGGACGTGACGATCATCTCAAAATAAATTTTAAAGCATAAAACATAAGTAGATATTTCACATTATCATTTTGCATGAATGTTTAATAGTTTTTTTCTCCTGTTGTAATGCACGGACATATTTGCTAGTATAGATTAATATATTAACCAAGTGAACGTGATTGGTAGGCTAATCTAATATTTTATATTAACCATCTATTAACGACATTTGTAAGGTGGTTCAATTTTTTTTGTACGACCAAACGTTCTCTCTTTCTTTATAACAAAAAAAGTAAGTTTACTGAAAGATCCATAAACGTGATGGGTCCTCATATTTTATATTAATATTAATACATTAACCAAACGTCTACGTGATAGATAGACCGATCTACTATCTTGTATTAACCAACTATGAAATGCATGTAATGCCATTTTTTTTCTTTTAAAAAAGATTTTATTTACTATAATAACAGAGGTGGGTAATTTTCTATTAAATAAAATAAATCTAATGGTTATGAATGGCTAGAGCCTTTTGATTTAACGGCCGGATATTTCTAATTAATGCGAGATATTCTAGCATTTATCTTTTTTTTTCTAGCACGTCTGATGAGGATTAACGTGGGGCTCCATTGGTTTGTATGACAAATCCAACAAAGAGATGACCCTAGATGAGGATTAATGTGGCCGCCTTCGGAACAGGGGGATGAGTGACGAGCACACAGCAATGGACCCATTGGCAGTCTTTGCTCAGGCGCACGGAGCGCTCGGTCATTGCACGATGTGCAGCATGACCCTATGAAGTCACTACTGAACCCCTCGGTGGGGGTGGGAACTCTAGCGACAACAAGGCTGCGAGCTAGTCACTCAGACCTTGCTAGGTTGGGTAAGCGGAATGCCTCATGAAGGCTCGAACCAGACGCCCTTGGCCGAGGGATTATTTGGGCCCTTCTCAGACTTGACCGGCTTGTGCTCGCCGATAGCGTTGCCTGGCCTCTGAGTTGGGTCCACGACCTTCTTATCCTCCAAAGGAGAACAACCCCAATGATAAGGACCTTGCGCTGGTCGATCGATCAATTGGAAAAAGTAGAAATCCCCTCACTGTCACTCCTAAAGACAAATCGGAGAGACCATGATGATCTCGGGGGGATCATAATGAATTTCTAGCGGTAGGACTACGTAAGCCCTCAGCTAAACATGCTCGCACCTGCATTAACCCCCTGGTTGATTCTACAAATCATCTAGGGGCTCAGGGGCTGCACCTAGCGGGTGTGCTCTCGCACCTAAAAGTCCATGTTTTGTTTTGGTAATTAAGTGACAACCTTGTTGGATTTGGTAATTAACCTTGTTGTTTTGGCTATTATTTGTGCAGTTTCTATTTTTTATGCTGAGCATAATGGCGCTTCAATGTGATTGAAACTGTCGTTTTAAACAGTAATAAGGTGTGTCAGTTTCTGCTATTTGATTGCAACATTTTATGTCATTCAAATGGGCAGTTTCTACTGCTTGATGAGGGGAATTGATGCACTATGAAGTCCTATAAAACCAGGAGATGTCCTAGTTGAAGGGTATGCTATCACACGCTCATCTTCCCACTCGCTGTGCCGAGCTTCTTGCTGTTGCGCCTCGTCGACCTTTGAGTTCGGCGTGCATGGGACTTGAAGATAGCGGGATCTCCGAAACCATTGCTGCGAGACTCCTGCACGGGGTGGCAATCAGGATTTTGGGCAACATCTATACGCGACCGCTTGGTGATCTGCAACATCTACTTCAACACGTTCAGCTACGTTCTGCATGGGATCATTGAGTAATTTCCTTGCGCAATCATGTTCTAGTCAGTATGTTGCCTGTTTACATGTTTTATATGCTTGCATCATTTTTTATCTATGAGTTTTTCATCCAAATAAAATCTGGAATGTATTTTAGGCACATATTTCCAACAAACCTTAGGTGGAATAATGCATCTCATGTGAGATGAATATGTACGTAGTCCACACAAACACACTGAGCAAGATATAGTAGCCATGGTAGAGAGATGGCTTATGCATTTGATGTAAGTGCTCAACTAATGAAGATGAAGGAGCTTATTGAATATATGAGACATGATCACATAGTCTCATATGGCTAGGTGGAGAAGGTCAAGGCAAGGATTGACTATGAAGGACCGGGTTGCAGGAGTGAAGGATAAGCTAGAGGCTCGGTTGCGATGAACTATTGAGGTGGTGAAGTGCAAGTAGATGGCTTGGCGCGGATAGATCAACAGTGAAGAACAAGCAAGGCTATAATCGATGGACCAATAAGGCCATGTGAAGTTATGAAGTGGATCATATTATCCATGGTATTGAACCAAGTGTTGATTTGTGTTGATGATCAAGTGGCTTGATGGAGTGATGATGAAGGAGCTTCTTGGTTTGGGCAAATGGTCAATGTAGCATGGTTGGATAAAATTGATGGATGGACATTATTGATCATTTGATGAAGATGGAGGTTGCATGCTTGTGTGGCATCACTGACATGGAGATGGAGTGGAATGCACAAGGCGAAGGCATATTTGCAAGGCATTTCATTCTGCCGGTCTAAGGTTATATAGAGAAGAGCTTGACTGGGTTTAGGATAGATAGTTGTACTATCAAGAGGGACGTTCTTGTTGGCTAATCAGTTGTCTAGTGCCACCAGGTGAGATCTAACTAGCGATGCATCTAGATTGAGTGGCGTGAAAAGGAACAAGATCAAAACCTTTGAAAGCGAATTTGCAAATGCTAACTTAGTGTTAAAGGAGGTGTTGTCATGTTATACAACATTTGGGAGTTAGTACATTTGAAAACGGTTTTGAAACGAAGATGGGTTTGTTATTTCAGCCATCACCAAAATTTCCCGGTGGTGTCTCGGAGGGCACCGGAGAAAGCGGCCTAGCTCTGAATAGCTGCTCGCTAACTTGGAGTTTCTGGTGATGGTCTCACCATAAAATCCCAATGTGTTAAAAATGCATGTCGTCATAAAATGCATCCGTATTAATAGAACCAGGAGATGTCACATATAGGAAGCAAATCTTTTATTTCATTGCATAGTACCAATCGATCACCATTACATAGTAATGCAACATGAACATGTTAGCAGCTTGATCATTTAGAGATACATGATGGCAGGCACCTAATTGCTGATGAAAATATAGCCCGAATGCCACGTTTCTTCTTCTTCTCCTCTAGTGCCGCCTTCAGTTTTCCAATCTCCCCATCCTTTTCAGCATTGTAGTTCTCAAGTGTCTCAATGTATGACTTCATGAGGGCTACCTCAGCCTTCTTAGTGTCCAGTGCTTTCTGGATTGAATTCTTCTCATCAGTCAAGCCTGAATGCTTGGCATCAAGTTTGTTATAGGATGCTTGCAGCTGTGACATAGTAACATGGAGCTTCTCTAACTCATCTCTCAAGTTATTGACCAAGGCATCCTTGTTGTGTACTGCTTCCTCAGCTAATTCCTTATTAGCTTGGCTTTGCTCTGCCTCTCTCTTAAGATCCTCTAATTCATTCATGATCTTTGTCTTCTCGGCATCAAATACCATTGCAGCTGCCTCCTTGGCCTCAGTCAATGCAACCATTTCCATCTTGAGCTTCTCAATCTCTGTTTCACACAAGCTATGTTTTTGCTCTATAGTGAGAACATCTGACCGAAGCTTATCATTTTCAACCATCACCAACTCCTTGCTGACCTTGATTTCCTCAACTTTTTTGTTGAGGTCCTCCATTTCCTTCATGATTTCTGTCTTTTTAGCATCAAACTCCAAGGTGGCTGCCTCCTTCACGGCTGCTAGGGCATGTAGTTCCATCTTGAGCCTCTCAACCTCTTCTTCAGATAAGCTAAGTTTTTGCTCTGTGGTCACAAACTCCGATCGAAGCTTATCATTTTCACCTATCACCAAATCCTTATGAGCCTGAATTTCCTCCACCTCCCTCTTAAGATCCTCCAATTCCTTCATGATTTCTGCCTTTTCAGCATTAAATGCTTTGGCGCTTGCCTCCTTTGACTCTAATTGTGCACCTAGTTCCATCTTGAGCCTCTCAATCTCTTCTTCAAATAGTCTACATTTTAGCTCCGCGGTCAAGACATCTGACCGAAGCTTATCATTTTCACCCATAACCAAATCCTTGTTGGCCTTGATTTCCTCAACTTTTTCGTTGAGGTCCTCCAGTTCCTTCATGATTTCTGTCTTTTTAGCATCAAACTCCAAGGCGGCTGCCTCCTTCACCGCTGCTAGGGCATCTAGTTCCATCTTGAGCCTCTCAACCTCTTCTTCAGATAAGCTAAGTTTTTGCTCTGTGGTCACAACCTCCGATCGAAGCTTATCATTTTCACCTATCACCAAATCTTTACTGGCTTGGATTTCCTCCACCTTCCACTTGAGGTCCTCCAATTCCTTCATGATTTCGAGCTTCTCAGTTTCAAATGCCTTGGCAGCTTCCTCATTCGCCTCCACTAGTGTAGCCAATTTAGCCAATTCCACCTTGAGCCTCTCAACCTCTCCCTCCGACAGTCTGTGTTTTTGCTCTGTGGTCAGAACCTCTGACCTAAGCTTATCATTTTCAGTGACCACCAAATCCTTGTTGGCCTGAATTTCCTCCATCCTCCTCTTAAGATCCTCTAATTCTAGCATCATTTCTGCCTTCTTAGCATCAAATGCCTTTGTAGCTGCCTCTTTCTCCTCTGCCAGTGCATCTAACTCCATTTTGAGCTTCATAACCTCCGCTTGGGACTGGCTATATTTTTCCTCAGCCGCCGAAACCTCCAACTGAAGTTTATCATTTTCACCCTTCAAGCTCCTCTCCACCTCTTCCTTCTCACTAGACAGCACCTGAGCCGCCTTGTTTGTCTCCTCCAATTGCTTCTCCAGTTTACCCTTCTCGCGGAGCAGCTGGGCGCTTTTGCTCTCCAAGTCCCACACCTTGTCCCGAAGTGCCGAGACCTGGCCGGACAGCGTCTTCACTCTCTCATCCGTGAAGAGATCTGCAGCTCATTGTTTAGAGTGGGTATTAGAGTAGAGGAGAGAAAAGGCACTGGACCATGGCATGCATGCATGCTACGTCCAAGTTGGAGGGAGAAAAGTAAAGAAAGAAAGATGACATCGATGCATGTCTTGGCGCACCTGCAAACCACGACGCCGCCATGTCCTGCTGTTGTCACACTCGTTCAGATATATACTTGGAGAGGCAGAAGAGACGTTCACTGCTGATCCGTCTTCTTTCCTGACACACTGACCCTGATCGATGCAGCTGCCCAGGGGTGCAACACATATATATACACAAAATGTGGAAGAAAGAAAGGACTGAGAGGATGAAGTGTAGATGAGGAAGATGGAAAGAGGAGGGGCGACAAGGGATGGAGTGCGGTAAAGAAGAAATGGGGACAGAGGATGAAGTGTCGGTGAGGAAGTGGGATAAAGGAGGAGCTCGTCAGTACTTGCTGGGGTATTGTGGTGGGTGATTGATGATTCTATGTACTTGATGCACTGGATGAACACTTCGTTACTTGCCATCACCTTTTTTTTCCATTTTTTTTTGCTTATTTAGTCTTTGCTGTACGTGATCCGTGAACTCTGTCCGGAAAATTTTAGTGCTAGCTAATCACTTACTACGTCCGAAGTCTTCTACTGGTTCTCGGCTCGATCTCCGTACCAAGTGTACGTTAAATACGTACGGGTTGTAAATCCAGCTTTTGATCGCATGACAAATACTGTATTTCAAGTGAATGTTCTGTAATTTCCAGTGGAACTTAGCAGAATTTCATGTGCAAACGTTCCATAGAGTTTCGTGTGCAATTGAGTTGAGCCTGTTTGGTCCGTATGGTGAGTTTCCAAACAAGAGGCCTAGTGTTATCTAAAATTAAGCTAACCTCATAAAAATTCTAGACCACACAAGTAAACTAAAGTGGTCAGCCAAGCTTTAGATCAGAGAATTCAAATTGGCCCTCAATGGAGAATGATTTTAGCCAAGGTCATGGATTTACCCGCAGAACAACTTCACTGAAAAATTGCTCTCCCGCTGAACGACTTTGTAAAGTCTTTTTCTCGTAAAGTGACAACAGCTTTTTTATGATATTTATTTAGATGAGACACGATATACTTTTTTAATATAGAGAAAAATTGTATTAAAAAATCCATCACAAAACATTGTTGCTTGCTCTACAAGATGCGGCTGGGAAAAAAACACTCAGAGTAGGAAATAAGAAAAGAAATTCCACGATCTGCGCTGTATTGTTGCACAGGTCAAAAGGACAACTTTTATCAGCACAACACTTAATGTCAGGTTTAAAGTTCATCATACATTTTTTTAAGAATTACAAACATGGTATAAGTTGTTTGGTATAAGGTCTGAAATTCATCTCCTTTGTAAAAAAACAATCACCCAACTCCTATTCCATTTGACAATCTAAACGGAATGCTCAAGGGAAAGTTTACTTCAAATTGTATGATGTACCATGATGTAGTAGAACAAGCACAAAAATCACCAGAACTGCAGCAGCAAAAATAAACGTGCATATTGCAGTCAATTTTTTTTCTCGAAGTGGCAAGAGAGCTGTGTCTTTGTATTGAAGAGAGAAAGAATGATCCCGTACAAACCAACCTCCTTAATCCTAAAAGAGAAATAAGAAGGGGCTGCCATAAAAAACTAGAAAAACAAACAAACCAAACGCAAAAAGTCATAGCACCCCAAAATTTCATAATGGAATTTAAGATTAGTACCTAACCTTGACTATTCTATAGGTTCAGACATGCATCTTCCAAACTATTTTTTTTCTCACAAATCTAGAAAACAAATGTTACACTAGAGATCTATATTGTAGTTTCCAAATATATCTAGTCACACTTTCAAAAATATTTGGCCAACTCTGAATCTAAAGAAACAGGATAAGTGGAATATTACAATCTAGCATGCGGCACAAATATATTAGCAAGCATGTGGCGGGCTACAACTACCTAGATTATATACAAACACTGCCATACCAGACAGAGTACTAATAAACCTATGGTCCTGTTGCCAGGTTAACCCGGCCTTGCTGGATTCTAGGCTAAAAGACAGAAGTAGCAATGGAACAGGGAAAGCACTGGTAATGCATAGAGTGACCACATCGCATTATTCAGCCAAGTGTCTATCTATATCACTTTTGTAAATCAAATTAGTTTCTATCATCTGGAGTTCTTTTAAAGTCCATTCCACTGCCAAAAGATTGTCACAACTGAAAAGATGACAACAGAAACTGAAAATGTCTATTTAACATTTTTCAGATGTACTTGACAGTTTCCATGGAGATCAACTGATATTTTTTTCCAAGCTCAGTGTTTAATCATGTAACCATTTTCTCTCAAGATGTTTATAAAACACACCTGCTAGGAAGAAAAAGTTTTTTTTTCTCTTTTGCCTATTTCTTCTCTGCCCTTTGCCCCCTTGAGTCTAGACCGAAGAACCAGGAAGTAGACATATACTGCTAAACATCCACCATATTCATACCATTTAGGCAAGCAGCTCTCGTCCACAAACACAAAACATTATCCTGTATAACATACAAAATATAGCATTCCGTGGTATATTTATGAGTTTGGTTCAGAGTTCTATGCCAAATCAATACCTGTTTATAATTAACAGTACTTATTCCATTCCTAATCAATAATTACTTCAAGATCTGGGCTCACGCAAATGAATGTCAATTTCGATAAGCAGCACCACACTATGCAGGTCTAAAATCATCAATTATCCGTTCCTCATTTTCCTTACCAAGAGGAGATCCAATGTAGAAGAATCTTGTAGTACCTGGTAATTTTGACAAGCGAGAATTACTATGGCTTCTCTTGATGATCTTCCCCGTTGTCCAATCCACCGTCTTGCAGCTCTGCTCCCCTGCTACCTTCATCTTTGACCACTAAGTCATAATTGTATATGGAGAGTTCAAATTTGGGACGTCCATGATGGATATTGCCTATGTTCAGGATGGCAGGTTCTGTTGCCTCCAGATTGCTTTTAGTCGCGCCATCACAATGAATCCCAACCTGGAGCCGCTCTAGACTTGCAAGGTGATTGAACTTGAACTCAAAATCCAGCTGTGACTCTGCTTTTTTTGCCTTGAAAACAATTAAATGTCTGAGACTTTGCATAGAATCTTGCTCACAGAGAAATCTCAGCCCACCTTCACCCCAGGAGCCAATTTCAAACTCCGCCAGGAAAAAAAATTGTTGGCTTCCAATACTAAGTTTTTCCGATAGTGCTTCCTTTAATATCAGCTAGATATAGAGCGGTATGGGGCATATGCCCTTATGGCAAAAACAACTTCGCAAAAAATTTGCCTTCAAGGGCATATATTCCCATGTGGATTACCACTGGATGTATATAGGGATGCTTGTGCAGCAGGAGAGAGAACGCATCAACTTTTGTAAAACGTGGTTCAAAGTGGGAAAGCTTAATAAGATCTGCTCTGAACCCGACTAATGCAGGTAGTGTATATGAGTTTTTCCAAACGTGGACAGTCTTTGCACAAGTTCTATAGGATGGCAATTAGATCTGTTATGTTGTATGGTGCAGAATGTTGGTCTACAAAAAGACGACATGTTCAACAGAGAGACGGGGATATTGATGAAGATGATAGCCATAGAATCAAAGCAGTGTGGATGAAATGGCGCCAAGCATCTGGTGTTCTATGTGGCAAAATGGTACCACAAAAGCTAAAAGGCAAGTTTTATAGGACGGCGATTAGACCTGCTATGTTGTATGGTGCAGAATGTTGGCCTACAAAAAGGCAACATGTTCAACAGATAAGTATCGCAGAAATGCGTATGTTGCGTTGGATTTGCGGTCATACAAGAAGGGATCGAGTTCGGAACGATGATATACGTGATAGATTAGGGATAGCACCAATTGAAGAAAAGCTTGTCCAACACCGGTTGAGATGGTTTGGACATGTCCAACGGAGACCTCCAGAGGCACCGGTGCATAGTGGAATCCTAAGCTAGGATAGTAACGTGAAGAGAGACAGAGGAAGACCAAAGTTGACTTGGGTAGAGGCAATAAAAGGAGACTTGAAAAGATGGAATATGCCCAAAGACATAGCCTCAGATAGGTGTGCTTGGAAAACAGCTATTCACGTACCTGAACCTTGATTGCTTCTGCTGGGTTTCAACTCTAGTCTACCCAACTTGTTTGGGACTTAAAGGCTTTGTTGTTGTTGTTGTTGTGATGGTGGTGGTGGTGGACAATCTTTGCACATAAGAACTAACAACTCATCTGCAGCCCAGTAATAACCGATGAAGATATCTAGCGATTTAATATTGTGCTTTCCCAATGTAATGAGAAACAATTCCAGTGATTCTCGGTACCTCACACTATCATGATAACCAAGTCCATCTCTGCCATGCCCGTTCCTAGGACTGGTCAACTTTTTTATTGGCTCCAAAAGGAGGGTGTGTTTAGTTGCGTAGCCTGGCTCCAATTTTAAGCTTGGCCAGCTGCAACCTCGCCCAGCAATGCAACCAGGTGTTGTTCGGTTACGCGTATAAGCTTAAGCTAGTATAGCAGAGTTGTTGTTTGGTTGCCTGGCTGCGCTGATAGAATGACCATGTACTAGATGGGGGTGAACGTACCCCCTGCAACCATTGGCCAGTGCCTCTTCACCGAGGAGACAACCTCGCCGCGGCACAGCCGGAGGCCATCTAGGCCTTGCCGCAGCACAATCGATGGCCATCTTTAGCCTCCAGGACGAACATCTCCTTTTCCCCGTGCTTCACTTCCACTAGCATCCATCCTAGCTGCTCCATCACGCCTCTTAGGCCATGAACCAGATCGCCGATGTGCTACTTCCAAGCTCCTCTTATGGTTGAAGACAATCAATTTGGACACCGTCAAGCTTCGATTCGTTGCTGATGAGATCGAATCTGACGATTTGGAGCAAATATTTGACGACATGTGGTTGTCCCTTCCGCACGGAGATGGTGGTGCCATGGGCTCGACGCTGTAGTTGATGCGAGCTCTATCGTCGTCCTCGTACGGCCTATTGCGAGCTCCAGCACGGACAACAACCACAGACGGGCATGGTGACTACAGTGCGGACGGCAACAACGACGTGTGGCCGTAGATGGAGCGGCAGAGGCAGAGCTTGCACGGCAGCCGGTGGTCGCACCGGAGGCTGGCGATGCTCGCCAAGGTGGCCTGAGACGAGCGCACAAAGGGCAGGCGGATCTGGCGTGGTGGTCAAAGATGAGCACGGGAGAGGTGGATCTTGTGCTCAAGGACCCAACGGAGCTTGCACAGGGGCCGCCTCGGACGCGCAGGGTGTAGCGGCCGATGGATCTCACGTAGGGGGCAGTGGAGCTCACGGCGACGAGCGGGAGGCGGAGCTCACGACATCGAGCATGGACACAGATTCGGTGACTTTCCTTCAGTAAGTCACAACGTAACTTTCCCTGCCACATCTACCGTCCGAGCAAGATCGTGAGGTTGGAGATGTTTTCATCCAGTGATTGGCTTGTCTCCTGTTGGGACACAGACAGCGCAGGAGCAGCTCTCCTTTGCGCGCGCCGTTCTGCCCTCGGCTGCATGCCCATCGCACCGGCCACGCATGTAGTGGGCACAGATGGTGGCGAGGCGAGCTCGCGACCAGTACGAAGACCAAAGCTACGAGAATCGGCGTGGGCCTAGAGCACAGCGAGCGTTTGCGGCCACCGTGCAGGGTGGGACGGCTGTTACGGAGGGCAGAGCGGTGAGTGTGCGACCCACGCTCCGAGCGGGCGTGGCTAGTGCGGAGGGTGGCATGGCCGGCACGGGCTCTAAGTTTTCACGATGCGGGAGCGTTCCAGACAGAGCATGCGAGAACGGGCCATGGAGCTACTCTTCTCCTCCATGACGCCGGTCGCTGGGGCATGCAAAGAACAGGCATGCTGCTACGCGGGATAATGACGGCGACCCGGAGCTAGAGTGGCACTCGCACAGGGCCACCAAGCTCATGCTGCTGGCCGAGACGATAGACGAAGCCGACGCCTGCCGGATGTTTGATGAAATGATGATCAAAGACCACGAACGCGACGGGCCTGGCCGCCTCCACGGACGAAGTCCCACGCGGTCGTGTTGGCGGCGAAGGCGCCACAGCCCGTAGCTCTACATCTACTCCGGTGAATTCTACTTCGGCGGAGGCGACATGGACCCTGGACCCTGCATGCTGGATTCTAGAATGCGAATGCATGGAATGTGCGGGGTGCCAACTGGAACGTGCGAGGAGCAGAGGCATTAGCCGATGCCGAATGCGAACTGGAGCGCGACCATGCGGACGCAGACTGGCCGATGGAGTGGGGCAGCGCGTCTCCTTCTCCCGCAGCTGCCTAGACACTGGGGCTGCCCCATGCCTCGACAACCCCCATTGGAGAGCAGGAGGAGCTGGCAGCGTCACCTCTGGCCACGTCGAGGCTGCCTCCACTGCGCTGCTCCCTTCGTCTCACGGGCGACCTACGCGGCGCCGCAGTGGCCGCAACCGACCTGGGCGGCTTGGCCTATGCCGACCTATGATCGGGGCTACTCTACTCCTCTCGTCTCCAAAGCTGCAACGCGTCGCCCCCTCGGTGCTCCTCTGCGTCGCGCTGCACGCGGCCCCCGATGCTACCACACACCTTCCGCATCCACACCTCCGCGCTCCGTCATGCCTGTCGGCCCTTCGCCGCCGTGGACCTCCTCTTCCGCATGTCGACGCTCCTCCTCGCGTTCCTAGACAATATGCGCGATGCGCCTGTGGGACGTCCCCTCATGTCTTTGGCGCCAGTTTAGTTCCCCAAAAATTTTGCCAAATACATGAAAGCCAAAATGGGGTAGCAGCACACCAAAATGCTGACACTAAAAGTTTTTGCATTTTGCTGTTTAGTTGCTAAGAATTTTGCATCGAGATCAGCATTGAATAGTAGATTTCAGTTGCATTAATTGTGTTCCATACAAACTGCTGGTGCAGACTCCATGCAAATTGTACGCATGGTACTTTCATGCAGTTACAAACTGGTTGCATGCAGATTATTGAACAGAATTTTCTCATTCAACAATTATTCAAACACATATAATGAACAGACTTTTCTCATCCAACATTCACAACAATTATTCATCCTTATTACATCATAGACTGTGCTCAAGCATTCACAGAAGCCGTAACACACTGTACTATAGAAACATGTACTGAACCACACAAAACTATCAATTACGATCCATCAGAGCATTAGCAAGCGAATCACGGATGGCATTCATGCATGACCACTCCTCATCCTCCACTACCTCGGGTTCAGGTTGATTTTCATAAGCTTGTCTCGACACAAAGTTCTCATTTCGGTCACACCTACCGAAATGCTTATCTGCTAAGCCACTAGTCCTCACAAAATTATGAAGAGCCATACATGCACAAATGATTTGGGCTTGCTTCTCAGGTGAATAAGGAGGGATCTTTTGCAAGATCTGCCACTTTATTTTCAGTACCCTGAATGACCTCTCAATAACATTCCTAAGAGAAGAGTGTGTTTAATTGAAGAGCTCTTCTTTACGTTGTGGCTCGGGCCGGTCGCGGAACTCCTGGAGATGGTACTTGGTTCCCTTGTATGGAGCAAGATAACCCAGCCGGTTAGGATACCCGAAGTCCACTAGATAGTATTTGCCTACAGCAGCAAACAAATTATGAGCAACAGGTACACAACCAACAAGGAACAATTGCACTCATGTGTACCTACGTACCATTTGGTGGATGTGGAAAGACTGCGGAGTATGTTGTTGTTGAATCATTGAACACTCTCATGTCATGAACAGATCCAGGCCAGCCAGCATTAACAAATGTAAACCTCATGTCGAAGTCACAACAGGCCATTACATTTTGTGTAGTGATGCTCTTGCGGCACAAGTGCTGAATAAACAAATGGTTTGGCACGACACAAGGGATATGAGTCCCATCTATAGCCCCTATGCAGTTCTTGAAGTAGGGATAACATCTAGTACTTCTTAGTCTAGGATGCATTGTTCTGAACTGTGGATCTACTGACTTAATAATGTCTGCAGCAAGTCTGACCAGACACCTCAAAACTTTGGTAAACATTGTTGAAACAGTGCCCAATGACCTCTCAAACATGTCCTCTGCTTGCCTAACAGACTGTGGTGCTCCTACCATCCAAAGAAACATCCCTAAAGCCTCAACAGATGTGGACTTAGTGGTAGACTTGAGCCCATATTTGTCCACTAAAAAAGTTATGAAGGCTATGGAACATTGTTGGGGTCATTCTAAACATGTTGTAACAAGACTTAATGTTGTCAAGCTTATCATGCACCCACTGCAAACCACTAACTCTTGGAGTCCTATACTGAGCCCAATTCATATACTTGTCAATGTGCATAGCAAACTGGTACATACCATGGAGAAACTCATCATCCTCGTCATCATTCATTAGCTCTTCCATCAACTCATCATCATCATCATCATCCAATATCATCTACAGCAACTGTTGTCTTCTTGAATCTTGATCATCATCACTAACCTATCATGGACAGAGACAATAGCAAGTTAGTCATTTGATCAAACAGCCCATGAATCCCATGCATCACTCCCTGTCATCCCACATGATCAAGTTTCAAAACAGCACATATATCCAATCCACAAGTTAATATAGGAAAACAACAAATAAACCCATCATACTGCATAACAAGTTCAAATTTAACTGACACACCACAACAGGACACAACAAATTCATACGCCCTGCACCAAATGCCCTACATGCAAATAAGGCTAAGTTTTCTAGTTGTCCACCGGGCCAGTCTGCGGGATATTCAGCTCGATGACGTGCATCTTCCCTTCCTTAGTGTCCTGGGCAAGGAAGAAGTCCATTTCAGTTTCTGATTGCACTAGCTTATGCAACCCAGAAAACAAAGTCTTTGTTGTAGTACTGATGCCCAGCTCTTGTAGAGCTATCCTGGTGCACTCTGTTATCTTCCAGGACTTGTCCTTAACTAATCTCTACAGCACTTCCTCCTTTCTGCTCTCTCTCTCCTTCAAGAACTGTAGCCTCTCTCTGCTTAAGTCATTGTGTGTGGTCATTTGGATGGTCATTGACCTCACTGCTGGGCTCTTTGACCTCTTGCTGGGGCTGGATGCAGTTGTGCTTGTACTGCTGGTCCTCTTGTTTCCAACACTCACAGGGGTCAGTTCATCCTCCTACTCTTGTCCTGCTTCTTCATCAGAATCATCATCATTCAAGTCAGTGGTCTCTCTTGCAATAGGAACAAAGGAGGTTGTCCCATCAACTGTGTTTCCTTTGAACATGCCATGCAGCTGGTCCAAGTATGCAGGCACACCATCCCTTCTAATCTTCAGCAAATCATTGTCACCCTGTACAATATAGACCGATGTAGTTGTCAAGCAATTAAGGAATTAACATTTGTTAATAACAGAGCAACCTATAGAACAAATTACCTGAGCATTGTCATTCCACCATTGGTCCGAAGCATGAATCTTTCCATCCGCATCTATACCTTAACCAGTGTGGTTTTGTGCTTTGTCACACAATGTCCATATTTTCCTGAGTGTCCTCAGCTTGCCTTGCAGCTGTTCTCTGTCATGCATCAAGCCTGATGCTAAATAGTACCTCCAAGTGACGTTCTTCCACCCAAATTTGTTCATCTGTCCTCCTGGACAGTTCCCAGCATGTATCTCGGCAAGGTAGGAGTCACAGAACTTCTCTATGTTCTCTCGGGCCAGCCTAACCACCGCATCGTCGTGGGCGTGCTCCTCCCTCTCCTAAGTCTCGTCCAGGGCGGCGCGGTGCTCAGGACATTGATGCCCACAGCGCACGGTAGAATGGCGCGCGCAAAGGAGAGCTGCTCCCGCGCTGTCTCTGTCCCTATGGGAGAGAAGCCAATCACTGGATGAAAACATCTCCAACCTCACGATCTTGCTTGGACGGTAGATGTGGCAGGGAAAGTTACGTTGTGACTTGCTGAAGGAAAGTCACCGAATCTGTGTCCATCGAGCATGGTGGCGGTGTGAATCCACTCGGTGGTGAGGCGACACGGATGGGTGGCTGGCCAAGCCTGGCTTCCTGGAAACGACCGCTCGACTCGTTTCCAGCAAGCCAGCCTCTTCCGCCTGGAGCCTGGCTTAGCACTTATGCGGCCATCCAAACACGAAAAAGTTGTATCGTGGAAGCTCCCTAAACTACCGAATCAAACGCACCCATAAAATATAAGATAAGACAGCACCTCTAAGCTCTACGGAAAATAGATTTAACAATCTATCTAATGATACTAGTTATATTATATACTTTAAATACTAATATTTTTTTGGTCAAAGTTAAAAATCTTTGACTCATCAGAATGCAAAAGGATAAAGATCGGATAGATTCGAACAACAATTGCAAAGGAAGAATGACACATTTTGGGACAGAGCAACCCCGTAGTACAAATAAATATTCAACACATTTGCAACAAAGGAGTAGGTTAATGTAATAGGTAAGTTTTTCTGGCATGAGAATGAATAAAAGGAGACTCTTAATAGCAGCGAAAACGAGGAATAAATTCAGATCCAAATTCGTACCGCTGCGCATTAAGTAGGTTAATTCACGCACCAACGCAATATTGAGCATGAGCACATGACACAAGGTTCGTGCAAGCTGGCCACGGCAACTGAAACTGAAAGTAACGGTGACTAAACTATTCAGGTTACAGTCACCACAATTAGTGGCTAAAGCAACCCATCGGTACGACACTGTCGTAAGAACTGCAGGCTGCAAGTTTGTGCAAAACTGAATTTTCACAACATTAGACTAAGGAACCTTACAGCAGAAAGATCTATACTAGATTTGGTCTTTGGCGCCAGTTTAGTTCCCCAAAAATTTTGCCAAATACATGAAAGCCAAAATGGGGTAGCAGCACACCAAAATGCTGACACCAAAAGTTTTTGCATTTTGCTGTTTAGTTGCCAAGAATTTTGCATCGAGATCAGCATTGAATAGTAGATTTTGGTTGCATTAATTATGTTCCATGCAAACTGCTGGTGCAGACTCCATGCAAATTGTACGCATGGTACTTTCATGCAGTTACAAACTGGTTGCATGCAGATTATTGAACAGAATTTTCTCATTCAACAATTATTCAAACACATATAATGAACAGACTTTTCTCATCCAACATTCACAACAATTATTCATCCCTATTACATCACAGACTGTGCTCAAGCATTCACAGAAGCCGTAACACACTGTACTATAGAAACATGTACTGAACCACACAAAACTGTCAATTACGATCCATCAGAGCATTAGCAAGCGAATCACGGATGGCATTCATGCATGACCACTCCTCATCCTCCACTACCTCGGGTTCAGGTTGATTTTCATAAGCTTGTCTCGACACAAAGTTCTCATTTCGGTCACACCTACCAAAATGCTTATCTGCTAAACCACTAGTCCTCACAAAATTATGAAGAGCCATACATGCACAAATGATTTGAGCTTGCTTCTCAGGTGAATAAGGAGGGATCTTTTGCAAGATCCACCACTTTATTTTTAGTACCCTGAATGACCTCTCAATAACATTCCTAAGAGAAGAGTGTGTGTAATTGAAGAGCTCTTCTTTACGTTGTGGCTCGGGCCCATCGCGGAACTCCTAGAGATGGTACTTGGTTCCCTTGTATGGAGCAAGATAACCCAGCCGGTTAGGATACCCGAAGTCCACTAGATAGTATTTGCCTACAGCAGCAAAAAAATTATGAGCAACAGGTACATAACCAACAAGGAACAATTGCACTCATGTGTACCTATGTACCATTTGGTGGATGTGGAAAGACTGCGGAGTATGTTGTTGTTGAATCATTGAACACTCTCATGTCATGAACAGATCTAGGCCAGCCAGCATTAACAAATGTAAACCTCATGTCGAAGTCACAATAGGCCATTACATTTTGTGTAGTGATGCTCTTGCGGCACAAGTGCTGAATAAACAAATGGTTTGGCACGACACAAGGGATATGAGTCCCATCTATAGCCCCTATGCAGTTCTTGAAGTAGGGATAACATCTAGTACTTCTTAGTCTAGGATGCATTGTTCTGAACTGTGGATCTACTGGCTTAATAATGTCTGTAGCAAGCCTGACCAAACACCTCAAAACTTTGGTAAACATTGTTGAAACAGTGCCCAATGACCTCGCAAACATGTCCTCTGCTTGCCTAACAGACTGTGGTGCTCCTACCATCCAAAGAAACATCCCTAAAGCCTCAACAGATGTGGACTTAGTGGTAGACTTGAGCCCATATTTGTCCACTAACAAGTTATGAAGGCTATGGAACATTGTTGGGGTCATTCTAAACATATTGTAACAAGACTTAATGTTGTCAAGCTTATCATGCACCCACTGCAAACCACTAACTCTTGGAGTCCTATACTGAGCCCTATTCATATACTTGTCAATGTGCACAGCAAACTGGTACATACCATGGAGAAACTCATCATCGTCATCATCATTCATTAGCTCTTCCATCAACTCATCATCATCATCATCATCATCCAATATCATCTGCAGCAACTATTGTCTTCTTACATCTTGATCATCATCACCAACCTATCATGGACAGAGACAATAGCAAGTTAGTCATTTGATCAAACAGCCCATGAATCCCATGCATCACTCCCTGTCATCCCACATGATCAAGTTTCAAAATAGCACATATATCCATTCCACAAGTTAATATAGGAAAACAGCAAATAAACCCATCATACTGCATAACAAGTTCAAATTTAACTGACACACCACAACAGGACACAAAAAATTCATACGCCCTGCACCAAATGCCCTACGTGCAAATAAGGCTAAGTTTTCTAGTTGTCCACTGCGCCAGTCTACGGGATATTCAACTCGATGACGTGCATCTTCCCTTCCTTAGTGTCCTGGGCAAGGAAGAAGTCCATTTCAGTTTCTGATTGCACTAGCTTATGCAACCCAGAAAACAAAGTCTTTGTTGTAGTACTGATGCCCAGCTCTTGTAGAGCTATCCTGGTGCACTCTGTTATCTTCCAGGACTTGTCCTTAACTAATCTCTGCAGCACTTCCTCCTTTCTGCTCTCTCTCTCCTTCAAGAACTGTAGCCTCTCTCTGCTTAAGTCATTGTGTGTGGTCATTTGGATGGTCATTGACCTCACTGCTGGGCTCTTTGACCTCTTGCTGGGGCTAGATGCAGTTGTGCTTGTACTGCTGGTCCTCTTGTTTCCAACACTCATAGGGGTCAGTTCATCCTCCTGCTCTTGTCTTGCTTCTTCATCAGAATCATCATCATTCAAGTCAATGGTCTCTCTTGCAATAGGAACAAAGGAGGTTGTCCCATCAACTGTGTTTCCTTTGAACATGCCATGCAGCTGGTCCAAGTATGCAAGCACACCATCCCTTCTAATCTTCAGCAAATCATTGTCACCCTGTACAATATAGACCGATGTAGTTGTCAAGCAATTAGGGAATTAACATTTGTTAATAACAGAGCAACCTATAGAACAAATTACCTGAGCATTGTCATTCCACCATTGGTCAGAAGCATGAATCTTTCCATCTGCATCTATACCTAAGCCAGTGTGGTTTTGTGCTTTGTCACACAATGTCCATATTTTTCTAAGTGTCCTCAGCTTGCCTTGTAGCTGTTCTCTATCATGCATCAAGCCTGATGCTAAATAGTACCTCCAAGCGATGTTCTTCCACCCAAATTTGTTCATCTGTCCTCCTGGATAGTTCCTAGCATGTATCTCGACAAGGTAGGAGTCATAGAACTTCTCTATGTTCTCTCAGGCTAGCCTAACCACCGCATCGTCGTGGGCGTGCTCCTCCCTCTCCTGAGTCTCGTCTAGGGCGGCGTGGTGCTCAGGACATTGATGCCCACAGCGCACGGCAGAACGACGCGCGCAAAGGAGAGCTGCTCCCGCGCTGTCTCTGTCCCTACGGGAGAGAAGCCAATCACTGGATGAAAACATCTCCAACGTCACGATCTTGCTTGGACGGTAGATGTGGCAGGGAAAGTTACGTTGTGACTTGCTGAAGGAAAGTCACCGAATCTGTGTCCGTCGAGCATGGTGGCGGTGTGAATCCACTCGATGGTGAGGCGACACGGATGGGTGGCTGGCGAAGCCTGGCTTCCTAGAAACGACCGCTCGACTCGTTTCCAGCAAGCCAGCCTCTTCCGCCTGGAGCCTGGCTTAGCACTTATGCGGCCATCCAAACACGAAAAAGTTGTATCGTGGAAACCCCCTAAACTACCGAATCAAACGCACCCATAAAATATAAGATAAGACAGCACCTCTAAGCTCTACAGAAAATAGATTTAACAATATATCTAATGATACTAGTTATATTATATACTTTAAATACTAATATTTTTTTGGTCAAAGTTAAAAATCTTTGACTCCTCAGAATGCAAGAATGACACATTTTGGGACAGAGCAACCCCAAAGCACAAATAAATATTCAACACATTTGCATCAAAGGAGTAGGTTAATGTAATAGGTAAGTTTTTCCTGCATGAGAATGAATAAAAGGACTCTTAATAGCAGCGAAAACAAGGAATAAATTCAGATCCAAATTCGTACCGCTGCGCATTAAGTAGGTTAATTCACGCACCAACGCAATACATTGAGCATGAGCGCATGACACAAGGTCACGGCGTCGAGCATGGTGGCGGTGTGAATCCACTTGGTGGTGAGGGGACACGGAGATAATTGGAATTTTGCCCTCACAAAAAGTGGTTTCGCTCGTTTGCCATCCCGCAAAAGGGATTCTGGACACACATGTTAAAATGTCATTTCAATTTTTTTCGCCAAATTTAATCATTTTTTCACGGCCTCTTTTCTTTCCTGTTTTGCCCCTGCTCACCAGCTTTCTCATCCAATCCATTCGAAGTCCCGTGAGAACGAATGGAGAAGAGGGCGAATGGTGAGGGAGAGGAGGGACCGCTTCGACGACGACCTGATCTGGAGAAAGGAGGAGGGACCGCCCAGATCTAGAGCATCCGTGGGGGAGGAGGAGGCGGCAGTGGCGTTGGGAGAAGGCACGGGTGGGGGGGGGGGGGCGGGGGCGATGAAGTTGTAGGGAAGGAGGGGCACAAGAAGGGGGCTGTGAGGGGACGGAGAGAGAGAGGGGGGGGGGGGGGGGGGCTAGGGGCCAAAAGGGAGAGTGGGGAGAGAGGGGGGGGGGGTGGCGACCGTGCTAGGGTTTGTTGTATATATATAAAAATAGAGTTGGGAAAAATGGTTTCTATAGAGTAGTGTTAATTTAGGAGGGAGTATCAAGTCTAGTGGCAGTAGGCTTCAGAAATATTATATACTACTAATAATAGCTACTTGTCCATTTAAAATTATAAGACGTTTTAACTTTCTTAGACACATTGCTTTTATTATATGTGTAGGCACAGTGTATAACGAAAAACTATGTATAAAAAAAAACAATCTTATAATTTGGATTGGAGCGAGCAGTATGCTAGATTTAGCAACAAGAGATCCAAACATGGAGTGCCAATGTCTAGTTTTTTAATTATCCTCTGTACCAGGAATCTATTAGCAAGAGAAATTTTTTTTAATTAGTAATTGCTAAGTATTTTAGCAAGGTGACTACTGAATAAGGGATGCAACTATGACCATGATCTCGACGGGATTAACACACAGCCAGCAATTTCCTGGTCAATTCATTCATCTGACTTTTGACAGCTCCACATCTACTGTATATATGAACACCAGAGTAATGTACTGTATATATGAACAGCAGAGTAATGTACTACCATGAGGACGTACAACAGCAAGAACCAATCCAAGGTAAAAAAAAACACCTCCAGTTATACATGTATATATGTATGTATACTAATTACCACCCAGTAGTGACCCATTCCCCTAAATATAATATATACCTAATAATAAAGAGGTAAAATTTCTTATCACAATTTTTTTCGTCCAACTTTGATCTCTATTCGAATTCTGTTTTTTTTTGTCTGGCGTATCCGTATATTTTCTTCTCTTTTTTATCTTTTTTCTTCTTTCCCGTATTCACGTTGGGCCCGTCCACCTCTCTTCGTATGAGAAATCTGGCCCACTCGTAGGCACGCGCAAGCGCAGGGCCCCACCCATTGCATGCGTGCGCGCAGCGAAGAAGCAAGCAGCCTCATGTGTGCCTCACTCCAATGGTCCTTATTAGCTTGATGACATCATCCTTATGTCAAGCCTAAATTAGTCCATTTCTTTTAGAAAAATAAATCAAGATATACCATCTAAATACAGATATAAATAAAGGCATACTTAGCCGTCCGTCCTAAGATCTATGCCCATGATTAAAAGAACTCATAACCCTTCGAGGTGGACATGGTCCGTGGTGGACCGCACCCTCATCCCCTCGCTAGTCCACGGCCCGTGGATGCCCATTTCTAAATCTAGCCCCTACCTATATTATATATGCACATACTAAGCTATTCTTTGAGTCTGGTACAACTAGCCAACAACCTCTGCCATCTATAGTGAACTACAAATAGACCCTCACCAGATTAAGAATACATCAAAATAATGTTCTAAGTATTTTATTTTTACAAAAAGTACTACTAATTTCATAATTACTTTATATGACAATATAAATAAGTTTCCACTAACAAAAAAAACACTTCCAAAAAAATTTAATGTTTGATTTTTGTGAGCAGATTGCAAATCTGTTGTTGTCGGGTATAAGTAATAGGGATACCTGAAGAAGGGATCTGAGGACCGCGGACGACAACTCGCCAAGATAATTATGGACGTATTTTAGTCTCGACCGACCCCGAAAGGACGGTTTCAGCCTCGCCAGACCCCTCGGGCACGGGCCCCGTGTCGCCTGACTTCGAGGGTACGGGAGCCATCTCGCCCGACCATGAGGGTGCGGGCTCCGTCTCTTCCGACCCCTCGGGCACGGGCTCCGTCTTGTCCAATCCCTCAGGCACGAGCTCCACCTCGCCCGACGGGGTCCGTACCATCCCCAACCACTACGGGTCCAAGCGTGTGGACCTGGGTCAAACCTCTGATCCCAGAAGGGGCGCGGGCATGCCTTGATGTGACCCGTGGCCACGACAGGCCACGCCTGGGGGTTCGTATCGCCAATAGTGATGGGTGCATGGGCATTGTGCTGCCTAATCCCTGTATGACCGCTGACAAGCACGTCGGTTCACCACGCCGTTCATCGGAACGGGATGGAACGCCATGACCAGCTGATGACGTCAAGGCAAAGCACCAGTGGTGAATAGGAGCCCGACGTGGAGCCGTCCCCATCACCATCTATAGCATTGGCGGTACCCGCATGAAGGAGAAGAAAGATGCGGCAGTTCCAGAGGGCTTCTTCTCCTAGATTTTCTCCCTCTTTCTCTCTCTCTCTTCTCTGGTTCTGATGTAACTTGCATCTTTCCGTTCTTCTATAAAAGGGGGAACACAACGCAACACAAACAGAGGCACGAGCACAAGGCTGAGCAGCTGAAAAAACTCTCAGCACTTTTCAATCCTTCCACTAGAGACCTGGGATTCGCTACCTCTCTCGCCCATCTGTAACCCCTACTACAGATAGTGCCGGTAACACGAGCAACAACAGACTGGACGTAGGGATGTTCTGCCCGAACTAGTATAATCCTTGTATCCTCCGAGCACACCATCCAGGCTAGACACGCAAACTAAAAATTTACTAGCCGATGATCCGAAACACCGATAGTTGGTGTGCCAGGTAGGGGGGTTTTTGCACGTCTCGATGTCCACATCAGGCCTCGGATGGCTAGTCATAGCGTTAGCTGGGTCCCGAGTGCGCATGTGCCCTTCAGGACCTAGACCTCATCATCACAATGGAGGAAGAGTTGGCGCAGGCTCCCGCCGGTGTCCAGCCTCTCCACTCCACCAGCCTCAACGCGATCGTCGAGGTGCTTGAGGAGCTACAGCTGCACGCGCCAAAGGCCCGTGTCCCCTAGAGCGACTAGCTCCTCGGCTTCGACTACGGGAGACTGGAGCGCCAACTCGATGCCTTCCTGAGACCCCGACCGTCCTGAGAGGAGCTGCGTTGCCTTACTTTCTCCTTTGCCAACTCCATGATGCATCTCGCAGGAGGGGAACCGCTCTCCCCGGAACACCTCTCCCAGGGCACCCCAACAACGTTCCTATTTGGTTTGCGCAATGCTGCATGGACTGTTGGCCACCTCATGGCGTAGCGCATGCACTCATCCCATGTGAACGTCGAGTTCATGGGGATGATCGAATACGTCACGGAATCTTTCCATGACCTTCTTGCAGGATATTCAGAGTCGCTCTTCGACTCTGACTCCAGTAGGGGAGCCATCACCCCTCATGAGAATATTTTATGACAGGTACTCCCAAGGGACGCATCAAAAGCATCCACGAGGGAGGGGTTACCCCACCGAACGACCTCAACGATGAGGTCATGGAAGATGCAGGGGCCCTTCCTCGCATGTGGGTGGAACAACTAAGGTCGTGGCACTAGGAGATCAAGGATGCATGACTCCAACTCAAGTAGGAGCGCGTATAGCTCGAGCGAGAGATTGAGCGCCACCGAGATGGTGGACGTGCACGTGCCATGGCTCGCGATGTGAACCGGGGGATCATCGAAGATGATGGAGCCCTCACACACTTTGCCCGGGCAAGCCAGAACATCGCTATCGCGGCGGCCTTGCTCCGAGCGCATGGTGGTGCAGCAGGCGGAGAGCTCACTATCTCGGCGATGTGAGCTCAACACCAGTCAATGGGTGCCCTCAGGATGACATGTCAGGGACATGTTTGTCCACCAGGCGCCGTGCGGCGGTGAGGGGTGCGCTATGGCCCTGGTGCATGAGCATCTCGTCCTCCACCATGATGCACGTAACACCCTAGATGCCTGTAGGCATGGATGAAGCGACGAGAGAGAGGAAGTCGGCCGTGGCTACCACCCTCATCGCGGTGAACGCTATAATAGCGATAAGGAATAGAGCCCAAGCTCTGACCTGCCGGGACCTCAGGCCTTCGGCCGACACATCCTCAACGCCACCTTCTCACCATGGTACTGACCTCCAACCAACATCCTGAAATACTCCAAGGAAACAAACCCTGGACTATGGCTTGAGGATTACTGGCTTGCTTGCCAAGCCGATGGAGCGGATAGTGATAGTTTCATTATCTGCAACCTCCTATTATTCCTGGCCAATTTGGCGCAAACATGATTAGAGCACCTTCCGCCCAACAGGATTCAAAGTTGGATGGATCTAAAGGAGATTTTTGTGGGAAACTTCTAGGGTACCTGCACGCATCCTAGGAACCTGTGGGATCTAAAAAACTACCAACAGAAGTCTAGGCAAACTCTTTGTGAGTAGATCCGACGCTTGTCCTGGTAGTGCAACGAGCTGCCCGACGTCGCCGATGCTGACGTTATAGGAGCCTTCTTATCCAGAACCACCTACAAATCCCTAGCTCACAAGCTGGGATGCAAGGGCTTGCAAACCACTAAGGAGCTTCTCGGCATCACCACCAGCCATGCCTTGGGCGAGGAGGCGGTCGGAGCGATTTTTGACCATCCCAAGGGTAAGGTGAAGGAGGATGAGAACATTGGCGAAGGCACCTCCAACCGCCCCAACAAGAAGAAGAACAAGCAGCGGCATGAGGGCTCGCTCATGGTCGCTGCCGATAGCAAGGAGTGTCGGAAGCCCGCTGATGGTACCCCATACCACTTTGAGAGGCTGCTCGATGGGCCATGCCCGAACCATGCCTTCTCCATCAAGCACCTATACAAAGACTGCGCCCTCATGAAGCGATTCCTGTCCGGTGGCTCCAATAAGGGGGTGCTCTATAAGTGAAGCCACACCAGGATCCTATAGCGCTGCATCTCCATTGAACAAGGGAAGTAGTTGCAGAGAGATATCCACGGTGGGGTCTATGGGCACCATGCCACACCTAGGACCCTGGTGGGAAATGTGTTCCTATAGGGATTCTACTAGCCAACCACAATAGCCAGCACTGAACAGATTATGCACACCTGCGAAGGGTGTCAATACTATGCTCGATTGACCCACCTGCCGGCCTACGCACTCCAAACGATCCTATCATGTGGCCGTTCATGGTCTGAGGGCTTGATATGGTTGGACCTCTCAAGAGAGCGCTCGAGGGATATACGCACTTGCTTGTCGCCGTAGACAAGTTTACAAAGTGGATAGAGGCTTAGCCGATCTCCGTGATGTTCTTCCTTGACATCATCCATCACTTTGGACTCCCGAACTCCATTATTACGGACAACGGCACGTAGTTCACCAGAAAAAAGTTGCTCCAATTCTGCGATGAATACCACATTCGTGTCTATTGGGCTGTCGTGGCATACCCCTGCACGAACGAGTAGGTTGAGCGCATGAACGGCATGGTCCTACAAGGCCTCAAGCCTAGGATCTTCAATTGGTTGAATAAGTTTGGTGGATGATGGGTCATGGAGCTCCCTACGGTGCTCTGGAGCCTAAGGATGACCACCAGCCGGGCCACCGGCTACACACCCTTTTTCATGGTCTACGGTTCTGAGGCTATCCTCCTGACCGACCTTGACTATGAAGTGCCGAGGGTTAGGGCGTACAATGAGCAGGGAGCCGAGGCGTCCCTCGAGGATGCCATGGAATAGCTCGACGAGGTGCGCGACATTGCCCTCCTCCGCTCGGCTAAGTACCAGTAGGCATTGTGCCGGTACCACAGCCATCAGGTGCGGGGTCGGGCCTTCAACGTCGGGGACTTGGTACTCTGCCTCATCTAGAGCAACAAAAACCATCATAAGCTCTCTCCGTAGTGGGAGGGACCATACATCATCGTAGAAGTGCTCCGACCTGGCACCTACAAGCTCAAGACCATCGACGGCAAGGTCTTCATCAATGCATGGAACATCGAGCAACTACATCCTTTTTACCCTTAGCATATGCATGTACCCATGAAAACTAAGAACGGTGTTTCTGAAATACAAAAATACTTTCTTTATCGCTATCTCATCCTCGATCCTTAGTGACACCTGACCCCAGCAACAGCATAGGGCTAGGCCTCACTCAGGGGCTAATAAGAGCATACCTATTTAGAAACAATCATTGTGTCCGACCCCTTCCCACATTAATATCTAAAAGCAAGAGCTGTTGAAATGGACACTAAGTAAAGTTGGTCAGAATACAAGGAACCTATGCCCCAGCGGCTATGATGTTCTTGCTCACCAGCGTGATCAGGGTTCTTTCGTCTACACCTTAAGCTTTATAGCCTTAACAACAGAAAAGGGTCAGAATGTGTCAGGTATTGATATTAGGGATACCCAAAGCAAGGAAGTTAGCACACACGCTGACTTCCCCAGAAGGGGCAAGGCGTATTAAAAAGTCTTGCCTGACCCCTAGGACACGGGCTCCATCTCGCCCGACCACAAGGTCGCGGGCTCCATCTCGCCCGACCTCTTGGGTGTGGGCTCCGTCTCGCCTGACCTCAAGGCTGTGGGCTCTGTCTCGCCCGACCCCTTGGGTGCGGGCTCTGTCTCGCCTGACCCCTCGGGTGTGGGCTCTATCTCGCTCGACCCCAAGGACGCGGGTTCAGTCTTGCCCAACCCTTTGGGTGCGAGCTCTGTCTCGCTCGACCCTAAGGATGTGGGTTTTGTCTTGTAACACCCCAGGTGTTTGTCACCAGTTAAGCAATGGGTTTAAACTCAACCATGGCATGTTAAGTGGTGATGGAGATGTTAGGTCGAACATATGAAAATGAGGCACCACTTAAACTTGGACCATGCACTATTGCTTACATGCTGCCTTTCTAAAAAGTATGCTTGAGTAATGCGGGATGTACTTGTTTCATGTGTCTCGCATCAATATCCATCTATATTGATCCATGGAAAAGTTTTGTGAAGTTTGGAATCGAGAAGTCACATGAAATGACAAGTTATGTCCTTGCTTGAATTGTTTTATAAAGTGAACAGAATTCTAGATCATCAACCAAACCTTGAAACCTTGCCCAAATGACTCTAATTGAACTCTACAACAAAAGTCATGAAGGGTTCATGTTGAGTGGAGGACAAGAAAATACCTCAATTGGTCTAAAACTCGGATTTAAGCCTTACCGTGATGCTACTTTGACCTGGTTTGAACTATGGTTTAGATGAATTTCATGGTAGTGGAACCTAAACAAAAGTTAAAGTTTGAGGGGAGTAGAACAAACTTTGTTTTTGTACCAAGAGCCAGATCAGCTTGTAAGAAAGTCAAACCGAGGCTCAAACTTTGAATCTGCTGCTGTTTTTAGAGTCCAAAAATATTCTAAGTCTGAGTTAACTGAAACCTGAATTTTTAGTTTCGTGTACCCCGCTTTGGAGCCTTGTATCTCTCCAACCAGGCCGAATTAGACTTTGGCACTTTAATCAAAGTTGGAGATCTCACGTAACTCTACAATATTGGTTACTACCTCTTGTGCCAAAACTAAACAAATTCGGAGTTACGAAGGGACGAAGTTTGAGTTTTAGCTTGTATTTGTGAGGTGGTATTTAATCCATTCATTTAGTTTGGAACACGATGTGGCTGACAGTGCTCGCTGGCGCTCTGCAGGTCGCGTGGCGCCTTCGCTGCTTGCATGGCCGCCAGCTCGCCTCCGCCTACTCAAGTAAAGGGCCGTCACCCTCCTCTCCACTCTCTCTCTCCCTCATTTCCCCTTCCCTCTCCTGCTCTCTTCAAGCCGACACCATGTCGTCGCCTTGAACGCTGCTGCTGCTGGACTCCTTCCTAGACACGCCATCGAGCGAAGCTCGCTGCCGCCAGCGCTGCTGCCCCTCGGCCTCCCCATGCCCAGCCCCATGCTCGTGCCGTACAACGCTACTACCGTGTCGCCTCGCCACTGCCATAACCGGCTGCCGCCGCAGCACGCCGCCCGCACACGTGGCCAGGAGGGCCACGGGCTACAGCTGGCCATGCCGTTGGCCAGGCGTGGCCGCAGCCATGCCCGGCCAACCCCTCCCTGTCGCTGCCGGCTCTCTCGGCCGAGCCCGGCCAGCCCAAGCCGTGATTTGATTCATTCTATGAAGAAGAGAACGCCAGGGACCTTGGGTTAAAATTCAAAGGAAAGCAGGGGCCCCAATGCACATCTATGACTCATTTGAATAGTTCTCGTAAGGACCTCTTCGATGGATTTTTATTTGTGTTAACTATAGGGACCCTGATGCAAGATTTATAATTCCTTTTCTCTGGTTTTTACAGATTTGAATGATCAACTTTAAAAAATCGTAGTAAATTGTAGAAAAATCCAAAAGTAGCAAATGAGAACTTTTTGGAATTCTTGTGAAATTCTCTATGCACTAGATCTATAATATAGCATTATTTAGTTAAAGTTTGTGCTGTAAAAATCAATTTATGCAGTTAGGTTTGTAATACTAGTTGTGTATTGTCTTTTTCATAACTGTAGTTATTTTGCTCAAATAATTGTAAAATGTTTATGCAGTGCTCACCAGGTGATTTTTGTTGTCTGGTAAAAATTTCAGGAGTTTAGGATTTATATTTTAAGAGTTATAAAAATAACAAATGCCCTGTATTGCTTTGCTCCTACTCTGAATAGTCCTGCATGTTTGAATTAATTGGCTTAGTTAAGTTATGAATCATGACTTTATGATAATACATGAGTTTTAGTACTTTCCTTAAGCTTTTCAAAAAGCTAAATATCATGATTTTTGGTTAAGTAGATCTTGAGTTATACTTGCTTAAATCTCTGTTGTTGTTTCTGCCCAAACCCAGAGAGGGTTTCCTTGTTCTTATTGTGGAGCCTTCTTAATAGTAGAATTAGCTTGAGGTGTTTACAACAAAGTTGTTTAGAATTTGCTAAGCTTTCTAAAAAGTCTAGAACCACATTTATTGAACATGTAGAACTCCAGTTACAGCTGTTGTCTAGAACTCCATTTATAAGTGTTATCTGTGCTGCTGTCTAGATTTCTATACATGTGCTAGGTGATTGCCTTAGCTTGCTCTTGTTTTGGCTAAACATATTGGTTAGTTCTTGATTAATGCATGTGTGCAATGTCTGAACTTAAGTTCACTTATGTACTATGCCTAATATGTTTACTATCCCTTTATAATAGGTTGTGTGATGTTTAGTTAAATAACTCTAGGTGCCTATGTCTTGCATGGTCTTATGTTTGCCTTGAATGCTATTATGTGATGCATCTCATATTACCATTCTTCATATTCATGCACTTGCATCGTGCATCTCAATTAGGTACGCTAGATGAACCACGTGCCGGATGGGATGTTGGAACCTAACCCGAAGATGGTGCATGGTGAACCTATCTCGAAGATGGAAGGACTTCGCGAGTGTCGTCTAACAAACACTAACCTAGTTTTGGATTCTAGGCAAGCCCTGGAGCATTCTAAGTCTCTCATGTTTTTACAAATATCTTGAGTATCTTTTATTGTTGATGATGCATTAAGTATAGGAATTGGTTGGAACCAATTGTTGCATTATATCCTTACCTTGTCTAGATAAAATCCTATGAATCCTAATTAAGTGTAGGATCGAATGATGCTTAGCTATGCTTAGATCGGTAGAAGTCGGGTGATTTCATGTCACCTGTGAGATGTAGGATGAGCTCTGGTCACGGTTGGCTATATTTGCTATCATGGAAAAGAACCATGTGTTAATAATGAAAAGAGACCGGACGGGATGACGGTAGTGCAGCAACAAGGCATGGAGGTCTTGGGTGTGCATCTATCCCCGTCTGTGTCGTTTAAGGTCCGATTTGTTGTACGTCCTCATGTCATGTTGAACGTAGCCTAACACTTAGCTGGCCGGATAACTCATTCTAACCGCAAAGCCTAGTAGCTCGACTCAGGCCAAGAACGTGAGTAGTGGCGTGCATTCTGGAGTTAGTAAGGATGTGCGGAGAGCCATTGGCGTAAGCCCAAGGTGGGTTAGAGTACCGATCACCCTTGGCAGAGTGGTTCTCTGAGAATGCCGATCTGTTCATACTCGCAACTCCTGAGTTGTGCCAAAGGTGACTTGATTGTGACCCTAATGGGGAAAGCAGGGTTTGTGTTAGGAATACCCCTCCAGCTTGATAGGAATCGATTTGAATCGTCGTCTCTCCCGGATAGTGAGAACTTGACTGAGCAGCGGCAACATAGATTCACTAAATTTAAAGATATGGTTAAATGATGATGATGATGATGATAATGATAATGTGCCATGAAATACCTGATATGGTTATTATTGTTTGCAACTTAATCAAGTGATTGATTAGTACAGGTGCTAATATAGATGGTAGGTAATGGCTAAAAGTCACTGCTAGTACAGGTGAATAATGCTAATGGTTACTCAAGCTTTTATGCAAAAAGGTTGTATAGCTAGATCCACTGATAAAGCCTTGCATAATCCTTGGTGTCACTTTATTTCTAGTTTATGACGGGTAAGTCTAGCTGAGTACATTCGAGTACTCAGGGTTTATCCCACCATGTTGCAGGTGGAGTCCTCGGCCTGCTGAAGATGGTGGCTAACCACCGGTGGGCTCGGTGATTCTATATTTAGTTCTCATCTATATGCTTTTGTCTGAGGATGTCACTTATGCTAGCAATGTATTTGGAACTTATATTAATGTAATCATTTGAAAGCTATGTTGTTTTCAATAATCGGTTTTGAAACCCAAACTTATACTATTATTTGTGAACCCCTTTTGTAATATTATTTCCGCTGCAACTCTGCGTATGTGATGTGTATTTGCTTAATCACGCGATCTTGGTTGTGATGTTGATTTACCGAGGTCTTTCAGGACACTCGGTGGACTTCTAGGTTTATATAAGTGAAAGTATGTGCGTGTCAACGTGTTAGCGGGGACAGCCGTACTTGATCTTGTATAAATTGGGCGGTTCTATCACAGCTGGCATCAGAGCAAGATTAAGCATAATACTGTCATGTACATCATTTTAAAAACATAGTTTTTGTTTTAAAAAGCCTATTTTGACTAAAACTTTAGCTATAGGAAAATTTGTCAAAACTTATTTGCAAAACTATGCTAGCGACATCCTCCTTTATGCCTAGTTAAGGACTATTAGGTGGCTATCTAAGTACTAACATAGGGGTTTTTACTTTCGTCGTCCATATGTCGTGCTATTGTATGGATGTCATTCGCTTGAATGGTAATGTATGGATCAATTGCCTCTACGCCCAGGTAAGTGTGAGTTGTGAGAGCATGACCGTCCAACTATCGGTCTAGGGGAGAGTTAGCTGTGGTTACTAGAATATTTACATGTTATACGCATGTATATATAAAGGTACTTAATTGTGGGTATATCTGTCGGGTAGCTATGGATACCAAAGTATATACATCTGGGGATGTATATATGGAGAGTATCTTAGTTTACTACTTTTATTGTGTGCTTATTTATCTCTTGTGGGGATGGGTTGTAATGAATTTGCCTGCAAGTACGCTAACCACGAATGCGTAGATTGAATGTAGCTGACGACTAGCTATACATCGAGAGAGTACGTGTTATGCCACCGACATAGAACGTGATTGCCACCTTAGGCTGGCAATTTTGTGAGGACGAATAGGACGAGCATACATCATGATTGTGCTTGTGCATAAATATGCTTCCCTCACCTAGTTCTAATACTAAGTAACTTGTGATCAATGTGATGTTACTATCTTCCCTATGTGAAGCTAGACAAAATGTCTTCTTCCATGCCGCTTGAATAGCTATGCTTGAAGATAGTGTGTGATTAGCTTTACCTTGTATGTTGCTTCCAAAGGAAATAAAAGATAACAGTACCTTACCACCAGGTTCATATGTTTATGTGTAGTGGTGTTGCTGTAGGTGACTGCTTGTTATGTATGAGCTTTGTGCTTCGTAATAGTCATTTAAGCTAATTGGATTGAGTGTTTTGAAATGCTCGCTTAAGACCATGATGTAGGTGTGGATGCTCATTATCTAGTTAGTGTCGTAGTTGTCACCCCTTTTGTCCTCGGTAAGCATACGAGTGTTGAAGAGCGCTATCCTGGAACAGCGTCCAAGTTTTGATAATCTCATGGTTGTCGTTTCCAATTGAGTTCTCTTTTAGGAGCCTGAGCCTGTACACGAGGTTGCTAGCCTTGAATGTTGCGCTACGAAGACCTTTATCCATGCCTTTGCTTGACCTTAGGCCCAAGCTTAGTTCCCTTGATTTCTTGCATGTTTTGTGGTTGTCCCGCTCCTGTGTGGGAGGACCCTGCTCAAAAATCCTTATTAGATCTCATTGCTCCTTCTTCTACAGATGATCTGGTGCAATGCTAATTGCTATCTATCCTGGCTTTGGAACCTTTTCCTCGTAGATCATGGCATTGCTTTATCAACTCAATCCCTAGTCAGTGCATTGGCTCTGGCCCTCGAATCTCATTTATTTTGCCTCCAACCCTTTCAAGTCTCTGGATGTTTATCAGTCTTGATCTCATGTTGTTGCTCGGCAAGACGAAATCTCATGTTAATCTTTACCTGGTAATCACCTTGGTGGACACAAGGCGTTTATGGAAATTAAGCAAGAGTCTCCTGCTTAGTTGCCTTCGGCAATTAGGCTATGTTCTTTTGCGCTATGTTTGGATCTTCTGATCGCCTCCTTGTTGGCTCCTAACCTTGTGACTAGCTTTGTTTGCTATCCTTCCTTCGCATAGTGCTTGCTCCTATGCAACCAAATTTGTGCCACGTGAAAATTCTTGTGGGTTGTAGGTTCAGTAATGGTGCCACGATTAGTGATCTACGGTGCCGTGATGAAACCGAGAGCCTCCTGTGGGTGCGCACACAAGGTTGTGCTGCTCGGCACGTGCTGGTATCGAGGTTCCTAGTCATGATCCATTACTAAACTGCACCGATGTGTTATTTTCACGTGAGCTCTTCCTTGGTTATCTGTCCTTATCATGTCAGAAGATCTGTATGCCGAACTAGATACCATAGGACTTCCTTCTGGAGTCATCCAAAGGATAACCTTTGAAGAGCAGGTCACTGACATAAACAATAATAGACTGCAAGAGATGGTAGACAAGTGACTCTACTTGACGGTCCCTGTAATGATGTCCGTCATCTAGTGAGCAACTTATGTCATTCTCATTGGATCAGACAGGCACACAACACTTAATGTTGGACAAGTTGTTAGTCAGATAAGAATCGAACATCACATTATGATTATGACCTGGCTATCCAAGTCTTGATCATTATGTGCATGCGGATCGCACAGTCGAGATCAACCATCTCTAGTGTGACCCCTTGCCTGCTGACTTCGATGGCGACCATCTATTACGCATCAATCACAACTATTGTTGGCAAGAGTGAAGATTTAGAACTTTTAGTGTTGAGAGACAACTGATTAGTTACTAATTGGAAGCTTAACCTCCAGCTAGGTGACAACTTTTTGCTAATTATGAAAGCACATCCCTAGTTTCAGTCAGCATCATTGTGCCCCTAGGTGCCACTAACATATGTGTCCAGACTCTATTGGACGAAGTGTTGAAGGTTATATAGGAATGGTTCCTTATCTCTGTAGGACAGTCCCTCCATGTAGAGTATGCTTTGTGTCCCGAAAACATAGCCACAAGTCCAATGCTTGTGCATCATCAAGTTGGTGTCTAAATCAAATGATTTAAGTTGTTTCCTGAGAACCACATATGGAAAACCTTAGTCTACATCCTCAGAGAAAAGAGCTGCTGCTGCTGCTATACAAAGAGATCGAGAGTATAGAACACACACCACAACGTGTGAAGCAAAGAAAGAGAAGAACGAGAAATCTGTCCAGATTTTAGGGTACAAAACCGAACATCTTCAAGCCAACGATTAGTGACTCAAACATTGTTGGAATGGCCTCAAACTTTGGTGACCTCATTCCTCACTTAGGACACATCGATGCCTTAAGTTTGTTTGAGGATTGGTTGAGTGAAACATCGGATTTGAGAGATGTTTTGTCAATTCGGTACGCTATAATTATAGAATAGAGCAGTTTTGGTAGCCACATTGTTTGGATAGTCAAACAGTGTCCGTTTGAGCTGAATTTTGGTGAGCAGTTAGGGGACTCATGGATCTATATTTCTACCTAAATTCATGCACAATGGAGCACTAGTTTGTGAAATATGAACAAAAAACCGAAGAGTACAGAATCTATAATTTCTTTGTGACTGCGATCATCCTTCGCATTCTAAAGTTGTGTTTGCAATTGATGTCAAGGTATGTAACACGGTCAATAATTGTTGCTAGATTATCCTTTAGATGCCCTAAAGAAGACTCCTTGTACCCCTTTGTACCTTGTTCTTGGCCTCTTCTATCAACAATGTTCGAGCAATCGAGGTGTTCTACGAGTCAATTTGTACCCTTGCAAATCGGAAGCAATTTGAAAGGTGTCAAACAATAGATTTCAAAATTGTGATTTGGAGATATTGACTGACATTATAAATGAAGCCCCAATGTGAAAAGTAGTTCCACAAAGATACTTTTGATATAGTGCAAGTCAACTCAACGTACTGAGCAACTGCACCGTGAAGGAGAATCATGCTCAAAATGCATGGTAGTGAACTATTTCCCTAGTTTGAGGAAATACTTGCAACTTTTATTGTACTATAGGC
This sequence comes from Miscanthus floridulus, assembly GCF_019320115.1. Taxonomy (NCBI): domain Eukaryota; kingdom Viridiplantae; phylum Streptophyta; class Magnoliopsida; order Poales; family Poaceae; genus Miscanthus; species Miscanthus floridulus. The sequence goes on from NC_089594.1 coordinate 61,388,315, forward strand.
CTCGCTATCCATCTTCCTTGGCAATGTTTTTCAATGCTACCTTGTCATTTGGTGCCTTCCATGTGTTTTTACCCAAGAGGTTGCATCAAATTTAACCTAGATTCCTGTTGCCACTTAGATTCTAAGGTTCCCTTAGCTAATGAGCATCGAAATTGCTGGGTAGTCAGAGTCAGCTATCACATTCATCTTCACTCAATAGACTCAGATAATGCAGTGTTGTTATCAGAGAAAGAGCACTGCACACATGGAACATTATGTAGCTTTCCATCAGTTAACATCTGAGTGATTGCACTGCTAGAACCAGCTTGGATATTGGTTAGCAAGCTTCTCATACCCTCAAAGGATGTTTACCTTGTCTACGATCACATCCTTTATGAAAAGTTGTGCTCAAGACACTTTAGTAGAGAACTGCTTTTCAAACCTTGTGAACAAATATAGTACCGTTGCGAGGAATATCTGTCAATAGACTGCGGTCTAGTGCAAAGTCCATATGGTCTGTGCTATATCCACTAGGGAAGTAGATATTACAAGTATTTAGTCTATGCTTGAATCACTCTTCGTACATCGAGGACAAAGTACGCAGGACAATGCTATCTTGGATTCCTCCCAATGTAACAATGTTTTATGAAAGCCAATGAACGAAATTCTTTTGACAAAAATTTACTACAGCAAACAAGTATAGAAGGTCGTCTCGACCAATTTGGTCCCTCTGGTGCTTGAAGCTATGTAGCCTAAAGCTATCGCTGATATTGGAAACTGGTAACATGTCTCTCTTCCATAAAAGTCTTTTGTCCTGAATCTCAGGACGCGATTCCTTTAAGGGGGAAGGCTGTAACACCCTAGGTGTTTGTCACTAGTTAAGCAATGGGTTTAAACTCAACCATGACATGTTAAGTGGTGATGGAGATGTTAGGTCAAACATATGAAAATGAACCACCACTTAAACTTGGACCATGCACTATTGCTTACATGCTGCCTTTCTAAAAAGTATGCTTGAGTAATGCTGGATGTACTTGTTTCATGTGTCTCGCATCAATATCCATCTATATTGATCCATGGAAAAGTTTCGTGAAGTTTGGAATCAAGAAGTCACATGAAATGACAAGTTATGTCCTTGCTTGAATTGTTTTATAAAGTGAATGGAATTCTAGATCATCAACCAAACCTTGAAACCTTGCCCAAATGACTCTAATTGAACTCTACAACAAAAGTCATGAAGGGTTCATGTTGAGCGGAGGACAAGAAAATACCCCAATCGGTCTAAAACTCGGATTTAAGCCTTACCGTGATGCTACTTTGACCTGGTTTGAACTATGGCTTAGATGAATTGCATGGCAGTGGAACCTAAACAAAAGTTGAAGTTCGAGGGTTGTAGAACAAACTTTATTTTTGTACCAAGAGCCAGATCAGCTTGTAAGAAAGTCAAACCGAGTCTCAAACTTTGAATCTGCTGCTGTTTTCAGAGTCCAAAAATATTCTAAGTCTGAGTTAACTGAAACCTGAATTTTTAGTTTCGTGTACCCCGCTTCGGAGCCTTGTATCTCTCCAACCAGGCCAAATTAGACTTTGGCACTTTAATCAAAGTTGGAGATCTCGCGTAACTCTACAACATTGGTTACTACCTCTTGTGCCAAAACTAAACGGATTTGGAGTTACGAAGGGACGAAGTTTGAGTTTTAGCTTGTATTTTTGAGGTGGTATTTAATCCATTCATTCAGTTTGGAACATGACGTGGCCGACAGTGCTCGCTGGCGCTCTGTAGGTCGCGTGGCGCCTTCGCTGCTTGCATGGCCGCCAGCTCGCCTCCGCCTGCTCAAGTAAAGGGCCGTCACCCTCCTCTCCACTCTCTCTCTCTCTCATTTCCCCTTCCCTCTCCTGCTGTCTTTAAGTCGGCACCATGCCGCCGCCTTGAACGCTGCTGCTGCCGGTGCTGCTGGACTCCTTCCTGGACATGCAACCGAGCGAAGCTCGCTGCCGCCAGCGCTGCTGCCCCTCGGCCTCCCCATGCCCAGCCCCACGCTCGTGCTGTACAATGCCACTGCCGCATCGCCTCGCCACTGCCATAGCTGGCCGCCGCTATGGTGCTCATCAGGTGATTGTTGTGGTCTGGTAAAAAATTCAGGAGTTTAGGATTTATATTTTAAGAGTTATAAAAATAACAAATGCCCTGTATTGCTTTGCTCCTACTCTGAATAGTCCTGCATGTTTAAATTAATTGGCTTAGTTAAGTTATGAATCATGACTTTATGATAATACATGAGTTTTAGTACTTTCCTTAAGCTTTTCAAAAAGCTAAATATCATGATTTTTGGTTAAGTAGATCTTGAGTTATACTTGCTTAAATCTCTGTTGCTGTTTCTGCCCAAACCCAGAGAGGGTTTCCTTGCTCTTACTGTGGGGCCTTCTTAATAGTAGAATTAGCTTGAGGTTTTTATAACAAAGTTGTTTAGAATTTGCTAATCTTTCTAAAAAGTCTAGAACCACATTTATTGGACATGTAGAACTCTAGTTATAGCTGTTTAAATTGACATATCAGTTTCTGTCTATGTTTTGGACAGAGATGCAATTATTGGATTAATTGACCCTTCCAACTGTAGAATCATCTTAATACGAGAATAAGAAAGTTGTAGGTAACTTCCTAGGATTTTCAAAAAGTTATGGTTCATGTTTGTTGGAGGTCTAGAACTCCAGTTATGCTCCTCTGAAGTTTCTATCAGTTTTCTGTACCACTGCTGTTGGGCTGCATTTGCAGTTTTGCTTGTGCAATCATTTTTGTGGTGGAAATGATGTTTGCTGTGGTTATAGTGAGTACCAAATTTGTAGCTAATTTCATAATCTTGCTTGTGTTCAAATTGCATGGACATAGGCCTGATAATTTAGGAGCTATAGATTTTCTAAGTTCATTGTCAGATATTGCATGCTCTCTGTAGAGATCTGAATGATTGTCTTGTTTGACTTAGCTATGCTTTGAATCATGTCTTAGAGATAATAGGACAAGTGTAGTTACTTTCATGAGCTTTCCAAATTGTTAAAGATCATCCATTTTGGTGTTGTAGAGCTCCAGTTATAAGCTTGCGAAGTTGCATGGCAAAATCTGTCCAAGTCTGGACAGAGGTGCTCAATTGTGCTTGATTGACCTTGTTAATGGTGGAATCACCTTGTGATGATAATAAACATGTTTTAGATAATTTAATAAGCTTTCTATAAAGCTAAGGTTCATGCTTGTTTGATGTCTGTAACTCTAGTTATGCCATTTGGAAACTACTACTACTTTTCTGTCCTAGTTCGGTGCAGATCTAAAACATTGGCATGTTTGACCTAGTTAGATTTGGCATAAGCTTTTGGTGATAATAACAATATTGTAGGAAATTTCATTATCTTTCCAGAAAGTCTAGGATCACCTTCTTTGGATGTTTGGATCTCCAGTTATGGGTGAAACAAGTGTTATCTGTGCTGCTGTCTAGATTTCTATACATGTGCTAGGTGATTGCCTTAGCTTGCTCTTATTTTGGCTAAACATGTTGGTTAGTTCCTGATTAATGCATGTGTGCAATGTCTGAACTTAAGTTCACTTATGTACTATGTCTAATATGTTTATTATCCCTTTATAATAGGTTGTGTGATGTTTAGTTAAATAACTCTAGGTGCCTATGTCTTGCATGGTCTTATGTTTGCCTTGAATGCTATTATGTGATGCATCTCATATTACCATTCTTCATATTCATGCACTTGCATCGTGCATCTCAATTAGGTACGCTAGATGAACCACGTGCTGGATGGGATGTTGGAACCCAACCCGAAGACGGTGCATGGTGAACCTATCCCAAAGATGGAAGGACTTTGCGAGTGTCGTCTAACAAACACTAACCTAGTGTTGGATTCCAGGCAAGCCCCGAAGCATTCTAAGTCTCCCATGTTTTTATAAATATCTTGAGTATCTTTTATTGTTGATGATGCATTAAGTATAGGAATTGGTTGGAACCAATTGTTGCATTATATCCTTACCTTGTCCAGATAAAATCCTATGAATCCTAATTAAGTGTAGGATCGAATGATGCTTAGCTATGCTTAGACCGATAGAAGTCTGGCGATTTCCTGTCACCTGCAAGATGTAGGATGAGCTATGGTCACGGTTGGCTATATTTGCTATCATGGAAAAGATCCATGTGTTAATAATGAAAAGAGACCGAATAGGATGACGGTAATGTAGCAACAAGGCATGGAGATCTTGGGTGTGAATCTATCCCCATTTGTGTCGTTTAAGGATCGATTCGCTGTACGTCCTCATGTCATGTTGAACGCAGCCTGACACTTAGCTGGCCGGATAACTCATTCCGACCGCAAAGCCTAGTAGCTCGACTCAGGCCGGGAACATGAGTAGTGGCGCGCATTCTAGAGGTAGTAAGGATGTGCGGAGAGCCATTGGCATAAGCCCAAGGCGGGTTAGAGTCCTAATCACCCTTGGTAGAGTGGTTCTCTAAGAATGCCAATCTATTCGGACTCATGACTCCTGAGTTGTGCCAAAGGTGACTTGATTGCGACCCTAATGGGGGAAGCAGGGTTTATGTTAGGAATACCCCTCCAGCTGGATAGGAATCGATTTGAATCGTCGTCTCTCCCAGATAGTGAGAACTTGACTGAGCAGCGGCAACGTAGATTCACTAAATTTAAAGATATGGTTAAATGATGATGATGATGATGATAATGATAATGATAATGAGCCATGAAATACCTGATATGGTTATTATTGTTTGCAACTTAATCAAGTGATTGATTAGTACTGGTGCTAATATAGATGGTAGGTAATGGCTAAAAGTCACTGCTAGTATAGGTGAATAATGCTAATGGTTACTCAAGCTTTTACGCAAAAAGGTTGTCTAGCTAGATCCACTGATAAAGCCTTGCATAATCCTTGGTGTCACTTTATTTCTGGTTTATGACCGGTAAGTCTAGCTAAGTACATTCGAGTACTCAGGGTTTATCCCACCATGTTGTAGGTGGAGTTCTCGGCCTACTGAAGATGGTGGCTAACCGCTGGTGGGCTCGATGATTCTATAGTTAGTTCTCATCTATATGCTTTTGTCTGAGGATGTCACTTATGCTAGCAATGTATTTGGAACTTATATTAATGTAATCATTTGAAAGCTATGTTGTTTTCAATAATCAGTTTTGAAACCCAAACTTGTACTATTATTTGTGAACCCCTTTTGTAATATTATTTTTGCTGCAACTCTGCGTATGTGATGTGTATTTGCTTAATCACACGATCTTGGTTGTGTTGTTGATTTACCGAAGTCTTTCGGGACACTCGGTGGACTACCGAGTTTATATAAGTGAAAGTATGCGCGTGTCAACATGTTAGCGGGGACAACCATACTTGATCTTGTATAAATTGGGTGGTTCTATCACATGTCTCGTCCGATGGGGACCCATACCGCCACCAACTACTCTAGGTCTATTCGTATGGGCCTAGGTCAAAGCTCTGACACCAGGGAAGAGACTGGCATGCCTCGATCTAACTCGTGGCCATGATAGGCCATACCTGAGGATTCATATCAAGAATAGCATTGGGCATGCTGGTGCTATTCTGCCTAACCCTCGTACGAATGACGATAGGCATGTTAGTTCACCGCAATGTCTGCTAGGACAGAGTGGGAAGCCATGACCGGTGGATGACGCATGTGCATGGCACCAGTGACGAATAGGGCCATGATGTGGAGCCATCCCTGTTGACATCTATAGGATCAGTGGGACCCGCATGAAGGAGAAGGACCCACTAATCCTAGAAGCCTTCATCTCTCTCTCTCTCTCATTCTTCCCCTTTTCCTCCGCTGTAACCCATGCTTTCCCTTCACCTATAAAAGGGGAAGTAGGGCACCCCATGAGGGGGAGGGGGATCTAGATCCACACGAGACTGAACCATGAGATAAAAATACAAGAGCATGATAGGAGCACATGGCTGAGCAGCGATCAAGCTCTCAGTACCCGTTCACTCCTTTTCACTAGAGACTTTGGATCCTTTCCCTCTCTTACCTGTTTGTAACCCCTACTACAAACTAAGTGCCGGTAACATGAGCAGCAACAAACTAGATGTAGGGATGTTCCGCCCAAACTTGTATAAACCCTTGTGTTCTCCGAGCACACCATCCGAGCCAGACGTGAAAATACAAATTTACTCGGTGGTCCAAAAACACTAATAGTTTGCATGCCAGGTAGGGGCTTTTTGCGTGTCTCGACATCAACACCAGGCCTCAGATGGCTAGTCATGGTGTCAGTTAGGTCCTGAGCATGCACATGCGCTTCGAGAAACTGGACTTCATCGTCACAATAGAGGGAGAGTTGGTGCAGGCTTCCGTCACTGTCCAACCTCTCCACTCCGCCAACCTCGATGTGATCACCGAGGCACTTGAGGAGCTGTAGCTGCACGCACCAGAGGCCTACGCCCCCAGGAGTGACTAGCTCCTCGGCTTTGATTATGGGAGGCTAAAGCGCTAGCTCAGTGCCTTCCTAGGACCCCGACCATCCTGGGAGGATCTGGGCTGCCTCACCTTCTCGTTCACCAATGTCATGACACAGCTTGCTGGAGAAGAGCTGCTCTCCCTAGAATACCTCATCCGGAGCACCCCGACATCGCTCTTGTTTGGTCTACGCAGCGCCGCAGAGGCCGTCAGCCACCTTGTGGCACAACGCATGCCCCCATGACTAAATATGTCATGGAATCTTTCTATGACCTCCTCGTAGGAGAATCAGAGTCATCCTCTGACTTTGACTCTAGTAGGGGGAGCCATCACCCCTCGCATGAATGTTTCATGGCAGGTACCCCAGAGGGATACATTGAAAGCATCCACGAGGGAGAGGCTACCCCAAGAAATGACCTCGATGATGAGGTCGAGGGGGATGCAAGGGCCCTACCTCACCTGTGGGTAGAGCAGTTGATGGCCCAGCACCAAGAGCTCGAGGAAGCATGACTCCAGGTCAAGTAGGAACATGCGGAGCCAGTGGGCATGCACGTGCCATGGCCCATGACATGAGCCAGAGGAATATTGAGGACAATGAATCCCTCCCACACTTCACCCGGGCAAGCCAGTACATTGCTGCTGTGATGGCCTTGCTCTAGGGGCTTCTAGGGCCTGCGATGCTCGAGGATTATTGGGCCCATCATGAGATTCACATGCTACTCGAGCGTGCGGCAGCGTAGCAGACCGAGAGCTCACTGTCCCGATGATGCAAGCTCGACGCCAGCCAGTGCATGCCCTCAGAGTGACTTGATAGGGATGTGTCAATTCACTAGGCGTAGCAAGGCGGCAGGCCCACGCCATGGTCCCATTGCATGAACATCTCATCCTCCACTATGATGCGTGCAACACCCTCGACGCCTATAGGTATACCCGTGGCGATGCGAGGGAGGAGATTAATCATGGCTACCACCCTCGACGTGGCAGACGCTATGACAGCAGCGAGGACCAAAGCCCGAGCCCTGACCTATCGAGACCTCAGGCCTTTGGTCGACACATCCTCAACACCATCTTCCCACCGTGGTACCGACCGCTGACCAACATCCTGAAATACTCTAGGGAAACAAACCTCGGACTGTGGCTCGAGGATTATTGGCTTGCTTGCCAAGCTAGTGGAGCGGATAATTGAAAGTGCAATCAAGCCTTAATTGTGGGTTTTAGTGATAATAACCACGCAATTAGAGAACTAACGAGATTTATCGAGATGACAAGCAGGGAATTTATATTCGAGGATGCTACACGGAACGGAGGCGCCCCCAATTATAAATGTCGATGGCATCAAACTCAAAGGAGGATTAAATTCTTTTATATATTGAAATTGAGTATAGGAAAAGCCATACTATAAAGGGGGGCACAAGGCTTAAGCTAATACTTCCTCCAGTTCTCTAAAGCAAGTCATTTTGAGGTTGTCTTAAGACAACCATTTTAAACTTTGACTACAAATAACTTATTTTGGGTTGAGTTTGAAAATATGAAAGTGATGTAAGTAGATTCATCTTGAAATGTAGTTTCATAAAAGTATATATTGACTATATTTTATAAATATTTTATTGCAAAAAGTTGCAGTCAAAGTCATTTCTTAAAGACCGTGTCGATGTCCAAAATGACTTGCTTTAGAGAACCGGAGGGAGTATGTGCTACCAAGTGCTCAAACAACCACAAGCATCCTTAGATTCATAGCCAAGACAGTCTACATTTCACTTTTACCCTTGCTGTCTTGCGTGGTGCGAGCTCCGACTCGCCCGACCCATTGGGTGCGAGCTCTGACTCACCCGACCCCTTGGGCGCAGGCTTCGGTTCACCTGACCCTTTGGTCGTGGCCTTGTCTCACCTGACCCCAAGGTTGTGGGCTCTAGCTCATCCGACCCTTTGGTTGTGGGCTCTGGCTCGCCCGACCCTTTGTTCATGGGCTCCATCTCGCCCGACCCTTTGGTCGCATCCTCGTCTCACCCGACCTCTTGGGTGCAGTGTACGTTGAGGGCTAAGGGTATATATACCTTTCCCTTTCCTCGCCAATGGCTATCTATGATTTAAAGTGACCGTTGGGGGCTGGGGGTATATATATACCTTTCCCCTTTCTTCCCAATGGTAATGAACCAACCTGCTCTCTTCTTCCTCACTTTAGCACACCCAAAATAGAGCAGGAGCTCTCTCTCTCTCACTACATTGTTGACCTAAAGCCCCCAAGCAAATCCATTTATTTCCCCATCAATCCTTGAGGGAAAAAGGGTCCAAAACTTGATTAGAGAGCAACTCCATTGATTCCTAAATTCTAAAGAGCACTTGGTTCATGTTTTAGCCGATGGTTGTGTTTGTTACTCTTGGAGCTTGGCTCCTAGCCAACTAGAGCGTCGCCCATGGAGCTTGCCAACTTGTGTGGTAGCCCCGGGATGTTTGTAACCACATCTTGCAGCAAGTAAAATCATCCCTCATCTCAAGAGTTCACTCTCTTGACTTAAGAACGAGGTAGGGTTGCACATCCCTAACACCTTAGTGGTATACCTCAACAACATGGACTTAGGCAAGCCTTGGTGGTGAGCTAAACCATGGGATAAGTCATTATGTCATCTTGTGCTTGTGTTGCTACACTTGTGTTCTCGTTGTTGTTGAGGTGATTTCTAGGATTGAGGCCGATCTACTTGTGTGTGGTGTTCCCACCACTTTCAGCTATCAATCTATGATCTACTACCCTGTAGGATGCTAAGAAATTTACACGATCTAAATTTCGTTGGGAAGATTTTGAACTATGAACTAATCTCTCCTGTAGGTGTGGTAGTGCCACGCTCATAGAGCGGCAGTGCCGTGGGTGAATTTAACTTCGGTTTGAGTTGAATTTTTATAGGCCTATTCACCCCCCCTCTAGGCGTACTAGAGATCCTACAAGTGGTATCAGAGCTAGATTACCTCGTGTGTGTTTCACCGCATGAGGTATGGGGCCCAGGGGGGGATCCGGTGTTGTGAAGCCCATCAACATCAATCCGGAGGATGTTGGGCTGCATGACACCGACAACAGTGAGCTTAGTGCCTCTACGACATGCAACTCCACGCTCCCACAGCTAGAGGCAACCGATGCTGAAAAAGCTCAAAATGAAGAAGAAAGAAGAAGAAGAAGGGCAGCTAGAAAAGAGAAGCAAGAGAGAAGAAGAAGAAGGAGCAGCAACGGTTAGAAGAGAAGAAAGCAAGAAAAGAAGAAAGAAGACTCTAGAGAGAAGCTAGAAGAAAAAGAAGAGAAGCAAGAAAGAAGAAGGAACAAGAAGCAAAAGCCTCCAATGCATCTTCAAGTGAGCTATCTAGCAGATCCAAAGATGGTGATGATGAGTCCTACCAAGTGCATAGCAAGAAGGACAAGAAAGGAAAGGGCAAGAAGAATGATGACAACAAATATGCTACCATATCCTTTACTATTCTTCTATGTCTATGACTAACCATGATTGCAAGTCTTTCATCAATGTGCCTATGGGCAAGTTACCTCATTTCGATGGGACTAACTTTGCCAAGTGAAAGCACTTGATGAGAGCTTATCTTATAGGTCTTCATCCTAGCATTTGGGAGGTTGTTTGCAATGGATTTGAGCCACCAGTTGATCCCAAGAATCCAACCATGGAAGAAATGAGAATCATCCACCTTAACGGTCAAGATACTAGTGTGCTACTTAGTGCCTTGAATGGTGATGAGTACAATAGAGTGATTGGTGTGGATGTTGCCAAGCAAATTTGGGATACTTTGCATCTTACACATGAAGGGGTTAACAAAGTGATAAAAGCAAGAATTGATTTATTGATGTCCAAGCTCAACCAATTTGTTATCTTGGATGGAGAAGGGCCATAAGAGATGTTTGATAGGTTGATGACCATGGTGGGCAAGATTAGAGGCTATGGTTGTGATGAGCTAGATGATCACAAAGTTGTCAAGATTATGTTGGAAGCTTATTCACCGAGAAATGATACCGTAGTAACTCTAATTAGAGACAAGAAGAAGTTTGAGTACTTCACACCAAAAGATGTACTTGGGAGGATCTTGACCTTTGACATGGAAAGAGAAGAAGCAAATGAGAGGAAGAAGCTTAGAGAATTGGAAGCAAAGCTAGAAGGCATCAAGATCAACAAGGATGTAGCTCTCAAGGCCAACAAATCAAGCAAGCAAGGCTCTACAATCAAGTCTAAGACCAACAAGCAAGCTTCAATTAGCAAGCCCAAAGCAATCAAGCAAGTTCAAGAAAAAGTAGAGACCACCTCATCATCTAGTGAGAGTGAACATGATGATGACCAATATGAGAAAGTGGATGATGTTGCTCTCTTTATGAAGAGGTATCACAAGGGGCTAAAGAAGCAAGAGTACAAGGTAGTAAAGAGGAAGTTTCCAAACAAGAAGAAGAGGACATGCTATAATTGTGGAAGCACTGATCACTTCATTGCCAAGTGCCCACATGAGATCAAGGAGAACAAGTATAAAAATGAGAAGAACGAGGACAAGGCTGACTAGATAAAGAGCAAGGAAAACATGGGAGAAGCTCACATTGGGCATGAATGGGATTCATCTATTGAAAGCTCAAGTGAAGAAGATGAGAAAGTTGCAACCATTGCTATCCATGAGCCATCTTCTTCACCAAGACTCTTCACCAACATGTCTGATGATGACTACTACTCCCCTCACATTTTTCTTATGGCAAAGGGTGAGAAGGTAAAATCTAAATCCAAGGCCAAAGCTCCTCTACCTCCACCTCCTAGTGATATCTCTAGTAGTGATATTAGTGATAGCTCTAGTGATGAAGAAATTGATAAATTAACTAAGAACTTTGATGGAAAGACCAAACTATTCATCACTAAACTAATGGAGGACTTAGAGAGTGTCCAAGCCGAGCTAGAATCTAGAGATGAAACTCTTATCCAACAAGAGGATCTCTACATTGCTAGCAAGGAAGCTCTTGCATTAGAGAGAAGTGAGGTGGAATCCTTGCGCAAGGCCTTGGCCAAAGAACAAGGGGGCCATGCTATCATAAAGAAAGAAAATATTGCTCTCAAGAAAAAGTTTTGTGACTTAGATGAAAAGCACAAAGAACTTGAGCTGCAATATAACATTCTTTGGGATAGCAACTCACATCCCTCTAAGGCAAAGGATGCCTCTACTACCTCCACTAGTCAAGGTTATGGAAAATATTATAATATTGATTTGAATGCTTATTTTACTAACCTTGCAAACATGGAGGCAATGAGAAAAGAAATTGCTAGACTCAATGAGATCATTGGCAAGGGTTGCTTGAGTGGTAAGGCTCAAGTAAGTGACAAGAAGGCAAATGATTCAAAAGTGACTCAATTCAAGCAAGAAAGACACCCCTCAATCAAGCATGGGCTTGGGCACACTATAGGAACCAAGACAAATGGAAGAAAGATCATAAATGGCTATGAGTGTCAAGTTTGAGAGGAAGGAAAGAGTTGGTACAGATTAGCCTACATAGACAGCGGCAGTTCCACAGTCTAGAGCGGCGGTGCTGCACCACGACCGTGCCACAGTGAAGGCCAGCTATGTCACTCCTCGCAAAAATTAGAAGGCTACCAATTCTACTCCTAATCAAACTAAGCCCAAGAAGAAGGTGTCTCAGCAGAAACAGGTTTAGCAGAAGCCAAAGGAATCAGTGTGGGGGCACTATGAACAAGTATGCCTACCAACCAAAGTTTCAACCACCTCGACAAATCTTGACTTCGTGTTTTATTTTAAGGAACAACAGCAGTGAAAAAGTGGTTGCCAAATATGTTGGAAAGGAAGCCAACACATATAGAAATACTTCTATTTGGGTTCCTAAATTTCTTGTGACTAACATGCAAGGCCCCAAGTCAAATTGGGGACCTAAATCAAGCAACTAAATCTGTTTTGCAGGCATACTCCTCCTGTGGGTCAAGTTGGGTGCTTGATAGTGGATGTACAAATCATATGACCGGAGAAAGGAGTATGTTCTCATCATATACCCCAAAGATGGACTCAAATGAAAATATTCTCTTTGGAGACAACTCTAAGGGGGATGTGATTGGTCTCGGTAAAGTTGCTATAACCCTTGAGCATTCAATTACAAATGTTTTATATGTTGATTCATTAGGTTACAATTTGTTGTCCGTCTCTCAATTATGCGAGATGGGCTTCAATTGTCTCTTTACGGATAAGGGTGTGGAAGTCTTTAGAAGGGATGTTTCCTCTATTGTCTTTATGGGTCATTTGAAGAACAAGCTTTACCTAGTTGATTTCAACAAAAGTAAAGCTAATCTTGAGACTTATTTAGTGGTAAAATCTTGCATGGGGTGGCTTTGGCATCGCTGACTCACCCATGTTGGGATTGGGAACTTGACTAAACTTCAAAAGGATGAACACATCTTTGGGCTAACAAATGTTCACTTTGAGAAAGATAGGATATGTAGCGCTTGTCAAGCCAAAAAGCAAGTTGGCGTACCTCACCCACCAAAGAGCATCATGACCACGACACAACCATTGGAGCTCATACACAGGATCTCTTTGGACTAGTTGCCTACCTAAGTATCAGGGGTAACAAATATAGTATTGTTATTGTTGATGATTATTCCTGTTTCTCTTGGGTATTTTTCTTGTTTGATAAGTGTCAAGTTAGAGACAAAGTGAAGACTTTTGTTAGAAGAGCTCAAAAGGAGTTTGGTCTCCCCATCAAGAAAACGAGAAGCGACAATGGGACCAAATTCAAGAATACTCTAGTTGAGGAGTTTCTTGATTTTTTGGGCATTAAGCATGAGTTTTCAACTTCATACATCCCTCAACAATGCTAAATGACTACAAGACACCGGACCTCTTTTGGTGAAAAGCCATCAACATCGCTTGCCATGCCATCAACTGCCTCTACCTATACAAGAAGTTGAAGAAAACTTCATATGAGCTTCTAACCGATAACAAAACCAAAGGTGTCCTACTTTAGAGTGTTTGGGTGCAAGTGTTTCATACTTAATAAGAAACTCAAAACCTCTAAGTTTGTACCTAAAGTTGATGAAGGTTTTCTTCTTGGTTATGGATCAAATGAGCATGCCTATCTTGTTTTCCACAAAACCTCTAGGAGAGTTGAAATAGTGGTAGACGTGACATTTAATGAATCTAATGGCTCTCAAGTGGAGCAAGTTGATTCAAGTGTTATAGGAAAGGTGGATCCACCATGTGAAGCAATCAAGCATTTGGCTATTGGTGATATAAGACCACAAGAAGACAAAGTCACTGAAGTGGAGGTTCCTCAAGCTACTGATGAACAAAGTTCCACTGACATACCTGATTCTGAGGGCGAGCCGACCCATGCTACAAATCAGCAGAGCGACAGTGCCACACTCCCTCTGACAGCAGCAGCAAATCCAACTCCAATTCAAGGATAGAACCTACAAACCATATTCGAGCAAGAAGATAATGAAGATCCAGAAGATGGACAAGAGGCCATTGATCATCCAATGCTAAGGCAAACAATACAACAACAACATCTCGTTGACAACATCCTTGGGAGTCTTCAAAAGGGGGTAACAACTCGTTCACATTTAGCAAACTTTTGCCAATATTACTCATTTATTTCCTCATTGGAGCCTCTTAAGGTAGAACAAGCACTTGGAGACCCAGATTGGGTGATGGCCATGCAAGAAGAGCTCAATAACTTCGAAAGAAACCAAGTGTGGACTTTGGTGGAACGACCCAATACCAATGTCATTGGTACCAAGTGGGTCTTCCGCAACAAGCAAGATGAGAATGGAGTGGTGACAAGGAATAAGGCAAGGTTGGTTGCTTAAGGTTTCACTCAAGTAGAGGGCTTGGACTTTGAAGAAACATATGCACCGGTGGTAAGACTTGAAGCAATTCGAATGCTTCTAGCCTATGCTGCTCATCACAACTTTAAGCTATATCAATGGATGTGAAGAGTGCATTTCTCAATGGCCCTATTCAAGAACTTGTCTATGTTGAGCAACCACTAGGCTTTGAATATCATAAGTTCCCCAACCACGTCTACAAACTCCAAAAGGCGCTATATGGGCTTTAGCAAGCACTAAGAGCATGGTATGAATGCCTTAAGGAATTCTTGCTTAAACAAGGCTTTGAAATAGGTAAAGCCGAACCCACCATTTTCACTCATAAAGTTGGTAAAGATATATTTGTGTGCCAAATATATGTCGATGACATAATATTTGGTAGTACTAATCATACTTTTTGTGAGGAATTTAGTAGGATCATGATGAAGAGATTTGAGATGTCCATGATGGGTGAGTTGAAGTTGTTCCTCGGATTTCAAATCAAGCAAGTGAAGGATGGAACTTTTATTAGTCAAACCAAGTACACCCATGATATACTCAAGAAGTTTGACATGGTGAATGCCAAGCCTATCAAAACTCCCATGCCAACCAATGGACATCTTGATCTCAACATTGAAGGGAAAGCCATGGATACCAAGGTATATCATTCCATGATCAGCTCTCTACTTTATTTGTTTGCATCTAGGACCGATATTATGCTTAGTGTGTGCATGTGTGCTAGATTTCAAGCCAACCCAAAAGAGTGTCACTTGATGGCCGTTAAGAGAATCTTGAGATATTTAGTACACACTCCTAACCTTGGTTTGTGGTATCCTAAGGGCTCTCAATTTGATCTACTTGGGTATTCGGATTTTGATTACGCCGATTGCAAAGTAGATTGAAAAAGCATTTTGGGGACATGTCAATTCCTTGGATGGTCCCTAGTGTCTTGGAGTTCTAAAAAGCAAAATTGTGTAGCCCTTTCCACTGCCAAGTCCAGTGCCTGTTGTGACCAACTACTTTGGATGAGGCAAACTCTTCAAGATTTCGGATGTCACTTCATAAAAATCCCACTCTTGTGTGACAATGAAAGTGCTATAAAGTTAGCCAACAATCTCATAAGCCACTCAAGAACTAAGCACATAGACATCCAACATGATTTCTTGAGAGACCACAAAGCCAAAGAAGATATCAAAATTTGCCATGTGAGCACTGAAAAACAACTAGCCGATATCTTCACTAAGCCTCTTGATGAGTCAAGGTTTTGTGCTTTGCATAATGAGCTAAATATACTTGATTCTCGTAACATGGTTTGAATTTTTGCATGCCTCTATTTGATAAACTAGTATCTAGGCAAAAGAGTTGAAAAATTCTTATTGTGCATGAAAATGATCTCTAAAAGGCAATTTATGTATCATGATCATGGTTTGTGTTGATTATTTGTTTCTGGTTAGGGTATATAGGCGATATGTGTCCATATCTTATAAAGAGAGAGTCATATAGATTATAGCAAACTCCCACTATTTTGGAGAGTGCGGCAGTGCCGCACTTTGAATCTCAATTGAGATTCGACCCAAACGGTTTTACTATGGGGCCCATTTATTCTTTCTCTTATCCTTAGGTCCATAGTAACTTCTTTCCCCCTCTCTCTCTTTTACCCGACACCAACGCTCGTGCCTCTCTCTCCTCTCACACCCATGCCATCACCGTCGCTTGGCCACGCGTTGCCGATCTCTAGCAGTGCCATGGTAGCTACTAGCACTCCCTCAACATTGCTGATGGCTGCTACTACCCCTAGCTTGAGCAGTTTCTTCCCTCTCCTCTCCATTCCTCGTTTGAGAAGATGGAGCATGGAGATAATGACCAAAGGGGGAAAAGGAAGATGAATGAGCAAAAAGACAAGGATCCACCTTGCCGTGGTTGAGGGAGATCAACAGTAGCAGGCAGTAGTGCAGCTCCAAGGGGACTTGGTGACAGGGGGAGGCACGAGCAATACATTGAAGATGAGGAGAGGCTAGAGATGATAGGTCGTACCACTGATGTCATTCCTGACACCCCACAACATCTCTCTGAGTTTGATGGTAGATACATGACAAAATTTGAGGGTGAGATCATCATGAGACCTCCATGACTCCCGCTGGCATGTAGTTGTCAACTATTCCAAGAGTTGGAAGCTAGTGGAAGAGGCAAGGGGGATCAATCCCTATGCTGTGTGCAAGGATTTGGGCATTGATTATAGATTCTAAAATGAGTTTCATTCCAACTTTTATGCCACTGCCATTCTTGCATCCAAGAAAACCAAGATCATCAAGATGCAGTATATTGATTGGGATGAGATGTAGGAGAAGGAGGAGCCTGAGTTTGACAAGGTAATCGAAATTTGTGACAGGTTTCAACTTTCAGACATCATGGGTTTCTAGTATAATTGGAATAAGGAGGTCCTTGCATAGTTTCATGCCACATACTTCTATGACCAGACCTCTGATGAGATTCACTAGATGACTGATGGTCGGCACTACCGAGTTGACTTTGTCACTTTCAGCCGGATTCTTGGCTTTGGGGAGAAGCATAGAGGTTACACTTACATTCATGATGAGCCTCAAGCTGAGATCCGTTACATCAGTTACATGTGGAGAGATAGAAGGATTGCAGATGGCAAGAGGAGTGGTCTACATAGCTTCTATTACATCCTCAACAACCTCATCAGGAACACCATCAACCCAAAGGATGGAGCAGCCTCAGATATTAATGGCTTTACGAGAAATGTGTTGGCTAGATTTGCTCTAGGTGGGGATAGGTTCAATGTCCCTAGATTCATGTGGACTGAGTTAAGATTTGTAGTGGAGGATGGGATGAGGGGGCGGCCCTATGCCCCTTACCTCATGTTCATGATTGAGAGGGTCACTAGATTTTATTTTCCGAAGGATGTCATGCACACCATCTACAAAATTGAGAAGACCTAGCCAGCTATAGCTACTCAGGGAGCGGGGAGCTCTCATGCTCATGTAGACATCCTTGAATCTTCCTGCTCTAGGTCTCGTAGAGGAGGCAAGATGAAGTTTGGCAAGTGGTTGAAGGCAATCTTCAGCAAATGCACCTATGCAGCTGACAGAGCATATGAGACACAGCTTGAGCAGTGTCAGCATCGTGGACAGGACCTTCCACCACTTCCTCCTATTCCACCTCCTCTATAGTATGACCTTCTGAGTCTCTCCAACATAGATTTAGATGATGAGGATGATGATGATGAGGAGGAGGAGCAGGGACGACCAGTAGATTGGGATGGGACCCTAGAGGGATACCGTCAAAGACCAGAGCCGAGGCGTTCCAATCGTTCCACTTGCTACACCACCACTACTCACCATTAGGGCCATGTACGTATTGACTCTGATGACGATGATGGTGATGCCAGGACTGTTGTAGAAGGTAATGATATTGATTGGACGAACATCCAGGGACATGATGAGTAGGTGTTGATATTTCTTCTTTTCTTCTCTTTTTGGTGCTCTATGCCAAAGGAGGAGAAAATTAGAGGGGTCAACAACTTTTCGCAGCTACTGCACTTCATGTCCTATTTGATGAGTGTTAGTCTTCGCTAGGTGGAAAGTTTGAGAGTCGCTAAAAACTCTAAATTGTGAAATAATGCTACTATTTGACTTTTTGTGTGGGATATGGACATATATTAATATATGTTGTCGCTTGTGGTATAATTATGCTAGAATGTATATCTTTATATGTATCACATGCTGAGTGGCGTCTGTTCTAATCTATGCTGTTACAGCAAGTGCGATAGTGCCGCACCCAGCTGCAACAACAAACCATGTTGTGCATAAACTGACATTTGCATCACATTTTACATACTTGACATAGTATGCAGCACCCCATAGGAGCATGGATGTAGGGGGAGCCCCATCACTTCCACTAAAATGTGAATCTTGGCTTCTTATGCCAATTTGAGAATTCAATTCTCTATTCACATACTTAGGGAGACGCTCTACACCCATGTCTCAAAAGTCTCAGTATTTATTTTATATCTTTTGTAAGCTCTAATTGGGTTGTCATCAATCACCAAAAAGGGGGAGATTAAAAGTGCAATCAAGCCTTAATTGTCAGTTTTGGTGATAATGACCATGCAATTAGAGAACTAACAAGATTTATCGAGATGACAAGCAGGGAATTTATATTTGAGGATGCTACAAAGAAGGGAGGAGCCCCCAATTATAAATGTAGATGGCATCAAACTCAAAGGAGGATTAAATTCTTTTATATATTGAATTCAAGTATAGGAAAAGTCGTACTATAAAGGGGGCATAATGCTTAAGCTAATATATGCTACCAAGTGCTCAAATAACCACAAGCATTCTCAGATTCATAGCCAAGACAGTCTACACTTCACTTTTACCCTTGCTATCTTGCGTAGTGCAAGCTCTAACTTGCCCAACCCCTTAGGTGTGAGCTCCGACTCGCCTGACCCCTTGGGTGTGGGCTTCGGTTCGGCCGACCCTTTTGTCACAGCCTTGTCTCACCCGACCCTAAGGTCGTGGGCTTCGGCTCGCTCAACCCTTTGGCCGTGGCCTCTGTCTCGCCTGATCCCAAGGTCATGGGCTCTGGCTCACCTGACCCTTTGGTCATGGGCTCCGTCTCGCCCGACCCTTTGGTCATGGTCCCATCTCACCTGACATCTTAGGTGTAGTGTCCATTGAGGACTGGGGGTATATATACCTTTTCCTTTCCTCACCAATGGCTATCTGCGATTTAAAGTGATTGTTGGGGACTGGGGTATATATATATCGCCTTCCTTCCCAATGGTAATGAACCAACCTGCTCTCTTCTTCCTCACTTTAGCATGCCCAAAACAGAGCAGGAGCTCTCTATCTATCACTCCATTATTGACCTAGAGCCCCCAAGCAAATCCATTTATTTCCCCATCAATCCTTGAGGGAAAAAGGGTCCAAAACTTGATTAGAGAGCAACTCCATTGATTCCTAAATTCTAAAGAGCACTTGGTTCACATTTTAGCCAACGGTTGTTTTTGTTACTCTTGGAGCTTGGCTCCTAGCTGGCTAGAGCATCGCTCGTGGAGCTTGCCAACTTGTGTGGCATCCCCGGGAGGTTTGTAACCACCTCTTGTAGCAAGTAAAATCACCCCTCATCTCAAGAGTTCACTCTCTTAACTTGACAATGAGGTAGGGTTGCATAGCCCTAACACCTTAGTGGTATATCTCAACAATGTGGACTTAGGCAAGCCTTGGTGGCGAGCAGAACCATGGAATAAATCCTTGTGTCATCTTGTGCTTATGTTGGTACACTTGTGTTCTTGTTGTTGTTGAGGTGATTTCTAGGATTGAGGCTGATCTACTTGTGTGTGGTGTTCCCACCACTTTTAGCTGTCGATCTATGATCTACTACTCTGTGTGGTGAATTTGACTTTAGTTTGAGTTGAATTTTTATAGGCTTATTCACTCCCCTCTAGGTGTACCAGAGATCCAACAATAATAATGATTTTATTATCCACAACCATCCATTGTTCCTGGCCGATTCGGCGTGAACGTGCTTGGAACACCTTTTGCCCAACCTAATCCAAAGTTGGACGGACCTAAAAGAGATCTTTGTGGAAAACTTTTAGGGCACATACGCACGTGTCCTAGGAACCCATGGAATCTCAAAAACTACCGATAGAAGTCCGAGGAAACTCTTTGTGGGTACATCCGACGCTTCTCCCGATAGTGCAATGAGCTGCCCAACGTCATCGATGCCGACGTCATAGGAGCTTTCATGTCTGGGACCATCTATGAGTGCCTAGTTCACAAGCTGAGATGTAAGGGCCCATGAACCACCAAGGAGCTCCTCGACATTGTGACCAGCCATGTCTCAGGCGAGGAGGCAGTCAGGGCGATTTTCGACCGCCTTAAAGGCAAGGCAAAGCGGGATGAGATCGCCGATGAAGGCGCCTCCAACCACCCCAACAAGAAGAAGACCAAGCACCAGTGCGAGGTCTCGCTCATGGCCACTACCGACCTCAAGGGGGGTCAGAAGCCCATCGAGGGTACCACAAACCATTTTGAGAAGTTGCTCGAAGGGCCATGCCCAAACCATGCTTTCCCCATCGAGCACCTATACAAGGACTACAGCCTCATGAAGTGGTTCTCGTGGTGCTCTAGAGCCTAAGGATGACCCCCAGCCAAGCTGCCAGCTACACACCATTCTTCATGATCTACGGTTTCGAGGCTATCCTCCCAACTGATCTCAACTATGGAGCGCCAAGGGTCAGGGCATATGATGAATAGGGAGCCAAGGCATCCCTCGAGGAAGCCATGGGCCAGCTAGATGAAAGCGTGACATTGCCCTCCTTCGCTCGGCCAAGTACCATCAAGCATTGCATTAGTACCACAACCGTTGAGTGCGGGGTTGGGCCTTCAACGTCGAGGACCTAGTGCTCCACCTCATCTAGAGCAACAAGAACTGCCACAAGCTCTCTTCACCATGGGAGGGACCGTACGTCATCGTGGAGGTGCTCCAACCAGGCACCTACAAGCTCAGGACCATAGACGGCAAAAGTCTTCATCAATGCCTGAAACATCGAACAGCTATGTCGCTTTTACCCTTAATTTACACACTCTTTCTTTTATTAGGTTCACTATCAACTCCTCAATCTTTAGTGACATCCGACCCTAGCAACGGCAGGGGGTCAGGCCTCACTCGGGGGCTGATAAGAGCATATCTATTCGGTAGACAATCTCTATGTCTGACTCTTTCTCACATTAAGACCTAGAAGCGAGGGTCGCGAAAACAAACACTGAGTAAAACTGGTCAGACTGTAAGAAACCTACACCCCAGTGGCTATGTCGTTTTTGCTCACCGGCATGATTAGAGTTTTTTCCCTCACCCCGAGCTTCTTAAGCCTTAACTATGGAAAGAGTCGAAACGCATTTAAGAGTATGTCGAGTTGGCAAACATTCTCTATGCCCGACCCTCTCTCACGTTAAGATCTAGAAGTAAGGGTTGTAGAATCGAACACTGAGTAAAATTGGTCGGACTGCAAGAAACCTATGCCCTAGCAGCTACGGTGTTTTAGCTCACCAGCATGATCAGAATTTGTTCACCTGCACTCTGAGCTTTACGGCCTTAATGACGGAAATGGTCGGAACGCATTAACCTTTTATACAAAAAGGGGAGAAGGGCTAAAAATCTATTTGGCCATAATGAAATTTAAGAGGTTGTCCATTTATTACAAGTTTGTCATGTAGCTTATGTGCCTAACCAATTTCTTAGGCGGGATGATCACATCCTCTATCTCCACAGGTAAGTCCAGTGCTAGTGGGTCACCCAAGTCGATCGGATGGCTCAGCCCACTGTGGAGAGACAGGTAAGGAGCAATAGGATGCCCCATGCGAGTTATGCCAACTCTGTCATGAATGATGGACCCGGATTCCACTCAGACATATCTAGTAAAAGATCCTCGAACCCATCACTCGAGCCATTAAGGTGAGTCCTATGCCAACGGGTCACCCAAGTCAATCGGATGGCTTGGCCCACTGTCGAGAGATGGGTAAGGAGTAGCAAGATGTCCCATGCGGGTTATGCCGACTTTGTCATGAACGGCGGACCCAGATTCCACTCAGACATATCCGATAAAAGCTCCCTGAACCCATCACTTGAGCCATCGAGGTAAGTCCCTTATCAGTTTTGCTATCAACTCCTCGATCTTTAGTGACACCTGACCCCAGCAGTGGCAAGGGATCGAGTCACACTCGGGGGCTGATAAGAGTATATTTGTTCGGTAGACATTCTCTATGCTCGACCCTTTCTGACATTAAGATCTAGAAGCAAGGGTTGCGGAAACAAATGTTGAGTAAAACTGGTCGGACCGCAAGAAACCTATGTGAAAGGATCTAACAATGCCTAGAGGGGGTGAATAGGCGTATCTAAAAATTTACTATAAATGCTAAGTTCAAATCTATCAGAGAATGTCGGAAGTCCCGGCGTTTGGGTTGAAACTCCTGACATTGTCAGAAGTTCCGGCGTAAACGTTAGCAGTTCCGATGCCTACGTGAACTACAAAAGCAGTGCCAAATTTAACTTTGCGGATAAATAATCTTACAACCTCACTTTCTAGTGGTTTGGTGAAGATGTTGAGTCACTCCCTTGATGCCGTAATGCCTCCAAACCGTAGATCGAGTCCAAACCCTAAAATGGAAGTTTGGGAGAGAAAGAGAAACAAATACAGCAATCACAACAACAACAATAACAAGCACGCGGGACAAGGATTTATCCCAAGGTTCAGCAACCCTACAAAGGAGCTCCTACATCCTCGTTGTTGAGGTGACCACCAAGGTCGGAGTCTCTTCCACCTCCTTACCTCTCTCAAAGCGACCACAAAGGTTACTTGAGCTTTCCACTAAGAAATCGAAGGGTGATACAAACTTTCCAAGGCTCTTCCACAAGATGGAAGCTCTTGGGCAACACCTAGCTGGCTAGGGGGGCAAGGCCCCAAGAGTAATAGATGCAAAATCAATTGGCTTGACGAAGAAATCAAGTGCTCAAGCCTGATAAAGTGATGCTCTCACTTAATCCACTCTTCTTTCACTCAAAACCCTAAGGGAATTGAAGATTAGAGCAAAGGGGGAAGGAGAGGGGTGCTTTAGTTGCTTGGGAGCTGTTGAGCATGAAGTGGGTCAGTTGTGAATGAGTCCATAACGGTTAGAAATGAAGAGAGGGGTATTTATACTCCAAGTGAAAATCTAACCATTCGGATCTACGTCGGAAGTTCCAACGCAGATCTCGGGACTTCTGACAATAACAGAAAGGACTGTTCACATAGGGTTAGAAGTCTATGTGTGCAAGTTAATGTTGGAACTCCCAACAAATGTCTGGACTTCTGACGTGCGTAGTTAAACAACTAGTTAAGCTCCAGGTGTCGAGACTCCCGACAAGCTTCAGGACTTTTGATGGTCGGAAGTTCCGATGAGCACAGATAGCTAGACAGTCAGAACCACCGATGCCAGGACTCTTGGCTTGGGTTAGGACTTCCGACTGTCGAAAGTTCCTACTCATGTTGGGACTTTCAACGTCCATAGTCACCTCGTAGGCTAAGTGACTGGGAGTCAGAACTTCCAGTAAGAATCGTGACTTCCGACTATCGGGAGTTTCGACTTATGTTGGGACTTCCAACACCAACAGTCATAGAAAAATAATCTATGTGCTTGTGGAGTGCTAGAGTGTCTCTCTTTTGATTTAATTATTATGCTTGCACACTCTATCTTCCTTAGACCAACTAAATTTGCATCCCTCTTTATAGTGCGTCAGATCCTAAACTCAAAAGCAAAAATAAAACCTTTGGAGAGCGCTTTGAGTTCGTCCATCTTTACAACTTCAAAAATTGAGGGATACCATTTCATCTTTATCAACTCTTTGATTCTTTTACGGGATTAATAGCTACAATGTATCTCATTAAGATCACATTAGTCCCTAATTTGGGTGTCATCAATACACCAAAACCCACATAGGGGGCAAATGCACTTTCAGTCTCCCCCTTTTTGGTAATTGATGACAACCAACTTAGGCTTTTATAAGAATGAAAGATTTTAAAACTTTTGAAGCACAAAATTTATGAAGAGCTCCCCCTTGATGTATGCATGAATTTGAATATCAATTAGAATCATCTATACATGATTTGCATACCTCAAGACGAAAGCTCCCCCTAAATTTTGCATCCCTAGGGTGCAACAAGTGTGTGAACAAATAGATATCTGTGAAAAGAAAATGCAATATGACATGTTATTTCACACAACAAATAAAAGAATACGATGGCCAAGATTTCAAAGTAGAAATTTGAAGCAACACATGGCCATCAAAATACATTCACCAACACATGTAGAGACAAGCACGAGTTAATAAGCTAGATAGATAATCATGACTTGTCCTACAATCATTCATCACAAACATATATAGATATTTGTCCATCACAAAGTGGCCACCACATGACAAAGTGCTTACATGCTAAGGGTTTTAAAAGTCTCCAAACAAAATAAGCAACTAACTTATTACAAGATATCAAAGCCTAACACTCCCCCTTTGTCAACAAGTGCCAAAAGGGGTAGGCCGCATGAAAAACCAACTAGTCATCCTTGTAGTCATCATCCTCATCTTGGTCACCGTCATCACCATCGTCATCATCTTCATCATCATCGTCCTTGATGTAATCCTCATCTTCTTCCATCGCCTTGCCCTTGCCATGAGGGCGAGAAGTCACATCATCTTCGTAGGCCACACAAGCCTCATCATATAGAGCCAACGGATCATAGGGAGGCACAAACAGTGGCGTAGGAGAAGAGACAATCCCTACGTGCTATTCCAACCGATATAGCCTCTCTTGCATATCGTGCTCATGTTGAGCACTAGCACAACACTATCCAAACATGTAAGTCATTAGGAACTTGAACTTGTTAGGCTTCTTCCCAGAGGAGGATGAAGAGAGGGGCTCGGCACTAGAAGAGCGAGCAGCAGTAGCAGGTGTTGTAGCACCACGGCGAGAGCGAGAACTTAAAGCACCTTTCCCTTTAGCTTTGGCTGCATTAGCTTTCTCCCTCAGTTCTCTAGCAGCAATGATGGAGGTCTTGTTGGATATCTTGAGGAGCTTTTGCTGAGTGTCATAGGGAAATCTTGTTGGATACTTGCTCAATGACATGCATAATGTATGGTGCATAGGGAAGATGCTTCACCAGGTCCTCAGAAGCATCATGTATCTTGTTCCAAATGTATCTGTTGATGGAAAACTTTTGAAACTCATCTCCAAATCGCTGAAGCACCTTCTGTGAATCATCACGAATGAAGGTGGAGTCACCTACCTTCGGATACAAGATCTGTCGCAGAATGTTGTTCAGAACATAATAGTAGGGCTTTAGAAACACTGTCTGTCCATCAGCTGTGTGTCCATCAAGATACATATGTTGGTACTCCTCCAAAGCGACATCCTCATACTCAGTCAATTCAGTTGTAGTGCGATCGCTGTGACTCAAACCAAGAAGGCGAGAGAAAGTGATGAAGTCCACCTTATAATGCTTGCCTTCAGTAGTCCAATGAAAAATGTCAATAGCACCTATAGGGTCTCGTTCACGATGATAGGAAACATAAAACTGACAAATAAGCTCATTGTTCCAATGCTTCCTAAACTCTAGCAGGTAGGACAACCCCATTGAGTGTATACCCTAAACCATCTACTCTAGCTCGGGTTCCTTGTACTTTCCAAGAGAGTATGCATCAATGCACTTCATCTAAAGGACCGGTGGCTCTCTCTTCTTCAAAAACTTCCAATATAGAATGGAATCATAAAAGTCATAATGGAAGGGGTGCCAGAAACGATACTCAAGTCATAGATCCTTCTCATCCTTAGCATAAAGGTTCCTGCCCCTCTAAGACCTGATGTCCTTAACCCGATGATGATAGTCCACTGGAAGAGGAGGAGTCCATCCACCAGTAGGATTCAAAGCCATGGTGGGCTCCTGCATGATCAGCGACACACCCATGAACGGAACAAGCTGAGAGACAAACCCCAGACTATGAGTCGGGGTGCGAGTCAGTGGAGCAGCAATGGTGTGGCCAGCACGATCAAGAGCTTCCTCTTCTTCATCAACAATCAGCATATCCCCAACAAAGGCTGGAGCAGTAGGAGGAGCGGCAGCCGATGACCCTTGATCGTCATGGCGACGGGCAGCACGGGAACCACCAGCACCACCACACTAATAAGACACCTTGGTGCGACCAGATGGCTTGGGGATAGCTGCACGATCTTGGTTCTTCTTGGATCTCTTTTCCCTATGACGCGAGGGACTTTCACCATCCATGACTGTGAAGAACATGAAGTGGAACTAAGAAACAATACAATAAGAAGCGAACAAACATCGAGAATGGAAGAAACAGGAATGGAGTGGTCACCCTAGGGTCGGGAGTTCTGGCTGAAGTCAGGACTTCCGATAGCTGAGAGTTCTAGCCTGGCATCAGGAGTTTTGACGGTCGGAACCTCCGACGTTCACCGGGACTTCCAGCGCATGAGGTGACCATCCCATTCATGGGGCTTCAAATCACGTCACTCATTCAAACAAGGAAGATAGAGGAGTAGAGAGAGAGAAAGAATGGAATCAAAACACAAGGTACATTGGATTAGGGTTAGGGTGCCATGGTAGTACCTTGAATCAAGGAAAGAGGAGACGAAGAGAAACAAAATCACAGTTGATGAACAAATCCATGAGCTCAATCACCTCCACCAATGGAAACACCACCACCGAACCGACAAAGAACACCAAGGCAAATGGG
Source organism: Miscanthus floridulus (assembly GCF_019320115.1). Lineage (NCBI taxonomy): Eukaryota > Viridiplantae > Streptophyta > Magnoliopsida > Poales > Poaceae > Miscanthus > Miscanthus floridulus. Next base: position 61,414,914 of record NC_089594.1, read on the forward strand.
GAGGAGAGAGGGCGGAAGTCCTGAGCAACTGGAAGGGAAGGGGCTAGAACTCCTAGCGGCAGCAGAGCAAGCCAGAACCGTGGTGGGCGGGCAGGGGGCGACACAGCGGCGGTGGCGTGGGGAGAAGCGAGGGTGGCGAGGAGGGGCGATGGTGGCACGTGGAGAGGCGATGGGGGCGTCGGGAGGGGAGGATGGAGGAAATAACCGAAGTAAAAAAATTTAGGCCGGGTATAAATGAGTTGGGCAACCGACGCGGCACGGTAAAAAAATCAGATCTATGTCGGAACTCCCGGTGTACGTTGGGACTTCCGGCCATCGGGAGTTCCAACCTATGTCGGGACTTCCGACACAGGGAAACTAAAAACCCCTCAAACTTGAACTCACTACACCATGTGGGGCACAAATATGATGGACACTAACATTTTCACAAGTGACTAGATTTCATTCAACCAACACAAAGCAATAATCACTTATGAAAATTATAAAATAGATTTTGAAAGTGGCACACAATGTTTTCTTAATTCTTTTCTCCTAACTAGATCAAACAAAATGTGTGTGCAATGGATCAAGCCACATTATGAGTATCAATGATATTTAGTTCACTCCTCAAAGCATAAAATCTTGACTCATCTAGGGGCTTTGTGAAGATATGGCTAATTGCTTTTCGGTGCTCACATGGTGAATGGCGATATCTCCTTTGGCTTCGTGGTCTCTCAAAAAATGATGCCGGATGTCTATGTGCTTTGTTCAAGAGTAGTTTACAGGGTTGTTTGCCAACTTAATTGGCACTCTCGTCATCACACAAAAGTGGAATCTTGGTTAACTCACATCCAAAGTCCTTTAGTGTTTGCTTTATCCAAAGTAGTTGGGCACAGCAAGCGTCGGCCGCCACATACTCGGCTTCGACGATGGACAAAGCAATGGAATTTTGATTCTTAGAGCACCAAGACACCAAGGATCAACCAATAAATTGGCAAGTCCTAGTAGTACTCTTTCGGGTTACTTTGCAACCAGCATAATCCGAATCGGAATAGCCAAGTAACTCAAAAGTGGAGCCCTTAGGATACCACAAGCCAAGATTAGGAGTGTGCACTAAATACTAAAAAATTCTCTTAACAGCCATCAAATGACATTCTTTTGGATTAGCTTGAAATCTTGCACACATGCACACGCTAAGCATAATATCGGGCCTAGATGCACAAAGGTAAAGAAGTGATCCAATCATGGAGCGATATACCTTTTGATCGACGTCCTTTCCTCCTTGATCAAGATCAAGATGTCCATTGGTTGGCATGGGTGTCTTGATGGGCTTGGCCTTGTCCAAGTTAAACTTGTTCAACATGTCGTTGGTGTACTTGGTTTAACTTATGAACATGCCATCCTTAAGTTGCTTGATTTGAAATCAAAGAAAGAACTTCAACTCTCCCATCATGGACATCTCGAACCTACTTGTCATAATCCTACTAAATTCCTCACAAAAAGCCACATTAGTACTACCAAATATTATGTCATCGACATATATTTAGCAAACAAAGATATCATTATTGACTTAGGAGTAAACAAAGTAGCATCGGCCTTTCCTATCTCAAAACCTTGTTTGAGTAGGAAATCCTTTAAGCAATCATACCAAGCTCTAGG